>NC_090446.1:483429887-484054887 GCF_031143425.1 Pleurodeles waltl
GGGGGCTCTCTGAATTGCTAAGCACCCCCTCTGTCTCCTCCTCCAAGGGGCAACATCCTGGTCCTTCCTGGTCCCCAGCAGCACCCAAAAACCTCTACCGCGACCCTTGCAGCTAGCAAGCTTGTTTGCAGTATTTCTGCAACATCCAGCATGCCGTGGAACATCTTCCATCCAAAGGAGAAGTTTCTAGCCCTTTTCGTTGTTGGAGAATCCTTGGCTTCTTCCACCCAGAGGCAGCCTTCTTGCACCTTCATCCGGGGTTTTGCTGGGCTCCTGCCCCCCCGGACACTATCGCGACTCTTGGACTTGGTCCCCTTGCCTTGCAGGTCCTCAGGTCCAGGAATCTGTCTTCAGTGCTTTGCTGGTGTTTGTGGTTCTTGCAGAATCCCCCTATCACGACTATTGTGTCCTATTGGGGTAGTAGGGGTACTTTACTCCTACTTTTCAGGATCTTGGGGTCGGGTATCTTGGACACCCTAACTGCTTTCTTACAGTCCCAGCGACCCTCTACAAGCTCCCATAGGTCTGGGGCCCATTCGTGATTCACATTCCACTTTTGGAGTGTATGGTTTGTGTTGACCCTAGACCTATGTTCACCTATTGCATCCTATTGTAATTCTACACTGTTTGGATTACTTTTCTTACTATTACTTACCTGTTTTGGATTTGTGTGCATATGACATGTGTATATTACTTACCTTCTAACTGAGGGTACTCACTGAGATACTTTTAGCATATTGTCATAAAAATAAAGTACCTTTATTTTTAGTAACTCTGAGTATTGTGTTTTCTTATGATATTGTGCTATATGATATAAGTGGAATAGTAGGAGCTTTGCATGTCTCCTAGTTCAGCCTAAGCTGCTTTGCCATAGCTACCTTCTATCAGCCTGAGCTGCTAGAACACCTCTATTCTACTAATAAGTGATAACTGGACCTGGCACAGGGTGTAAGTAGCACAAGGTACCCACTATAAGCCAGGCCGGCCTCCTACACCCTTCCACTCAACAATGTAATTTAAAGCAAAGAAACAAAAATAGTATATAATACTACAATAAGGCTAATAAACCTGCTAGTGCCCTGCCAAGTGTCAGTTGGGGTCGCAAGCAAAGCACCAGGAGTCGCAATGCATTGCTTGGGGGTCGCGACCCCTAGTTAACTCCCATGCATGTAGTGCCATACTTCGAAGATGTGAAGCTGAGTCCCTTCTTCACTGCCGAACCTGTGGAAACCACTGTAGGTGACTGGCTTCTGTAAGCATGTTGCAGTGCCATTCATTAGCTCATCTGGGTCTTGGCAGACCACGTTAAAAGTGTGGCACTCAAAATCGATATTGTGCTGTAGATCAAAATTCTCATTCATGCATTTCACCAGCTATTGTATGTCTTGACTTCCACTGGAGGAAGCAACAAATGTATGTTATCATCATTCTACATTGTCAATAAAAAGGTCCAGATCCAGGCCCGTCTATCAGTTTGCTTCTTGCAAGTAACCTATATAGTGCTCATACCTCCTGTGCCATTTTTCCTATCTGCGGCCTGGTGTATTGGAGAAAAGTTGGTCAGGAGTAACCTACAAAATAAGGAACTTAAATTGATGTAATCATCAGACAGGGTGGAAGATGGTGGTCTTTACAGAGTGAAAGTCGTGTGAAAGCTGCAAGCTGAAGATAACCTGCAGTGAAGGCTGCACGTGTTGTCAAGGCCATCTATAAGGGCAGTTCAGTCGGTGCAGACCTCCTGGCACTGGGCTAGGGCTATGTTTAGAAATAAATTATGGGTTTAAAAGCACCTACTGCCAAGTTCTTTCTATGTCCAGCAGTTTTCAGTTAACAATAAAGATGTCAAGATAACTCTGGTGATTAATGTTGCTGCTAGAGAGAGATTGAAGTGTTATGAACTGGCAGCTTTGCCTGATCATAAAGTAGTGCAGAGGCTTAATATGCTTGCTGCAAAGGACATGTACCATGCAGATCTCACAACTGTATTTTATGTGGATAACTCAGTGGGTTACTGCATTTGTCACAGAGATCCCTTTGTTACTTGTGGTTCATAAGTTACAATATTAATATGGCACAGTGACCTATGAACTGTTACCAAAAACTGCATTGACACAGCATTGTATAAGTTAGAACGCTATGGCCCTCATTACAACCCTGGCAGACGGTGTTAAAGCGGCGGTAAGACCGCCAACAGGCTGGCGGTCTTATTTTTGGAATTATGACCATGGCGGTTACCGCCATGGTCATCCGCCTCTTCTCCGTTCCGCCCGCTGGGCTGGAGACCTGGGTCTCCAGCCCGGCGGCCGTGACAATACCGCTGCCGATATTTTGACCCGGCTTACCGCCGTGGATTTCCAGCGGTAGGAACCGCCATGAAATCCATGGCGGTAAGCACTATCAGTGGCAGGGAATTCCTTCCCTGGCACTGATAGGGGCTCCCCCACCCTGACTCCCTCCCCTACACCCCCCACCACCCCCCAAAGGTGGCAGGACCCCCCTCCCCACTCCGACCTCTGACATTACCTTACACACACACACCCGACACGCACACAGGCACCACCAACACACATACACACACACACACCGACACACATGCCAACATCCACACACACAGTCAGACACTTACACCCACATTCACACATTCATGCACACATCCACACAGACATACCTACAAACATACACGCACTCATTCCCAAAACACGCAACACCCCCGCAAGCATACACGCACTCACACCCCCCGTACATACAGACGCACACCCCCATGCACCCACACAACACACAACACTCCCTCACCCCCGTCCCCTAACGGACGATTGACTTACCTGTTCCGTCGATCCGCCGGGAGGGGACGGGAGCCATGGGGGCAGCTCTGCCGACACCACACCGCCAACAGAACAGCACCGCGCAGAATCACAGGACGTGATTAGCTGGGCAGTGTTCTGTTGGTGTGGCGGTGGAGGTGGAGCAACCTCCACTTCCCCGCCGCCCGCAAGTATGGCAGTTGGCAGCTCTCCGTCGGAAAAACGACAGAGGGCAGCCAACGGTCATAATACGCCGAGCGGCAAACCGCCACTACTGGCGGTCTTCCGCGCGGTGGTCCCTCGGCGGTCTTGTTAAAAGACCGCCAATGTTGTAATGACCCCCTATGTCTCCCCTCCACTCTTTCATTATCCCAATGTTGTTAAAAAAGGGTTTGTTGGGGAGGAAATATATTCATAGTAGTAAAGGCAACCCCAACCACTGTTTTAGATTTTAAATCACGAGTTTGTGTTTCTGCAGACCAATTCCTCATCAAATATACTGCCTACTGATATGGATGACGTGATTCCTACACCTTGTAATCCCTACTGTCTTATGTAACATATGTTTTAGACTCATTCATTGTCTTTGTATAATGTGCATGCGATATAAAGTGCTTTGTCACCCTACAGTGGTATTGTAGAGCTATAAAACAAGTGACATGCATGTGACAGAGGGGCTGTGGAGAGGGGAGGGGCGCTGTTGGAGTGCGATAGTGAGGGAATCCGCGGAGGAGGAGGTCGTAGGTGGAAGGTGCCAAAATAGGTTATTATACCGGCTGCAATCAAAGCTAAAGCCGGCACTTCGTATATTCCTATGACGATTCCGTACCCCACAGCTTACACGGTTGTCGTGTTTTGGGGGGGCATGTTCTCTTCTATTGCTCTCAGGGAAATGGCGGCCAATGTCCGTCAGGAGTTAGTTTCAAGGCTTGGTATCTCCTTCTGCCCTCTTGCTTTCTGACACCCTTCCTCCCCCCCTTTGCTTCTCCTTTTCCTCGTCGCTTTCGGACCCTCATGGTCGGGTCATGAGGCCAAGTCCTGCCTGCAAGACAGTCACCAGGACACTATAGCTTGTGAACTGTAGTGAATTAGGATCCGAGGCTACGGGGCTCCTGTGTAAATGACAGTGGCCCCGCCTTATACTGCCAAGTAATAACTTACCACGAGACGGCGAACAGAGAAGGGGTAGCCTCAGACCCCCTCAGAAGAGAGGTCGCCTCCATTTCCCCCACAAAGGTTTGTATGGCAGAATTATAGAAGACAAGTTTCCTTGGGCTCTGTTTGGAGGGTTGACTGCTTGAGTCATCGCTTTGTGTAGGGAGCCAGGAAACTCCTGGAGAAGTCATTGCAAGAGGGGTCGCCTCCAAGGCGCGGACCGCAGGGGGCGTGGAGATTCGACGCACTAGACATCTTCTAAAGGCGGGGCGACGTGAACACCTAGGAGAGACGTCCTCGAACCAATCAAAAATTTTCTAGCTTTCGCGTCAAGAATTTTCAATTCTATTAAGGACACGGAGGCGAGGATTATGCTTCTCTCTCAATGCTTTATTTTTACAGCAGCCAATCACAAGAGAGTAACTAAAAAACAAAACATATCCCATCATTCAATGGAAGGCGTCATAACCATAGAGACCAGTACTGTATATAAGCTCACGAGGATAAAGCACTTCCTCTTTCTTTGCGGATGCTGAACAAAATTCAACAAAACAGTCAATAACAGTCAATAACTGGATCCAAATGAAATCCAAGAATCACGTTGAAAAGAGGGACCAGGAATCCAACGGAAAACAGACCGAGAATCCCACGAACGTCCAGATCCTCATAGTTTCTGTTCAAAACCTAGAGGACACAAACAAAAGCTAGTCATAGACCACGGAAAAGAGATCATAAACTCTTATACAAAGGGAGGGCATACAATTCAATCACAGTGAAACGTAAAACATAAAAAATACTTAACTCTTAAGTATGTTAATCTCTGTAATCCGGGTGGGATAATCCTCGCCTCCGTGTCCTTAATAGAATTGAAAATTCTTGACGCGAAAGCTAGAAAATTTTTGATTCTATGTCAGGACCGGAGGCTTCGTATTATGCTAGTTCAAAGCTGACTAACCACAATTGACGCGATATCTACAATAGGTTTATAATAGAAAGTCTTAAAAGTAGACTCAGCGGACCAGTCTGCCGCTCTCATAATGTCTTCTAGTCTGGCTCCAAGAGAAAAAGCCTTCGAAGCCATAGCTCCACGGACCGAATGGGCTCCAAAAACGGAGACGTCAATGCCCGCTTCAGACAAAATCCACCTAATCCATCTCGCTAGAGTAGCAGAGGAAACGGGATTAAAAGGTTTATTAAGAGCAATCAAAAGTTGACCCCCGGGGTCTCTCCGGAATCCCTCTGTAGACGCTTCATAAGCCTTCAGACACTGAACTAAACAAAGTTTAGTATTGTGCGGAAAAGAGGGATAGGAGATCGAAGAAGTACCTGTCTTAGTACGACGGGAAATCAAAAAGGAAACCCCAGAAGGAGTAAAACTCCTTCCCGATAGATCCAGAGCTTTAATGTCAGATACTCTTTTACATGAAACAAGACATAGAAGTAAAGTAAGTTTGGCCGACAATTGCTTACGAGATAAGAATTCATTGTCAGGCCAAGAAGAAATAAAAGACAGGACCGTGTTAACATCCCAAAGGGAGGAGTAACGCGGGAGGGGAGGATTAGTAAGCCGGATACCTCTCATCAGTTTACAAACCACAAAGTGTTCTCCTATAGGTTTACCTGACACCGGAACATGGCCCGCCGAAATGGCAGATCGATAATTGTTAATAGATCTGTACGCGAGGCCTGCAGCTGCCAAGGAGGCCAGAAAGTTGACTACTAGATTGACATCTGCTTTAATGGGATCGGAATCCCGTTCCGAACACCAAGTAACCCAACGCTTCCATGCAGAGGCATAGCGTTTGTGTGTACCAGAGGACCATGCCTGGAGGATAAGCTTTGAAGCTTGTTCTGAAATACCTGGCAAAAGCCATTGTCTCCGGAAAGTTTCCATGCCACTAGTTGAAGCTGGCCTGACAACATCAGAGGATGAGGATTCCCCAGAGGGTCCAGCAACAGGTTGAGCTGGTGCGGAATCAACAGCGGAAAGTCGCACAACAGCTCGAGAGCTAGAGGAAACCATGCCTGAGCTCTCCAAAGGGGGGTCACCAGAGCAATCCCTACACGCTGGCGTCGAACCTGGGATAGAACTCGAGGAATCATGTTGAAAGGAGGAAACGCATATCCCAGATGGAGAGACCAGTCCTGAAGGAAGGCATCCGTGGCTGTCGCCTCCGGATCCGGCCTCCAACTGAAGAACAACGGAAGTTGTCGGTTCAGGCGTGAGGCAAAGAGGTCGATGGAAAAGGGACCCCACAACTGGTGGAGGTGACAAAACACCTGAGGAAGGAGCCTCCAGTCGCTGCCATCCCGCAGAAACCTGGAGTTCCAATCCGCCACTGTGTTGTCCACTCCTGGGAGATGTTCCGCAATCACAGAAATGCGGTGCTGAAGACAGAACTGCCAAAACTCCTTGGCAATCTGAGCAAGAATCGGAGATCTCGTACCACCCAGTTTGTTCACATATCTGACCGCAGATATGTTGTCCATCCTCAAAAGGATGCAACAGTCTGATTTCAGGGGAGACAGACTCCGAATTGCAAAAGAACCGGCCAGAAGTTCCAGACAATTGATGTGGAGGCGGAGTTCCTCCTGGGACCAACGACCGCCCGTGGACAGCGCACCGCAGCGTGCTCCCCAGCCCCACCTGCTGGCGTCCGCCTCTAGTATCACATCTGGCGAAGAGCCGAATATCGCCCGACCATTCCAAGCGTCCATGTGGTCCAGCCACCATTGGATCTCCGATCGGGCTTCCTCCGACAGAGGAATCTTGTCTGAGTACGATAGACCCTTCTGAAGGTGGGAAATTTTGAGACGTTGAAGGGCCCGGTAATGAAGAGGGCCCGGGAAGATGGCCTGAATCGAGGATGACAAAAGACCTACCATCCGGGCTAAGCTCCTCAAAGACACATACTGTTTCGACAACAGAAGACGCAACTCCTTCTTGATGTTGCGGATCTTCTGGGCCGGAAGGATCAGAAGGGAACGAATAGAGTCTATTTGGAACCCCAAGAATTCCATCTGCTGGGATGGGACAAGGCAAGATTTGGGCTGATTGATGAGAAATCCCAGACTCTGAAGAAGATTGATTGCCCAGGACAAGTGTTCCCGGAGAATCAACAGGTCTTGAGCCATAATGATTAGATCGTCGAGATAGACGATCAGGCGAACTCCTTTGGCCCGAAGGGATTCGACTACTGGGCGCATCATCTTGGTAAAGCACCAAGGTGCGGAGGAAAGCCCAAAGGGGAGAACCTGAAACTCGAAACATTGGTTCATCCAGAAGAACTGGAGAAAACGATGAGGAGGAAAGATTGGTATGCTTAGATAAGCGTCTTTTAAATCTAAACGAACCATCCAATCTGATTCCTGAAGAACATCTCTCAGTAGGTGGATTCCCTCCATCTTGAAATGCCTGTAAACTAGCCAGGCGTTGAAATCTTTGAGGTTTAGAACTAATCTTGAACCGCCGCCCTTCTTTTCCACCAGAAAAATGGGGCTGATGAACCCTCGAGGATGAGGGTCTGCCCGACAAATAGCTCCTTTTTTGAGAAGAGCAAGAATTTCCGAATTCATGATTTCTTGGTCGGGACGGGAAAAACGGTGAAGGGGAGGGATAAACGTTGCACAGGGGAGCGATAGAACTCCAGTTTGAAACCTCGAGCGGTTTCCAACACCCAAGGGTCCTTGGTTATTCTCTGCCATTCCCCCAGACATGTTTGGACCCTGCCCCCCAGCAGTACCTCCGAAAAAGGAATAAGTCTCACCTGCAGAGGAGGCATCCTGGGAGTTTCCTTGCTGACCCTTGTAGGCGTTTCTACGGAAACGAGATCTCCCTGCGCGGGGGCGTGTGGGGTAAAAGGTGTTGTCTGCCTGCTGATCCCTGTAGAAACCCCTGCCACGGGAGAACGAGTCTCTTCTGGGGCCTTGATAGAAGGAACGGCCTGACGAGCGGCCCCGACCGCGTCCGGCCCTACGAAAAAGAGTCTCCCTGAATACCTTCTTAAGGGAAAGCTGCGCCTTATCCATGGAGCTAAATGTAGCCGCAAATCTGGATAAATCCTTGAGGAAGGGAGCTCCAAAAAGGAGGCCTTGTGCGGCTTGCCCCGCTTCCGAAGAAGCTAGTTCGTTGAGTTGGGGATCGACACGCATAAGAATAGAACGGCGTCGTTCAGATGAAATCGCCACATTGGCATTCCCCAAAAGGCAGATGGAGCGTTGTGCCCAACCCATGAGAATGTCAGGATCAATAGGGGCATTCGATTCTTTAGAGACATAAGCCAACTCCAGGATTTTTGCTAGTGGGCCGGTGAGGTCTAGAAGTTTATCCTGGCATGATCTCCATGCCCGATCCAAGCCCTTCTTAGGGTCTTTAGCCCACTTCTTTAGGAAAGTCACCATAGTGGGGTCTACATCTGGGGTATCGGTGACTTTGCCTTCCAGCTCTGGTCTGGGGCATTCTGCCTTTAATCTCGCTCGAACTTCCTTATCGAAGCTGGCTCTAACATGCTCCTGCATGTACAACGCTACTTCTGGAGGGGGAGTCCAGCTGGAGGAACGAGGATGAACAATGTCCTCAGGCTTAAAATTAAGAAGACGAGGCGCCTTGGGGGCCTGATGTTTGGTCTTAGAACGCTTCTTGCGCTTAGTAGATGCTGAGTGGACGCTAGAATAGGAGTCAGAATCTGACGAGGCATTTGGAGAATTATTAGAAGAGGAGTCTGAATTCTGAACCTCTTGTAAATTGAGTGAGCTATAACCATGCTCAGAATGAATAGTGGCGGCCAGCTTGTCAAACAGCTCAGAATGCGCCCATTTTTGCCTTTTTGACTTGCCCTTGGAGGTGGAAGGGAGATTCTCAGGGGCGTCTTTATGGGCATCTTGATTCGGGGGGATGGGGGGAACCCAACCCTTCTGGCGCGCAAAATTTTCAAAATGGTGAGTCAGGGGTCCCAAAGCCTTGGCCAAGGCTTTGTTGACGGATAGCTGAACGCTATTATCAAGGGCACCCACAAGGGACTCTTCTAAAGAAGGGGCGTCTTCGCCATAAGAATCCTCCTCGTCATATGCGAAGGATTGCGCCATGTTCAGGGCAGTATGGGTAACTGCAATCAGAGTAGCCCAGGACTACAATCAGGGGGAGTGCGGAACCCCAGCAGGCTATAAGGCACCAAAATACAATTGAGCGTGGAGGGAGCAGCCTGCTGCACTCTAGGCAAAGCCTATGCAAAATTGTTTCAACCCTGGGCCGACCAGATGGTCCCAGGGCGTCAGGGAGTATCACCAAGCCTGAAATCAGAGCAAGGTGGGAGTCACCGGCCAGGTATTGAGCGCAGCGTTGGTTAAATGGATGCAAAAAAACGGGTGAAATCTGCCCGCGAGCACCCCGCCGAAATTTGCTGTCAGGCTCCTAAAAGCAGTACGAGCCGATCGGCAATTCAAACGGGATGAATCACGCGCCAAAGCGTGCGTGCGTGTGTGCGCGCGCGCGCGCGCGAGCGTGCGTGTGAGTGAAAT
Organism: Pleurodeles waltl; assembly: GCF_031143425.1. Taxonomy (NCBI): domain Eukaryota; kingdom Metazoa; phylum Chordata; class Amphibia; order Caudata; family Salamandridae; genus Pleurodeles; species Pleurodeles waltl. The sequence goes on from NC_090446.1 coordinate 483,439,361, forward strand.
AATAAATGAAATACTTGCTGCCGGTACTCCGATCGGATTGCCGATCCTCGCTAGGGGAGAGCCCCTCTAGCGAAACTCCCGCTCCCGCTCCACAGTGCCAAAAAAAAACGAAGAGCGCGCGCAAGCTAACAATAACACCAAATAAGATCGAATATGAAAACACTTAACTGGCTGCGGCAGCAGCAAAGAAAGAGGAAGTGCTTTATCCTCGTGAGCTTATATACAGTACTGGTCTCTATGGTTATGACGCCTTCCATTGAATGATGGGATATGTTTTGTTTTTTAGTTACTCTCTTGTGATTGGCTGCTGTAAAAATAAAGCATTGAGAGAGAAGCATAATACGAAGCCTCCGGTCCTGACATAGAATCAATGGTGTGTGCTAAACGTTCTAGGTAGGAAGCGCACAGCACACCAACGGTGGGGGGCAGAGGGGTGGACAAGACTTCATGAGACTATGAGCCGAAGGAAGGAAGGAATACATGAATGAGAATACCCTTGGGGGATACATTACGCGTGTTGCCTGTAAGGTGAACTGTGCGATGAACCTGTAGGACAGTTTGCGTGTGACTTTATTCTTCGGCAGCACTACTTGGGACAGCATCCTGCATAGACCGCTTTAATCATTGAATGCGTTACTAATCAGAGGAAGAGTGACAGACACATTGAGATGGCGGATACAGGGAGAGAACGTTGCACTATGGCCAGAGCTGCCAGCTTTGAAACTGGGGTAAGAGGTTTAAGTCTAGGCGTTGACTCGACGTCCTATGATCCTTTGCAAATCACGCAACCTCTCCATGCCTAAATATCAGAACGAGCTCTTGAGTAATGTAATTGCTTCTCCTGTAAATTTCTCCAGTACCTCTGGGTGGAGTTCGCGCTGTATAAAACTGCAAAAAAAGACAAAGGTATCTCTTAAGTGACATTAGACATGGCTGTGAGAGTGACCGGGTGTATGAGATCCCTTCTAGTATCGATACGGTATGAGAGACGTTTTAGATGAGGGATTGCACGAGACACCTCGCTCTCTCCCGATACAAAGGGAGGAAGGGCTCCCACCCACGCGAGATAGAAATCTAGGTCACTTTCCCTACAGCGGCATCGTCTTGCTTCTCTGACTCCGCCCTCATTGTTTTAATAAGCTGCGCCCTCGCGTCACCTCCCTGCGAGCCCTCGGAACACAACACTCGTACAGTGCATGTCCCCTCCTTGTGAAGGCACGTGTGCTTGGGCTTTTGATGTGAATGCGTGCGTAAGGCGTGCAAAACAGTAGTTGTAACAAAACCTCAGGGAGCCCCCGCCCTCCTATCGGACTCACGCAGGAGCTCTCAGGCCAGAGGGCTGTGTGAAGGGGGAAAACGGGGTTGGGGGGAGTTGGAGCTTGGGGACTCCCGCGGGGGCCTTTGTTATACCACTGGCGCAAAAGTGAGGTAGGAATGTGTGAGAAGTGTAAATGTATGTGCTCGATTAGCTGTGAGTGTGCATGAGAAATAAGTGTGCGTGAGAGAGGTGTGCATTTGCGCGTATAATTGTGTGAGGTGTGGATGTGCACGTGTGAGATGCTGTATTCTGTTGCACTAAATAGCTTTCTTACTCCTTGCGAAACCTTTTGGGTGGCCCAGCAAGAGCCCCATCTATTTGTTGTGCATGGTGTCTGAATGTGTTTTTTGTGCAGTGTGCCTGGGTGGAATTCCGAGATTGTTCTCGAATAATGCCAAGGAAAACATGTATTTGGGGTTAAGCATGGTATATAGCGAATGCATGTGGGAGAGCCTTTGTGTACACATACCTTAATTATTACCCAGGAGCAGGCGAGGTCGAACTTAAAAGGTGCCACAGTAGTGGATGGATGAAGTTCACCCAAAAGTGGAGGGGGCAGGAAACAGGGATTTTAAGTAACACCTCAGTAGAGGGTCGTTGGGGTGTCTTCAGAAGTTGGCAAATGCACGGCCCAAGGGAATTCACAGGGACCTCAGCACACGCAACATACTCACACCTTACTAAAGGGCCTCTACGGTACACCCTAATGTGGTGAAGGTTCAACTCCAAGAATTCACAGACACCACAATAGGTCACAAATGATCTAAGTCACATGAGCGCCTACAATTCAAGATATATTTTTAGGTTTCGCCTGGACAGCGCTTACGCTGTGCTTGCAAAATCCCTTGTTGAAAAAACCCACTTAAAACAGTCTTATAGCCTGTCCTTTACTTACCCTTGGTTGGCTCCCATGTCACTCTTGTTTACTTGCTTTTTATTGTTCAAAATCTTCTCTTCACATTGGCTTCCTCCTGGGGCTTCGTATGTGCCTCTGTCACTGAGCATGGACCAACTACAGTTTCCTTTCTGAGATCAGTGCCCTTCCGCTGGCCACAGACTCCTGCAGGTCCTCGTTTTAACATGCGCTCACATAGAGTGGGTGTCTCTACAATCCGCCTCCCCCGGCCCTTCTCCTGCCCTTACTGCTCCCTTGTGTTGCTTTCGCTGCCCTCCTCGGGCTGTAATTTTCTACCCTGTCCTCCTCCCAGTGTCTATGGTTTGTTTCCTCTCCCACTCTCCCTGCCTCCCCGCCCGCCTACCGTGGTTTGATTCACTTTGCCATTGCTAGTTTTACTCATTGCGACTTTTGGAACAAGTTGATTCACTCTGAGTGGGACACTGTTAATATGAATTCTGTTACATGCTTCTTCAATCCATTTCTTCTGCAGTTTGTGAAATAACCTTACACTTTGATTTCACACTATGTCTGAAATTTTGGCACGCAATTATGTAGAGACCGAAATTAAAATGTTGTCAAAAATGTTTTTCCTATGATTACCATCTGCTACTGATCCAACATATTGCATATTCAGATTTTCCTATGCGGGACAGCACTCTCAACTCAGTCGGCCCCTCTGAACACTTTTAGATTTTGTGACTTTGACACCTCCATCACCTGTCTATTTCAACAAGTTAACTCTTACTGAAGGGTGCTGTTTCAAGCATACACCCTTTTGAATGTATAGTGTGATTTGATGTAATTTGTGTTTTGCACCTCAACATTTGTTCAGTATTTGAGGCTCATAAAGTTTGTAAATATGTTATTACTCTTTGTTTCCTTACTGGGGTGGTTTGGCAGCATACTGCTTTACTCAACTTGGATGTGGTGCTTTCAGGAGAATCTATATAGCTTGTATTACAATAACAAGGACCATGGGGCAGGGCATTGTCTTCATACTCTGCCAAAATAGCGTCCACTTCCGTGGTTGTATGGCACAATGCACACAGGTGTAAACTAGTTGTAGGGATCTGTCTCAGGGTGACAGGAAACTTGAACCAACATCCCTTACTTGACCAGACCATCCATTACCCCACCAGAGCATCTCTTACCATGCCAGATCATCCCTTACCACTCTACACCAATTGGTGACCATGTTGCTTCCTTCCAGCGGCCTCCCATATCCCTGTTCCTTTGATTCTGCTCCAAACTAGACGAACTAACTAATGAAGCGCAAGGAGGTCCCGGGAGGCGTGTCAAGGGCAGGAGCCCTTTAAATTTCTTATCGCGCTCCCGCCGTCGCGGGAAGCGCAAGGAGGTCCCGGGAGGCGTGTCAAGGGCAGGAGCCCTTCAAATTTCTTATCGCGCTCCCGCCGTCGCGGGAAGCGCAAGGAGGTCCCGGGAGGCGTGTCAAGGGCAGGAGCCCTTTAAATTTCTTATCGCGCTCCCGCCGTCGCGGGAAGCGCAAGGAGGTCCCGGGAGGCGTGTCAAGGGCAGGAGCCCTTTAAATTTCTTATCGCGCTCCCGCCGCGCGGGACGCGCCCGGGCGAAGCCCGGGCCAAGGGCGGGCCCGTCCTTGCCCGTCCTTGCCCGTCCTTGCCCGTCCTTGCCCGTCATTGCCAGGAAGAGGCAGGGCAGGGCCACCCCCTGACATTCATCCAAAGTTGCATGGACATGCCAATCTACACGTATGGCTGCCTGAAGGTACTGTGTTGATACTTACTCCTAAATAGGTCCTTTCATAGAGGGCCTTTGGACCGTATTCTCCACCTATTGTTGCGACGCTCTTTCCATTACCCGATAAATATTGGAGTGGGGCCAGGCTGGGCCTCTGCCTTTTTATACTGGCAAGAGGTCTGCTTATATTTATAGTGGAAAACATATAGCTATCGTTCTTATATGTGAAGATAATTGTACTAAATAGGTCTATCCCTACCAGCCCTTCTCCTACTCTCCTTTATAATTACATATTGGGGACTGGTTCACAGAGCCAAAGCACTATTTAGGCAGCTTAATCCATGGGAAAACGCAAGGCATCAGAACCCCCAAGGGGAAAGATGAATTCTGTAAAAAAACTTAGGAATGCGGGTGAGAACTGCACAATAGCTGAAATAGACGATCTTATCGAGGAGGTAGAGTCACTACTATGCAGTAGGACCACTATTCGGGAGGGTCCCGACAAAAAGATTACCTCCTATTACGCGAAGAAAATCAAACCAGTGGAAGATAAAGCGATAGAGATCGTTTCCCAGCAAGAGGGGGAGGCACCATCTGATGTCAGGACTGATAGCCCTAGGGTTGCTGCAACTAGACCCATACACCTATGCACCATTGATAATGGTAGGAAGAAGGGCCATATCCAGGAGTGCGAAGTTAGGTGCTCCAATAATATGCAGTCCTGGCAGAACTCGATAGTAGTAACATACAGAATGCACAAGAGGGGGAACCCGTGGATGAATTACACCCATTTATCCCAACTGTACAGCTAGATAGTGAAAGGACCACTCCTCTCAATTCAGAATCAGGGAACCCTCTAAAAAATAAAACAAGATCTATAGCAGACCTTTATGATCTAATCACCGGATTAATCCAGGAAGTTAGAGATTTGAAACTTGAAGTAAGAACCTTAACAGATATTGTGGAAAAGGAGGGGGGTAGGGGTACCTATATAGGCCAATGCGAAAGGGAGTCCCCCCCCATATCACTCCATCTACAAGGTAGACCCACATATCCTCAAAATTTGATTACTAACCCTAACCTTACCCCAGCTACAGCTAAGATTGTACAACAACCACAGGGATGCACGATAGGGGTCAATGTGGAACATATTGGTTCACGCAATTCCCAGAGAAGAAATGATAGTAACTTATGCCAAGGAACAGGAAAACCACAAAGAGATCCCCGTTTGGTAAAAGGACCCCAAAAAGGGAATTTGGAACTTACTCTGAACTCCTATCCCCAAGTATCTAATGATTATAACAAAAACACTAGATGGAATCCATACTCTGAGGAGGATAGGTTTCCTACTAGGACCAATGTTGTTCATCTGTTAAATGTTCCAAAATTGCCCTTAAATAGCAGAGAAGATGAGGACTCCTTAAAAAACAAGCTTATACATTGGATTAGGGCCAAAAGACACTGTTTATCCATAATTCGATCAGATATTAGGGGGGCAGAAAGAATCCCTGGAGAGAGGGAGCAACTTGACGTTATTGCATTAACAGTCAAGGATGGAAGATTAATCAGAGGTTTGATTGACATGGAACAGAGAACCCCCGCCCCTAATTCCAATGCCATGAGGTTTAGCTTGGATCCATTAATTACCAAACTTCGAGTACAAAGGCATAAACTCAATCACAATGAGGGACTGCAAAAGAGAAATTATGATTCAAACCTTGAGAGAGTAGATTGACTAATCCAGATAGATCAGGCACAAGTGGAACCCAATGGGGACCCAATAGTAGGGGAGCCCCATGAAGGGAATGATCTTCATGCTATAGGGGCAGGGAGCGCAGTGGAGCTTTTGTATGGTAGGAAACATTTTACAACTTATCCGAGCCATACTTTCAATGCCACAAGCCTAAACTGAAGGGGTCCTATCACCATGATTTCATGGAATGTAGCTGGCTTAAAAAATAAGCTTATAGACCCCAAATGGCAGGACTATATTGATCGACACCATGTCTGTCTCTTCCAGGAGACGTGGTTTAAAGATCCACCGTATAAAGTAGGATATAAAACCTACTTTATCAGTGCAACTTCAGCTGCCAGAGGGAGACCGTCTGGGGGGTTGGTTGTATGGGCGAAGATCTCATTAAATGTTGAGATACGCATGCAAGCCACTGAGTCGGAGGACATTTTATGGTTGATAATGGGAAAAAAAAATAAGATAATAACCCACTTGTTTAATGTATATATAAGACCTAGAAAGTCAAACGTGGAGTCTCCTGAAATAACTCTACTAGACGACCTGCTCAAAAAAATTCCAGTAGGTGAGACAATTATGATAGGGGGTGACCTTAATTGTAATTATGAACCTATAACTGGATTCGAACATTTAGCAGAAGAGGAAGACCGAATGAGAACAATTCCTTACCTAACAATAGAAAAAACTGTCCCAGGCACAGTGGCCGCATTGCAAATCATGAGCCTTACATTAAACCATGGACTGAGGGCATGCAATGGCATAGTGGGTGAAGTCGGCCTTAATCTGGTTACTTTCCAGAGAGGCAACTCAACTTCAAAAATAGATTACATTCTGCATAGTATAAACACATGGGAAAGACTAGCGACCTTTAAAATTGATAAAAGAAGGGATAGCGATCACTTCCCGCTAATAATTGAATTCAAGGCACACTTCTTAGATTTGGACTCGAAATATATAGAACATGATAAGGTGGAGTTACAACCCACCCTCAGTAACAAATGAAGGGTTGTAAAATGGCCAGTAATACTATGCAATCAGGTCACTATGATAAATATTTACAACATATTTTCTGATCTCTTGGAGCCTTATGCAGAAAATAAACCTAGTGACATTCCTATTACGGCTATCCACCATTCATTGAGCACTATGTTAAGACCTGTCCTGACCAAACAGCTACAGAATAAGCACAAAAAGGAGAAGGCCCAAACCACCCCTAACAGTCCATGGTATACTATCAAATGTAGAGAGAGGAAAAGAGTACTGGTAGAGGCACTAAAGCAAAAAAATCAATTAGCCGTACAGCAGGCAAGGGCCAGTAATAAGAAAACGCTGGCTACTGCCCAACGCAACTGGGAGGACCAAAAATGGCAAGACCTGCTGGTAGCAGCAAAAAGCAATGATGCAAGGACCTTCTGGAAAATAGTTACCCATGGTAGCAAAGAGGGGATATTTACTACAGACCATCACATAGACCCCAAAACATGGGTTAACTACTTTACATATCTTTACTCTGACCCCCCACCTTCGATTTTTATCCCTCAAGACATAAAACCCCAGTTACTTGGGGTATTTTACCCGAGTTACAGTTTAGTCTGGAGGAGACGGTGATTGCCATTGAAGCAATCAAGCCAGGAAAAGCCCCCGGTTTGGATAAGATCCCGGGGGATTTGTTCAAACATAGCATAGAAATCTGGGCACCTTATCTAAACCTTCTAAGTAACGCTATAGCAAGGGGAGGCCTAATGCCCGAGACATGGACAGGGGCAGAAATAATCCCAATCCACAAAAAAGGATCCAGGGAAAACCCAGGGAACTATAGACCAATTAGCCTCATAGACGTCACACAAAAAATGTATGCTAGACAGATCCTGAATAGAATCAATACCTGGATAGAAGAGAACAGCATAATGTCTATATACCAAGCAGGCTTTAGACAACAGACCAGTACAGTTGACCAGGCCTTTAGGCTATTGACAATAATATGGAAATACACTAGACTAAAGAAAGGCCACCTGTATATCGCGTTTGTGGACCTGCGCGCAGCCTTTGATCTGGTGCCGAGAGACTCCTTATGGGCAGCATTAGGAAAACAGGGCATGCCAGGGAACCTCCTGGGCCAGCTGGAGAGGCTACATGAAAATACATTCGCAAAGGTCCGGTGGGGGCCAAAAGGAGAGTTGACAGACCCAATACCTATCAAGAGGGGGGTGAGACAGGGCTGTGTGCTCGCCCCAACACTTTTCTCATTATACATCAATGATCTGGTTCATCATCTGAAACAAAGTAACCACGACTCACCAAGATTGAATGATGATCCAGTCCCCGCCCTCCTTTTTGCAGATGACACCATCCTATTGTCTCAAACTCCAATGGGCCTGCAAACTCTACTAGATAAATTCAGTGAGTATTGCAGCTTGAAGGGGTTAGAAATAAATGCAAACAAGACTAAATATTTAACTGTTAACCCTCACAAAGCACTCAAGAGAAACATTTGGATTAGAGGGCAGGCACTGGAACGAGTTAAAAATTTCAACTACCTAGGGATACTGCTTGATGCCAAATTGTCATGGGCGCCGCACATCAACAAAGCTGCTATCTCCTTAACTCATAGCTCCATGGCAATTAGTAAAAATTACAAATGTTCAAGGTCGAGCACTGTGTCACCAGTATTCGAGATCTATAGGTGCAAAGCACAGGCCGCTGCTCTGTATGGCGCAGAACTCTGGGGATTCACAAAACTAACTCCATTGGCCACTCAGGAAAATAATTTCATGAGGGGGGTATTGGGCCTCCCTCCATCCACTCCGTTGATTCCCTTAGCATATGACACTAATATGAAACAAATAGGCAAATTGGCAGCCCTGAGGCCCCTGCTCTACTGGTGTAGACTTTGGACAACCCCTGAACTGATCCAATACAGGCAAGCATTAATTGAGATCATGGGCTTGGACAAGACTATTTCCCTCCCGTGGCTTCATTATATCAGGCAAAGCTTTTACAATTTAGGGCTGAAATTCTATTGGGATGAACCGCACATACTCACAACCCAATCAAAGATCCGACTAAAGCAAGTATTTTGGGACTTCATCTTTAATAGCCCTTTTCATAGCAAGGATTCAGGTAGACTAACCTTAAGTTTTCTGGATTTTAAACCACTACCGAGCGCTGAGGAATGGATCGATACTATTCAACCTAGACGAGCAAAAGTTTTATTTATGAAGTATCGATATGGGATTCTCCAGGTCAAGGCTTTTACCTTTAAATGGGGCCTCCTGAATGGGAGTAATCATGAGGCGACCTGCGAGCTATGTAATATGGAGACACCAGAAACGACGGATCATGTCCTTTTAAATTGCATTGCCTACGATAAACTAAGGAAGAAATGGATCCGACCCATCTGCAGGAACGTTGGAATCAGGAACTACAATGAAGCTGCCAGATTCTTGAGATCCAGCTCGATACCATATGTTGTTTTTGGTCTAAGCCGGTTCTTAATAGCAATTTCATTCATCAGAGACAAGGCGGGCCTGAGGTTGTAGGCGCTTTAATTCAGGCAAAACTCCCAAAGTCAACCTATGGTCCTGAAATCGATAATTGGGAGTCACCCTCTGCAATTCAATGGCCTTGGGACCTACAATCAGCCAAGGATATATCTAGCCCAGGGGACATTGTCTATGCCCGGGAGGACCGTAGTTACTGGGAGGTTGATTAAGTTACCTAGAATGGTCATTGTCACTTATGAAACTTGTTCCTGGATTCTGATATTTATCTACTTTTATCCCAAAAAATCTCCTCTTAGTTAGGCAAACAAGTGCCTGATGGCACGGGAGGTAAATTTTATGGGTCTTACAAATGAAATACTGTAATCGACTTTTATTTACTGTTTTTAAGACCAACATCAGATAACTTGTTTCTAGTAGTTAAGTGAATATTAGCTGCTGCTAGAACAATGTGCCTTTTTGTATTACTTGATCGTATATGACCTCTAAGTAATATAGGCACGCAAGAAAGAAAGGAATCGTTGGGCCCTAGGGACTGTTAATCATCTCTTAAAAATTAGTCAAATAACCCCTCACGTGACGATGGTATCTATATTGCTAAGATTGTAGAGGCAACTTGAACCTACTGGAGGCAAATAATCATTCAAAAGCATATATCCTATTTTCATAATGGTCACTTTTTGAGCTAGTCCATAGTTAATGCTACTACTAGTGAGATAGCAATTTCAACTGTTTTTTGTATAAAGGTTTATATTTTAGGGGTATTTTATAAAATTTTATAATATTTATATGGTGATTTGCATGATGATGTGTACTGTATATTTTATAGTGTTTTATTGATTAATTGTTGATTTTTAATAACATTTATACCCATAACTTGCCTATTTGTATTGTATGGCCCTGAGGGAGCTCTGTTCTCGATCTGTTTTTAGTGTTTTTTTGTCTTTTTTCTCTTAAAAAGTGTCTTTGTTCCTTTTAGAAATGTAAGAATTTTGTCAGTATGCTTTTATGGTATTGTTTTACCGAAATAAAGCTGAAACTAGTAGTAAACTAATGAAGCTCCTACAGTTTCCACTGGGTGGAGCATAAGGGACTCAGTGGGTAGTTTATAGAAGTGCTGGCAGCTCATTGGCCTGCCAGGTCAAGCAAATACCCCCACCCAGTTTGCAGCACCCCACCAGGATGGTGGGGAATTTTGAAGCCTTCAGTTTAGCTTCCAGTACGATGGGTATACTGAAGGCAGTGAATGTGCTTTATTTTGCCAACTTAGCAAAGCTTTTTGGTTTTTCCATTACTAACTCCAAAACACAAGTTTAATATTGAAAAAATAATGAATATATCCGAATTTAAAGAGTGCGAATATACACCCAAAGGCATCATGGCACTAGAAATGACAACGCCACCGATATCAACAGAACAGGCAGCTTTTGAGTGCCCTCCTAAAAGTACTATGGTCTCTATATTACACAAGCGAAAGAGAGAAACATTCTATACAGAGGGCGTGACGAGAGATCACATGTTGTCTGTTTTTTAAACTATATTCCCTTCTGCTTGTTTGAATGATTTATAAATTCTTAAACATAGGTGAGGTTTCCAACAGAAGTGGGCACAGCACTCTAGATCGGGCTTTCACTGTTACATCCACTACCTACAGCTCTGAACATGGTAATTTAGAGGCGGCCTCTAGTGCAAGACATCATTACCAGAGGTGACTCTCTTGACCTGACATAGTACATCGGAGAGGCCCTCCATTACTGAGCACAGTACTCTAGCAGTGGGTCACAGCACTGGGTATAATATGCCAGAAGTGTGCCCCTGAATCTGATATAGAACATCACAGAGGCCTCCGGAACTTGACATTGTGTACAAAGTGGCACCCGTAGCCAGAATCGATATGCTAAAAGTGGTTTCCAAAATTGGGCACAGAGTACGTGGACCTTAGAGCAATGGTTGTTAAATGTTTGCCTTCTGTTTTTTCCTTTTCAGTCACTACTTGAAGCCGAGAACGCATGAAAAGAATACACAAATTATGAAATATTTCATTTCACAAAGAAAAAAAATACGAACTACAAAATGTTAAAGTTTTTTTTTTTAATCTAGGTATATTTCTAAAACAAAAAGCGACACCCTAGGCTCTAGCAAACCACTGTATTTTGTGCTCCTATTGCATGCTCACTATTTGTCGGCACATATCAGTTGAGACCACCAATCATTTATTCTATATTTTGTTTGATGTACTTTTGTTGCTCCAATAAATTAAGATATGATACTCAATTTTTAGGTTCAAGAGTCAAATTCATTCACATTTACAGAGCATTTTAAAATTTCCTATTTTATTTGTTTTATGAATTTATACATTGGAAATGTACTAATATATTATTTTGTAATCTTTTGTGGACTTTCTTGATTAGGCCTTGCAGCAACCCAGAGGTCTGCAGGCGTCAAGTGAAAAACCTAGGGCAGAATACAACATTCCCATACACGAGGATAATTCGCCATTGAGTTTACACAGCTCCTTCCTCTCAACCCCTATGTAAATCTGCTGTGTGCTTGTGGTTTCTGGTAAACTCTAAGAGCAATTCTAAAGCCAAACGTATTTCTATGTTTAATGTTTGCTTGCCTGATCTTACTAGTTTCATTTTACAAGTATTTATCCACTTTCGAACTATGTTAATCACGCACAGTGTGAGCTCAGGCTAATTTTTTATATATTTTAATAGCGCTAATAAAGTGGCCTGTGGAATAAAAATGCACTCGAGCTGTTGAATTCTGAATATATTTGGGCAGCTGTGTTCAAATGAAAGTGCCATATCACAACTGAACATCATCATGGAATCAACTCATGCATTTATGATTAAAAACAGTTCCTGAACATTTTCTTGGACCTCGAAAACCTGCATATTTCTTGATGATTACCATTTTGTGTCTGCCCTCTCGTACTTTCTCACGTAAATGCGTGTTTAATATTCAACTGAACTAAAATGTGTCGGAGTTCCCGAATGGGAAATTCCCAATACTTCTCCAAGATGTCTCACTCCAGGGGATAATCTTTTAAAAAAGAAGGGGGGTCTCTATGGGACCCCCAATCCCCAGGACCACCACCCCCTCTGGGGCTATGTTCACATTGACGGGAGGCTGCGCAGACCCCTTTTGTAGCACGGATGGGCTTAGGGACCGCCAACTCCCAGGGCTGGCTCCTGCTATGTCCCGGGGTGCCCACCCCAGGGGCATAGCTGTTTGCTGTGTCTTGGCTGCAGCTCTGCAGCTAAGCCACAATAACACTTCCGGTTTTGAGAGCCGGACCTGTCAAGTAGATCCCACTGTCAAAATATGAAGCTTTCATCTCTGTCCCCTGCCCACGTACAGGGGACAGAGATGAAATGATTCAGCAAGCATGGAGGTGCTATGAAAGCAGCTCTGTGCTTGCTGAAGCAATGGGACCCCGCAGTGCCAGGTAGCCTGTATGGGCTTTTGATTAGTATTATTTTTTACATAATATATCTAAACAAATACAAATAAATATATAGGGACTGTGGGAAGCCCTTGAGGGCTCCCTTGCGGCCCCAGAAAGGCGATAAAGGGATAAAAAAAAAACGTGCATAGCTCAGTGTGAAGGTCATAGACCTTCACACTGAGCTTTGGGGTTTTGAGTCCAGCTGGATCAATTTACCTTTCAAAGGGACCCCGTAAACTGAACGGGACTGTCCCTTTGTGGAAACCCTGTGGAAAAGAAACACTTGCTTTTACACATAATTTATTTGTGGAGAAGCTGACTGGCCTAGAAATGCTCACGCTGCTGTTATTATTGTTCCTTAGAAATACTTATCTTGGATTAACAAATACTTACAAATGAAAATTTGCAAACAGCAAAACTAGCACACTCCATTCAGAGCAGATCCTTACATAACTGTAATTTCCCGTTGGTCGAGTTTCACTCTATTTTTTTAAGGACACCAGGGTCCTGCCTCTGTTTTCAAGATTAACTTTGTATTACTAGTTCAACGCAAAAAAATAAGAAATTCCTGAAGATGCTTAAAGCTAAAAAAAAATCCGTTCAAGCAAGTTTCAAAGGATTAATGATGTAACGGAAAATCTTTTCAGTTAGTTTTTCATATGTAAGCCTTGAAGGTAAAGTACTAGCAAACACACTATTGCTGGCTTCTAAATCTGACAAAGGCTCGTGACGCAGTATTCTTTGGTTCACTAACTGCTTCATAACCTTGACAGTGACATGAAGCACTACACAAATGGTGCAATTCAATAAAGTATTTGCACAACAAATTAAACTTCTTTGGTAGTAATGTGGCGCTGGTAGTGCAAGCAGCGTAAAAAAATCATCAGCATAGACACCATGCGCTGCACAAGAGGGCCCCGCCATTTAAATTGATTTTCCTGCCATTCGAATAGAAAATCTACTCAAGCAGCAGTACATCTCCGGAAGCAGCCCTCTCACCACGCGACTTCCAGCAACCACTTGCGTTAAAAGGGTATGCTTGGGGACGCCAAAACTCCGTTTTACAATAGTAATGCAGTTTCCAAATTCCACCAATTCCACAGGCTGAATAAATCATTCCACCCACCCTACTCTTTAGCACTCTGGCGCCATTCCACTGCCACATTAGTGTCATTTTTTTTACGCTAATGTGGTGTTGGAAGGGCAAAAACGTTACGCCATACTTACAAAGTGGTGCAATGCTTGAACTGCGCCACTTTGTAACTCTCTTGCGCCACATTATACCTGTCCCAGGCATAATGTATGCAAGCGGGGCGTTCCAGCTCTATCGGGGCTGTAAAAATGGTGCAAAGGAATGTATGAGATTCCTTTGAGCCATTTTTAACAGCATTTCTTAACCCCTGCTAAGTGCAGGCATAATAAAGAGGCTCCCATTGGGTTCAATGGGCCTCTGGGTGCTTTGCAGAATTAGCGTCATAGTTTTTATGCTAATCCTGCAAAGCACCAGACAAGCATAAAAAATTATGACATTCAAGAAAAATGGCACTGCACTAGGTGCAGCGCCACTTTTCATAAATCTGGGCCTCTGTTTGCTAATCAGTTACAAAACAGGCTCACTTATTTTAAAAATAATGACGAAATCATATTTAGTGGAGCTGTCGCATTGCATAAATATTACACATACTTCTGGCATTCCTTGGACCACCATATACGGCAGAAAAAGAGACTAACATAACTATCTATTACATTTATTAGATTAAATTGGAGTCTGATGTTCGAGTGTATTCTGAATGTAAAGATGCTATAGGAGTGATGTAAACAGTTATGTCGGTTGTCTGCGGGTGTATGAGCACTTTTTAAAGGAAGTATTTTTTAGAACAATGCATTTGCATTTGTCTTAAATTTGTATCATGTTTGACGTAGTTCAGTTTACTTTTAATGGCTAAGTACAAAATATATGCAAATTTGGTTTATATGTATTTCTGTTTGAATTTCTGGTTGATGTGAACTATTTACATTGTTTTTTTCTTTATTTAAATGGAGATAAGACAGGCATTGCTTCTGCACAGGTCCTCAATACTAAGTCCCCCGGATTTGGCTATTGAAGTGGCAACTCAGTTTCCTTGGAGTTACTTATACAGTTGGTATTGGTATCTTGGTAGTGGGGCACAGGAGGTTGGCCTTAGTTACTGGGTGATTACGAGGTGGTCCCCTCTAAAATAAGAAACAACGATGGAATCTGAAATACTGGACCCGGTTTTGCAAGCTTTCCTGATTTCTCCATAGAGTTTTTTTACTTTTTACTAGAGATTGTGGTGAAAAACCTAGCAATTCCAACTGAACTTGCAATTCTCGTTACCCATTCAATCAGAATTACCAGTAACCTCACAATGATCAATCTATTTGCATTTTGCTGATGGCGCATTTTTAATTGTTAGGTTTTGACATAGTGGTCCTTACCTATATTTTGCACAGATGGCTTCCTGCGGTTTAAATGAAAAGTGTTCAGATACCAACCATCCTCATTAGTGGATAAGACATAAAAGAGGAAAGATGACTGCGAATCAATGTAAATGCATCATTGTGAATATAGATTACAACTCTGAACATTTAGGGCTAAATTCTTAGAAAAAAGAGTAAATCTCGAGCCCGGAGGCTTAGGATCTTCCCTAGGTGTAGAACATTTTGAATTCAAGAAGGTTTTTCAAGGTAAGCCCAGAAACCAGCAACTATTGAAGGTTTCAAGGCATACTCCTGAATACCGTTTGTGAATTTCATATTCTCATGAGCAAATATTAGATAATTATTTATATCTGAAATATGGCATAGGGACTAATGTGACCCTGACACAGCTATTGCTGCCCCATCAGTCATATTATTAGATGGGACAGACCAAATAATTTAGGAGGAGAACTTGTGATATTTTTAGGGGGGGGGGCAAAGCATTCCGCTCCACCAGTGGAGTTTGCTGAGTTTTCCCCACTCTGCACTCTGTGTGGACTTCCAAAAAACACAGCAAAGTGTCGCGGAGTGGATATTTTTCTCGCTTGCACTCGTCAACGTTAAGTTGGTGAGCACAAAAAAGAGAAATCGCTAAGTTGCTGAGCGCAAGCAAGATTTCTGAATGCGGCGGTCACAGTAGGTTGCAGTAGGCCGTAAACGCTAGCGATGAGAAATCTGCTTCTCTCATTGAGGAAGCTGCTGCTTGAGTGGCAAAAAGAAGTTAGTGACCTCTGGCACTCCGCGTGATGCAGTTTGAGCTGATTTTAAGCACAGGAGAAACTCCTGGTCTGAAAATCAGTGCAAACAGTGTGTCTTACCCAAACTCCTCTACTCGCGGAACTCCGTGTAGTAGGGTGGAGTTTTTTTAGCACTTTGCGGAGTTCCGCATAGAAGAACTCTGCAAACTCCGCCCAGGCCTAGATATTTTGCACTTCTCTCCAGCTGCTTATTCTAGATAGTCCACCTTTCGAGTCTACTGAAACATTACTTGTTCAAGCTAAATTATCTCCGTCTCTGGAATGCTCATTAGGAGTTAGATATAACAAAAGGACAGTGTAAAGCACTGGAGGCTAGATTAAACCTGTAGCCCAAAACAGACTTATCCAAAAGAATTCAAAGTTTACTAAAACTAGAAAGGCTAACATGGCCTCCGTTATTTGTATGGCTGAGAATTCCTTCAGTGAAATTTATGAAGTTGTAAATAGTAGTTTATTTCTTCTGTCAGTAAAATCTTTCATTCCTACCGCTAAAGAACTGTGTGAATACATCTCCAGTTATTTTGAATAGAAAATGTAAACATATATATAGCTCTTTTAACAATGAAGACTTTGCTTCCAGGAGTGGCACTGACCTGCCTCTTACTTCTCACCATCCTGAAACTGGATTATTCCATTCAGGCTCATAATGCTGGATACTATGCTTGGGTATATATATGCAGTTTAATCTGGCTCACTTAATGACCCATGTCTTGCACATGTATTTCACAGGGCTTTGGACAGTTTTGCGTTAAAAAGTCAGTCTTTGTCCAGTGCATCTCTCAATTTGGCAGCTGTATCTAGTTCATGGAAAGAGGCACATATTGTTCCTCTGATGAAAAAGCTGATCGCAGATTCCTTGAGTAATTATGACTCTATTTAAAAAAAGAAAGTACATTTCTTCCTTTTTTAGACACGAATAACACCCTGACAACCTGCAAGTGGGCTTTCGACCTCTACACAGTACTGAAATGGCCCTATTCTCAATCACTGATGACATTTGTATGATATTTGATAAAGGAGTGATTTTCAACATAGTGCCTCATGCAATTCTTTGCCAAAGGTTTTATTCTCTTTATTTATAAGAACCTTTTTGACTGGTTTTCCTCTTTTTTTGAACAACCATGTTCATTTGGCGGTTTTATATTCTTTTCGGGCCCAACCCAGACCCCCAATACGTCTCTTCAGTGAGCCTCATGCTTTATAGCATCTATCTTCCCCTCTTCCCCCAGCCTCCACAATCTTATTCGGATATTTCGGCTTTTCATTAATGTCTTGTGTAATGACACTTAAATTGTTGCCTCCTTTGCAGAAAAATCTGCCTTTGCCTCAGATATTCATGGTTGTCTATCAGCGATGGCCTTATTGAAAAGAAAGAACTACTTGAAATTAAATGATGATAAAACTCGCCTGCTCCTTTTCTATGGTGAATAATGAATATATTATCTGGCATCCCTCTTTGTGGCTGTAGGAAATGAGGGAAGTTCCTGTTCCCAAAGAGCCTGCAAAAAATCTGGGAGAAATGTCTCTGTCTTTCGTAAAAGAAATACATGCTATTGCATCTTTCTGCTTCTACCAGCTAAGCATGCTCTGTAAAACTCTCCCTCTTCATATGCATCATTGTGGAGCTATAGTTCAAGCAGTTTTTTATCACACATAGACTGCTGAAGCTCTCTTTATCTCAGACTGCCAATAAAACGTCTACAACATCTTCAACTCCTTCACGATCTTTCAGTTAGACACATACTCAGTCTTTCCTGGTGTAACTCAATTTCTTTACACCTCTGAGACTTACACTGGCTGCGTATGAAACAACACCTGTACTTTAAGAGAGTTTATGCATTGCTATTGTATTGTGGTAAGAAAGCCGTCAAGCATTGATGGAACGGGTTGGTATCCTGGCAACTGTTACTGCTGGGATGCACTAAAACTAGAACAGATAACAGGGTTGAAAGAATACATAGGCAGTTGCTGGTTAAGATCTGCCAGGGTTGGTCAAATTATTGGCTTACAAATAAAAGTCAAGACATTAAGAGTGAGGTGCAGTAGTTCTTTCAAAGTTTGCGACGAGGATGGGATGCATCTTCCTATGTGTAGGAGGCTGGACTGGCATGTAGTGAGTACCAAGGGGTATTTACACCTTGCACCAGGCCCAGGTATCCCTTATTAGTGTAGAGGGGTGTCTAGCAGCTTAGGCTGATAGAAAAGGTAGCTTAGCAGAGCAGCTTAGGCTGAACTAGGAGACAAGTGAAGCTCCTACAGTACCACTAGTGTCATATGCACAATATCATAAGAAAACACAATACACAGATATACTAAAAATAAAGGTACTTTATTTTTATGACAATATGCCAAAAGTATCTCAGTGAGTACCCTCAGTATGAGGATAGCAAATATACACAATATATATGTACACAATACCAAAATATGCAGTAATAGCAATAGAAAACAGTGCAAACAATGTATAGTCACAATAGAATGCAATGGGAGCACATAGGGATAGGGGCAACACAAACCATATACTCTAGAAGTGGAATGCGAACCACGAATGGACCCCAAACCTATGTGAGCTCGTAGAGGGTCGCTGGGACTGTAAGAAAACAGTGAGGGTTAGAAAAATAGCCCACCCCAAGACCCTGAAAAGTGGGTGCAAAGTGCACCTAAGTTCCCCAAAGAGCACAGAAGTCGTGATAGGGGAATTCTGCCAGAAACAACAACACCAGCAATGCAACAACGATGGATTTCCTGACGAGAGTACCTGTGGAACAAGGGGACCAAGTCCAAGAGTCAAGATCAAGTCGGGAGTGGGCAGATGCCCAGGAAATGCCAGATGTGGGTGCAAAGAAGCTGCCACCGGATGGTAGAAGCTGAGGATTCTGCAGGAAGGACAAGGGCTAGAAACTTCCCCTTTGGAGGATGGATGTCCCATGTCGTGAAGAGTCGTGCAGAAGTGTTTTCGTGCAGAAAGACCGCAAACAAGCCTTGCTAGCTGCAAGGGTTGCAGTTAGGGTTTTTGGATGCTGCTGTGGCCCAGGAGGGACCAGGATGTCGCCAATTGCGTGAGGAGACAGAGGGGGTGCCCAGCAAGATAAGGAACCCACTCAGAAGCAAGCAGCACCCGCAGAAGTGCCGGAACAGGCACTACAAAGTGGAGTGAACCGGAGCTCACCCAAAGTTGCACAAGAGGGTCCCACGAAGCCGGAGGACAACTCAGGAGGTAGTGCAATGCAGGTTAGAGTGCCGGGGACCCAGACTTGGCTGTGCACAAAGGAAATACTCGGTGAGTGCACAGGAGCCGGAGTAGCTGCAAAACACGCGGTTCCCAGCAATGCAGTCTAGCGTGAGGAAGCAAGGACTTACCTCCACCAAACTTGGACTGAAGAGTCACTGGACTGTGGGAGTCACTTTGACAGAGTTGCTGAGTTCAAGAGACCTCGCTCGTCGTGCTGAGAGGAGACCCAGAGGACCGGTGATGCAGTTCTTTGGTGCCTGCGGTTGCAGGGGGAAGATTCCGTCAACCCACGGGAGATTTCTTCGGAGCTTCTAGTGCAGAGAGGAGGCAGACTACCCCCACAGCATGCACCACCAGGAAAACAGTTGAGAAGGCGGCAGGATCAGCGTTACAAGGTCGCAGTAGTCGTCTTTGCTACTTTGTTGAAGTTTTGCAGGCTTCCAGCGCGGTCAGCAGTCGATTCCTTGGCAGAAGGTGAAGAGAGAGATGCAGAGGAACTCTGGTGAGCTCTTGCATTCGTTATCTAAGGAATTCCCCAAAGCAGAGACCCTAAATAGCCAGAAAAGGAGGTTTGGCTACCTAGGAGAGAGGATAGGCTAGCAACACCTGAAGGAGCCTATCAGAAGGAGTCTCTGACGTCACCTGCTGGCCCTGGCCACTCAGAGCAGTCCAGTGTGCCAGCAGCACCTCTGTTTCCAAGATGGCAGAGGTCTGGAGCACACTGGAGGAGCTCTGGGCACCTCCCAGGGGAGGTGCAGGTCAGGGGAGTGGTCACTCCCCTTTCCTTTGTCCAGTTTCGCGCCAGAGCAGGGCTGAGGGATCCCTGAACCGGTGTAGACTGGCTTATGCAGAGATGGGCACCATCTGTGCCCATCAAAGCATTTCCAGAGGCTGGGGGAGGCTACTCCTCCCCAGCCCTGACACCTTATTCCAAAGGGAGAGGGTGTAACACCCTCTCTCTGAGGAAGTCCTTTGTTCTGCCTTCCTGGGCCAAGCCTGGCTGGACCCCAGGAGGGCAGAAACCTGTCTGAGGGGTTGGCAGCAGCAGCAGCTGCAGTGAAACCCCAGGAAAGGCAGTTTGGCAGTACCTGGGTCTGTGCTAGAGACCCAGGGAATCATGGGATTGTCTCCCCAATACCAGGATGGCATTGGTGGGGCAATTCCATGATCTTAGACATGTTACATGGCCATATTCGGAGTTACCATTGTGAAGCTATACATAGGTAGTGACCTATGTATAGTGCACACGTGTAATGGTGTCCCCGCACTCACAAAGTCCGGGGAATTGGCCCTGAACAATGTGGGGGCACCTTGGCTAGTGCCAGGGTGCCCACACACTAAGTAACTTAGCACCCAACCTTTACCAGGTAAAGGTTAGACATATAGGTGACTTATAAGTTACTTAAGTGCAGTGTAAAATGGCTGTGAAATAACGTGGACGTTATTTCACTCAGGCTGCAGTGGCAGGCCTGTGTAAAAATTGTCAGAGCTCCCTATGGGTGGCAAAAGAAATGCTGCAGCCCATAGGGATCTCCTGGAACCCCAATACCCTGGGTACCTCAGTACCATATACTAGGGAATTATAAGGGTGTTCCAGTATGCCAATGTGAATTGGTAAAATTGGTCACTAGCCTGTTAGTGACAATTTGGAAAGAAATGAGAGAACATAACCACTGAGGTTCTGATTAGCAGAGCCTCAGTGAGACAGTTAGTCATAACACAGGTAACACATACAGGGCACACTTATGGGCACTGGGGCCCTGGCTGTCAGGGTCTCAGTGACAGATACAACTAAAACAACATATATACAGTGAAATATGGGGGTAACATGCCAGGCAAGATGGTACTTTCCTACACTATGGACCAACCCTACGAATTTTCATGTAACAGATGTTAATATTTGATGCCATCCAGCTTGGAGGTTTTGAAAGAAAAAGGAGGAAGCTGTTAGAAGCCGTCAGGAGCTACAAAGGAGGATTATGGAGGATAATCATTGTTTGTGGCAAGTACGGTATGCTGTATTGTGGTTGTACTTTCATTGTAGAAAGAGAAAAAAAACGTTGCGAGGATGAGTCGTATTAAAGAGCTGGGACACAGCATGTACTATGGGGAACACAACATGCACAGGGCATGTAAGAGCTGGCACACAGCGTGTACAACATGGACACGATGAACACAGAGTGATGTGACGATGCTGTAGTGTGAGCAGAACTTCCTGCAAAAATCAATGTCATTTGTGCAGCATTTTGGGACGTTTGTTGAACAAGGGGAATCCCTATAGAAACTAATGCTTTGTGCAGCCTCATTCCTAACAATATAGATATGCATATTCACGATATGAAGGATATGAGCATGCAGTGCCTGAATTAAAACAACGGCTATCATGGAAGAGTAAAGGAGGGGTGGCCCATCTGGGGTGGCCCATCTTGCAAAGGAATGAGTGGTGCCTGCGAGGAGGATTTCGGTGATAGGCACTCCAAACCAAGTAACTATTGTAAAATGCTGTGGTGACAGGACACCTTGCACTTGATTCCAAGCAAAATCACTTACTAAATCGAATAGACTTTGGTGACTACATTTGTTACTTTAGCTTTTTTTCTCTCCTTTATGTGAATTTTATGGTATTGGTCAGAGAAAGTTGATTTGAGTTAATAACATGCATTCCAGTGCGTCTCCTCCAGTGTTTTCAGCTACCTCTGGGGAGCCGATCGTGTCATGGGAAGACTGGCAGGAGGCTTTTAAAACTTATTTAGAAGCCTTGGGAGGAGCCTTATTTGTTGCAAAAAGAAAGTTGGCTTCATTGAAGAATAAGCTAGGGGTGGAAGGTAGAAACATTTTGAAGATGTTACCACGTGTGTGCGTGTAAACAATGAAGGTGATGTTGGGTCAGTTGTTGACAATGAAGAGGATGGCTCTTATACTGTAGCATCAAGGCATTAGAAGAACACTGTGGCTAAGAAAGTGAGCATGTTTGTGGCGTGCCAACATTTTGTTTCAAGAATGCAAGCACCTAATTAATCTGTTGATCAATATGTAAGTGCATTGCGTACATTAGCGGTTGTGTGTAAATTTAGGTAATTGTATGAAGAAATAATTAGAGATCAGTTAATGAATCACACTAGAAATATGAAAATTCCAGAAAGTTGTTAGGATTGAAAGACCCACCTTTGGAAAAAGCTATAAAAGTTGCCAAATGTATAGAAGATACTTCACGTTATGAGAAAGAATTGGAAAAGAAAAGTGTGGCTTATACTACTTTACAAGTAGTTAACAAAGCTGACAGTTACAAAAAGGGATGGAGTAAATCTATCAAAAGAAATTAAGAAGTAAAAAAAAGTGTTACAAATGTGGGAGCACTAAACATTTAGCGTCATCAGGTAATTGTCCTGTGATGAGAACAAAGGGCCAGATGTAGAAAGCATTTTGCACGTCGCAAACAGCGATTTTCGCTGTTTACGATGTGCAAAATGCACTTTGCAATGCACAAAACCTGTTTTGCGATTCGGTAACCTTGTTACCGAATTGCAAAATGGGTTTGCGAGTCGCAATTAGGAAGGGGTGTCCCCTTCCTAATTGCGAGTCGCAGTGCAATGCAGGATTGCTTTGTGACCGCAAACGCGGTCGCAAATCAATCGCAGTTTGCACCCATTTGAAATGGACCCCTTCCCCTCTGTGAATGGAACTGCAAAAAAATTTTCCTATGGACCACTGCCTGCTCTGAAAAAATTAAACAAAAACGTTTATTTTTTCGTTTTTGTAATGCAACTTGTTTTCCTTTAAGGAAAACGGTCTGCATCACAAAAAAAAACTGCTTTATTAAAAAGCAGGCACAGACATTGTTGTCTGCTGTACGCAGCAGGCCACCATTCCTGTGAATGCCGCCACTCGCAAGGGGGTCGCAAATTGCTACCCACCTCATGAATATTAATGAGGTGGGCCTTTGCGACCCCCTTGCGAGTCGCAGATGGTGTCAGGGACACCATCCTACATTCCGATTTGTGACTCGCAAATTGCGAGTTGCTGTGACTCGCAATTTGCAAGTCGCAATTTGGAACCTACCTACATGTTGCCAAAAAAGTTTTTAATATAATGGAATTGGACATTTTTCAAGAGTATTCGATCAAAATGGAATGTCTTACAAGGGTAGCGGGAATTCAGTACAGAATAATACTGACAATGAGGGAGAGAGTTCATCAGAAGATGATCATATTGAAGTAGTAATGCTGTATGAAGTTACAAAATGAAATGGTGGAAGGAGCATGTGGGAGCAATATATAAGTTAGAAGGTGATGAATTTAGGCTTCCAAAATGTGTGGTGTCTATCAACGGGGTCCCAGTCCAAATGTGGTCTGATTCAAGTTCACCATATACACTTATCCATCTGGAGACCTGGTGTAAGTTAGGAAGAAACAAACTGTCTACAACCAAGGTAGAATTGATTGGATATGGGGGGAGTAAATAGCCCATTGTAGGGTGTTTCCAGAGAAATGTATTTTTCAAACAAAGAGAAATTACATTACATTTTGGGTATATGTAATTGAGAAGGGGTGATGTTTGATGGGATGGAAGAAACAGAGAGCACTTAATATCATACTAAATCCAAATACTGATGAACAAGTGTTTAGAGTAATGCATGAGAACACCCTAAAATGGGAGGAAGAGTTATTTGGAAGCAAACTAGGATGTTTAAGGACATTTCCACATAAAATCATCTTAAAAGGAGTGGTTGCAAAAGCTCGCAAGGTGAAAAATGTACTAGTAGTACTAAGAGACGTGCTAAAGGCTGAATTGACAAAATTGTTAGAAATGGGAGTGGTTGAGCACATAGAGTCTCCAGAATGGCTGAGTCCTGTGGTTTTAGCAAGGAAATTGAATGACATTATTAGAATGTGTGTTGGTTTAAGAGATCTCAACAGCAGTATATGGGTGGATTGACATCCTGTACCTAATATAAATGAGTTATTGGCTGGACTCAATGGAGGAAGGGTGTACTCAACTCTTGATTTATCAAGTGCTTGCTATATACTGTTGTTACATCCTGATTCAAGAAATGTAATCTCCTTTATAACACCGGAAGGGGCATTCAGATTTGTGCATATGCCGTTTGGTCTTGTGTCTGCTTCGGCAGTGTTCCAGAGGGCCATGCAAAATTTGTTAGGAAACATAAAGAATGTAAGATTCTTCCAAGATGATATTTTGGTGAGGGGAGAAAATGACAAAGAGCATGATGATTTATTGAGAAAGGTGTGTAAAAGTTTGGAGAATGCGGGACTCACAGTTGAAATTAGTAAATGCAAATTTGTGCACCAAACTGTTGAATAACTAGGTCATACTAAAACTTAGGAAGGAGTAAAACCTAATATCAAGTGGATGGAAGCTATAGAAAAAGCACTGTGTCTTATTAATAAAGATCCACTGAGGTCCTTTTTAGGATTAGCAGAATACTATGTGACATTTGTAAAAACGCCCAACCATTGCAAGTGTTAATGAAGAAGGGCCAGAAATATGTATGGATGAATGATTGCCCACAAGCATTTGAGGATATCAACAGAAGCATTGTCAATGCTGGGGAATTGAAACTTTTTGTAGCGCACAATCATACTATAGTGTCTACTCATGCTAGCATGCATGGATTAGGAGCAGTGTTGATGCAAGAGAGTAATGGAAAGGAAAGAGTATAGGTGTTTGCCTCACGAATGTTAAAGGGGGCTGAAGTAAGTTAATCTACAATAGAAAACGAGGCACTCGCTTTTTGCTGCGGAGTACAGCATTTTAAGAACTACATATGGGGGAGAGAATTTGAATTATAAACTGATCACAAACCATTAGTGGATATGTTCATAACAAAAGGTGCTCGTCGGGCACCTTCAAGGATTGTGAAGTGGATCGACTGATTACAAGAATATACATTCACAGTGAACTATGTACCAGGAATATATAACATGAATGCCAATTGCTTATCAAGGTTGCCGTTACAATGGATTAAGGAGAAAGAATGGATGATTGTTGAAATTTTGGATATTAAGGTTAAGGCTATATCTGAGAACGAGTGGAAAGCAAAGGTAGCAGAAGATGTAGAAATGCAAATATTGCAAAGGAATTTACCTAAGAAGTGGTCAAAACTGGGGGAAGATGAGAAAATGTTATTAATATTAAGTTGTGTGGTCAGAATTATCTGACCAAGATGGTATGATAAGGACGGGAGATAAGTTGATTGTGCCACATGAGTTGAGAGAGAGATTGTTAGAAATTTCACACGAGGGTCATGGGGGAATGTCAGGAATGAAGAGAAAAGTGACAGCAGATTTTTGGTTGCCAGGAATGGATCAGGTCATGGAAAGATATGTAAGGAATAGTGTGAGTTGTGCATACAGTGATAAGACACATGTTCTAAAAAAACACCAGTAATTTCTGTGCCATTTCCATGCAAGCCATGGCAGAAGGTGTCAATGGATGTATGAGTAGCTTTTGAGTTTGGAAGTAGTGAACAAAATATGCCATTGTCATGATTGATTATCATTCTAAATGGCCTGAAGTAAGCGTGGTGAGTCCTGTATGCTGGTGTAATTTTGTGAAGAGATATGGAGGAGAGAAGGATATCTTGAAGAGGTAGTAACCGATAATGGTCCTCAGCTTACATCTGAAGAATTTGTAATATAATTGGTATGTTATACAATTAAGCATATTAAGACTACAGTACCACATCCATGGGAAAATGGTTTGGTAGAAAGGTTTCACAGAGTTCTCAGCGAGTATGTACAATTATCTTTGCAAAGTGCGTTAGAATGGAAGAAGGAAATCATGAATTTGTGTGGAGTTTTCACACCACCCCACTTTCAACCACAATGAAACCACTTTTTGTGTTGCTTAAAGGAAGGAAACTGTGTACGAGAGCAGTACCAGGACGAATGAGTAAAACAGGAAAGAAAATAATAAATGAGGAAATCTTAGTGAGAAAAATGGAGAAGAAGCAACGTGACTATGTTAAAGGAAAAGTGGGTGAAATGAAGGAGTGTGATTACAGGAATGGGGATTGGGTGTGGACCAGGTTGAGTGGAACTAGGAAAGGTTTGACAAAATGGTCTTTGCCAAAATGTGTGATAAAGGTAAGAAAGTATAGTCTGGAATTGGATGATGGAAAGAAATGGAATATGGAATATGGGAAGTGTTGTTAAATATAATGAAACAGAGGTGCGTAATTGGAAGGGCCATTATGACAAAGGCAGGGGAAAAGAAAGTCAAATGAGGGAGGGGAGTGAAAATTAAAAATTGATAAAAGAGAGAGAAGATATTAAAATAAGCAGAAGTAAAAGAGTGATAAATCCCCCAGAATTGTTAAAGGATTATTGTACACTGTATCGGCGAATATGTTTTCTTTTCTTTAATCAGAAGTTTATGGATGATAAAAAAAAAATGTATGTATATTTTGTATATAGTTTTGTAAGTAATAATGGAAGGGAGATTTGTTATATTGTGATTAGAAAGCAGTCACGCATTGACGGAATGGGTTGGTATCCTGGTAACTGTTACTGCTGGGATGCACTAGAGTTAGAACAGACAACTGGGTTGAAAGAATACATAGGCAGTTGCTGGCTTAGATCTGCCAGGTTTGGTTGCATGTACTGGCTGACAAAAAAACTCAAGAAATCAAGAGTGAAGTGCAGTAGTTCTTTCAATTATAACCAGCCCTATCTCTCTAAAACCTACCATCATCAGCATGTGAAAGTATTCTGAACACTTTCTAACTTTTTTGTTGATAAAATTTTCCGCTGGAAAAATGTTTACCCCTGCCCATGTCAGGAATACATTTTGACATTTGTTTAGAGTAGTAAGGGGCCAGATGAGAGTTGGGTAATGCCCATAAACACTTTTGGTTTTATGCTCAAACCCAAAGTAACTTGCTTGCCACAGGACTTTAATTCCCTCCACAGCAGGATTATTCACATGGAAATCTTTGTTTAAGCTAATCTTTATAATTATGATAACCTTGGCTTGTTAATTGCAAAAGTGGCAATGTAGTCGTAAAAATGTTTTTTAAAAGTGAGAGCCAAACGTACACATACATTTTGTTTTTGTAAATCAGGCCTCACAATTCAGATTCTTCTGGTCACTCGAGTGACTTACTGCTTCGAAGGAATATGGTGTTGTTTTTTTCAGTCAATTTAGTAACATTCTTTGTTAAAATTTAAGACAAAAATATAAGCCAATGCACTACAGGACACCTTCCTTTTTCCACCAGTAAATCTCATATCCCGTTATCAAAGACTCAGCAGCTCAGAAGCACACTGAACTAACAATGCATTACCATCAGCCCATGTCAGACAAACGTAGGGGCATATAAATTCATGACAGGGGTTGCACCACTGTTGCACCATGCAACATGGTGCATGGACGACGCAAACCCAAAATGTTATTTATGAAGCAGTGCAAGGCAACTTTGCATGGCCCTAGGTGGCTTCACAGATCTGGAGTAAAGCAACGCAGCGCAAATCACTATGTTTCATTACTCTGCCTCTGCCCTATGTGTCCTATTCATGAACACTGTGCCAGATAATGTGAATTTAATTTCAGGAGTAAAGACCCAGTGCCACTTAGAACATACTTAGAAACTCTGTCCTAGCATGTAGCACCACGCAGGGGCATCTTCACAATGAGATAATGGTCAGGGCCCCTTGCTCCCCATTCATATAAGGGTGGCATGAGGTAATGTACCAATTACTTAAAAATAATCTTTATTACTCAAGATCTAACCTTCTTCATCACAGTTCTTTGTTCCTGCTCGCTCCTAGCTCTGATTCCCAGCACCTTTTGTTTGGTATTAGTATAACATTTTATAGTCTAGGGAGGTTGTACCGTGGAGGGGTAGAGCACAGTTTCTTTTTTTTAGGATCGTGGCAAGTGAAGCCCTAACACACCAGTCACCCCAAGCCTCAGGGCTGTGATGAGGAAGGCTTAAGAGATGTTAATGGTAAAGGGCTTTTCACAAACATGCAGACTTTTCTGGAAATCCTTTCATGTAATATTCACATAAAATCACCCACATTGCTTCAGCAGCTCAAAATTTTAAAAAGAAGCAGCAGACAGCCCAACAGCCAAAAGTAGGGGAGCACCTCTGACAAGACTGCAAATGTGAGGAGCTGATGGTGGTCAGTGGGGCAAAGCTTTAGCACTATGATCAGCTGCAGACCAGTCTTTACGTGGGCAAGTCTTTCTGAGTATCAGATCTAGTAAAAATTAAAAACGGACACTGAGAGTGGTGCCTATTGGGTTCTATATTCATGTCCTTAACTTTGCAGGCATAATCTATTTCTGAATAATGAATGTGAACAACATTTAGGCAAGCTTTGCCAGTGATATAGGCCGAGATATTGGCCCTCATTACAACATTGGCGGTAACTACCGCCTACCGCCACGGCGACGGCCACCAACATACCGCCGCTGTGGCTACCAGCCGTCTACGTGTATCATGACCGGGGACGGTATTCCGCCATAATGCTGGCGGAACACCGCTAACGGTCATGGCGGCGGACGGCGGTAAGACAGCACTGCTGACAGCCGCACTGCCACGCCAGTAAAACACCACCAACGGTATCATGACCAATGATATGGTCTGGCGGTGTTTTGCTGGCAGACGCTGCTGCTGACAGCAGCGCCGTGGACCGTCTCCAGCATGAGGACACCCTGCAAGCAGGTAAGTACTTTTCTCCGACAGGAGAAAGGGGTGGGGTGTGTTGTGTGTATGTGGGGGGTGTGTGTATATTTTGGAATGCGTGCATGCAGGTGTGAGTCGCGTTGAATGCATGCATGAATGGCTGATTGTGAATGTTGTGTGTTGTGAATGCATGTGTGTGACAAGGTATGTTGGTGTGTGTTGCTGTGTGTTGGTATATATGTGTGCATGCGTGGGTGGTGGTGGGTATGCGTGTGTGCATGTGTGTATATGGGTGCGCGTGTGGGTGTGTATATGTGTGGGGGCAGGAGAGGATGGGGGACGGTGGGGGAGGACTCTGGGGAGGGGTGCGGGGGAGACCCCTATCAGTGCCAGGGAAGGGATTCCCTGGCCTACCGCCATGGTTTTCGTGGCAGTAAGTTTGGCATGAAAACCATAGCTGTAGGCCGGGTTGTAATCCCGAGGGTCGGATTGTGACGGCCGCCGGGCTGGAGACCGAAGTATCACCCTGGCGGTCAGTGTGTTAAAGTGTCGGTCTTTGATGGCGGTTACTGTCAGGGACAAAATCCTATTTTTTTTACCGCCGGCCTTTGGCGGTATTAACGCCGCTTTAACAACGACCGCCAGGGTTGTAATGAGGGCCATTATGTTGTCAGGAAGGGCACTCCATTGCAGTGGTAATGGAGTTCCCTCCTCACAAAAATAGTGATACACTCGGCCAATCTATATGTGGGTGGACTTTCAGTTTGGCCCCGACAAGGGCCATCGGAGAAATGGCTACATGTCCACCCGCCCCTTTAGATGGGTGAATATGTAGCAGTTTTTTATTGTCATAACCGCCAGCAAAACCTGGGGGTGAATGACATTAAGATTGTAATATTGCTCCCCTCGCTATGGGAGATGACATCCATGGTGAGGGGGAGCATTACTTTTTTTCTTTACATAAAGAGAATCTCGTATTGGGATTTTCAGTCTGTAAGAAAAAAGTATACTCTGTGCTACAGGGCTGCATCTTGCAGTGCCATGCCACACAATAAAATGCATTGACATGAACCACGGACAGTGTTTCCTGGCATTGCTTTTTCTGAATGAATGAACGCCTGGTTGGTGTCACTTATAAATTAGGGGGGCGGCCGCTCCATCAATTGGGATGGAGTAATTTACTCCGTTCCCATGGTGAAATGGTGGGTGTCCAGCCTGGTATAAATCAGAGCCTTAGTTCATGTTTACTTTCCACATGTTTTACTTAATCTTGCTTTCCCGTAAAGTGTTTGCTATCTCCAGCAGTTGTGTTTCTGTATTTTTGATTGCATAACATATTACTCTTGTATATATTTGAACTGAGTCACCTCCTGCTGATTACAAGGACCACGATTGAGAGCTGTGCCTGTTTTTCACAGTGCCTGTCAGTGAATCAGAAAGGTGTTCAGAATACAGTCTCATCCAATCCTTGACCCTTATACAGCTTGTTTGGGGCAATAGTCACGTATTCCATTTACAATTGTGATTCTGTGCAAATGAGTGCGAAGGAGATATACCGTTTTCAAAATAGTAACTCACCAAAAGTAAAAGAAAATGTAGTGCTTACCAGTGATTGGATGCGTTGTGTGTTTGGGGGTGGTGAAGCGAAGGGGATGTGAAGATGTGCATTTTAGAGAGAGACAAGAGGGTGCTGAAGAGGAAAGAGATGAGGAGAAAGATATGCAGATGAAGGGGATGTGGAGAGAAAAAGGGGGTACGTATTTAACATAAAGTGAACAGTAGTGATTGGCACTCTGAAGACCACTGCACTACCGGCCTCAATGATGTTTAATTCAGTCTCATAATTTCAGAATTTTCAACGTGAACTATTTACAACAAAACCTTTGTTGCTACTCTTTTATCTAAGACAACCAACAATCATTGACACAGCCAATAGTGTTTGTTGCTGTCTGTCAGATGTTGTGTTATATATCTGGGTGTAATAACAGAAAGCTCAGAGTGGCACCAGAGTACCAGTTGGGTAGCACTATGGAAATCACAAAACGTTTCGTTTACATGTTTAGTCTGCAGCCTTAATTAGGTAGGACACACTCCTTTTGGAGATACCCATTTTTTCATCCCAATGAGAGTCCTGACTGCAGAGTAATACAGATACACAAGACAGTGTACAGTGAGCCCAAGTCAGTGAATCCAATAAGTCCAAAAAGCAGTTCATATTTGCTCCGGTTGGTGCTCAACTGTGTGCAATATCCTGCAACTCCCAGGCACAGGCTGCTGAACAACTCTGATGTCATATGCTCCAGAACCGATCAGGCTGGTGGCTGCTGACAGTGACTGGTGACTGTGCAAGAGCATTACAAACCTATGTTCACGTCACTGTCATGTGTCTCTGAGCCCATGGTTAGGGCTAAGCAGTGGCTGCTGACAAGTGGTGAATGATGGGTCCTGTGGCACTAGCACAGGGATTTCTGGTTCCCAACAGCCAACCTATGATCAGCGCATCCAGCAATCAGCCGCCCAGTGCTCACTTTCTCTCAGTGTATCGGAAGCAGTGCAGGAAATTAAGAGGATCTTGCTGGATTTCGGTCCAGCAGCTATTTTTGTGCCGGATCTGGGATCCAGCCGACCAGATGAAATATGCTTAATTTGTTCTGGTGACATTGTCAGACACTCAGATACAATTCAGAAGCGCCTGAATATTGTCTGCATTTTGTTCCGAGAAGCAACATGCAGGTGGTGGGGAAGTTATCTTATATTCACTTCCAGCTGGAGCTAAAACAAATATTTGATTCAAGGGGCCATCAGCCCTTCTTTTGTTCAAGTATCATCCTAGCAGACAGCCATCTGGAGTCCATCACCTAGGCACCAATGCAATGGAAGAAAAGAAAGGCACAGCGTTTATCACTCTACAAGTAGTATAGAGAAACTATGATTTGGCAGCAGGTTTCTGTCCTGGTTCAACCCCTTTAGGTATGAGATGTGCATGCACTGTAAAATTGCTTGCTGTATCAGTGTGTATGAGTAAAAGTGTACTAAACAGAAGCACCAGCTCCCTTTTGTGGATGTGCTACTCACCATTTATGAACAGAAACTTTTAACGGGTCGGTACCACAAGTGTACAGTTGCTCATTTAAATCTAAATTAGACATATAAGATGCATCTGCGGCAATGAGGACACATGTAAAGAACATCTCCAGGAGCTTGCTAGACTGTTTCAAATACAGGGCTATACTCTGCACATCATACGGCAACAAAGTGACAATTCTTTGCAGTTATCCAGGGAAGCACTTAATTGGAATATCAACAGCAGAAACAAAAGTGACAAAATCCTATTTGTGGTTGTCTATCATCCATCATTTCCTAATTACAAAAACATAATGCAAAAGACATTCCCCGTAATATTCACCAGTGAAAATTTTCAAATTGGTTTCTCTAAAACCTCCACTCATTGCTTATGGTAGACCTCCTACTTTATGAGCCCTTATTATTAGATCTGAATTCAAGAAAGCTGTTACACGTGCAGTTGCTCATTACTGTGGTTCTAAAAGGTGCATTAGGTGTAGCTAATCAGTTGAACCTTGTTTGCTATCAGATTTGAACATTTTCCCTGTAGAATATCTCATAGAGGAAGAACTACTGGACTCCAAAGAGAACATCTGCATGTATCGTTCAAAATCATTGTATCCAGATGGACGGTACATAACCGACAACACCACGGATTACTGAATATTTCTGGAGATTTTAGGACTGAATTGATTCCACATTCCAAATTGAATCTTCATTTATGATGCTTTCTGAAAATCCAGTTGTGTCGGCTTAGTACACTGAGCAAACAATCTTGTACTAACTGTGAAAGGCGGAAGCCGAAACATTGTAGTGGAAATACATTTTTGCTCTTTGGTGAGTCCACCTGTTTTGAGTCACTTCTTTCTTGGATATTACATTTCTTAGTGACTCATTGTGTTCTTTAGGATCCAGATTTTTTCCTGGCTAGCTGTTGTTTTTTTGTAATCTTTTATCTTCAAGTGTGTATATGAGTAATTTATGCAAATATTGATTTAAATGGCACTTACTATTTTTTTTAATTTAATTCTTTTGTAGCGCTACTCATCCCAGTGTATGGGTGCATAGCACTCAAGGAGACAATAAATCATACAAGTGTGTAAATTAATGGACAGGTAATGTTACAAAAGACAATGAGGTTTATAAGGTGTAGGAGTCGCACATAGTCCGTACTTGTGGACATTACATGTTATAAATGGATGATCTAGGTTAACACAAAGGTAGGATTAAACATTTAACATAGTGATTAGTACTAAGAGGACTAACAGCAAACATGAGGAAATACTCCATTTGTCATGAACGGCAGTTAAACACTCAGTAGTTGTAATGTGGGCGGATGTTTATGATGGCACTAGCAAAGACAGAGGAGGCTCTTACTGTGTATTGTATATTGATGGAATAAGCACTAAGAGGCAACAGTTAAAATAGTCTCCAGTCAGACCTTACATTGATTACAATGCAAAAGCAGTAAGCTTGCTTCTGATTTTAACAATTCCTTAAGTAATCCTTTCAAAATGTTTTATTACTTAACACACCATAGGTCAATCTCTTTGGTACCTGTGAGTGAAGACATGCATCATATGGCTTTTATAAAATGGAAGAATATTTTTTGAAAACGTGATTAAGTCATATATTGTACCTCTGTCTTTCAAAAACAACTTGTGTATTAAAATGGATCATATTTTGTGGAAAGATCTCAGATTGCAAGTATTTGCTTTTTATCTCCACCCCGGCATGCTTACAACCAAACTCACGTTTTGACATAGGGATCAGAATATCCGTTAACATCCATGGCAGCCAGGTGGGCGCAGCGCACGATTCCCACCACCAGGCCTCCCCGTGCTGAGCTGTATGTAAGTGATAGCAGGATGCGACCCCGCTCCTCCAGCTCCCATTCCTCCGCCTTCTCCAGCTACAAGGAGAAAAGACAGTGTAAGCACTGCCAATTCCTGGGCTGACCAATCAGGTCCATGTAGTGTGGCCCAGATGAGTGGCGAGGGCTGGTCAGTAGTCACTGATCATGCCATAAAGGCACACATGAAAAACCATTAAAGTCATGTACTGTTTTAAAACAATTCAGCAAAACTTATACGTCACTTTGATACAATAAATTTAGTTCATAATATTTCATTGTTGCAGGAAGCTTAAATACTTACAATATAATAAGCAATCCACTAACACATAAGATCATCGCAATGAATTGGAGTACTGTCATGAGCCATATAATATCCTAATTCTTTCGGTCACTCTAATAAAACGTAAAAATAAAAAACATATTTCGGGGGCTGCTAGTTAAAATGCACTTAAGAGGATAAGTGTAAAGGGAACAGAAAAGCATAAGGTGACTAGTGCTTTGGTGCTGCACCTGGCAGCAAGGGCAAACAGGAAGATGGTCAAACTAGGTGCCCTGAAAAGGGAAGGCCAGAAAAAATGCAGCCTATTTAATCTAAAACGGGTTAGATAAAATCTGTGCTGTGTATGAGTGACAAGTGTCAAATAAGGTGCAATACTGTTAAAAATACAAAGGGCAGAATAGGACGCAACTTTTGGCATAGATTGCGTCATCTGAATCTGTTGATCGTTTCTATAACACATATAAAGTTTTGTCAGAGCTTTGGATAAGGACTCCAGCAATACAGGGAAATTATAAAAATAGACGGGCACCCATTTCTGTAAAACTACTCTTCAGGTATTCATCTACATGATCATGTGTTAATACATCTGTAATCAATAATCGTGAAAATTAGACATCTGGGCAAAGCAAGATTTTGTGCCACAAATGCAACGGGGCAAAAGCAGCAAAATCCTCAAGATAGTTCAAACCAATTTCGTGATGGCAGATAATGTTCACAGTACTCTTAGGTACGGACAATATAAAGCAATCATTAGACATTTGGATTTATAAATATGCATACGTTCCCTTACAGACTTAGGTCGAAGCCTACTTACAACCCTAAACACGGCCTCGATTGAGCTTCTAAACTGCATACATTTCTACTTAAGGAAATGTACCCACTGCAAAACCTCATCGGGGTGAATCCCCAATAACTAAAGTGTTTCACCCTTTTAATCTTAACTTCCTCAGTCTTATATATTTTAGTTTTAGATTTTGGAGGGCCACAGACCAATAATGAAAGATTTTGACCTATTAACTGTAAGATACTGATAATTAATGAAATGGACAAAGAAGTCCAGCAACGTCTGTAACCCATTTGCTGTTCTCGCAATGAGAACAGCAGCGTCCGCATATAAAAGGACAGGGGGTTGCACGCATCGCTATTTGCAGCATATCCTCTCCGTTAAGGGCTAAAAGGGGCTCTAAATCATTAATGTAAAGTAAAAAGAGGGATAGGGACAAAATCCACCCTTCTTTTATGGCCTGAGACGAGCTGATAAGGGAGGTGAATTTCCCATCTTGACTAAATCATACTTTAACAAAAGAATCGAATTGGATGCAACAACGGAGATCAATCAAAGCCTGCTTGACACTTAAAGTCCTCAGCATACCCCAAAGTTTCATATGTTTACCAGTGTCAAAGGCACAGGAGAGGTCCATCAAGGGCCATATAAGTGCCCCCTCTCTTGTCCTTAGCATACTTCCCAATATTAAGGGAAAGGTTAAGACACTGTTCAACCGCCCCACACTGTGGCGGAAGCCACACTGAACGGTCGAAAGGATGTTATTCTCCTTAGCCCAGGCTTACAGCATGGACATTAAGTCCCATCCTAATATTTTCAAAGTAGAATCGTGTAGAGAAATGGGGCAGTGAAAGGAAGGGTGCTAGTTATCTCCCTCCTTGCCACTCATTTCTGATCGCTGGCCATGGTGGGACAGTAAATCAATGAGACGTCAATAGCATAAGTAGTAATAGTAAGATTTTGTGTTTTTGTAATCACATCACTTTGCCTGGGCCTTTATTACCGCAAAGCCATTCACTACATCCTAGTTAAAATCCATGCTTTGCATGTGGGTTAAGAGAATAGTTGGTTTTAAAGTTAAATCATGGTAAGGTGCATGCATAATATAATATTAGCATAACAGTAGACCATAATGTCATGCTTTTTTTGCTAGTAGAGGGCGCAATATGCATATCAGTATTGATTGAGTAGCTGTCAGAAGCATAGACTTTTACAACCATTCTAACAGTCACCTTTTGTTTATTCAAGTGGTACCCTAAGGCAGCAGGTGTACCCAGATTTGGGTCCTGTACTCAATGTACCAAAGGATCTCTTCCTATCTTCTTGAAGTCCACATGAAGCTCAAAACCTGACTTTTCACTTAACCGACCTACTATAAGCAGGGCAAGGCACATACACCTGCTCAGCTGCAGGATACTCTTGCTGGGTACAGTTCAAATACAAATACAAAAACAGATAACATAACATCCACGCTGTACCTACTGATGAGACCCCTCAAAGTTCATTCAGGTTTGGGTTGCTAGTGTTCCTGTTTAGGACTCATGGATTAAGGCAGTTTTGGCTGAAGTGTTCCTGTTGGAGCAGAGCCAAACCTGATTTGAATGCGGCTTCTAATCATTTGGAACAACACAGTAGTCACTAAATGGCTGAATAGAATGCACCCAAGCGATTGTGAGTGACTGAGTCTTTTTCAAGTTTACACCCATCAGCTCTTCTTGTTTTAAGGTGAAGGGGCCTCCCTGAGTTCTTACAGAGTAAATGATGGAGCTAATCCAGGAAGGAGGCCTGACTGATGTCTAATTCAGTAGAAGAACCAGGGTTACACAGTGAGAGGGAGAGGGCAGGCGTCAGGTCACACAAAGAACCAGTGGCTGAGTCAGGGTTAGGTCACAGGGATGGGAAAAGACTCAAATGAGTTTACAAAGGGAGGTTGCAGCAGAGGCAGCCAGAGGTAGATGAACAGGCCTGAAAGGGTATTGCTTAGTGCTTTTAAATACTTATATGCACATATACACAATATACACATTTACACATATACTCTATGTCTCAGCGCCCCACTCCCCCCTTCCTAGAGATTGATCGTGGTAATAAAGAGAGGGTGGGCCCACATGGGAGGAAATAAACATATTTTTAATATTTATCTCACCTCTTTCAAGTAGCAGGATATCCCCCTCAGGGCGGCTGTCATGGAGGATGGGGACGCCAGCTGCAAGTTGAAAGTGAGAGAGAATAACTTGGCTGTGCCATTAAGAGTTCCAGAAGAGAAAATGTAATGTACTCAATGACATATATAAGGTGTGCTTAAATGTATTCATGCAAACGAAGACAGCTGAAAGTTGTGAACTGAAGTATAGCTATTAGTAGAAATGTAGAATGGCCATATGCAAATCAGATCTATGTAGGTTTGTTCAATGTATGGATATTATGATAATCTAGTTAGTTGACATTTCCATAGTTATTTCCCCATGCATAGTACATATGTGAAATGCACCTATAGCCATGTATTTAAATGTGCCTTGAGAACGATGTTAAGCTGGCTGGAGCTAAGACCTGAAATGTTTTTCTGTGTTTAACCACCAATGTGGAAGTTTTGCTCTTGTACATTTCTTTATTTGCAGATGCGTCTGCAGAAGACTTCAGCTTATTGTAGTTTTAGATGAAGGGGTATGGGAAGGCAGGTTGCCAAGAATAGGCAGTGTTAATGAGGAGTTGTGAAGAAGAACTCCCCTCTGGATTACTGAAGGCTGGAATGTCAAGGTCGTCCTGATGTTTGGACCAAGAGATGAAAGTCTAATGAGAAGATACCATTCACCTTCATGTACAAACCATGGAAAGTTACTGGCAGTGATGTCAACTATCTGAGTTTCGGTGGGATAAGAGTGTTTTAGCCAGTTAGAGATTCAGGTTCCCTTTGCCCTTTGACTAGAGGATACTCTTATAGACTTAGGGAGGTATGGATCTCTGTTTTTCCCTTGCTTTGGCTGATGTGGATTTATGCAACGTACATCTCTCTTTCAGGAACTTCTACCAAAGGTTCTGTAGTGCTGCCACTCGAATTAAGTCCCTATTACCTTAACTAAACAATTCTTGGGGTTTCCACAAGCCAATTAGATTAGTTACACTTGTATAGATTCAAGCACCAAATAGTGATTCTTTTCGTCTGCATTGCTGCTACTGAGGTTTTCGTATGTCTCATGTTTGTGCGCTTTTACCTAAATCAACACTTTAAGTCATCCTTGCTAATTCTGTATTTGTATAGTATGTTTTTGAGACTCATTTACATAAGTTTAGCTTTAAACTTGTAATAAACCTTTTGAACTTTGAATTCGCCTCCAAGATTCAATTTATGATGGAATGGGTTGCCCTGTAAATCGATTTTAATGGGTTAATGTGTTTCCCCTCACCTTTCAAACTTTTAAAAAGATTCATTAGATTCAGAAAACTAGAAAGAGTGCCAGACGATGGATCAAAAGAAAGTAGAAGGGTGCAAAAGAAGAGGCAAAAAGAAAACCAGGAGCAATAGAGGAGAGGGAAAGATTTGTGCAAATACGATTGGATTTAGGGAGATACTGATAAATAGTAGCAGAGAAGATGGTATATAGAAACAACAGCAGATAAGAAACACGGGCAACATAGGAAATAAGAGAGGAGGGAAGGACAAAGGACAGGAAATGAAGAAAGATAGAATAGGGGAGAGGTGTACCGCAAGAGGTGGGCCTCAGAAGAACATCATCAAGGAAGCGCAAGGGATATGGTGCAGTGCTTGATTTCTAAAAGAATAAGTACCAGATCCAAACATTTGCTCAGAAACCTCAGACCGGCACTGTCAAAGGTTGAGGTGTGAATACCCAGTCTTGATTATACCACATGCCTCTTAATCCACCACCAGACACTCCCTACCTCTCTACTCACTCTTTCACGCTCTTTTTTAAACCCTGCTTTCTTTCTCACTGTTTTACTGTCTTTCCCTTCATCCGCCTTTCTCACTTTTGTGTTTAACTCTCTCTTGCTCTGTGTCAAATGATGATGAGTACAAATAACCAAAAATGAGTGCTGTTAGGCTGACCTACAACCACCGGCTCAAATTAGGCCCTTGTTTTAAGAAATATAAGTGGTGAGTAGAGAGACGAGCAGAGCTGGCTAAAAAAACTGACAGAAAAACATCAATGATATGTAAACAGACAGCTAGTCAGATATTGATAGTCCTAAATGGGTAGATAGACAAAAGATAAAAAGTGTTTTGTATACAGATAGAGCTATATGCATAGAGGCGTGGAAACACACACACACACACACAAACACACACACAGATAGATGAATGTTCTGTAGATAGATAGATAGATAGATAGATAGATAGATAGATAGATAGATAGATAGATAGATAGATAGATAGATAGATAGATAGACAGGTGGATAGGTTTGGAAAAGAAGATAAATGACCCAGGACGACAAATAGACAGGCAGACCAATAACAAACAAACAGATGAAGCCAGAGATATGGATATTTAGAATGAACCCGATAGTTGACAGTTGAATAGAGAAAGTTAGAAAAATAGCTTAGACATTTATAAAAAGAAACAGACAGACAGATGGATAGAGGGTCATACAAAGGGACTTAAAGTTAAACCTTTAGTAACTGTGCTAAATTTACTATAACTTGTGCCTTCTCCGTGCACTGCTTATAGAGTTTTATATTATCTCATGTACACCATGTAACATAATAGTATTTACAAGAACAGTTATGACATCACAAATCAAATCTTTTGTGAGAACACAGTGCATGGGAGAGTGGCAAGCTATAGGTAATGTTGTGTGGCTGCTCTATTCTACTCTGTGTTAGTGTAGTGTGGCTACAGAGCTGAATACACTGTGTATGGAGGTGCATGAGTTATAATAATTTGAAGGTGTTGCGTAAATCATAAATTAAATGTAATTTTAATTTATGTGTACTTTAACTTTTGCTGTAGGTAGAGAGTAAATAAAGTTATATTCATTTAAAAGTGGTACGTACACTGTAAATTTAGGGTATACCTATAATTTAATTATTTCAAACTTTTATGTATTTTAAATTTGGTTGTATAGAAAGCATACAATAGTTTTCCTATTTATAACAAAGGTTTAACCTTTGGTATTTCACTGAATTTCAATGTTTTTTTAAAATTGTAATACTTTTTTAAACCGTAGAGTATAGTGTTGTCAAGTGGAGTGTCATGAAGTGGAGTGTACTTCAGTAGAGCGGGAGAGTGTGTTGTGAAGTATAGTGTTGTAGAGTGGAGTGGGTAGAGTGGAATGTGGCACAGTTTAGTGCTGTGGAATAGCATACAGTGGAGTGGCATTGAATGGAGTGTTGTACAGTGGAGTAGGGCAGAGTGGAGTGAAGTAGAGTGGAGTGGAGTAGAATGGAGTCTCAGAGTAGAGTAAAGTGGAGTAA
Organism: Pleurodeles waltl; assembly: GCF_031143425.1. Taxonomy (NCBI): domain Eukaryota; kingdom Metazoa; phylum Chordata; class Amphibia; order Caudata; family Salamandridae; genus Pleurodeles; species Pleurodeles waltl. The sequence goes on from NC_090446.1 coordinate 483,479,551, forward strand.
AGTGGAGTAGTGTAGTGTACAGTGGAATACATTGTTATATAGTGTATTGGCATGTTGTGCAGTACAGTGACCTGAAGTACGCTAGAATGGACAGGAGTAGTGTAGAGTTGGGTAAATTGCTGCAAATTACAGTGGGACCTGCAAACCCATTCCTGTAACTAAATGGTTAAATTTTCGCGTTTGCAAATTACATTTTTAAATTAAAAAATTCTACCTGTCATGATTCTGTGTAGAACGATTGGGAATCTCAGTGTACCAAATGAAAAGTTTGCAAACACAAATTTAACTTGGTTATGCACAATCATTTGTCGATTGCGCTGCCAGTACCTCCAACTGCCCCCTTAACCTGCATTACTTTGCAGTGCCGTTCAGTCTATTTAAAACGTGTCACCATTTCCCCTATAAACATTGTGATTGTCAAGATAGTCAATCTCTCCTATGTCCTCAAATCATAAACCTGCTATCCTCTCTTCCAGAGTCCTATTTTGCCTACTCTCTTTAGCCTATCTCTTTCGTTTTTGATCCTGAATCCTTCAAATCGTCTGCAGCTCATACCTTAACTTAAAATGCCCACAAATCTCTCACTGTTTTCCAAACCACTTGATTGATCAGTAATCACCTCTCCCCACAATAACCATGTGTCCTTAATCTAAATTTTCCGTATTCTCTCTGCGTAATTTGATTCTACCTGTCACCTACAATTTTGGCAACTCTTGACTCACTCTCGACTCACTAGAAACCCTTAGCACAGAATTCAGTTGTTTCTCTTTCTGTCTTCTCAGTCTTCTGGCATTTCTCACTCTAACTGAACCTACCGCTACCCAGGGGCATCAGTCAAAGTTCATTCTTTATCCCCTCCCTTTGACTCCTTACAATTGGTTACTCAATGGATGCAGTTACTTAAGAATAGTTCACCCAAATCACCTATTAATTTATCATTCTCTACAAGAGACTTTAGTAGCTTTCAGCAATCCAAGTGAAACTTCTAATTCAGTTAGGGATACTAAATTTAAAATGACACTCAAAATGGGGGGTCTAGAGGTGTTAGAAGAAACTGAAGGAGCAGATACTACCATACAAGTGTTGTTTTAAACCAGTTGTCATAGGGGTGGACTTACAGATACCTGAGGTGCTGGTAATGAGGCCCTATGTCCACAATAAGGGCAAAAAAATCGTCTTCCTACCTACAATCTTGAATTTCACACAAATTCACTGTCATTTGACACTGGATTATTCTCTGCCTGATTCCCTTTAACTCATTCTCCTTTAAAACTGAGATTATCTACTTTCCAGCATCTTGTACCGTACCCAACCTACCACCTTCTTCTCTGATACTCTTGATTCATTCCTGACTGCTGGTAACCTTGGCTTCTTCTTAGATTCACACATTCAGCTGGAGAAATTCATCCTAACCATTGATATAGCCAGATACCAGGTTCTAAATAGGGCTGTGCAGGGAGCTTGTCTCTGCTGGCTGAGCTAACAGAGTTTTTGGAACACTGGGCTCCGCTTGGAGCACAGAGTTATCCCAAGAACTCCGCTAGCACTGCAATGAAGCGGAGCTCACTCTGTGCACTGCAGCTCAGTATCAATCAATCATTCAGTATTTGTAAAGGGTGGCTACTCACCAGTGGGGGTCCAAAGGCGCTGGGGGGAGCGGAGGGGCCTCATCCGAAGAGCAAAGTCTTGAGGTTCTTCCTGAAGATGGTGAGCGACTGGCTTTGTCTGAGGTGCAGGGGGAGGTTGTTCCAGCTCTTCGCTGCAGTTTAGGTAAAAGATTGTCCTCCAGCGCTGGTTTTGCAGATGCAAGGGACGGTGGCCAGGGCCATCTGAGCGGAGTGGAGGGATCTGGCCGGGTGTGGACGGAGACGTGGTGGTTCAGGTAGGCTGGTTCTGCATTGTGAATGGCCTTGTACGTGTGGGTGAGAAGCTTGAAGATGATTCGCTTCTCGACTGGTAGCCAGTGGAGGGTCCTCAGGTGTTGGGAGATGTGTTCTCAGTGAGGGAGGACCAGAATGAGTCTGGCGGCAGCGTTCTGGATGAGTTGAAGTTTTTTGATGTTCCTAGTTGAGGTGCCGGCGTAGAGGGCATTGCAGTAATCGAGCCTGCTCGTGACCAAGGCGGGGGTGACTGTCCTGCGACAGTCTGATGGGATCCATCTGAAGTTTGCGGAGTGTGTGCCAATAGGAGGAGGTGACAGAGTTTATCTGGCGGGTCATGGATAGGGAGGAGTCAAGAATTATTCCTAAGTTGCGGGCGTGTCCAGTCGGACAGGGGGGTGCTAAGGGATGTGGGCCACCATGAGTCGCCCCAAGCTGAGGTGATTCTGAAGATGATGAGCTCCGTCTTGTTGGAGTTGAGCTTGAGGCAGCTTTCTCTCATCCAGGTAGTGACAGCTTCCATTCCTGCATGACACGATGTTCATACCGTGGCTTCTGATGATGGCAGCAAGAGGGGCCATGTATACGTTGAACAGTGTGGGACTCAGTGAGGGGAGTCCGCAGTTGACTCCTGTGGGTCTGGAGGGGTAGGGTGGGAGTCTGACCCTCTGCGTCCTCCCAGAGAGGAAGGAGGGGATCCATTCCAGGGCTCGTCCGTGGATTTCTATGTCGTGGAGTCTGGTGCGCAGAGTGTTGTGGGAGACCGTGTTGAAAGCTGGTGAGAGGTTGAGGAGTATGAGTGCTGCGGTGTGGTCACAGTCTAGGAGTAATCAGATGTCATTGGTCGCTGCCAGGAGTGCTGTCTCCGTGCTGTGATTGCTGCGGAAGCCAGGCTGGGAAGCTGTCCAGGGAGTTGTTGGCCTCGATAAAATTCCGTACTTATGTGTTGATTGCTTTCTCTAGTACTTTGGCCAGGGTAAGGTAGCAGCGAGATCGGCTGGAAATTATTTATTTCTGATGGGTCGGCCAAAGGTTTCTTCAAGAGAGGGCGGATTTCGGTGTGTTTCCAGTCCTCAGGGAAGGTGCCCGTGCTGATGGAGCAGTTGATTGTGTTACGAAGCTGGTGCGGGCAGGGGTCCGAGTGGGCTCCGGAGTGGGTGCTGCTTGTGATGTTCACTGTTTCCTCTGTGGTGAGCGTGGACCAGTCGTGGATGGTCTCAGCGGGTTCTTGGGGGGGGGGGAGTGAGCTGCAGGTTCCGGTGCAGGTGACAGAAAGCTGTCGTAGATGTCCTAGATCTTGTGGGGGAAAAGGGAGGCGAGTTTGTCGCAGAGGTCCTGTGACGGGGATGCTGGTGGCTTCAGAGGGGGGATCTGTGAACTCGTTGATGACTGAGAAGAGTTCCTTCGAGTTGTGTGCAGAGGAGTTGATGCGCTCCCGGAGTGCGTCCTTCCTCGCGTTCTTGATTTTTCATTAGTGGCCGGTGGTTGCGGCTCTGAATGAGGCGAAGTCATCACTGGATTGGATGTTCCTCCATTTTTTCTCTAAATGTCTGCAGTTACGCTTTGATTCTTGGAGTTTGGTGGTGAACCAGTTAGCCATCTTAGGTACACATTTGGCCGATGTCAGCCAGAGAGAGGCTAGAGTGTCGGCGCATTTGGTGATCCATGCAGTGAGAGTCTGCGCTTGTGCTGTGCAGTCCATAACTGGGCTGCAGCACACACCGGAGCACAGGAAGCAGCCACTCAAGAAGAGAAGACTCGTCACTATTGGAAAACGAGGAAAGAAGGACCCCCCGGGAAGACCCAGATAAGTCCTTTTCTCTTTATTTTGTTGTCATTGTTTGTGCACAAACAAGGACTGAAACTGTAGCTTTCGCTCCCTACGGCCAAGGCCGAAATTCAGGCCAGGGCTGTAGGCAGTGAAAGCTACAGTTTCAGGCCTCTTGTGCACTGGCCTGCCCCATGTGCAGTGCACACAGGTCAAGCTGGTCCACTACAGGCCTGACAGCTTTCGCTGCCCACGGCTCTGACTTGAATTCAGGCCAGGGTTGAAGGCAGCAAAAGAAAGCTGCTGTTTCAGGCCTCTTGGACACAGGCCTGCCCTGTGTGGACTACACACGGGGCAGGCTGGTGCACAAGAGGCCTGAAATGGGAGCTTTCACTGCCCACAGCCCTCCTGAATGTGCCCGATCTCAGAAACACTAAGCAGGTTCAGGCCTGGCTGACCAGGCCCAACCCTGCTTAGCGCTTCTGAGATGGGAGCATTCAGGAGGAGACCGGGGGGCACAGAACTTCACCTCTGCAGAATCCCACAGAGTTTGTTTTCAACTGCAGAATTCTGCAGAACCGGACTCCGTTTACGTCGCTCAGGCCTAGTTCTGAACATCAGAAATATTTTTCCTCATCTTCCATTCTAAACATCCAAATATCTTATTAACCTTCTGGTAAAGAACAAACTTGGTTCCTGTACAGTCTTCTATTTGGTTCCCATTCTGCACTTTCTTGAATAGAGTTACCAATTTCGCTGTATAAATCACCTGTAATCTCCCCAGACACACCCCTACGACTTCAAGTCAAGAGGCTAACAGCAAAAAAAAAAGTGTCCAATAGAGGCAGTATATGTGCATGAGCTAGACCAGCTGTGTATGTATGTTTCTGTGTGTTTGTAACTGCATTTGTTTAGACTCCACTGCCTCTGTCCAGTCTGCCTATGCTATGTCTACTGGAGAGGAAATGTTCTGAATTTGTAGCTCTGTGGGGTATTCAGATTCTAGATCTACATGCTAGAGTGTTGTTGGTGGACTCACAGGGGCTTGCCGTTCTAAGCAGATATTGAAGTGCTTCTTCTGTCCGTATTTGAGTCGTCGCAGTGGAACCCGGGTTTCACCGATGAACTCATTGTGGCTCAGTTTATCCTCATCACAAACGGATATTCTAGAAGTGCAAAATAGGGGTTTGTTACACTCCTACTAGGAACAGTGGTCCTACTGAGGCATAGCACACATCTCTCAAAGGCCTGCAGCCAAACACACAGAGACCTAACACACGCCTCAAACAGAATCCTAATACATGTATTTAAGAAAAAGGTTTAGTGGTTGCAGTGGCAATGGACACATTCCTCTCAGAGACCTAGAACAGACCTTTCAAAAGCACGGCTTTTACTCCACATACATCTAAATATATCTCAGGGCCTTAGCAAACACCTCTCAATGACCTACTGCAAACCTCACAAAGACGTATAAAGAAATACACATAAACACCTGAGACACACTACAGGTTATTGAGACACGGAGATTGAAAAGGGATATCTAAAATCTATAGCACACCACTTTTGCATCTAGAACAGTCCTTTCAGAAACGTATAACATACCTTAAAAAAGACAAATGCCACAGCAATATGAAAAAATAAATTTAGAAGCACCCAGAAGCCGTACAAGAGCAGATTAACTTAAAATGTATACTTTAAATCTTGAAAATACCTCTTAGAGAACCGATAAAGACATCAGCGATCAAGATGAAGTCAAAGACCCGATGAACTTTTCAGGAATCTAGAACACACCTCTCAGAGATATAAAACGGATCCCACAAACAAATGTAGGCACTGCTTTCAGGTTTACAACAGACTTTTGAGAAGCACACAAAACGAGAACAGGCTTCTTAGAAAACTATAGCATATGTTTCAAAACTAGATGACGAACGTCTAGAAATCTGAAGTAGGTGTCCCACATGGATTTGGAATACACTTCTAAGATTTAGAAACGACTTCTCAGAGACCTACAACTGACTGATCTAATCTTGATGCAACCCCTCAGAGATCTAGAGCAGACATTGGTGAACAAGACCATACCTCTCCTCAAAAAGAATGTCTATTACTGATATCTTTCGAGGGCCGGTCCTTACCTGAGGATTTTTCGTGCCATGTCCTCTTCAGTGATCCCACAGTACGTCAGATTCTCGTTCCAGGTTGGATTGAGTGTATTCCTCACAGTTTTCGTTTTTAGCTTGTTGGCCTACAAGTCAAAAACAATACGAGGTCAGACTGAACACCAGCTTTGGCATGGTCAGATCACAATAAAGACAGCCTGTACATTTCAGAACACGGTGAAAGGTATCTAGCCCACAAGGTGTAATTGCTTAACACAGTCTGTGGGGGTCTTACAATTAGCACAGAAACATTTTACAGTCCACTGGATCTTATAAGCTCTATGGGCATCGAAGACAAGCTACAGTTCAGAATGCAGGATGGATCTTAGAGGCGAAGTTGACATCTGCATATTGCAGGTTCTTACAGTCACTATGTGGACCTGTGACAAGCTGTAGACTTAAAACGGGGGTCCAAAGTAGGCATAGGAATGCAAATGAATAGCGTATTTCGAGTTGGTCTGACAATTATGTAAACGAGTAGTAGCATTACTATTGATTCTATCTTAATATATTTCGCGGAAGTTCTAAAAATCCTGCACGAATCCGACCTTCATGGACTTCCTTTGGGCACGAATGGTGTATGAAGTTTGGTCTAGGGGATGCTTGTAGTTTTTTCCCCACAAACTCTTGTCTTTTTGTACTTTCCATGGAAGGCGGTAAGGGAGGCCAGACTCTCAATGCTGCTGCAGAAACAACTTATTCCATTCTGCTAGTTGCCCCCCTCCCCCAGCCCTTTGTGAAGTGAGGTGTGGTAGCATGGAAAATCAGCTGTCACTGATGTAAAAACTGTGGGACAGATGGTTGAAATCAAACTCTGTGGGCTCTGTAGACTTGTAGAACTACAGGCGTAACAGCGTTGCATCCCTGCTGCGTCCAGAGAGGCACATTTCTCTTGTTTTTATTTAAAACAACAGTGCTTGTATGAAATTAAAGTGCTGTACCCATAACGTCCTCAGAGACATGCCTGCTGAATAGGAGCCTTAGATGAACGTGACCTCATTACGTCAGCCCTGCAAGCCCTCTGTTGGCTCGATGTTGTATTCAGAGTCAAGTGTAAAACCCTATGTCCCAGGGTATGAGTGTGCGGGGAAGTTATCACTATTTTTTTTAAACGCACCCAATAAAGTTTGACAGCCAGGAGTTTGGGATTGGTCGATTTATCGTGTGAGATAAATTGAACCTATCACAAGTTTTTGCCACATACTGGGGAATAACATGCAGATATTACCTAATGCACTAGAATCTGCATGTGTACTTTGATGATTTCTACTTTGGTTTCCGGACATATTGTGACATTGTAGCCTTCTTTCACGTCTGTTATTCACTGGGTGCCATAAATAATGCACCATTTATAATCCCAAGAGGTTCTGAAGGGTTGGAAATGTACAACAATTTGTAATCAAGGCTTAGGCACTATGTGCACAGTATTCTGATGCAAACGTCCTGGGTTTCCGCGTAGCAGTAGTCCAGGTCTTGGAAACAAACCACGCCCGGCCCGCGGCTACCAGACTGGAGGATCTTAGAGGTAGTATTGCAACCTGGAACAGACGGGATGGCCGTACTACCAGGACCCCGTAACCGAAGAGAGTACTGCAAGGTGTTCTGGTTAGTATCAATATGTGGCACATACTCGGGGCGTCACACTCTCAATCTTGCCACTGAGACAGACTGGAGGGTCTTGCAGTCAGTATCAGAACTGCAGGAGGCAGTGTTCGGTATGAGCGCCTTATACCTTCAGAGAGTTGTTTTCCCACTACAATCTCTTCTCCATTTCTCTTTGAATAATTGAGTGTTTCTCCCACTTTCAGTGCTTTCTTCATCTCACCCTTCCATTCCTTCTACCTGCCTATCCACATCAGTAGTTTCCATCCATAGCTGAGGAGGCTAACATGCCTGCAGCAGAGATGTGAATGTGGCCTGCAGCTCACTGTTCAATCACAGAAAGACAACTGACAGGATATGGCAGATTACATGTTTAAGCAGCAGGAAGCTCGGTGGGTTAATGAACCTGAAGCAGAGCTCAGTGCGAACCTTGCAGGGCGCAGGGACCAATCATGATAAATTAGGCTCCTCGGTCCATTGCGTAAAGTAAAACATACGTATCTCTCCTGTAAAGTTCAAAACATATTAAATATTGTAACTATACATAATTAATGAAAAAATAGGTATTTTATTCAACAAAATATCAACTTAATCACACAAAATATGAAAAACATAAACAACAATTCCCCACCGTTGTAAAATACCATACACATATAAATAACAAATATACAAGACAACACATAACAATAAAACAAACATCAAGAAACAAGACCACACGTACAAGAAAACTCATATATTGACAAATATCACAAAACCATAATCAAACACGTCCACCTGATTCAAAATTCATTACACATGATATATATATCATATAATAACACATGCACACTAATTTATGTCCTGGTATTCATCCACATCGTTGTTCAAAAAATAGTTGTCCATAATACACATCCTCCTCCTTTGTAGAGAATATTTTGGAGATCAAAGCAAAGTTCGTGCTGACCAATCTTGGCCTCTTCTTTGCATTCAAATTAAAACATCACCATTACTTTAACTATAGCCGTTGCCATATTTGACTTCTCCTTGATATCTTTGTTCCCATATAGCCCTTGCTTTGGCTATCTCTATCGCCGACGCGCGTTTCAGTGGGCTTGCAACCATCTGGTCCAATCTTAATTCCTCATGCCACCTTCATCAGGGCAATCTATCAAAATAAGTAATAAACCAAATATTTGGATCTCAATACAAACCTAAGCAAAAATATACTTTAAATGATAAAGAATGTCCCAACCATTGCACCGAGTACTACCAAGATCTGTTACTGAGGCACCTATTTCGGACATGTAATGCTCTGAGAGTCATGATGCTTGAGGAGTATCTAATGCTGAGCACGCTGAATCATTTGGGCTGAGAAGAAATTACTTAATCCAGGCTACAGGGATGCTAATCCGGAATGCCACAGTATGTGTATGACAGTCTTATTTCTCTTCTTCACCACATAATCTTTCCTTTGTCCTACTCATTGCAGTGGATGCTTTGTCCCAAACCCCCTCTGGGATTCCCTCCCACTCCCTTGCAGGCTCTCCCTTTATTTAATAATTTGGTAATTTGTTCGGAAGCTCCTGCCTCCACAAAGGCTGCAGCAATTTATTTTCAAGTGCTTACAGCCAGGATAAGTGCATATGAACTGGCAAACCCTGTACACTAACAATCTAGACAGAGTAGACCCAGGAGGAAGAGCTTCATAGGACACAATTACATTGCATGAAGAGGGATTGCAAGCAAACCATTAAAATATATTAAAAACAGCAGAAGTCGCATGTGTAATACTAGAAAAGGAATTAGGATTGGGCTAAGGCCATTATACTGATGTTAGTTTAGCTCACATCTTGATATTAGTAAGGCCTCTTGGGGCGGTAGGTCATTTTGACAGTTCTAGGAAGTCCTGATGGTGCACTGCGGAAATGCTATGGATAATTTTGATTGCTTATTGTGTGGCGGCACTAGGTAGGGTTGGTTGTGTGTTGCTGCAAAGCTCTTAGTGATCTGGATTATGCTCCGCTGCATGGCCTATAGAATCACACAAACTGGGATGTGGATTGTGCAGTTGTGGTTGTTGCCTGGTCTGATATGTGTGAGGGTAGTGCTGTAGGCGTGCTTTGTGTGTGTGTGTGTGTTCTTTGGGTCTGTATGTACCCTTAGAAGGCTTGTCTGTTTGCAGAGTATTGGATCTTGGGTGTGGCAAATGGTTCTGTGCCCATTGTTGGGTTCATGTGTACAAGGACGTAACTCAAGGTACCATTATCGCAACACTACTCTTCAAGGCCTACTTTAATGTAATACCGAACCACATAAAGTCCTTTTATATGATCCACTACAACAATACAAACATCAGTTACATCATCCCGAAGTTGGAAGCCATAAGGGACTTCGACATATCGGAACTGGACAACTTAGTTCTGTACATTAAGCAATACATGCTGTGTTATCACCTTAAACCGAATCTTCCTAAACATAGTTCCAAACCTGGATTGTACAGAAGGACTACCATTCAACATCTATCTGGCCACAAGGAGTAGGCCTACCACCAGGGACATCACCAAGAGGAAGAATGGACTCCCTGATTCCCCATGTGGATCAAGTCACAAGGAGTGCGTTCAATAACATGCATAAGAAAGGAATGGCAACCCAATAATCCCTTCAAGCTTGGGCTACGGAATCAACTGAAGTCAATAGCCAACAAAGGGAGTCATTAATAAAACAGGGTATACTTAGTCCAGATAGTTAGGCATTTGTGATATATGATGCATTGAATTGAATCACAAGAATTACACCCGATCAAGTGTTTAACAGCATTAAAGCAAATACACAAATCAATAGAATTAGATAAAATGAATCATAGGTTACTAAATGAATGACAAAAATGAATGAAAAATGGGCATACAAAAAGTGATTGTATTGACTTTATTTATATTACAGAATAACATATAATGATAGTGGTACAGAGAAAAGTTGGATTAGGAGACTTTAAAGAAGGAGAGCTCACGTGGTTAACTCACGGCTGGCTTCTGGTGCAAGTTTTTCCACACCAAACTAGAGCTGATGCCTGGCCAAAATACAACATAGTTTTCTGACATTATTGTGCATATTTAACCAGTGTCAATTAATCAAATCTGGTCCATTTCTGTCATCTACAGGGAATGAGACACCTTAAAGGACCTCAGATTTCACAAATGAAACTAAGCCCGAGAATGGTCTCATGTTCTTAACACTCTGAAGACCAAAATGCCAACACAGTTCCACTACTCATCTGTAATTTACTTACCATTAGAGTGAATTCTACAGCTCATAGAAGTGTTTTTCTGATTGATTTTTGAGAATGGAGTTGACATACATTTATCTGATTGCTTTTCTCTGTACACGTACAAATGTATGTTATTCTGTAATATAAATACAGTAAATTCAATAGCTTTATTTTTGTATGCCTGTTTTTCATTCTTTATTTCATTCATTTTATTACCCATGATTGATTTTGCGATTCAATTGATTTATGTATTTGCTTTAATACAGTTAAACACTTGATTGTGTTTAATTCCTAAAATTCAATTCAATGTGTGGTATATCTTGGCCGACTAAATATCTGGACTAAGTATACTCTGTTTTATGAACAACTCCCTCGTTGACCACTGACTTCACTTGATTCTATACCATGCAAACATTTCAGCATATTTGCACCGATCTAGATTTCCCAAAAATGTCCCAGGCCGGTACAGCCCCTGGCAAGTCTCTACTAGATTACACAAATTGAGGCAATCAAGAAGCCCTTCTCAATTACTTCCAACAATACATATAGGTGGTCATTATGACCCTGGCGGTATTATAACCGCAGGGCAAAAACGACGAGAGCACCGCCAACAGGCTGGAGGTGCCTCCCGGCATATTTTGACCGCAGCGGTAGCTCCGCGGTCGCACCGCCGGCGGTTTACCGCCACAATTGCCCCGGCAGATGTAATCCACCAGGGCAGCGCTGCTTGCAGCGCTGCCCTGGGGATTACGACCCCCCTACCGCCAGCCTGTTTCTGGCGGTTTGCACCGCCAGGAAGAGGCTGGCGGTAAGGGGTGTCCTGGGGCCCCTGGGGGCCCCTGCACTGCCCATGCCACTGGCATGGGCAGTGCAGGGGCCCCCTAACAGGGCCCCGGCCAGCTTTTCACTGTCTGCATAGCAGACAGTGAAAAGCGCGACGGGTGCAACTGCACCCGTCGCACGGCCGCAACACCGCCGGCTCCATTAGGAGCCGGCTCCTATGTTGCGGCCTCATTCCCGCTGGCCCAGCGGGAATGTCATAATGGGGGCCGCACGGCGGTTACCGCCTGGCGGGTGGCGGTAGCCGCCCGCCAAGGTCGTAATGACCCCCCCTTATCTAGAATGAAGCAACACCATAACTCCAACTCTTTGCACTACCGATCCCATCACACCACGCTTTTAAACCCTACCTTGCCTTCCTATGGCCTGATGCCACCTCCATGGCACTATGGATTGCTTTTGGCTCATCAATGCCAAGGTTCCATCCGTCATTCACGTAAAACCACAAAAAAGCAAAAGAATTAGAGAAGAGAACCATCTTTTATAGACTGACACCTCAGCTAATCATAGACTTCTTCTAGAAGAAATGAATACAGGAAATCCTCATCTCCGTGCAGGAAGCAACATGATAAAAAATCTCTCCTGCAAAAATCAAATCATATCCTAGACCACCAAGAATTGAGGATTTGCACTGCAAATACTTTTCTTAGCCCTAAATAAGACATAGACAATAAAAAATTAAAAAAAAACTGTTGTTTCTAAATCCGATAAAAATGAGCACCACTAAACAACAGGAAGATAAATTTGTCAACTCAAGGCAGGCATGGACACACAGAACTGAGGCTCAGACACACCCTACAAGAAACAAATTTCAACGAAAGATGGTAGGCGCGACCACATAAGTAGCTATATTTCATTCTCCTCCACTTTTCTCCACACATAAGTGCAGCTACATGTTCACAGCAACACCATAAGAGCAGTTTCTGAAACAGTGTCCAAGATGGCGACTGGAGCGGTAACATAAACTGCGGCTCCGCTTCAGGCCACCCGACTATCCTGCATCCAGGCTCCCCAGCCCTCCCGGCAGGTCGCCGTATGCCCTACCACTCGGAGGGGTCCCCGGGGAGTGTCTGCCTGATTTCTGGGGACATGCATGCCGCTTCGCACATGCGATATCTTCACCGTGCGGAGGGAGCGGCCTGAACTGTGTGACCCGGCTGGGGCCTTGCGCCTGCTCCGTGCTGGGGGTGTGAGTGGCCCTGGATGCTGGACTCCCCCTGCATGCACCTCAGAGCTGCGCCCGCCGAGTCCCGCGCGATCGGAAGATCCGTGGTCTGCTGCCAGCCCGGACGGACGGGGGAACGCGGGCGGCGCCTCTGTGAGACTTGGCTTTTGGTGCGCACGGCCTGGGAGGCCCCTGCGATTCCCGCCTCTCCCCGCCTCTCCTCACGCTGCCCAACTCGACGAGTTGTGGATATTCCTCTCTTCACCAAGCGGGGACCTTGAGCTCTGAACACTACTGAGGGTGAGTGCGTTACCAGGCCCCAGGCACCCCCTCCTCCTTTGTGTGCCGCTGGGCACATTTACCTTGACCCCTGTGACAGGGAATACTGGGACTGTCACCTTATCTCATGGATCGGAGATCAGGGAATATGCAGGGATGAGGTAGGGATTCGGTGGCACTCCTCGAGACACGGCTCATCCTACACACATCCTGGGAGATCCCTACCGCCATTGCGACCACACACGGACCTCTGCCGGGGCGAGTGCTACTACCGCTCTTCACTCCTGCTGCTTTCGCCCCTTATGGTGTAGGCCAAGTATCGGAACCTTCGGCCCCTGCTCTGCATCTCTTGCCTTGGGACCCCAGTTTGCCAGACATAAGGCATTGCATCTCACCTGGGCCATCCCTCTGCTAATACTGGAACCTATTGGACCCGTGGACCCCCTGGCCTTGCGCCCCTCAGATTGTGTGCACACATCGCTCAGCCATTTGGTCCACCCATATTAACACCTTAATCAGTAGGCTACTCATCCCTTTTGGTGCCGCTCTGATCTGTCTCTACATTACACCGCTGCAGGCAACACCCGCTCTTGGCTCAACATGTTCTACTACTCTGAGGTGTGATTCTACCGTTCATAACTATGCCAGTATCCTTTTAAGTATCTGGCATTGCATCCACCGTCCCCCCATTAACTTTCTGGCCACACCTCACGGAAACAAACAGAGCGGGAACGAACCTTGTTGAGCGCTCTTGCCTGGTGCTTGCCTGGCACATGGATATCCGGATGGGTAAGACGTGACCCGCCAAGACGCCCGTGACAATCGTGGAGATGGCAGAGACGCCATCCTGGGGTCTGGATTAAACCGCCCAGGTGTTGCGCCAGATGGAGGCCACCCTGCAAAGCCACACCTCACAGTTCGAGAAGGTGTTACAGGCAATTTGGGACACCAAAACCATCCTTGAAACGAAGAATGATGCCGTCACTCTGGATGTCAACCTACTACGAACCGATCACCCGTGAATTGGTGGAGAGAGTGGCGGAAGGTGACAAAGCACATCTGTCCCCGGATGTGAAGTCTCTACAGGAGCAAATGACCCACTTATCCACGGAGGTGGACGAACTTAGACGCAGAGCTGAAGATGCAGAAGGAAGATCGAGGTGCAATAATATACGCCTGGTGGGTTTTCCTGAGAGGGCCGAGGGCCCCAGCGCGGAATTATTCTTGGAAGGCTGGCTGACAGACACCATCCTACGGAACAACATGCAGAAATTCTTCTCGATTGAACGGGCTCACAGAGAACCAAGCAGACATCCTCCACCGGGTGCCCATCCCCGCCCATTGATCGCCCGTTTCCTTAACTACAGAGAAAGAGATCTAGTCCTTCAGCTGTTCTGCAAGGAGGGCCCGCAAAAGTCAAGAACACATCAATATCTGCCTACCTGGATTTCAAAGCTGCAAAAACATTGTAGGTCCTTCTACTCAGCGAAACAACGTCTCCGCAAGCATAACATTAAATATGCCCTCCTCTTCCGGCGAAATTACGGATACAGGATGGCTCCACGGTACACGTTTTCACTTCTTCAGAGGACGCCTGGACCTGGCTTCACGCTAAGGGGCTTGTCCAACCTGTACAGCAGGGAAGCTCAGAGGGGGCCTGGACCCCCCCATAAAGGGAAACACGGACGTCGGGCTCGTTCTGGGAACAAACCTACCAAGGCGCAGTCTGTGGAGGAGCACACTTGCCTACTGTGCGAAGCCACGCAATTTGTCTCTAATCCTAACTTGGCCTTGAATGCACTGACTGATGCCGATGCCGAAACCAACCGGGCTGACTCCTCGGATACCGGAGACTCCCATCAGGGCCCTTTATTTACCCCGCGTTCGGCGGACAACATTTGATCTGCATGACCCGTGCTATCACTATCTCCACGGGGAAAAACCCCAAGACACTCTTTCACCTCTTTGGACCTACTCATCCGAAGTACGATATGCCGTGCCGGCGAGCTGCTGTTCGTGGTCCAGGCCCACACAACTGTCACGACTAGTACGGAATCTGAGGTGGTAGTGGCCTGAGCAACTGCTTGGGTGGCCGGGGGCAATACTTCCGCAATCTGAACTCACACACCACGCCCCGTTCCATATAGACCAGTTTTCTATTTTGCCTGCCTACAGGCCTAGTTCTTTGTTTGCGTGTAGTTTTTATGTGTTATGTTTAGTTCCCTCCCCCACTCTGCTGGGTATTTTCTTTTTTGTGTTCCCATTGGTTTGTTCTATCAATGTCACGGCTGGTAGTCACAGGGGGGCGCAAGGTTTTACCGTCGTCCTCGCTCCGAAACTTGTGTCTGGGGGAATGAGCCTATGGGGATCCCACAAGTATTGCGGGGTTGGTACTGGGGAACTCCCCACTTTCAAACATTATAGCTTAGCAATGGTTGTACAACCTCAGACACACACCCCTCACTATAGTGTAGTCACATGGAACGTTCAGGGCATGTCCAACCCACGCAGGCAACAACGCATACACAGTTTCTTGAGGCAACACCTCATCCATATTGTAATGCTGCAGGAAATGCACTTATCTTTAACCACGATAGAGAGAGCGCGCGCTAGCTGGAGGGGACAATTGGTGGGCACTACCTCCTCGTCCTTTGCTCGAGGCGTAGCAATTTCGATTGCATCAAATGTCCCATACACGATTTCCCACACGATTGGATCCTGATGGCCGCTAGGCCGCTATGTGTTGATAGAGGGCTGCCTGGATGGTAAGCTACTGACCCATGCAGCCCTCCATGCACCTAATACCTCCCAAAAGAGCTTTCTGCATGCAATGTCCGCTGGCCTACTCAGAGACCCCTCCGTGGAGAGTATTTGGGGTGGAGATTTTAATTGTGTTCTAGATAGTCCCCTTGATCGCTCTTTCCCCCCTGCCCTCTGCACTGAGTAGGCAGATATCATATGAGCTTGGTACATGGAGTGTGAAAAATTGCCTGAATGACGTCTGGCACCTGTGACACCCGACAGACCATGAATATTCATTTTACTCCCCGGTGCATGACTTGCATACAGGGATCGACCTGTTCTTTGTCCCTTCTTCAGTGGTACCCAAGGTTAACATCGCCACTTACCTGGCACGTACTGTGTTGGATCACTGCCCCCTACAGGTGGTCCTGGACTGGGGCTGTCCGAGGGCTCGGATACCCACGTGGCGTTTACAAACAGAAGCCCTGACGGACCCTCCCTTTCCGGCGGAACTAGCTCAGTGCCTGACCACTTATTTCTCACAAAATCATAACATGACCTCACTTAGGGCAACGGAGTGGGACGCACACAAAGTGGTGATACGGGGTCATTGTATGACGGCTTCCTTCGGGGTCTGTTGGGTTCTGGTCAGGGAGTTATCAGAGCTAGAAACTAAACTACGGATGGAAGAGGTCGCTGTGGCTAGAGGTGAGAAAGCGGCGAGCACACTTATATCCTTACGCACAGACCGCAGGGAAGCAGACGACAGATTGTGCAAACATGATTACCAACATTACACTACACGCCAGTACGCAGAAGGCGATAGAGCAGGCCGATTGCTGGCCTGGCTGGCCCGTGATAATCTCCAATCCTCGCCTCTAGGAGCGATTCGCTTGGATACTGGTGAAATAGTGAACGCTCAAGGGGCGATCAATGAAGCTTTTTATACCTACTATCGTACACTATACGCACCTCCCCCTCCAAGGGAAAGTGTGACTGGCTTTCTGGATTCCCTACATTTCCACCGCCTGCTGCCGGAACAGGCGGACACATTGAATGGACCTATTGAGGTGGAAGAGATACGCCTTAAGATATCCCAATTGTTGCGTGGCAGGGTTCCTGGCTCAGATGGTCTCCCACTTGAGTATTTTGCATCGTTAGCGCCCCACCTCATGCAACCCCTGCTTCAGGTTTACAACGAGGCGCAGTCCCGCGGTCTACTACTTGACTCAATGCGGGAAGCCCTCATAGCGGTACTCCCGAAACCTGGCCGCGATTCCCTGGATGTTCGCTCGTATCGTCCTCTCTCATTGCTAAATACGGACTGCAAAATACTAGGGAAAATTTTGGCCAACCGGCTTCTCCCGTATATCCCACATTTGATTCACGAGGATCAATCGTGTTTTATACCTGGCAGGAATACTTTCCTGAATATCAGGAGATTGATCCGTATACTACACCGCACCGATTCAACTCACACCTGCAACAAAGGTGCTGTGTCACTAGACATAGAAGTACGCTGAGTTGGGACTTTCTTTTTCAATCACTCGTTGCAATGGGGCTTGGTGCAGGATTCATAACATGGATCAAGATCCTTTACTCTAACCCGTCGGCCCGCGTCAAGACGGGACAAATTATCTCAGACCCATTCCCCATCTCCAGGGGCACTAGACAGGGATGCCCCTTGTCTCCTTTGTTGTTTGCCATAGCTATGGAGCACTTGGCCGCTCACCTTAGACAACAAGCACTATGCTGGGGTATCCAAGAGCTACATACATTTCATATAATCTCCTTGTATGCGGACAACGCTCTGATCAATTTGCGTGATCACACGACGTCTATGTGTCAGGTACTCGAGACCTTGGACTCCTATGCAGACATTTCCAGCCTGCGAGTAAATAAGACTAAATCCTGTATTTTCCCCCATCTCCAGTGCCCCCGGAACTCCAGTCGGCATTGCCAAATTATCAACTGCCATGGTGTCATACCATCTTTAAATACTTGGGCGTACAGACGTACCATTCTCTCGAGGACCTCAGGGAGGGCAATTTGGACAGAGCTCTTCGCTCCATTAAGGGCTCTCTGCCCTTCTGGGGAGCGCTCCCCTTGTCCCCTATGGGCAGGATTTCTATCACTAAGATGATCATCCTACCTCATCTACTCTACTACTTTGCAGCGCTCCCGCTTGTTTTACCACGTGCATTCTGTAAGACACTACAGGGCATGGTGACGGACTTCATATGGGGTAAAGACAGGCGCCGTGCGGCCTCGTCTATGTTTCAACACCCACAGATCGGGGGTGGACTGGGTGTTACCAACTTTGAAGTGTATTTTGCTGCACCCAGCTACAGTGGCCAGCAGATTGGCTGGGTGAACATTCTTCAGGTGAAAAACCGGTCCTGCTCAGTGCCCTGGCTCTGGCACCATTGTTGACCTGGCTGTCAGACAAATTTTCCCCCCCTTTACGTGGCAATATTGTATTAACTACCGTGAAGTCATGCTGGCTACACTATGTCCATGGCAGGGGACCTCGCATACCATACTCCCCCATTTACCCTCTGACACTTCTACCTGAAGCACGGTCCTTGCTGGCGCACCATAATATATCCCTGTGGAAGGCTACGGGCCTTGTCACGGCTGGAGACTTTTACTCTGAGGGCGAATTATCGACCCACACGAAGATACCGGCCGGTAACTTCTTAGCATACTGCGCTATACGACACCTCCTTCATATCTCGTGGGGCCTGGGGGACGTTGAACCTCCTACATCATAGATCCTCACTCTGCTCCTTTCAATGGGCGGAGTCGGGAGAGCGGTGTCACGACTGTACTCCGTGTTACTACTGGACGCACTCCAGGACCTAGATCATGCAAAGTCTCGCTGGGGCGAGGCGTTGCCCAACCCCTATCCTTGGCGGCGTGGTCCTCTGCACTCTCCTCTGTTAAAACTTTTTCTCGAAATGCTAGACTCTGCTACACCCAATTTAACTACATACACTACTTCTACCTGTTTCCTCTCCGCATAAAACGCATGTTCCCTGCTTCAGATCCAGCCTGCCCTCGCTGCGCGTACCCCCTGGCAGATTTTTACCACATGGTGTGGAGTTGCCCCCCGTTGGCTGTGGCTCGGCGGCACGTCACTGACGTAGTGTCCAACATCACTGCCCATGCTCTGCAACCGACTCCCAAATCTTGTCTACTGGGATTGGGACGTCGCTCCAGTAAGGATAAGCAAATACATAGGTTTATTGATTTGGTATACATAGTTTTCAAACGACAAATAGCCAATAATTGGATGGCACCACATGCCCCTAATCAGGATGGGTGGTTACGGAGTAAAGCGGTTTAACTACCACATGGCATAGTTTATAGTTCAAAGTTGAAGTTGTATATGTAATTCTCTTTTCATGATAAATGGTAGTTTTCCTTTACCATGTAACTGAATGGCCGATTCAGTGGTGTCCCACTATGTATGTCACTTTGAAATAAGAAAGAGATGTTACAACAAAAAAAAAAGAGCAGTTTCTGCCAATCATACCCAGCACCACTATACTTTCTACATAAGTCTCACTGGCTTCTTACGCCCTTCCAAACCTACAGAATAGCACATTTTAAGTGTAAGCATCCTATCCCTAAACTTACTTTTAGTTTCACTGCACACTGGGGTGTGGTGACATATCACACAATACGTTATAAGTTACATAAAATACTGTGTCTGTACGTCAAATTTGTATTGAACTTTTACTATTTATTATTACAGTAGGACGTCAATGACTGAAGGTATTCCTAGTTTTTTTGCCGTTAGCTGCGATCTCAGGGCAGCGCTTTCCACAATGCAAAAGTGCTATGTTTCAACCTTGTCGTAAAATACTTGGGGGATTTTTAACTTTCCTCAAAATATTCCATGACTAGAGTAAGAATAGTAAATAAGTCTCTTGGAGTATTTTGGGGAATAATGCACTTTCCCCAAATAGTCTAAGACTGGAGATGGAATAGGAAATTTGACTTCTCAGTGCCCACTCTGCCTCGAGGGTGCAGTTGAAGTGGTGGTGAGTTTTGTCATCGACGTCCTTCTTCTGTGCTAACGGTCGTTGCCATTTTAATAATAGTTTTATGCCTGGGGCACAGTTTTCGGTACAGAAAAAAGATGCAGTTATGCGCATCAAAAACGATATTAATTAAAGTATCATATTACACAAGTACCATATGCAGTTAAAGTACTTTACTGCATACCGGAAGTCAGCAAACTGTTTGCTTTGTTCTGTTGGCATGGGACTATCTTTTATTTGTTTCTAACATGCACTCCTTTTAGTCAAATGCATCAACACATTACATATATTTGCATCTATATCCTGATGATATCCAACTATAATTAAAGGCATCCAACAAAGAAAGTAATTTCTGGGGATGTGTGGATTTTTCCCTGCAGAGAAATTCTCATAATTAAAGATTTATCAGTTTCCTGAAGTTGCATTTTTTTATACGTTTTACAACGTATTCCAGTAGTAAGAATTAGGACTTATTCTTAGTTTCTGGTGAAAGAAATGTAATTGTGTTGGTTAAAGTTAAATCAACTGACCATACAATCTGATGTATGCAAATCTTTGTTTATTGTGCTTTTGAAGAAGCAAACAATGTTCATGTGCAACACCTTTATAGTTTTTTATTATTCAGCATGTGAAAGTTGAGTCAGGGAAGCCCTGATAATTTCCCTTACCGGCAATCACATTGCTCTTCACCTGTGCTTAGTTTGAGCAGGGGTGTTCTGGTGCTCGGCACCGGCTCCTAATTCTCAACATCGGCTCGTATGACTGTCTGCCACATAGCGGCTGCTGTCTAATTTTTAGTTGAGTACAACATATGTTTAATAATTAAATATACTTTAAAAATAATAATACCTGCTGCACCCACCATTCTTATACCTTTGGGTGACTGGAATAGTTTGAATGGCACACTTATAGGAGTGTGGTGGTAAGTAGCTGTGCTTTCACTGTAATTGGCTGGGCTTGCCGGGGCGATGGGTGGTGCAAAATGCAGTGGCCTCCTGAGAAGGGTCCTGGCACTTACCTTCTTTACAAATTAAGCACTGCTCTTGACATTCGTCTCACAAAGATATGAAGACATTCTTAAGATTGGAACTCAAACTCAAACCATAGTAACACATCACAGTGATATACTAAGGGTGACCTTGTCCCAATTGCTTTCCCACATTGAATGTGTGGCTCTCAACTTCATGAGTAAGTGTCCCAGCAAAGTAGGTTGACAAAATCACACTCTAAGTGTAATCTACGCTTCACTTTCTGGATCCCTGTCCATTTTGATAAAATATGCCATCAGACCTCTTCTGTGGACTCCTTCAAAATCTGGAGCAAGGGTCTCCAACCTTTTCTGTAATAAGAGCTACCTGTATTCATTGAAAATCATCTTGAGTGCCAAAATTATTAGTGTTGTAATTCTTTCTACGTCAGACAAGAGTACATTAGTGATCACCCTAGGCACGTTTATCTGCAGTAATCACACCAGGGCACCAAACAGTGTCAGTAGCAGTAATGTAAAAAGTATTTGCCTACTTAGAATGCCTTTACGTTGACATCAAGGCAATAATGTTTATATGTCTCCCCAATGCCACATGATTTCGCACGGAAATATATCATCTTGTAATATATTTTGGGAATTCAATCATTTTCCCCTAAACATCAGTTTATGAGTTCTGAAAAAAACACACATTTTAGTCACAAATACACAATTTCCAAATTTGTTATACATATATTAATTGGCCAAGAAAAAGCTTCAAATTTATTAGGCTGGACTGCACACGGGAGAGCTACTTACAGGTAGCTAGAGGACTACTAAAGCTCATGGGCTTCTCGTTGGAGAAGCCTGATCTGGAGGACCACCAACAGCACTGCAAACACCCTATAATTAGCTGATTGAGGGCCTGCAAAGCTACAACATTTACTCCTTTGCCTTAATGGTGCTTGGCACACGACTCCATCCCTGCAAAGGCTAAAGCGGAACTTGTTCATGAAATACCCTACTGACCTTTGTACTCAGCTTAACATATATGGCTTAGAGGGAAGTTAGTGATTAGCCCAGGCATAAATAACTGACACTCTCAGTACAAACAGGATGGTGTGACTTTGATGATCAGCAGATTTGCTTGTGGTGAGCTATGGAATGTGGCAGGGAGCAAACCATGTAAACCATTGTGTTTGAAATCTATATCAGTTATGTGCAGTCAGATATGCCTTGAGACTTGCCGAATGTGTCTTTGCATGCAATACTTCATCAGGGTTCCCGGCTGTAAATAAAAGTGATCCTAAGAAACCAAGACATAAAGCTGGAGAGGTTTTTAATGGACGGAGGGAAATACAAGTCCACATTTTGACACGGTCTACAACTCAACACCTCTGTCTTTTGGTTCAAAGGTATAAACCTTGCCACAACAACTGTGTTCAACTTTTGTAAGCAAACAATTACCTCACTTGTCTGACTGCCTCAATCAGGGCTCTCTCCACACTTTTGAGCCTATCCTTCATGGCAGCCCACAGCTCCTCTCTCATATAGTTTTCCCAAAGAAATCTCTGCTCTGCCAGTCTCTTTGCCACAACAAATGCTGCCTATAGATTGCAGGTGCGCAATGCCCATTGGGCTGAAAAGTGCTTTACATCCCCGTCGTGCTGCGTACTGGGCTGATGCTGCAATCCATATTGCTGAATAAAGCACCTGAATGGGTCTTAAAGCTGTTTACAATTATAGGAGCCCTTGTGCACAGAAACATGCACTATTTACATTTACTTTAATTGCCGCAGCTTTGATTCCTTTCTAAGTGTTCCCCCCTTGTTAAAGTGTCTGAGGTTAGATGAGAAAGCTGAAGTTTTTGCAGCCCATCCTAGCTGCACACACAAAACAACTGCAGGACAATTACAGACACACCATCTACCACAAACATTGGCAAGGCCAATATGTCTCACATATGCACGAGCAATTGGAGTTGGCTATGTGTTTTGCCATGTGTACACCAGTGTGGCTGATGTTCAGCATGATTTGCAATGCAATAAGTCTCGCATTTGGTTGAGTTAGGGCTATTGGCACTGTAAATCATAACTGGACTTTTCTTGCCACATAAACTGGTCAACCCGGCCGCATAATTTGGTCTTTTCCTGACAAACAATTACAGTGGCCCTGCATATAACTAAAGCACTTCCATTTACTTTCTTCCTCTATCTGCAGCAAAAAATGAAAATGTTGCCATTTAGCAACTTAATTTAAATCTGCCATGCTAATTCCAATATAATACCACTTTCACCACCCCACCATCAGAGTTTCTGGCTGGCTGACAATTCTAAAAAAAAAGACACAAGACAGCCACGGAGGAGTAACGAGAGAAAAAAACTGGAAGGGTCACCCAATACCCTGCATTCAGGTCTGCTAAGGACCCAGATCTACCCTTGCTAATATGAGAAACTTGTTCATCTCATTGGATAGACACATGCAATCAAATTTCTTAAATCTTGATGTCTCAGCATCCTGTAACACTGTGTATAACAACACGTCACTGATGGGGGCGTGGCCAACATGGCGGCTAGAGCGGTCGCATAAAACACAGCTCCGCTCTCGGTCCTTATCAAAATCCTCCACAAGACGCCTCAGTTTCTATAAACGGTAGGCGCTGAACGTGCAACCATCGGGACTCCTCCGGCGCCTCCGAAAATACCCTGGGAGCCTCCAGGTTGCGGCACCACGCCTGCAAAGACGAGCGCTGGTGTCGGGCGCTGGTGTGGGCGGCGCGACTGCACGAAGAGTCGGATTCGGCGGCCTCTGCACCCCGGTCGGGGGTGGGGCCGAGGCGGGATTGGAGTCCGCGTGCCATGTAGAGGACCTGGCGGGGTGGCTGCGCAGTCGGCGCGGGACCCGTGAGGCAGGTGAGGGCTCCCAGGGACGGCGAGAGGAGACCTCGGAGGCCTCCCAGCCAAGCCGCATTAACTAAAGACAGCAGGCCCGTCCACACGGGTGGCTGCTACATTCCAGCAGGCCCCCCCGGTGCCGCGCCCTCGGGCCTGCGGCCTCCGTCTCCTCCCCGGTCGGACACACAGGGCCCAGTAAAGCAAGGGCACCAATTGGAGGCACTTACCTACCGGCATCTTTATGGGCAGTATACCCAACCTGTAACCATCAATAGTGACACAGTACTAGCTTAAACGCAACCAAGGAGGGACTGCATAACCCCATACAAGTGGGAAACAGCGCAAAGTGAGGCACCAATTGCCAAACACCCAAAAATATCCCACACTCCACAGAGCACAGCTGCGTGCCCTACCGGTGACATTGATCGGGTCGCTGGGCCCCCCAAAGTGTATCAGGCATCACACAGACACCCTGAAGATGCAATAATTGCTTCACAGCATCGCGCTGCCTGCGAAAGCACCACAGTGCACTGTAGCTGTCCTTATCAGGCTACTCTCTACAATTACCGCCTGCCACAAAACAAAATAAAGGATAACCGAATGCGTATCACTTAACTGCATCAACCAATTCTACGAGGGACAGGC
Source organism: Pleurodeles waltl (assembly GCF_031143425.1). Lineage (NCBI taxonomy): Eukaryota > Metazoa > Chordata > Amphibia > Caudata > Salamandridae > Pleurodeles > Pleurodeles waltl. Next base: position 483,503,779 of record NC_090446.1, read on the forward strand.
CGTACTGCCATTATTGGTGTTGTCCTGGATGCAACGGAGCCAAAAAACACTGGCAAACTTAATTAATATAGTTCTTAGATTGACCTGAAAGTAACACGACAGCTACACTGCAACAAATCAAACCACACTTAGACCATTAATGGGCAAGCCAAAGACCCCACGAGCACCACCAGGCAACATGGATCCAAACGAGTCGGCTCGGCCACCGGAGCCCTCGGTCACACACCAAGCACTTCAGAAGCTGGAGGCAACCTTACAGACTCACACTACACAATTTGAGAAAATACTACAAGCCATCCTTGATACCAAATCCACATTAGAAGCAAAAATAGGAACGGTCACGGAAAACGTTAACCTTCTTCGCATGGACCAAAGAGCATTAACGGAAAAAGTAACAACGCTCGAAGAGGATACATCACGGATAACGCCATCGATAAAAGACCTTCAACTACAACTGACGACAGTAACAACTGAAGTCGAAGCACTGAAGCGCAGGGCCGAGGACGCTGAGGGCAGATCACGCCGGAACAACGTCCGATTCGTGGGATTTCCAGAATGAGCAGAAGGTCCCAGTGCAGAACTATTCATCGAACAATGGCTAACGGACACAATACTACAAAATAATATTCCAAAATTCTTTTCAGTGGAACGAGCACACAGAGTGCCCAGAAGACCCCCCCCCCCGGGGGCCCAGCCCCACCCGCTCATAGCAAGACTCCTTAACTACTGTGACAGAGACCTTATCCTACAACTGTTCCGAAAATCAGGTCCTGTAAGATAAGAAAATGCAGAGATCACGGCCCACCCAGACTTCACTGCGAAAGTACAAAAGAAATGCAACTCCTTTTTCAGGGTCAAAGAAAGACTGCGTGAGCATAACATTAAGTATGCCCTTTTGTTCCCTGCAAAACTGCGTATTCAGAACGACACTCGCACTCTCTTCATCACCGCCCCAGAAGGCGCTTGGACCTGGGTGCATGCTAAAGGCCTGGCCGACCAGACAAACCCGAGAAACCCAGCGGAAAAATGGTCATTCCCAAAGACTAGGCGCAAACCTCATAGAAAACAAGACACCAAACCTTCACCTGAACAGGCTCAAGCAGAACGTTCTTCACTACTGCAGGCCACAACGCGCTTTATCAACACATCTCCAACTTCCCAGTCCACCCAAAATGAAGCAGAGCAGGAACTTGACACACAATATGACTCCACAGACTCCAACCGCGGCCCTAATCTCACACCGTGCACAGCAGATGACATTTGCTAACCAAGCAGGCCCAGAATATTTCTACAACCGGGAACAAACTCCTCCCCCGAGTAAACTGCCTACCTAGCTTGATGACTCGGAACCGAGTGGCGTGTAGCCAAGCCTGCTGCCAACCAGGATTACTGACCCACAGTCGCCGGAGGCCCCCATGCAGACGCACCAGCAACAGGTGTGAAATGGGCAGAGAAGTTTGTCAAATCGGATACATGCACCCGAAGCACCCCCCACTCCATATGGACTGGTTCTTCAAGATGGCAGACACAGGCTCTCTCCCAGCCGTGTTGCATGCGCAGTTAATGTTATACATAGTTGTTGATTTTTATGTCACTGGACGTGAACCACTTAAGGCACGTAATGTAGCTCACGATCATAGTAATTGGCGCTGTAAACACTTCCTCAACGCAAACGTCGAAGTCATTACCACAGCTGGTAAATTCCTAACCATAAAATTCATTGGGGAATGTATGGAGGGGCATAGCACACGGACAACATACCTACCAAGCTCAATAAAACAGCACACATATCATGGCACCCCAACATCAACATTACACCCCACAATATAAAATAATCACATGGAACATCAGGGGCATGGCATCTTCACGCAAACGGCAACAAATTCATGCATATCTTAAGCGCCATCGGATACACATAGCTATGTTACAGGAGACTCACCTCAATGGGGCCTTACTAGAAAACTTACGCGCAAAATGGCGGGCCAAATATATGGCACCATCTTCTCGACCTTTGCCCGCGGGGTGGCGATCTGGGTTGCACCAGGGGTCCCGTTTGTAATGTCCCACACGCAAACTGACCCAAACGGACGATATGTGATACTGGAAGGGGAACTAGATGTTTACCCTTTAGCATTAATCACTTTATATACCCCAAATGCAGGCCAAGGCGAATTCCTATGGACACTTAACAACAGCAAACTCAGAGATCCATCCGTGGCTAGTATATGGGGCGGCGATTTTAACTCGGTACTAGACATACATATGGACTGATCAATCCCCCCCATTGGTCACTGCCCCAGCCAGTCGCACAATCGCCGACCTAGTAAAATGGGCCACTAATATTGGCCTGAAGGAAATCTGGAGGGCGGGACAGCCCACGCAATGTGAATATTCTTACTACTCATCAGTACACAAAATACACACTAGAATAGATATGCTATTCGCAACGCCTGACATAATTCACAAAATAAACACGTCAGAATATCTAGCCTGTATCATCTCAGACCATAATCCGCTACACGCTACAATATCATGGGGACGCACACATGCTCGCATCCCAACTTGGCGCTTACAATCAGAAGCCCTCACAGACCCCCCTTTCAAGCAGAGATGTTCAAATGCTTATCAAACTACTTTACGTCAAACAAAGGCACCGCCTCAACACGCGCTATTGAATGGGATGCCCACAAAGCTGTGATCCGAGGCCAGTGTTTAGCGGCCACTGTGGGAGTCAGAAAAGTGCTTAATAAAGAGTTACAGGAATTAGAAATTAAGTTACGCAAGACGGAAGTTGAGGTCTCAACGAATATATCCTCGCCAGAAACACTGAGCGATCTCAGAGCAAGATACAGCGAAACAGACACCAGACTATGCAAACACGATTACAGACACTTCCCGGCATGACAACACGCAGAGGGTGACAGATCCAGAAAATTGTTAGCTTGGCTGGTCCGCCAGCCAATGCAGTCATCACCTATAAGTGCGATTAAACTTCACACAGGCCTTGTTGTCAATACCCAGGTTAAAATTAACACAGCCTTGCATACTTATTTTCGCACTTTATCCCAACCCTCTACTCCTCCTACTGAACAACAACAATTATCTGCATTACTAACAATGATCCCCCAAAATCCACAGATAATAAGCAACTCAGAAATGCTAGACGGCCCTATCACAATAGAAGAGCTAGGAGCAGCTCTTTCTCAAATGGCAAGTAATAAGGCCCCTGGCCCTGACGGTCTGCCAGCGGAATATTTTAAATCACAACCTAATCATCTACTACAACCCCTCCTCGAGGTGTTCAATGAAGCCCACAACAGAAAGCAACTCCCAGACTCTATGCGAGAAGCACTAATAGTCGTGCTCCCAAAACCAGGCCGTGACCCCTTAGACTTCAGGTCATATAGACCCCTCTCACTCATTAACTCTGACTGTAAACTTCTAGGGAAGATCCTAGCAAACAGACTACTCCCTTACCTACCAAACCTGATACACCCGGATCAGTCCGGGTTTATACCAGGCAGAAATACTTTTTTAAACATCAGAAGACTAATTTGCTTAATGCACGGCACCATTGAGGAGGAAGCAGTGGCTATGTCCCTGGACATAGAAAAAGCTTTTGATACACTCAGCTGGGAATCCCTTTACCGAACATTAGAAGCATTTGGGTTCCAACGCGGCTTCATAAATTGGATTAGGACACTATATCGCAAACCCATAGCCCGAGTTAAAACTGGACAAATTATCTCCGAGGAACTTCCAATAGGCAGAGGCACCCAGCAGGGCTGTCTGCTTTCTCCCCTATTATTTGCTATCACAATGGAACCTTTAGCAATTAAACTCCGCAGCGACGCTCATAAATGGGGCATACCAGAATCTGACTCATATCACATTGTGTCCCTGTACGCAGATGATGCCCTAATCTATCTACGTAAGCATTCTACATCTGTCACAGAAATAATGCTAATTTTAGATAGCTTTGCACTGGTCTCTGGATTACATATAAACTGGTCCAAATCATGCATTTTCCCCCTTGCTCCCACACCAAACGAACAACACAGTAGTTTACCTCAATATCAGGGCTACCTCAACTTTTAAGTATTTAGGCATACAGATTTACCATTCTATGACAGACCTAAAGGAGGGCACTCTGGATCATCTGCTTAGATCCACCCGGAGCTCCCTGTCATTCTGGACATCGCTCCCACTATCCCCCATGGGTCGAACTGCCATAGCTAAAATGTTAATCCTACCGCGCTTTCTTTACTATTTTACAGCCCTCGCACTGACATTACCACGCACACTCTTTCATAAACTACACTCCCTCCTAACTGAATTACTATGGGGCAGAGATAGGCGAAGGGTATCGCTAGCTATTACACAACACCCACAAGAAGAAGGCGGACTGGCTATGCCAAACCTGGAATTATACTATGCAGCAGCCCAACTGCAATGGATAGCCTCATGGCTCAATAATTCAACCTCCCCAGAATGCATAGCACTGAACGAATACACAGCATCACAAACAATATTAACGACATTATTAGCGGGATCTCCAATACTAGAAGCAGCTAAATTCTGCTGGAAAAGATATGTCCAGGGCAGAACCAACCTCCCCCTTATTTACCTACAATACCCTTATCCCAAATACTGAAAATACAGGACCTATCACTTCACCACAATATACATGAAGTTAAAACATTAAGGGGGTCATTCTGACCCTGGCGGCCGGTGGCCGCCAGGGCCACCGACCACGGGAGCACCGCCAACAGGCTGGCGGTGCTCCCACGAGCATTCTGACCGCGGCGGTTCAGCCGCGGTCAGAAGCGGAAAGTCGGCGGTCTCCCGCCGACTTCCCGCTGCTCGGGGGAATCCTCCATGGCTGCGGAGCGCGCTCCGCAGCCATGGGGATTCTGACACCCCCTACCGGGTAGGGGGTGCCGCGGGGCCCGTGGGGGCCCCTGCAGTGCCCATGCCAATGGCATGGGCACTGCAGGGGCCCCCGTAAGAGGGCCCCTCTGTGTATTTCAGTGTCTGCAATGCAGACACTGAAATACGCGATGGGTGCAAACTGCACCCGTCGCACCCCTGCAACTACGCCGGCTCAATTCTGAGCCGGCGTCCTCGTTGCAGGGGCATTTCCTCCGCCGGCCCAGAGGAAATGTCTGAATGGCCGCCGCGGTCTTATGACCGCGGTGCGGTCATTTGGCGGCTCCCTCCAGGCGGGCGGCGCCCGCCGCCCGCCGGGCTCAGAATGAGCCCCTAAATGTGGGTGACCTATATTCTAATTCCCATATAACCACTTTCGCGGAACAGGTTACTGCAGGAACAATGCACACCGGAGCATTTTTAATGCATGGGGCCATCACCAAATTGTTACGCAATCTATGGGGCAACAATAATAACAAGCCCAACGAATCCGTGTTGCTTACAATACTCCTAACAAAAGGTAACACTAAGGGCACTACTTGAATAATATACAAAACACTGTCAGCAAATGCCCGCACAGACCTATCCCCAGCTAAATCTTGTTGGGACACCACCCTCGCTGCTCCAATCTCCCCAAAAACCTGGGAAGCCACCCTTGCCACGATCAAAACGGTGTCACGTAACACTAGACTAAGATACACTCAGTTTAATTATATTCATCAGACCTACTTATCCCCTGCCCGCATCAACAGAATCTATCCTAACGCTAAGTCGGAATGCCCTAGATGCGCCACATCCACAGCCAACGTTTACCACATGGTCTGGGAATGCCCCTCAATAAATGAAAGCTGGCAGAGAATCACAGAAACTACTTCAGAAGTCGTTGACTACGCACTCACCCCCTCCCCAGAATCGTGTCTCCTGGGAATCCGCCACCGTTCCAAAGGAGACAAACATCAACACAAATTCATAGATCTGACATTTGTGGTGTACAAGCGCTTGATCGCTATACAATGGAAGGCACCCCAAACCCCCCCTTACTCCACCTGGCTCCGTGACCTACACAACCGAACATAAGCAGAAGCCCACACATTAAAACAATTAAAACAGACGGGCCAGCCACAAGAAGGAGTTGAAATATGGGACAGCTTCGAGGTTAAAATAGAAACCAGAGATGATATGTTCCCCCCATGACTCCCTACACTCCCCTCACCAATAGCGCTGACACTAGAACACCCAATTAGCACATAAACCAAGCAATTAACAACATGCCCCAAGATAGAATTGCCATACACTGCTCTAAACCAACACACACATGCCAGACCCACTTAAAAACTCGCTCCTTTGGTTAAAGTCCGGACCTACACTAGATGTACACCTCCTCCCTCCATGTACCCAAACGATATTCTCCATGTTTGAAACGCCATTCCGTATATATACATAAAAACTACAACTAGAGTGACTATAGTTTTATATTATACAGTTTTTCTTTTTTCTCTTCTCTGTTCTTTCTTCCTTATTCGATGCATATCAGTAAAGCTATTGAGGACTATGCGGCTTAAAGCTCGAAGCTATGGGTGAAGCTACATGAGCAAAGAAGCAGCACACTCCTCTGAAACAATTGTAATGCATTGTCAGTTTCTGTACCTTGTTTAATAAACAGATTTTAAAAAAAAAAAACACGTGACTGATGGTTCAGGACTGTCTGCGTTCACCCAGCAGTGGATTCAGTCCTTCCTTTCTACTACTGAAAACAAGTTTGAATTGTGTGATTAGAACTATAATCACCTGGTGACATGTAGAATGGCACTGGTGTCATGTCATCTGTTTCTTGTCTGCTTTTAGTTATCTAAGTGTACACTTTGACCCAACCCCTACAGAAGTAACAGATACACCTCAAAATGTATGCAAAACCCAAATCTATATCCAATCCGAAAACAATCGAGGAACCCAGGCCAGCAGCTACATGTCTAGTCTGAGTGTTCCAGTTGATGAAAGAGGGCTTCATATGCATGATTTAGGATAAGGCAGAGCCTTGGTAATAGAAGGACCAGCCTTTGACTCGCTACCCTTTGAATGGCCTCCTAACTAAGGCTTACCTGAAGCTCCTCTTGTGTAAGCAAGAAACATGGAAATTACTTTTGATCATAAGCTTTCCCTCATTCACCAAATCAATGCAGAGATCAAGGGCATAAAGCTCCCAAACCTCCAGGCCAACTATGAGATGAGGCTGAGAAAAGCCCTAATCCCACCTAGCCCACTGCATCAATGGTTAGACAGAGCTCACAAAGATATAAGAGAGGTTGCAAAAGTTTGAAAACCTGACTACCAGAATTTGGTTGTCTTGATTAGTGTAAGCACGAGTATATGAAATGAAGTCTGAAAACTCACCAACACACAAAAGTCTAGCTTTAAGATCACTTCATCATAGAAAAGACCTACTAGTACTAGGGCAAGGGGAATTGATACCTTGACCTCTAACAGGTACCTGCTCTCTGAAACTTCGCTCCCTTTGAAACGAGTGATAACATGAGGTATAAATGCCCGACACCATGAATCGAAGACTAAACTGTTAGCAAAACCAATCTACAAGGGCTCAAGAAAAAGCCATAAACAAACCAACAATTGAGCTCTATATAAAAAGTAACAATGATGGGCAAACACAGGATTTTGAGCATTCCTTTACTGCCTCCAAAACATTCAAACTCTGGTATCGCTCTGCAGTGACAAAAAGCAAAGGGCAGTCCTCTATAAGCAATGTAATTAATGATGTGCATGGCACTGTCGTTACCACACATTAATTTAATTATGCTGTGATCACTTGCATGGTACTTCTTTACAGCAGTGGCATCCTGTGAAATGAGGTACACTTATTTCATGTGATACACACTAATTCCAGCAGTTATTCTTTTCCCAGAGCATGGGTATGGCTGACTGTGGTTCGTGTATTCAATTTCTCTGTGCTACAAACTGAGCACACAGATGTCACTCTGGGCCGGAGAACCAGCATATCCAGGTGAGCTGCAGGTCATAACGAGTATGAGCAATCAAAAAACTGCTATGCTTTCTCTGCCACAGCCTACTATCTTCTGCCCAGCCTCTTCGTCATTCCCCGCTCCCTTATCTCCCTGTGCATACCTCGCTGTTCTGGTGTTATAATGTTTCCCAGGAAGAGCAACTCCACAGCAGCCTCTGCCACCATGTTCTTCTGTATGGAACTCAGGTTTTCAATTTCAGCTCATTGCACTACATTCTTGGGAAAGGGAATGTGTTAGACATTCAGAAGTTACAATCATTAGGGCTTCTGCGTATCCGAAATGACAGCCACCTTGATGATACAATGTCTCAGCCAATTACTGAAGATTACAGTTTGTAACTCATAACAAATTAACCTTATTTTCACAAAAAGGACACCGTTTATGTGATAACCTCTTTATTTCCTTTTTGAAGTGACTTGTTAAGTCTGGCTTCTCAGCACCAGTCCTGCAGAAAGAGACATTTATGGAGGAATGTTGATCAAGAGCGTTTTCTCCGCCTACACTTCATAAAGATATGGAAGTATAGCATTTGAACAGAAGTCATATGTTTCCAATGAAAATAAGCAATGGCAAAGGAACAAAGATGGCCTCATCATGAAGTTAATGAAGTCATCACGCATGATGTGTGGCGGCTATCTTAAACTGGGGGAATATACATTAAATATTGTAACAGCATTGATTTTCTCTATGCGTTGACAGCATGTAAGGAAATCGATGTATACATAGTTGTGGTCACGACTGCCTTTGTGCTGCAGTGGCAGGGGGCGGGAACAGGTGCCCTCATAAAACAGCCTCTAACATGGCCTCGTTCTTTGAATACACAGCACATGTAACCAGAGAAGAACATGATTTATAGCCCTGTTTACAGAAAACTGACTGAAGGCACTAAAAACATCCAGCGCTCTGGTCAAATGTTCTTAGTCTAAGGAAGAACTAGTCCCTAAGCACATGCTACATTCGCACAAGTAGAAGGGTACAAGTAATGGGGCATGTTCCAGGGGATAGTACAACTGAGGAAAAAGTGGGACAAAGAGGAAAGATTGACCACTAGCAAGCAAGGATTTTTTAAGGATACTGAAGCAAACCAATGAAAAAGCATAGAGCCCAAAAAGAAGTATATACTAATGCATATACAAGAGGCAGTCCATTTATGCTCAACCTAAAAAGGGGACAAAAAGAGAGAAGCAGGCAATGATTTGACAGAATGATAGGACTCAATTATAATCTTGCAGTCTTCAATGGCACACAGTGGTCTCTGGGAAAACCTTTGGGTTTATGGACGATATTATACACCACATGTTACTTTGGTATCACAACAATCAAACAACGGTTAGTCTAGTGCCCATCAAAGGATTGTGGTTTACCAGCAATAGGATGAGGATATGTCACAACTCGAACCACAGCTACCAGGATATAGCTGGAGAAATGAATTGGGTGGTGTTGACGCAGGTGAGTTCCTCAAAAACAGCCAGAGAATCAGAAGGGCGAGAGGGTGTACAGTCAGGTGAAAGTCTCTGCCAACTAAGATGGCAGAATGCAGCAACACAAGAAAAGATAAGGGCAAAAAACTGAGAACTGCCTAGCTTCTGAAGGACTGAGGGAAGGTAAGATATAACAAAAACGTGGAAGGATGTCAAACAGGTGTGAACTGGCTTGAAGTGGAATAAGCCCAACAACTGCTGTTGCCAAATGTTGAACACTACCTTTGTTACCTTTTTACCCAATGCTGTCTCTTCTGGCACAGAGGTGCTGGCTCTGTTTGTGTGTTCAGCCATTAACACCCGAAAGCATGAAGATCATTCATCCCCAGTCACAAAGGGCCTTCCTAGTCTTCTCTTCCCTGCCTTCCATGGTTCATATGCTTGTGCATCTCTAACCCAATGATTTGTCGTTGCATAAATGATTAGTGTTTATTGAATAAATGCAAACCCTTAACCTTACTTCTACCGCGAGTGTCAGTTCGCTAGCGAGTACTATGTTGACTCCTGAAAGATTGTTTGTCTAGCCTTTAGCTAATGCTCACATTATATTTTATTTTTAGATCTTATATATAAGTGATTCCTGTGTAGTGTCATATGCGAAGCAACATATGAAACCTGATGCTTAAGAATAAATGAAATATTTGTCATGTTCTAATAGCATAATTAAAACATAATTAAAAGATGGTGTGCACCTTTATTATTTTCAGTCAAGGCTATTCTCTTTTTTCCATCACATCCTGCTACTTAGCTTTATATAAGCAACTGCGTGCGGGATAGGGAAGCATCTATTTATAGTAAACCACTTACTTCGTAATATTTACTTTTGTCATTTTTGTTTTTATTTTCTTGCAGTGCCATGAATCTAAATAATAAATTACACCCTATATCTGATTATATTTTAGAGTGATATTTTAAGTCTATTCTCATGTATGATGTGTACATTTTGGGTTTGTGGTTTGTTGATTTTGTTTCTCTTGAAATGTGTCTTACAAACTAACAAATTATATATATATTTTACTTGGCCACAAACTAGTCATTATTAGTTGGTTTTGTAAGGTGCTTTAATCGTACCAAGGGGATATATTCTGCCTGGTTTAAGGTTTGGGTGGGCTCTGATTGGTTTATGTTATTTCTGTTCCCAGCCATGAAATGAACCTTTGCTATGATTTATAATTGCTAAGCATGGCCTAATTTTAGACGAGCATCTCAGGGTCAGATTTTCCACTTCACTTTATGGCCGTTGTTGTTAAAAACAGCATTAGAGCTGCCGGGCAGTTTTTGCAGTATCACCTCATTATAGTGACAATCTGTTTCCCAGATCCACCTCTGTTGGAAATGGTGGCTCTGACGTCACCAGCCAGTGCCACTGCAAAAAGAACCCGAAAAACAAATATTAACTTCCTATGGGATCCATATCTTTTAACAGCTGTAGGTGTTTGTTTCATTCACGACCCAGGCATTGTATAAACGCATTGTCAAAGCCAGAAGATTTGGCTTTTACATCGTTCTTCCACAGAGACAGGCAATATGCATACACGCACATTCACACATACATGCACATATGAAGACAGAGCAACACACCTAGACGCACTCATGCATGCACAGGGGTGAGGGGCTACAACTATCTATTCATGCAGACATGCAGCCACCCATGCACATAGAACAACCGACGTAGAATGATTCACTTACACAGGCCTCTGTACATTCGGATAGACATGTACCTGACCAAAACACAAAAGTACACACAGAAACTGCTCATAGAGTCCCAAATAAAAAGAGGTCTGGCAATACACAGATATTTCTAGAGGAACAAGAGGACAGACAGAAGGATAGATAGACTGATGGAGGAATAGAGGAACAGATGGCACATATATAGGTCTCCATATATTCACACGCTTCCTCATCTACAGATACTAATACACACAGATCAAGTGACACATGAGTACCGGTAACACAGACCAACGGACGTGGAGACACTCATGCAACCACCACATGGAAATCTAGTCACACAGGCTAATAAACATAGAGGCACTTATTCAACCAGGAGCAAAAAACTGTCATCCGTGATCACAGACCTCCAGGTACACAGAGCAATGGATGTGCAGACACTCATGCACACACAGGCCAACCAAGATACAGAAATCTATTCATACAGCCTAAGAAACACAGAGGCACTTATTCAACCAAGAGCAAAAAACAAATAGTCATTCGTGAACACAAATCTCCAGGTAGATACATGAGTACCAGTGTGAATGCCCTGTGAATTCTTGACTCTCCATGGAGATTTATTTCCAATAGGCCTTGGAAGACTTCAATCTTTTTGCAGTTGCTCATCCGTTCTTGCTGTCTCTGGAATTCCTATTCCATCTTTGACCTCTTTGACAAAACTCAGTACCTGCATCTCAGTATTGTGATTTGCGACTTGAGCTTTCCATTCACAAATCATTAATACTGGGTGCATTTTACCAACCAGTCTAGGACAACTTAACTAAAAACGTTTTGCTTGTATAGAAAGACCTTTCACTTCTAAATGAGTAGTGAAATCTGCATGTATTACCTGTACCAAATTTCATTTTCCACATTAAGCACGCATTTCGGTGTTTATGATGTTGACAAATTCACTAATTGAAATGTTCTTCTTTTAAAAAGTATTGCTCATATAGAGTGCACACCCTATTTTCTACACACATTATATATAGGGCCAGTGATGTTTTGAGTGAGAGCGGCATTGAAGTGTCATGCTTCAATTTCAAAGGTAAACGTTTCAGTTACCAGTTCCATGAAGGGTCATGTGCAGTAAACAGTTTTTTTGAGCCACTGGCCAAAATCAAGTTGATAAACCATGATGAAAAGGAGTGCTTCCTGATTTTTATATCACCACAGACTTCCTATTAATTAATTGTGCAAGTCACACAAAAGCCCAAACTAACATGAAGCATGTTCCGTATTACTCTACCGGTCGAGGCAGTTTTTGTAATGGTTGAGACATAACCACACACCTATTTCATACATAACTCTGCTTCATTTGGTTGTATTTCGCAGCTGTTACTAACAGTGTGCATTATACCAAACTTAGAAGATAGAAGGACGGAAGTGAGAATGCAAGAATTGTTATTAACATGATAGGTGTGTTCCTAAAAAATGCTTGACAAGAAAACCAGTGCTTCTTGTTTAGTCAGATACGGATGTCAGCGCAACTCACTCAGTGCCAGGCATGGTCTGAATTCCGCGGCTCTGCCCCCGTCTTCCTCCCCTGCTATGTCTCACTGAGAAGCGTGCGAAGGAGTCTGTGGAAAGTGTTAGCGTGTCAGACCGTAATAAGCAAACTTACAAGGAGACTCGAATAGGCCCCATGGATCTTTTGACTGCGCTTAGAGTAGTTCCCACTGTGTAACCCCACACCAATACAAATCAATAGCATTAACAATCAATGACATCAATAATCAATAGGAGTAGGTAATTTCCCCACACAATGACCTTGCAGCCATAATAACCATACTTTCATGTAAAAGTTAGAAAGTTTATTTCCCTATATTAACAATGCCAATGTCACATAACTTAGTCTCCAAAATCAAATGATAAATATACAGAAACAACACTGGCTGACCAAAGCAGCGAAAGAATTGCAATCTAATCAAAGCTTGAGCCACTACACATTCTAGGATTACAGTACAAATAATAATATTAATAACAAGAATAACTGTGCAAACAAAATAACATACGTTTAAAATTCAGCAAAGAAAAAGACATCAACTGTGAGTACCCTAACTAACTTCAGGTTAGAATAGCATGTTTGGATCACATGGAAAACAATTTAGTTAAAACAAATCTGGAAAACATCTAACTACTGCTCTATCAAAATAGCGATTGGTACCTAGAAACAAAAGCAAATAGACATAACAATCAGTAACATTGGTGGTCATTATGAACTGGCGCTGGCGGTCAACAAAAGACCGCCAGCACGCAGAACCCCCACTGGCCACATAGTGAATATTCAGCTGGGCTGGCGGGCGTAAACAGTGTTTCCGCCAGCCGGCCCTGCTGAATGCAGGACATGAACATTGACGCCGGCTCATGTAGCAGTGCGGCGGGTGAAGCAGCACCCGTCGCGCACTTCACTGCCCGTAAATCGGCCAGTGAAATGCGCGACGGGGCTGTGCATGGTTGCCCCTGCACTGCCCATGCCAAGTGCATGGGCAGTGCAGGGGCCCGCAGGGGGGCACCGAGGCACCCATTCCGCCAGCCTTTCCCTGGTGGGGTAAACCGCCAGGGAAAGGCTGGTGGAACCTGGAACATTATCCGGCGGGCAGTGCTGCCTGCAGCGCTGCCCTGTCGGATATATAACTCTGCCATCGCCAGGCTGCCTGGTGGTGAAAGTCTGGCGGTGGCGGAGTTACAAAAGTGGCGGTTCTGCCATGTTCATTATATGGTGGCCCGGACCGCCTTGTTTGTAATTAGGGCCATTGTCTTTATACCTGTTCTCAATATGGTTCAGCAAGCTGTGACAGTCTTCGTCAATAGGACATCAGCTAGGTCAGCAAGGCATCAGGATTCAGCATTAAAGTTAAAAAGTCTCTTTAAGCAATAAGGTTAAGCACGTTTCTTCTCGGGACGGTCAGGAAAATAAAGGCGTTATGGCAAACGAAAAATGGACAAGTGGTGTCCTCCTCTCAGTGCAGTCTGGCTAAGTTAGATTTCCTAAAACTACTTTCCACATCCTTATTGGTCAAAGAATTGCATCTTTACATTTAGTCCAATGAAAATAAAACCCCAAATCTACACGTCTCACTAGTGCACAGTTCACATGTCGATGGTTGGCTCCTCTTCTCCTGTTCCCATAGTTTGGCTTGTCAGGTATCAATATTGTTGCAGCTTGTACTCCAGTCAGAGCATCCATTGTCTTCTCCTGGGAAGGTCAGTCTTACACATACTACACCAAACATTGCATCCTAGATAGTACATCATCTTCTAGCAAGCAGTTCTCATGAGAAAGGCTTTCAGCTATGAGCTCTTGGTCAGCAAAGTGGAAAATCACAATTTAATTCTCTAAACAGCTATTTTATAAGTCAATTAGGAAATGCAGCTTGACATGAGGCCGTGCAACTAGGCCCAAGACCTTGCTAAGTTAAGGCCTACAATTAATAAACCTATTACATAATACATAACCCTTAATTTGACATATTGCTACATTAATCAATCATAAGCTCAATATTTCATATTAATAATCTATTGATAAGTACACTTCGTGAGCACTGACAGCCACTCAGGTGGGCACACCTTCAAATGCATGCATTATTTTTCTCTAAGTTAATTAATGTTCTATGCAAATTCAACACTCAGAATACATGATTAATCATTATTAAAATTCAGCGTTAATAAAAGTATGAGGAGGAAAATGTGTTCTCCTCTCTCCTGGCCGCACGGCCTGAAGAAACACAATAATGTCACAAGAGAAAAGAATCTGCAAACATGTGTTTTGTACATTGCTCTGCTCCTCACCAATCTCCATATCGCCCCCTCCCCAGGACTTGTCAGCTGCCCCAGGTGAGAAGGGTGGGGGCATGAAGGGCTGGAGTTGAGGCGCACAGCTCAGAAGTTTGCTTCCATCAGCTTGAAGAAGTGCAGGTGATGGGGGAGGGGTGTGTCAGGTTATTGGGGGTTGAATGTAGGTGTCAGGGAATGCAGTGGAACAGAATGGCAGCAGGGCTTGGATGCATTAAAAGAAGCACTGAAGCTCAGGTTTAAAATGCATTTTTAACAGGCAGCTTTTGCAACATGCTGCCATATTGGTTCGAGCAGTCACGTTACCATTACCAGTTTATCTCATATAAAAATGGCAACGAAGAGCTTTATATTTCAGCACTCTTTCACTGATTACTTAAACACTTTCTACTATTTTAGAATCTTTCCTGTACTTTGGAAAAGTGTAATAATGTGCAGGAAGCAGGGAAAGGGTGCACTACCAACTGCTGCCAGCAAATGTGACCAAGATAACAGCCTGATTTTCAGCCCTGATTCTAGAAACAGAGTGCTTGGCAAATGAAAAGGGAAGCTTTACAGAATAGAAAGAACTTGAAAAAAGTCATTTTCCAGCAGAGATAAACACGACAAAGTGTAATTATATAGTAGTTGGTCCCTGCTCTGAAAGAGAAAAAAGGCAGGACAAAGAGGCATGATTGACCATTAGCAAGGACGGATTTTTAAATGACACTGAACAAGCAAATGAAATTACTTTAAGTCCACAGTAAGTGTACTAAAAGTATGCATAAGGTCGTACGCTTACGCTCGACCTAAAAAATGCAGGGGAATTATAGACACAACAACTACCACAGACATTAGCAAAGACAATAGGTCTCGCCTATACAAGAGCAATTGGCTTTGGCTAAGTGTTTGGCCATGTTGCACACCAGTGTGGCTGCTGTTCAGCATGGCTAAAGAATAATGTTGCAGAGTGTCAGAGTGGAGTGGGGCAAGTAGAGTGTCAGAGAGTGGATTTGTTGGAATGTCATAGAGTGGAGTAGGTGGAGTAGAGTGCCGTAGAGTTGAGTAGAGGGGAGTAGAGTTCAGTGGTTCAGTGGCAGAGAGTGGAGTGGGGTAGAATAGGGTGGAGGTGGTTGGAGTGAATTGAAGTAGTGGGGTGGACTGGAATTGAGTAGAGTGGGTTGGAGTGGATTGCTGTAGTGAGGTGGATTGGATTGGAGTAGAGTGGGGTGGATTGGATTGGGATAGAGTGGGGTGGATTGGGTAGAGTGGGGTGGACTGGTGAGGGGTGGATTGTGGATTAGATTGGATTGGGGTGGGTGGTTTGGATTGGAATGATAGGGCTGAGGTGGGGTGAATTGGATTGAGGTGGGGTGGATTGGATTGGAGTGGGGTGAATTGATTCTCTGGATTGGAGTGGGGTGGATTGGGCTGGAGTAAGGTGGACTGGAGTGAGGTGGATAGGATTGGAATGGGGTGGATTGGAGTGGGGTGGATTGGATTGGAGAAGGCTGGCTGGACTTTCGTTAGGTGTGGTGGAAGGGACTGTTTTGGATCAGAGTGGGGCAAATTGGAGTGGGACAGATTAGAATGGATAGATTGGGTGGATTAGAGTGAGGTGGGTTGGAGTGGATTGGATTGGGGTGAGTGGTTTGGTTTGGAGTAGGGTGGATTGGTGTGGGGTAGCGTGGGGTGGATTGTAGTGGGGTTGGATTGAAGCGGGTGGGTTGGGGAATACTGCATGATTATGTGTCAAAGCATAATTTCCAAAGTTACACATAATGAAGAAAGAATGTTGCTTTGCAATATTAAGAACAAGATAATCATCATCTTTTGAAAAGGACACCCACAACAAAAAACAAAAGAAAACATGAATGGAAAATGAGAAAAGACGACTTGGCAAAATGAAAGAAAGTTAACTTTAAAACAAAGTTAGCTGTAAAAAGAAAAACTTTGCAATGTTGTTTATCCTGCTGGGCACGTTTTTGCGAGTCAAAACCTTTTTTTGCAGTGCTCTAGAAGTTAATAAAAAGAACAAAATAGTACCTTTATCACACCAGGAGCAGCGGGCGGGCACTGATTAAGTTGAATCAATTAGTGCTTGGTCCCGGCTCCACAGAGAGGAACAGAAATCATGCCAAACCTTTTGTGAGGAATTACAAGGCTGTAAAGAAGAGGGTCACGCAAGTCAACAAATGGTGAGTGACAGGTGGACTCCAAGCCCTTTACTGTACACAGCAGAATCTCGCAAGCGAGAGGCATGCAATAGCGCATGCACTCATAGCCCCGATCCTAAAAAAGATTGAATGCTCACCTCATATTATGTAAACAAGCGTCCCAGGCAGTTTCATGGAAGAAACTTTTTGGCAAGGACTTAACATCCCAAAACAAATGTAAATAAAGAGAGGCATGAAATTAAAATGTGAATGTTAGTAGCACTGTTTTATTTGCACAGCCTTACAGAACTGGCAACAAAAATGTAAAATAAACAAACAAAAAGTTGCTATCTAGTATTGGATGAAAATAATGTTTCTTACCATCTTTTTTCTATTCAGAGTTTCATACACAACTTCTGCCATTACTAAGTGCTGGACCCTTCAGGTGTTACTATTGCACAGTGTAATAGTTCCCAATTAACCTAAGTCAAAGGCTAGAAGGCTGCCTTGCCGAATTTAAACTTGTGACCTACAGCTCACATCATGTTTCAGCAGCAAAGCATTTCAGTAACAGTTATCCATCATAGTGCATAATGCTTGGGATAGGCATAGGCTCCATATCTGGGTGTACAGCACCTTCTGCAGGGACCTATGATGAAACTGCAGGCCACAGTTTAAAACTCAGGAGGGGCATCTCAGGCTTTCATCCTTATGACATTGACAAATGAGTACCACTGAGATGACAATGGGGCATTTAATAAATTGAAGTGTTAAACAAATGTCCTAATTCAGTGTTTCCCAACCTTTTGACTCCCGAGGACCCCCACTGAATCACTACTGGAAGCTGGGGACCCCCAAGAAATTTGTATGATTTAAATTTCAAACATTAAAACAGTAATTCGCAAAAAATACACAAACAAGTACATGCCAAACAAATACTCAAATTAGTAAACATATAATTTTATATTGGAAAAAATTGGAAAACTTTAATGGGAAAGTTGGTGCTGCATCTTGGCGACTAACTTTTCAATGTTTCGTTTTATTTAGGAAAGCTGAATCCTCAAGTCACGTTCTACATTTCCCAAGCGATTTTTATTTTTTAGATACATAAACTTTTTAATTTATTTGTGTGGTGGGCAAAGGAAGTAAAACCATAAAGGCCTCTTATCTCTCCATAGCCTCTCTGTCACATGTATTTAATTTGATTTATAGCACCTCTCATACCAGTGTAGGGTGTCAAAAACTTTACAGGGGACTACAAGGTGTAGGATTCACCTCATCCATACTGTTAGGCATTTTTTAAGAGCGCTTGGTGTGGAGAAACACAAACTCAGGATTCAGAACAAAACACAGCATTGACTTTAATAATGTCGTACTCCTATGCAAGCAAACCATTTTTTTTAGCAGTAATGAAAGAATTGGAAATAAATGTAATTTTCCAGTTTGTTCCATGTAGTTCTTTGTTGGCAGTTTATAACTTTCTGTGCTAGATTATGATTGTGACTTATGAACTGCACAATAACAAAATAATCTCTGTGACAAAAGCAGTAATCCACTGTGCTATGCACATAAAATGTGGTTCATTGCATGATACATTTTCTTTGCATCTGGCATATTAACCATCTGCACTACCTCCAATGAGTCAAATCTGCCAATAGACAAACTCCCATCTCTCCAGCAGGTACATTAATCACCAGAGTTGACACTTATTTTTGTCCGAAAGCTTACACTGAACTTTGCAGTGCTTTTAACGCTGTCGCACAAATGAATAACCAGATAAAAAAGCACGCACATTTTTCTGCCGATGGCCCCGCTGGAGAAGTGCCTTTATGCCGGTCCAGGTCTGCGGACCCCCTGGGAATGTGTCACGGACCCCTGGGGGTCCGTGGACCCCACAGGTTGGGAAACGCTGTCCTAATTTATTCTCAGTAATGCACCTATCGTGAGTTTTTGTGATTATTCAGTATTAGTTAATGGTGTGTAACTATAACAAATTTTGCTGAAACACACCTTGACTGATGTACAGCTGCCTTACTGCATCATCATCAGTGGGCACAACAGAATGACATATTGCACATGGGAGCAACACATTTGGCCCTGTTCCAGGGGTGGTGGAAGGAAACTCACCTCACACAAAAATTCCATTGAAATTCTCTTATTATGGCATTTGTATACAAATCCATAGACTTTAGTTATAGCTTAGTTTTGTCTCCTGGACTAATATTTTAAAAACTGGTATTGCTACATATTATTTTGTTGCTATTGTTTTTTCAAATATGCTGCTAGCTTGGGTATATAGTGTGTGGTGTGACGGAATAACACACAATATGCTTAATCTCTGTGCGAGAGAGTTGTCTACTGTACTAAAATTCTATTCTGCAAATAACATAAAGGTGTCCCATGCTGTTAAAAGTAGTGTGAATAGAATAATACCTACCGAACTGTGGATAACCTGTAGTTTTCACAAAATCTGATTTGGGGTAAGGCACCAAATATATTGTAAATTGTTTTCTTCATATTTGCTCCAGTGTGTTTTAGAATTCACCATTTGCCACTGTCTGTCACAAAACAAGAACCCAAAAGTCCACGTCCAACCAGTTGTACAAGCTCAATGTATCTTAGAATGCAGCATTTCTAATTCATTCTGAGAAAATGTCTTGAGCAAGAATCCTCAACCCACTATTAACATTATTTTCTGTGATTCTGAGACTAATCCTACTGGTCTAGTGCACTTAAGAATTAAATAAACAATACATTTTGTATTGGAAAATCCAGTTCATGTTACATACTGTATTGGAACAGTAAGGGGACACTCACCAATATTGTTGACTCAGCCTCAGATGGTGGCTCCACCCCCATTATACAAAGTGTTAAATCTCCCCCAAAGTATGGGTCTAGTTGCACCCTTGATGGATTGTAGTTCTTCAGTCAACTGGTAATCCATCTACTAGAAGTCACAATTTTGACACTTGTAGCTAAGCTTTATTCGATGGGTTTATTTATGAGTGCCTCTCCCACCCTTAAGTTATCACCTGTCTTTCCAATTCATCAAATCAGTCCTCCATAACTCATAATAGGAAGGTGTTGTACGCACCATACAGGCTAACCTCGCCGAGTAGGCAACCAAGAGCCAGTCCAGGAGGGAGAAAACTCAGATGTGCAGATTTTCAACTGGGTGATTGGAGGGAAGGTTCAGCCTTCCTAAGCCGAGATCCAAATGCTCATGTCATGTCCACCATCCAAGACACAGACACTTTTGAGAGCCTTCTCTGTCCTCACCAGGTACCAGCAAAAGATGTTGAGCAACTCTGGGACTCCTTCGTCTAAGCAACACTAGCTAACTCAAGATAGCCCTCATACAATTGTTGAGATACTGGAGAAAACCTTCTGAATATACCCTGTGTTTAAAGTTCTTAAATTTAGTAGGAGAGCTCATTACCCAGTTGGGCGACCCAACCTTGGTGCAGGAGTATGCAGATGTATGGTGCAGGTGCATTTAAATGCCCAAAACAAGAACATTCTAGCAGCCTTTGTCAGGATGCCATACTTAAACTTGGAATCTGATCTTGATGAGATCTTTTGAATCCAAAATCTGTGGGTGTGTGACTGAATAAATGAATGCTGTTTGGAAATCACCTGCCCTGTGTGTACCGCAATTCTTTATATATTTGGACCTGGTGCGTAAGCCTCAGTCACATGTGCTCTAATAAAATGTTTTGCCATTCCGTCGCACTGCATCCTTAGCTCTAGTGGGGCTGCCCTACCTTTGCTTCATGAGTAGATTATGGTAAGTACCAAATTTTACTATGTGACGCATTATAAGATAATTATAATATGTCTAGAACACCTCATACCAGTTACATATGTACGTGGTATGTTGGTGTATAGTAGGATACATTTTCCCCATATCCAAAAGTACCACGCATATTCTGGTGTGCCATGTCATAGGCTGACTTCAATGCTGCAACCCATGTTTTCTAAGCAAAAGTACAGTTAGATATAGTTTTTTTTATCTATGTTATGGTGACAGCCACTGACATCAGACAGTATGTGTTTATTTAATTTGGCCTGACAGTCACATTATCTATATAGGTAACAGTGATGTAATTTATATTTAAGGTGGCAAAGCCTAAGAAAAGGTCTTCTAAATACAAGTTTGAACTTTGGGTGGCCCACAAGCCAAGGAGTCAAACTGTTGGGTTTACCTTTTGCTGTGGCTATGAAGGGTTCATTGAACTAATTTTGAGGATGGCCATTCAGACCCTGGTGGCTGATTTTGAAATTCATATGTTTTTTGATGCAGAATTTCTACGGATTACTCAACAGCTGCCAATCTGGATCGCCCCTCCATGCAATTTGTTCTAAGAAGAGAATCCAGGTTGGTGTTCACCCTAGGAGTGTGGCTGCTGCCATGTAAATTATATGTGGATGCTTCCATGTAAATATATGTGTTTGGATGTCTGGGATGTAGAAAGCTGTCAAGGAGCCTGGCAGAGGTCCTTGGTGAAATGATTGACTTGTGATGTTAAAAATAATCAGAAGCAGGACCATGTCACACCACATGTTGTATTTTCATTGTGGTCTAGCCCCAATTAGATGATAGATCCATACGTTTTTCCTCTGAACCCCTAGTTGCACATGAGAAATCGAGCTGTAGAATGACCTCCCTTCTTATTAAAACACATGCAATGGCCGTATTCAGCCTGGAAGATGTGGCCACTGTAAGCTCTAGCTATGTGATGCCTGGGCATTTCACCAATGTTGATACCAATTGGGTGTTGTTTTGAAACAATAAATCTCTTTTGATTTTAAATGTAAACCTGGCAAATCTCTTTTCCATAAACTGTGCTCATTTTGAGGCAGCACTGAAAAACCCTGAAAGTCATTGGGTGCTATAGATTCCCAGGGATACTATAAGGACCTCTAGAGGCAGAGGAGGGATTCTGCCGGCTTTCCTATGTAACAGTCTGAACATGCGATCAATACTTTTCCTGTATCTCATGCAAAAGGCCCTCTCAATGTCCACCAAAAGTAGCCAATAGAGCGCTTTCTGCTATCAGCTTTTAGACCTCAAGGAAGGACATTGTAAAGATTAAAGTACTTATTTCCAAGCCCCATGACATAAGGCAGAGCAGTAAGTGACCTTCCTGCACTGCCCTGCACCACAGGGAAAGGGCAAAAATGTGCTGTATCTACAAGATAATGCACATTTCTGTCCTCTTCCCCTGCACTGGTGCACAATGGGCTGCCTAGTGCTAACGCAGGCACCCTTGCACCATGGAGTAAGGATGCCTGTGTCGCAGACAGGATTGTTTCCATGCAGGAAGGTACACCTTCCTGCACAAAAGGAATCCATGGAGGCTTTTTCCTCTTTCTATGCCGAATACAGGACATATAGAAAGAGGAAAAAAGGAGAAAAAAGAAAGATATTTCTCCCTGATGCGCCTCCCCTCAGGATGCATAAGATGCATAAGAGTTTGACGCATTCCCTGATTTACGGATTCTTGTAAATCTGGAAATGCGTCAAAACGCATGAGTGTTGTGTGGGAAACCCACTGCAAAGCCCATGGAATGCCTCTCTGAAGCAGTGTAAGACAATGCAGTGATGTGAGCTGCATAGCATTGCATCATATCTACAAGGCCATGAAAAGCCACACAAAGTGGCTTTGCATGGCCTTGTAGATATGGGCCTGCAAAATGCACCACCTGTGTGTCACAAAAAATGACGCACCGGTGGAGCATAAGGCTTGTAAAAAAGCCTCTGTAGTTCAGCACTCAGAAGAGTATCCCACAAGCTGTGAGTGACTTCGGCACCAGAACTGGTCCTGTCCTTTCTGCTCAATCATGTGCCTGATTGCCTTAGTCAGAGTTTAGAGCTGCCACCCAAAATGATTTTGATGGGATTGTTATTGTTTTTCAACTCTATATTCAAGCCTGTAATCTGTTTCTGGAGACGGTAAAGAAACCTCACAGTGCAAAACATATCCACTTTTATTGCAAAGTAATTCACTGCCTGCTCTTTAATCACAGTACTTGAATGGCACTCTGCACTTCTATTTGTCAGAGTTGTATTCTGGAGTAAACGTCAGTTGTCAAAGGAAACACCGCTAGGCACTGTCATACCTTGTCTCCAGACTCAGCAGGCCACCAGGAGAAACAAAGACGCACTGTGACTTCAAAGAGTTCTACTTTTTCAAAGTCTCTAAAAAGAACAAATACCTAACTGTGAAAAAGTAGTGAGGATATTTGAGATGATACCAGAAAATTATGCAGAGATGCCAGAAACTGCTGCAAGAAATGTTATATTCTTCATATTAGTTTAGGCAAGTCCATTCAACACATACTATAGGTACAAAAGGTATGTGGATCAATATAATAATAATCCCTGATTCCTTACCCTTCTACAGATGAACAGACAGATGTCGGATCCATGGCCATGCCATACCTTCATGTGCTCTACAGATTGTTTCTACCTTTCTCCTGCGATTGCTGATCTTTGGTTCTCGTGTCTGTTCAGTGTACTCTTTCATTTTCCAATTTCCAAATATGTTATTTATAAAGCACCCAGTAGCCCGTATGGTGTACGTGTGACAGTTAAATCTATTAAGTAAATAACACCAATTTATTCAGCAGAAAGGACACATTATTAACTTTTTGGCTGATAGTGAAAGGTGTTAATTAATACCCTTCAACTGCACTCTTTTTTATCAACCTCCAAAGAACGAAAGTCTGAATTGGCCATGAAAGAATTCATATGCACTCCGTGCTGTTTACATAGAACTATCTGCAGCAAGAGCACAACCTACTGAACTGCACAGCAGAATCATTCCACACGACCTACAGGTTGCACAAAGAACCCTGCACAAGTTTATGAACACACTGAGCTATCTTACTGGTATTCAAACATTTGATCTGCAAGTTACCCAAAGTGCTACGTATAAAAATCTCTGACCCTTTTAATGATTTACACTTTTGACCTCTGGATTGCAAACAGATCTCTTTTGGAAGACCTTTACCTGTTTGAACTGTCTTGCCAGGTGAAAGTACCTGGGTTTGCAAGATCCCACATAGACTTCAGCATAAAGTGCCTTAATCCTATTTTACCAGAAAGTAAGAATGGTCAGATATGCCTGGGGGTAATGTTCATCATGTGGTAAGCTCATGGCAACCACAAGGTCAGAGGTTAGTGACATTATGTGATATGTAATGTCTAGGGTGAATTAACTCAGTATCGACGAGTTGAATAGTAAAAAGGGATATAAAAACAAAGTACACATGTATGTGTGGTTGGGTGGATGCTTGCACCCATAAATGTGTTTTGTGAGCAAAAGATTCTTTATCGAGGGGATACCACTCCCAAGTGGGCGGAGCTTAAAGTTCAGACATTGCTTAAAGCAGAGGTAGTAACACCGATGAGCACAACTGGAATGGAAGTGTTTGCAACGCAAGGTACAGAAGACAAACTCTGCTTATATACAGACAAGACAGGAAGTGACATGCAGGAAGTAATGAAGACACCATCTTGGATTGGGAAAAGCCACATAAAGGTAAATAGAAAAATATCCATAGTATAAGATAGGAAGCAAAGCATGCAGGGAAAAAATACAGACTTCTGGGAAAGAGAAAATATGGCCAAAGAAGAAACAAAAAAGAAAAAAGGGAAGAAAGAAGAGAAGAAGAAAAACAGCAACAAACTGGTAAGAAAAATTAAGGGGGCAAAGTGTGGGTGCAGCGAGAACCTGAGCCAAAAGAAAAGGTCTTAGGTCACGCTGTAGCCTGAAAAACAGGTCGCGAACTGAAAATCGGCCCTTGGCAGAAACAGCTGTCCGATAAGCGGACCACCGATCTGACTGCGGCCCGCGAATTAGGCGCTGCTGTTCTGCGTGGCTTCACAGTAGGTCCCCTCAACGAAGCCCCAGGCTTGTCTGGAAAGTGTTGAAAAAATCTGTGGACCAAGCGAGGAGCATGGACAGAGGAAGCATCTTCCCATGAAAAATCACTAATGGGGTATCCTTCCCAGCAAATCAAGAACTGGAGGCGATTTAGAAAAAAGCGAGAATCGCATATCTCCTGTACTTTGTACTCAGCATGGCCATAAACTAAAAGAGGAGGGGGACAATGGGCATCTCTCTTGTAAGGATCAGAAATAAAAGGTTTCAGTTGAGACAAATGAAAAACAGGATGAATCTTCCAAGTCAATGGAAGACGAAGTTGAACAGAGACTGGATTCACCACATGCAAGACTCTAAAAGGTCCATAGTAATGGGGTGTAAACTTACTCTGGGACAGGCAAAAGGGCAAAAACTTGGATGAAAGCCAGACCTTGGTCCCAGGCTGGTAAGATGGTGCAGGACTACGCCGAGTATCAGCAACCTTCTTCGTGTAACGTTTTGTAGCTATGAGATTGGTACATGGCAGATCCTGAACCTGACGGAGATTTCGGACAACTGAGGTAACTGCAGGAACAGAGGAATCCTTATTAGCAATGGTAGGAAAAGCAGTAGGGGAGAAACCTAAAGTACAAAAGAAAGGTTTGGACTTTGTTGCACTATGGACTGCATTATTATATGAACATTCTGCCAATGGTGGATATGAAGACCAATTACTTTGGGTTGCATTACAAGAGCAGCGTAGATACTGTTGTAATCCTTGATTTAGGCGTTCTGTTTGACCATTAGTCTGAGGATGGAACCCTGATGATAGAGCTACCTCAATATGCAAATACTTACAAAATGTTCTCCAAAAACGGGTCACATATTGAGGGCCTCTATCGGTAATTATTACTTGAGGCAGGCCATGCAAGCAAATTATATCTTGTAGAAAGACCTGACTCATCTACTTAGCGGTGGGTAATTTTTTAGGGCAGAAAAATGAGCCATCTTAGTAAAAGAGTCAACCGTTACCATTATGACCTGATAACCCGCAGAGGATGGCAAAGAACAAATAAAATCTGTGGTTATAGTATGCCATGGAATAGATGGCACAGGCAATGGCATTAATAAACCTGCTGGCTTAGTCCAATGTGTCTTTGTTTGAGCACATAATGGGCAAGATCTTACATATGTTTGTAGGAAAGTACCATCTTGCCTGGCATGTTACCCCCATATTTCACTGTATATATGTTGTTTTAATGTATGTTTCACTGGGACCCTGCCAGCCAGGGCCCCAGTGCTCATAAGTGTGCCCTGTATGTGTTCCCTGTGTGACGACTAACTGTCTCACTGAGGCTCTGCTAATCAGAACCTCAGTGGTTATGCTCTCTCTGCTTTCTAAATTGTCACTAACAGGCTAGTGACCAATTTCACCAATTCACATTGGCATACTGGAACACCCTTATAATTCCCTAGTATATGGTACTGAGGTACCCAGGGTATTGGGGTTCCAGGAGATCCCTATGGGCTGCAGCATTTCTTTTGCCACCCATAGGGAGCTCTGACAATTCTTACACATGCCTGGCACTGCAGCCTGAGTGAAATAACGTCCACGGTATGTCACAGCCATTTACCACTGCACTTAAGTAACTTATAAGTCACCTATATGTCTAACCTTTACCTGGTAAAGGTTGGGTGCTAAGTTACTTAGTGTGTGGGCACCCTGGCACTAGCCAAGGTGCCCCCACATCGTTCAGGGCAAATTCCCCGGACTTTGTGAGTGCGGGGACACCATTTCACGCGTGCACTATACATAGGTCACTACCTATGTATAGCGTCACAATGGTAACTCCGAACATGGCCATGTAACATGTCTAAGATCATGGAATTGTCACCCCAATACAATTCCATGATCCCCGAGTCTCTAGCACAGACCCGGGTACTGCCAAACTACCTTTCCCGGGGTTTCACTGCAGCTGCTGCCAACCCTTCAGACAGGTTTCTGCCCTCCTGGGGTCCAGCCAGGCTTGGCCCAGGAAGGCAGAACAAAGGACTTCCTCAGAGAGAGGGTGTTACACCCTCTCCCTTTGGAAAAAAGAGTGTCAGGGCTGGGGAGGAGTAGCCTCCCCCAGCCTCTGGAAATGCTTTGATGGGCACAGATGGTGCCCATCTCTGCATAAGCCAGTCTACACCGGTGCAGGGATCCCCCGGCCCTGCTCTGGCGTGAAACTGGACAAAGGAAAGGGGAGTGACCACTCCCCTGACCTGCACCTCCCAGGGGAGGTGCCCAGAGCTCCTCCAGTGTGCTCCAGACCTCTGCCATCTTGGAAACAGAGGTGCTGCTGGCACACTGGACTGCTCTGAGTGGCCAGTGCCAGCAGGTGACGTCAGAGACTCCTTCTGATAGGCTCTTACCTGTGTTGCTAGCCTATCCTCCTTCCTAGGTAGCCAAACCTCCTTTTCTGGCTATTTAGGGTCTCTGCTTTGGGGAATTCTTTAGATAACGAATGCAAGAGCTCATCAGAGTTCCTCTGCATCTCTCTCTTCACCTTCTGCCAAAGGATCGACCGCTGACTGCTCAGGACGCCTGCAAAACCGCAACAAAGTAGCAAAGATTACTACTGCAACCTTGTATTGCTGATCCTGCCGCTTTCTCGCCTGTTTCCTGGTGGTGCATGCTCTGGGGGTAGCCTGCCTCCTTCTTGCAACAGGAGCTCTGAAGAAATCTCCCGTGGGATGACGGAATCTTCCCCCTGCAACCGCAGGCAACAAAAGACTGCATCACCGGTCCTCTGGGTCCCCTCTCAGCACGACGAGCGTGGTCCCTGGAACTCAGCAACTCTGTCCAAGTGACTCCCACAGTCCAATGACTCTTCAGTCCAAGTTTGGTGGAGGTAAGTCCTTGCCTCCCCACGCTAGACTGCATTGCTGGGTACCGCGTGATTTGCAGCTGCTCCGGCTCCTGTGCACTCTTCCAGGATTTCCTTCGTGCACAGCCAAGCCTGGGTCCCAGACACTCTAACCTGCAGTGCACAACCTTCTGAGTTGTCCTCCGGCATCGTGGGACTCCCTTTTGTGTCTTCGGGTGAGCTCCGGTTCACTCCTCTTCCAAGTGCCTGTTCTGGTACTTCTGTGGGTGCTGCCTGCTTCTGTGAGGTCTCCCTGACTTGCTGGGTGCCCCCTCTGTCTCCTCATCCAAGTAGCGACATCCTGGTCCCTCCTGGGCCACAGCAGCATCCAAAAACCCTAACTGTGACCCTTGCAGCTAGCAAGGCTTGTTTGCAGTCTTTCTGCGTGGGAATACCTCTGCAAGCTTCTTCACGACGTGGGACATCCATCCTCCAAAGGGGAAGTTCCTAGTCCTCTTCGTTCTTGCAGAATCCACAGCTTCTACCATCTGGTGGCAGCTTCTTTGCACCCTCAGCTGGCATTTCCTGGGCATCTGCCCACTCGCGACTTTGTTGCGACTTTTGGACTTGGTCCCCTTGTTCCACAGGTACTCTAGTCCGGAAATCCACTTTGGTTGCTTTGCTGGTGTTGGTCTTCCTTGCAGAATTCCCCTTTCACGACTTCTGTGCTCTCTGGGGAATATAGGTGCACTTTACACCTACTTTTCATGGTCTTGGGGTGGGCTATTTTTCTAACCCTCACTGTTTTCTTGCAGCCCCAGCGACCCTCTATAAGCTCACATAGGTTTGGGGTCCATTCGTGGTTCACATTCCACTTTTGGAGTGTATGGTTTGTGTTGCCCCTATACCTATGTGCTCCTATTGCAATTCACTGTAACTATACATTGCTTGCATTACTTCCTTTTGCTATTACTGCATATTTTTGGTATTGTGTACATATATCTTGTGTACAGGGAGTGCAGAATTATTAGGCAAGTTGTATTTTTGAGGATTAATTTTATTATTGAACAACAACCATGTTCTCAATGAACCCAAAAAACTCATTAATATCAAAACTGAATATTTTTGGAAGTAGCTTTTAGTTTGTTTTTAGTTTTAGCTATGTTAGGGGGATATCTGTGTGTGCAGGTGACTATCACTGTGCATAATTATTAGGCAACTTAAAAAAAAAAAATATATACCCATTTCAATTATTTATCATTACCAGTGAAACCAATATAACATCTCAACATTCACAAATATACATTTCTGACATTCAAAAACAAAACAAAAACAAATCAGTGACCAATATAGCCACCTTTCTTTGCAAGGACACTCAAAAACCTGCCATCCATGGATTCTGTCAGTGTTTTGATCTGTTCACCATCAACATTGCGTGCAGCAGCAACCACAGCCTCCCAGACACTGTTCAGAGAGGTGTACTGTTTTCCCTCCTTGTAAATCTCACATTTGATGATGGACCACAGGTTCTCAATGGGGTTCAGATCAGGTGAACAAGGAGGCCATGTCATTAGATTTCCTTCTTTTATACCCTTTCTTGCCAGCCATGCTGTGGAGTACTTGGACGCGTGTGATGGAGCATTGTCCTGCATGAAAATCATGTTTTTCTTGAAGGATGCAGACTTCTTCCTGTACCACTGCTTGAAGAAGGTGTCTTCCAGGAACTGGCAGTAGGACTGGGAGTTGAGCTTGACTCCATCCTCAACCCGAAAAGGCCCCACAAGCTCATCTTTGATGATACCAGCCCAAACCAGTACTCCACCTCCACCTTGCTGGCGTCTGAGTCGGACTGGAGCTCTCTGCCCTTTACCAATCCAGCCACGGGCCCATCCATCTGGCCCATCAAGACTCACTCTCATTTCATCAGTCCATAAAACCTTAGAAAAATCAGTCTTGAGATATTTCTTGGCCCAGTCTTGACGTTTCAGCTTGTGTGTCTTGTTCAGTGGTGGTCGTCTTTCAGCCTTTCTTACCTTGGCCATGTCTCTGAGTATTGCACACCTTGTGCTTTTGGGCACTCCAGTGATGTTGCAGCTCTGAAATATGGCCAAACTGGTGGCAAGTGGCATCGTGGCAGCTGCACGCTTGACTTTTCTCAGTTCATGGGCAGTTATTTTGCGCCTTGGTTTTTCCACACGCTTCTTGCGACCCTGTTGACTATTTTGAATGAAACGCTTGATTGTTCGATGATCACGCTTCAGAAGCTTTGCAATTTTAAGAGTGCTGCATCCCTCTGCAAGATATCTCACTATTTTTGACTTTTCTGAGCCTGTCAAGTCCTTCTTTTGACCCATTTTGCCAAAGGAAAGGAAGTTGCCTAATAATTATGCACACCTGATATAGGGTGTTGATGTCATTAGACCACACCCCTTCTCATTACAGAGATGCACATCACCTAATATGCTTAATTGGTAGTAGGCTTTCGAGCCTATACAGCTTGGAGTAAGACAACATGCATAAAGAGGATGATGTGGTCAAAATACTCATTTGCCTAATAATTCTGCACTCCCTGTATATTTGGCATCCTCATACTGAGGGTACTCACTAAGATACTTTTGGCATATTGCCATAAAAATAAAGTACCTTTATTTTTAGTATACCTGTGTATTGTGTTTTCTTATGATATTGTGCATATGACACCAGTGGTATAGTAGGAGCTTTGCATGTCTCCTAGTTCAGCCTAAGCTGCTCTGCTATAGCTACCTTCTATCAGCCTAAGCTGCTAGAAACACCTCTTCTACACTAATAAGGGATAACTGGACCTGGTACAGAGTGTAAGTACCCCTTGGTACCCACTACAAGCCAGGCCAGCCTCCTACAATGTTTCAGTGTCAGATTTTAACGTGGGCCATCAAAAGGAGAGGAGGAACAGTTCCTGGTTGTTCTTAATTCCACGGTGTCCAGCAATAGAGGAGTCATGACACATTTGCAAAGCTTCAGTTTGCAATTTCTTGGTAGGCTAAAATAAGGTGTTTTTATGATAATAATATTATTGATGCTTCTGCAAGTGGGAATTTAAAGTGTTCCATTCTTCCATGGATAAATTCTGATACTCTGTCTTCACACAGTCGAGAAAGGATTGAACAACTCCCAATATTCGACATGGCTCGATGATGTGTGGGACAGTAGTAATTGTGCTCTCAGGATATCGGCGAGACAAAGCATCTGCTAGAACATTATGGGATCCAGGTATGTATGCAACTACAAAATCGTATTGACTAAAAAAGAAAGCCCATCTGGCTTGCCGACTATTCCGGCATTGAAAACTGTGGAGGCATTGTAGATTGCGATGATCTGTTCTAACTTCGAAACCTTCCTTTGAACCCATTAGAAAATGTCTCCATTCTTTGCAAGCAGTCTTTAATGCTAGTGATTCTCTTTCTAACACGGAATAGTTTCGTTCTGCATCTGAGAACACATGGGAAAGATAAAAGACAGGATTTTCAAGGCCATCATTGTCTTGTCTTTGTAACAACACGGCTCCAATAGCTCTGTCTGATGCATCTGTAAGCACAATAAATTTCTTAGTAGTGCCAGGATGACGTAATATGGTAGCTTGTGTAAAGGCACGTTTTAGACCCTGAAAGGCTCTTTCTGCTTCTTCTGTCCAAATGAAGCCTTTCTTTAAGTTTTCTTTTTTAATGGTCTAGGTTATCTGACTCTGTTGCTGGGCAAAGTCCTTTATAAATTGCCTGTAGAAATTTGCTAATCCTAGAAAGCACTGTGGGGGTCATTCCAACCCTGGCGGTCGGTGTTAAAGCGGCGGCCAACCCGTCAACAGGTAGGCGGTGTAAAAAATTGAATTCTGACCCTGGCGGAAACCGCCAACAGAGACCGCCACTTCAACACTCCGACCGCCACGGCGGGACAAACAAACAGCGCGGCGGTCACCGCCAACAGACAGGCGGGAGACAATGTACCGCCCACCCTATCACAACCCACCAATCCGCCACCTTTTCCGGGGCGGTAGCCCCGCCGATAAAAACACAGCGGAAACAGACATTACGAACGG
The DNA here is from genome assembly GCF_031143425.1 of Pleurodeles waltl. Taxonomy (NCBI): domain Eukaryota; kingdom Metazoa; phylum Chordata; class Amphibia; order Caudata; family Salamandridae; genus Pleurodeles; species Pleurodeles waltl. The sequence continues at coordinate 483,535,656 of NC_090446.1, forward strand.
AAAACGCTCACCTCTACATACTCCACGAGGAATCTGGACAGCATGGAACCCGAACTACACATCCTACCAGCTATTGTCTTCCTGCTCCTCTACCAGGAGCACGAACGCCACGCAGAAGACACCAGTGAGTACTGCACCTACGACACAGGGGAGGGGGGAGGCAAAAAATTACGGGCACACACATACGCGACACACCCACCCTCACCCACAACTACATACACATCAATGCAGAGCAACAAAGCCCCCCGGAAGAATGCTAAGACAAAATAAAATGTTCATGAATCTTGAAGTATATTGAACGGCTAAGTTAAAAAATATATCCAACATCCATAACTATATATACAAATGTAAATTGTCCTGTGTAAATTGGGTATCAGCCATTGTTCGTGGGCCAATGGGCCTAAACCCATGGGCAAAGCCCACACACGATACCCGAATCCATTGGAGAGAACACTGCAGGGGCATCAGATAGCAAAACTACAGGCACCTCAGGGGGAAGGGAAGGGGGGGCACCTCAGCCAGATAAGTCCACGACGCCAGATCCACGAGGGGCCTCCATGCCCACTGTTCAGTCCTGGGGAGTGCAAAGCCACAGTCTCACAAGTCTCTACAGTGGGTGGATTGCCCACTGTGCCATCTTGGGGAGTGCAAAGCCACAGTCTCACAAGTCTCTACAGTGGGTGGATTGCCCACTGTGCCATCCTGGGGAGTGCAAAGCCACAGTCTCACAAGTCTCTACAGTGGGTGGATTGCCCACTGTGCCATCCTGGGGAGTGCAAAGCCACAGTCAATCAAGTGGATTACAGACTCCACTGGTTCTGGAGGAGGCATGGTGCCCAGAGTGCTTCGTGCAGCCCTGGCCGACACAGATCCTGCCCTGCCCCTTCTGCCAATGGGCCAGCGGTGCATGAGACTGCGGGCCCTGTTCAGCTGTGCTTGTCTTGAAGGGCCCTGTTCAGCTGTGCTTGTCTTGAAGGGCCCTGTTCAGCGGTTCTTGAGACGGCGGTGCCCAGCGGAGCGGTGCTTGACTTGAAGGGCCCAGCGGAGCGGTGCTTGACTTGAAGGGCCCAGCGGAGCGGTGCAGAGACGGCGGTGCCCAGCGGAGCGGTGTTTGACTTGACGGGCCCAGCGGAGCGGTGCTTGACTTGAAGGGCCCAGCGGAGCGGTGCTTGACTTGAAGGGCCCAGCGGAGCGGTGCAGAGATGGCGGTGCCCAGCGGAGCGGTGCTTGACTTGAAGGGCCCAGCGGAGAGGTGCTTGACTTGAAGGGCCCAGCGGAGCGGTGCTTGACTTGAAGGGCCCAGCGGAGCGGTGCTTGACTTGAAGGGCCCAGCGGAGCGGTGCAGAGACGGCGGTGCCCAGCGGAGCGGTGCTTGACTTGAAGGGCCCAGCGGAGCGGTGCTTGACTTGAAGGGCCCAGCGGAGCGGTGCAGAGACGGCGGTGCCCAGCGGAGCGGTGTTTGACTTGACGGGCCCAGCGGAGCGGTGCAGAGACGGCGGTGCCCAGCGGAGCGGTGCTTGACTTGAAGGGCCCAGCGGAGCGGTGCTTGACTTGAAGGGCCCAGCGGAGCGGTGCTTGACTTGAAGGGCCCTGTTCAGCGGTTCTTGAGATGGCGGTGCCCTGTTCAGCGGTGCTTGTCTTGAAGGGCCCTGTTCAGCGGTTCTTGAGACGGCGGTGCCCTGTTCAGCGGTGCTTGTCTTGAAGGGCCCTGTTCAGCGGTTCTTGAGACGGCGGTGCCCTGTTCAGCGGTGCTTGTCTTGAAGGGCCCTGTTCAGCGGTGCTTGTCTTGAAGGGCCCTGTTCAGCGGTTCTTGAGACGGCGGTGCCCTGTTCAGCGGTGCTTGACATGTGTCTCCAGGGCACCAGATCTGGCCATGACATGGATCTCACTCGCCACCCGACATGTGGCTGCCATGCCCTTCGTGCACATCTGTCTTCTCGCTTGCGGGGCCCTCCTGTGCTGCCGTCCCGGGCCCGTGGGTGTCCTCCTTCACCCCTGGAATGGGGCTGGTGGGGCCCTCCTGGGCAGCTCGCCTGCTGCCGGACTTGTCGGGCTTGCTGCCCTTGCCACCCTTCCCTGCTCCTCTGTGGCCCTTTCCTCCCTTTGTCGGTGTGCCAGGTGGCTCCCCACTTCCTGACGGTGCCAGGGTAGTGCCCTTGGAGCCTGCTGTCTCTGGCCTCTCGCGCCGGGCACTGGCTTTTTTGGTTTTCTTTCCAGAGGTGGGCTGGCTGTATCTTTACTGCTAGGCGAAGTAGCTGTCCTTGAAGGTGTTGGACTCCAAAATCCTTGGACTATTGTCCTTTTAGGTCCAGGTTTTGTGGTGGCTGAGGTGCTGGTTGGAGTCTTATGAGATGGAGGGGGTGGGTCAGGTGATGGAAAGAGGTTAATTTTGGACAGGAAAAACTTTTTAGGAGCAGTGGGAAGGGTAGGTGTAGTGGGTATGGGAGTGGAGGAAGAGGATGTGGTTGTAGGTGAGTCAAGTCTGGTGTCTTTGGATGCAGGTGCTTGTGCTGGAGGCTGTTGTGAGGTGGATGGCTGTTGGGTGGGTGGCTGCCTGCGTTTGTGTGGTTTGGAAGAGGGGGTGACAGACACACTGGGAGAGGACACAGGGGACGTGTAAATGGTAGTGGGGGTGGTGACTGCACGTGTGCGGAGTGTTCTGGTGGGTGTGCTGGTGATGGACGTAGTGGCTGATGATGTTGTGCATGCAAGTGTGAGTGGAGACGTCACAAGGAGGGAGGAGGGAGACGAGGAGGAGGGGGACACAGAGGAGGCCGTGGCTGTTGGCATGTCTGCATGTGGCCGTTGCTTGGGTGAATGCTTGTGTGATGTGTGGTGCTTATGTCTGGATGAGCTTCCCTTGGGTGTTGAGGTGTGTGCAGGCTGGTCTGTAGGTGTGTCTGGGATAGGCAGAGGTACAGGGGAGTGGGACTGGGTTGAGGAAGTTGGAGGAGGGAGGCAGGAGACAGGGACAATGGCTGCCGTCAGTGCTGAGGCCAGAGCGTTGAACGATCGCTGATGGGCAGCCTGACCCGAATGAATGCCCTCCAGGTATGCATTACTCCGGTGCACCTCCCTTTCTACACCCTGGATGGCATTCAAAAGGGTAGACTGCCAAACAATGAGCATCCGCAGGAGGTCAATGACCTCCTCACTGAAGGCAGCAGGGGTAACTGGGGCAGGGCCTGAGGTGCCTGTGGCGAAGGAGCTGCCCACCTTCTTGGGTGAGCGGGCACGGGGCGAAGGCTGAGGGGCTGCTGGGAGGGCGGAGCTGGTGCGCTGGGTGGCGGCTGTACCTGTTGTTGCGGTGGGCACGGATGTTGCCGCCACCTCAAGGGAGCTCCCTTCCGAGGAGGTGTCTGTGTCGCTGGTGTCACCATGTGTCCCCGCTGTGGAGCTCCCCTCGCCCTCCGTCTCACTGGTGAACTCCGAGTCGGTTGCATGGCCCTCCATGGCCATGTGAGATGCAGCTCCCTCGTGCTCCGATGCCACTTCTCCTCCGCCTGATGATGCTAATGCACACATGAACAGGAAGACCACCAAAAAAAGGGGGGGGAGAAATAAAGACATGTTGAGTGCATGCATTGGCGACACAGTTGGCGGAGAGGACAGACACAGAAGCCCCCTGCACTACGCTGCACACTTGGGGTACACTACTCAATCCGTGGGACATGGCCTACAAGCCTATGGACGACAAATCCACACATAGGTGACACAGGGCCATGATTAGCTGTACTAGGCAACCTACAGAGGTGGGGGGCGGGGGCACAGGGCCATGCCTAACGGAGGGGCCTAGCCTACGGAAATCGCCCTGGCCTAGGGTTAGCCACAGCCCTCCTCCCCCACCCAGACACCTCCACTGCGCGCAAAGTCAGCAGAATGTATTTGTACTCACCCCCTTGTGTCTGCTGTGATGTCCTCACGCGCCCATCCAAATCGGGGTAGGCCACCGCCAGGATCCGGGACATCAGGGGGGTCAATTGACGAGTGCCACCCCTCCTACGTTGGGAGGCCATCCCCAGCAGAGCCTCCGCGGTCTTCCTGCTCCCGCGGCGGATGTCCTCCCACCTCTTGCGGCAGTGGGTGCCCCGTCTGTTGTGGACCCCCAGGGTCCGGACGTCCTTGGCGATGGCACGCCAAATGTCGATTTTCTGATGGGCGCTGACCTATGTGACATGTACAGTGGGAGAAAAAAAAACAATCATTTTCTGCATGCTCGATGTGAGTGGCCCCCCATCCCCACACTTGCCATGTGGCACATGCTCTCATTTGTCGTTTGATGCATGCCTCATTCGCTCCCCTCCCCACCATCGTTCATTCACCCCACTCAACCCAGCCATTGGCCACAAAGCATGCTCCCAGTGTACTTACCTGTTGGTCTGGAGGACCGTAGAGTAGTGCATACTGGGGGAGGACCCCATCCACGAGTTTCTCCAATTCTTCAGAAGTGAATACAGGGGCCCTTTCCCCAGTCGCAGCAGCCATTGTCTCTTCCAGACCCAGGTCACAGCAGCACTTGCAGTATAGGTCCTCTCCTGTGGATGATCAGGTATCGAGTGATTAAGCAGTTAGAAAATGGCGGTCACGCCCGCGGCGGTGCGTACCGCGGCCGCCGGCGCACATCGTCATTGGCTCCTGAGACCCATAGGGTTCAATGTTAACCAATGCGGCTTTGCGCTGCGGTCTTCGACCGCCTCCCGCCACGGTGTGCCACGCCAGCGCATTGACCTCACATCCCACTGTCGCACTTCACAGGTCAGGCAGCCGCCATTTCAAGGGCCCACATGGCTTAAAATCGACTGCGTCACACATACCTAGGCCTTGCATCAACACTCATACAAGCCATTCAATGCATTGAGAATCGTGTACTGTGCAAGCTGTGTGAACGTACCTGTGGGTAGATTGACTCTGTGCTCCATGTTGTCCTTCCTAGGCACCGTCCGCTGGGACTTGCGAGGAACTGTGTGCCCAACTGGAGCCAGACCTGTTGTCACCCATCCGCCAACCCACAGGGATTCCCCCTCTAGTGCAGGTTCTGTCAGTACTCCATTTCTTGGCAAGTGGGTCATTCCAAACTACAGTGGCCATTTCATCAGGGATGTCACAGCCTATGTTTTCCAAGGTGTTGTCCAGAGTGTTGTCTGCCCTGTTGAAATACATGCAGATCTACATTGTTTTCCCTGAGGTGGGCGATTTGGCTACGGTGAAGGGTGATTTCTATGCGCTTGGACATATTCCCAAAATCATTGGTGCAATTGATGGGACACATGTTGCTTTGGTCCCCCCCAGCACGAGTGAACAGGTGTACAGGAACAGAAAAAGTTATCATTCCATGAATGTCCAGGTGGTCTGTTTGGCTGACCAGTACATCTCCCATGTAAATGCCAAGTTCCCTGGGTCAGTGCATGACGCGTACATCATGCGAAATAGCAGCATCCCTTACGTGATGGAACTACTTCAGAGACACCGTGTGTGGCTAATTGGTGACTCTGGTTACCCTAACCTGTCATGGCTACTGACCCCAGTGAGGAATCCCAGGACAAGGGCAGAGGAACGGTACAATGAGGCCCATGGGCGGACTAGGAGGGTGATCGAGCGGACCTTCGGCCTCCTGAAGGCCAGGTTTAGGTGCCTCCATATGACAGGTGGATCCCTAATGTACTCACCAAAGAAGGTGTGCCATATCATCGTGGCCTGCTGTATGCTTCACAACCTGGCTTTGCGCCGCCAGGTGCCTTTCCTGCAGGAGGATGGTCCAGATGGTGGTGTTGTGGCAGCTGTGGAGCCTGCAGAGAGTGAAGAGGAGGAAGACGAAGAGGACGACACAGACAACAGGGACAGAGTAATACAGCAGTATTTTCAATAACATACAGGTAAGAATCAACACCAGAATTTACATTTACTTAAAGTCTCCTGCCGCTCTACAGTCTGAGTTTCCACCCAGTGTATGTTCACTGAGTTGTGTCTTTCCCTTCCAATTTCAGAGATGTGGGCCCCACTCCGTGACCTCTGCTTTGTTTCCCCATGGACTACAGCTGTGTGACAGTGGTATGTTGTCATCACAATGTAACTGGACATTTTGACACGGTTCTGTGTCATACATTTGATCAAAAATACAGGCAGACTCCAGATTATGTTTGTGCAATAAGTGTGTTTATTAAAGTGTAAAATTTAGGGAAATGGTTGCAAATCGGTGATGGGTGATGGTGGAGGAATGTCCATGGCAGAGTCCAGATTTTCAGTCTCACAGGTGCATTGTCCATATGCCTGTGGAAGGTGGAGCAGGGGCAGTTTAAGGTTGGACAGGGTGACAATGTGGGACAGTGGGACGACAATCAGGGGGTATCCTTTCCTGGCGGGGGTCTTGGCATCCTACTCTGTCTTCTTCCTAGATCTCAGGCACCGCTTGTGGGGTGGTTCTCCTTCTGCAGGGGGTGGGGTTCTGGTGGCCTGTTCTTGTGTCGGGGCCTCCTGTCCACTAGCGCCGGCGGAGGTGGTAGCCTGTTCTTGGTCCATGCTAGTGACAGGGGCCCTTTGTGGTGCCACATGGTCCCGCAATGTTCTGACAATCTGATTGAGAGCCAGAACGATGGTGCCCATTGCGGAACTGATGCTTCTGAGTTCTTCCCGGAACCCCAAAAAATTCCTCCTGCAGTACCTGGAGCTCCTGGAACCTGGCCAGGACAGTCGCAATCGTCTCCTGGGAGCGGTGGTATGCTCCCATGATGGAGGAGAGGGCCTCGTGGAGAGTGGGTTCCCTGGGCCTGTCCCCCCCCGTCGCACAGCAGCCCTCCCAGTTCCCCTGTTTCCCTGGGCCTCTGTCCCCTGGACCGTGTGCCCACTACCACTGCCCCCAGGTCCCTGTTGTTGTTGGGGTGGTGGGTTAACCTGGGTGCCCTGTAGTGGTGGACACACCGCTGATTGACGTGTCCTGGAGACAGAGGCATGGGCCCGCTGGGTGGGTGCTGTGCTGGTGTTCCCGGAGGGGGGTAGGTCTGCTGTGGCCTGTGGCTGTCTGAGGGGAACCGACTGTCCCGAGGTCCCCGATGGGCCGGGCTGGTCATCTGGGTCCAGGGAGACAGAGCTGCTTCATCACTGTGGGCCTCTTCTGGGGGTGGAATGGACATTTCTGGACCCTCCTGGGCGGTGTCGTGGCGTTCGGGTCCTGCAGGGGTATAAGAGTATGGTTATTGCTTCTGTGTGTGCCATAGCGTGCAATTGGTGGGTGCCCGTGTACCCCAGTGCTGGCATTCCCTTGTGGGGGCTGTTGTGACGGTGGTTTGGGGGGGGGTATGTGCAGTGGGCATGCTTAGGTGATGGGTGTCCATGGTTTGTGGTCGCATGCAGGGCTTGGTGTTGGGATGGGTGGGTTGTGATGGTGAGATATTAGCAAGGAGGATGTGTGCTGGGGGTGGGGGGGAGGGCGGGGGTATGATTTGGCATGCCGGTGGGTGGGGGGGGATGAAGTAGTTGAGATTCGACTTACCAGAGTCCATTCCTCCGCCTACTCCTGCGAGGCCCTCAGGATGCAGGATCGCCAAGACCTGTTCCTCCCATGTTGTAAATTCTGGGGGTTGAAGTGGGGATCCGCCGCCAGTCCTCTGCACCGCGATGTTGTGCCTTGATACCATGGAACGCACCTTCCCCCGTAGGTCGTTCCACCGCTTCCTGATGTCGTCCCGATTTCGTGGATGCTGTCCCACAGCGTTGACCCTGTCCACTATTCTTTGCCATAGTTCCATCTTCCTGGCAATGGTGGTGTGCTACACCTGTGCTCCGAAGAGCTGGGGCTCTACCCGAACTATTTCCTCCACCATGACCCTGAGTTCAGCGTCTGAAAACCTGAGGTGTCTTTGGGGTGCCATGGGGTGGCGTGGATGAGGTGTGGGGTGGCGTTTGTGGTGATGAGTGTGGTGCGTGTGGTGGTGTGTGGTGTTTTGTGCGTGGATGTCGTGTGGGTGATGGTGTTGTGTGCCTCTGTGTGGTGGGATTGTCTATTCTGTGATCTCTCTCTGGCCTTCGTCAATAATTTTGGGTCGTAGGGGTTTGTGGGTGATGTGGGTGTGTGTTTTATATTGTGTTGGGTGTGTGGGAGTGGTGTTAGTATGTGTATCAGGTGTGTGTGTTTCAAAATGACCAATGTGGCAGTGTTTTGGAGCTGTGTGTGTATTTTGACCGCAGCGGGGTGTACCGCCAATGGAATACCGCGGTTGAAAGACCACCGCGTGGATTAGTGGGTCGGAATGGCATGGGCGTATTTCTGTTGCCGTGACGGTGGAGGTTTGGTCATCGCCAGTTTTTCGCTGCCCGTTGGTGTGGCGGACTTTTGTGGATGTCGGGTTTTTGGCGGTTTGCCTGTTGCGGGTCAGAATGACCGTGGTGGTTTCCCGCGGCAGCGGCGGTGTTATGGCAGTCTTCTGACCGGCGGTAAGCGCCTTTTACCGCCGAGTTCAGAATGACCACCTGTGTCTCCTTAACTGAAATAGGAGAAGGCCAATCTAGTATGGCTTGTACCGTTTCTGCACCCATGACGATGCCAGCTTGGTAGATATGTAAACCAAGATATTGGACTTCGGACTTGTTAAATTCACACTTCTTGGGCTTACAGTATAGATTGTTTTATCGGAGTCTTTTCAATACCTGAAGAACATGCTGAGTATGTTGTTCAGGACAACGAGAATAAACCAGAATGCCATCTAGATAGATTACAACATTCTGATTCGTAAGATCAGAAAAAACTGAATCCATAAATCTTTGGAATATGGAAGGTGCATTAGTCACACCAAAAGGCATTACGCAGTATTCAAACTGACCCCACGGAGTGCGAAAAGCAGTCTTCTGTTCATCACCCTCCTTAATTCGTAAAAGATGATAGACACCCCGCAGATCCAACTTGGTGAATATAGTGGCCCCTTGGACTGCTTCCAAGATATCCTTAATAAGAGGTAGGGGATACCTATCCTTGATGGTAATCTTGTTTAACTCTCAAAAGTCTATACAGGGCAGAGATTTTTTGTCTTCTTTGGTACAAAGAAAAGAGGAGCCCCGGGAGGTGATGAGGAGGGAACAATCAATCCGCTTTGCATGTTTTCATCTATGTGTTCCTTAAGTACTCTTCTTTCCTGCTCTAATAAGGAATACATTCTCCCGAATGAAACTACTTGCCCAGGTAGCAAAGGAATAGCACAGTCATAATCTCGATGAGGAGGCAAAATGGGTCTGAGGTTTCTGGAACACGTCGGAGTATTCTTTATAGCATCTGGGTACTCCTTGCTCTATGTTAATGGTACTGCTTGTTTGATTAGAAGAAAAAATTGACTCTTTCAGGGACCAATAAGAATTTGTTGAATAACAATGTAATTGACAAAAATGGGATGAAAGTGATATAGGGCCAAATGTATGAAAACTGGGGTCTGCGAATCGCAAAATGTGATTTATAAGAAATCGCTATTTCCGAGTCGCAATTGGCCATGTAACAAAATTGTGATTTGGAATTAGCGATTTCTTAAAAATCGCTATTTTGGGTTTGCGAGGCCCATTTGCTGAATCACAATTAGCATTCTCGCAATTTGCGATTTTTTTGCGATTCAGTAAAAAATCGCAAAATGCGAGAAAGTTCGAGAATGCGCACCTGGAGGAGCCTGATGACTCATCAGCAGGAAATGAGTCATCCCAGGCAGGTACAAGTGCCACACCAAAACCAGCATCCAGAGTGAAAGCAGCCTAGCCACTGTGAGCAGCACTGTGAAGGAGCAGCATCACCTGAGCCACAATGGAGCCCCAAGGTCCAGGATCTGAGATGCAGGAGAGGAAGTGCAAACTGAAGTTCAGTGAGCAGGAGCTGGAGGTCTTAATAGAGGAAGTGGTGAGGAGTCATGACCGCCTGTTTGGCAAATCATCCCTCCAGGTGCCAGAGAGTGAGAAGAGGAGACTCTGGCTGGAGATCCAAAGCAAAATTTGCGCAATTGGAGTGGCCCAGCGCTCCATTGAAGAAATCAAGAAGCGCTGGTATGACCTGCGGTCCCGGGCAAAGGAGAGGGTGGCAAGGCGACTTGCAGAGGCCAGGAGCACAGGAAGTGGACCACCAACCGAGCCACCTGCCACACCACTGGAGGACCTGGTGGAATCAACTCTCCTACCGGAAGCAGTGACAGGGGTCACAGACATAGACACCTCCGCTCAACCAAGTACCAGCCAAGGTAAGTGCAAATGTTGTCGTGTGAACCCAGTATGTGCATGCATAAAAGCCCCTTAGGAATTAGCATGTAATGTGAAGTGGTGTGTGAAGTAGTCAACTCCACATCTTAGTAGCAGCACAGCAATGCATTATGGGAGTCGTGGTCCACAAACTAGTACAGACAGTGGCATGATAATGTAAGCAAGCATAGTGGCACCCAAGGTAACACAACACACACGACACCATGTAGAGCAGTGCCTATAGCTTTATTGCCATTTCTGGACAGATAATGTAACATACAGAACTGACATGCTGCATATTGTTGTTGCAGGTGGGCCTGGCACATCAGCCACAGCAATTACGGGTGTAGGGGAGACGGACACACAGCTGCCCTCTGACACCAACACCAGTGGGTCCATCAATCTCCCAACTGTGCGCCGCAGGCCCAGGCCATTGCCACTTCCAGACCTCAGTGGTGACTCTGATGTGCAGCAGGAGAGTCCAGGCACACCATCTGCATCCGGGATGCGCAGCCAGGTACCAGAGGACAGGGGTCGTTCAGCGCATCGTCAAAGTGCCCCAGTGTCCCAACAGCAACTGGAGGAGGCAGCTGAGGGTACATCCCTGTTTGGTGGACTTGAGGCTGCTATGTTGCAGCAATAGCGCCTGCAAAATGGAAGAATACAGAGTCTGGACAGGAACCTTAAAGTCCACAACAGAAATACGGTTGGCCTGCATCGGAGACTTGACACCCTGAATGAAAACATCAACCAGCTGCGTGAGGGACAGGTGCTGGCCTCCAGGACACTAGGGAGCTGACCACTGCAGTGCGTGACCTGTGTGAGGAGCTGAGACATGAAAGACTGAGTAGACGCAGACATGAGCACCGTTTTCGCACCATGTTTGCAAACTACTGCAGGTCCTCCAATCGTATGGCCAACTCCACCGCCCTCATCGCCCGTCGTGCTGTGGCGGCCCAGGTAGAGGCTGCACACACCAGCAGGGATGTGGTCCAGGCACTTGTCCAGATCACCAATGTGATAGAACAAGTAATGGGACAGAGGTCGGCCACTCCCAGTGAGGTTGCCTTGGGGGACACGGAGGACACCTCGAGCCTCAGTAGTGTGCACGTACCTGCTCCAGACCACAGACGGCGCAGTGCCAGGCGCAGCACTGCCACAGAGGCTGACATTCAGGGTGCCAGTGATTCAACTGGGCACCCCAGTGGTGTGCGAGGGAGGAGGAAGTGACTCTTGCCGCATTGACTCTGGTGTCCCCACTATGAAGTAATAGTGTGGGACTCAGTTCATTTGTTGCTTTTCGTTTTATCAATCCCCTTTTTCATCACAATTCATAACCTGCCGTAAAGGAATAAATATTTTTCTCACTATAGCTACAGTAGTCAGTGGAGTTTGATTGTACATACTCACGTCTGAAATGGTTGTGTGTGATGTCAGCATGCCTTTGCCTTCCCTCTGCTGCACTGGTTCTGTCTGCTGGCTGTAGAGGTGGTATGGGATCGTCATCCTCATCTGATTCAGTGTCACTGATTTCTATAGGTATGCCCCTGGTTGTAGCTATATTGTGCAAGATTGCACAAGTAGCCACTATTCTACATGTGGTTTCTGGACTGTACTGTAGTGCCCCTCCACTCTTGTGGAGGCAACGGAAGCGACTCTTCAGGAGGCCAAATGTGCGCTCCACCACATTGCGGGTTGCCCTGTGTGCTGCATTGTATCTCCGTTTTGCCGGTGTGGTGGGATTGAGGTAGGGCGTCATCATGTAGGTGCGCACTGCAAAGGCACTGTCTCCTGAAAGGGACAGAAGGTTTGTTGAGTACCTCAGCCATCTGACAAGGGTTTGTCATCTATGTGCCATTGTAAAGAGTGACATTACCTAGTAGATATCCTTCACCAAACTCCCCAGCTAGCAGTCTTGTGTGAATGCCGCTGTGACGAAAGATGTATGAATCATTTGTGCTCCCTGGGTACCTGGCCACAAGATCATTTATGATGTAGGAGGCATTGCATACCACCTGTATATTCATGGAATGTTGGTGTTTACGGTTTCGGTACACATACTCTGTGACAGAAGGTGGACATATTGCCACATGTGTGCCATCTATGGCACCTAGGACGTGGGGGAACTGTGCTATCTGATTGTTAGAAATGGGGGTTTTGGTTGGCAGTCAGGTTGCCCTCTGTCCAAGCAAGAACCCTCACTCTAGTCAGGGTAAGTCACACACAATCTAAAATTAGCCTGTGCCCACCCTCTGGTAGCTTGGCACGAGCAGTCAGGCTTAACTTAGAAGGCAATGTGTAAAGTATTTGTGCAATAAATCATACAATACCACCATATAGCACCACACAAATACACCACACAGGGTTTAGAAAAACATATAATATTTATCAGGATAATTGTAGGTCAAAACGAATAAAGTTGAAATGTAAATTTTTAGAGATATCACTGAAAAGTGATATAAAGTGTCTTAAGTCTTTAAAAAGCAAACAAAGTCTCTTTCAAGCACAAAGTACCTGGTTTGGAGTGGAAAATCTCCTCAGAGGGCCACAGAAGAAGAGATACGTTGAAAAATGGTGTGTGCGTCGATTTCTCCCCAGCACACACGGACTTGCGTCGTTATTTTTCACGCGGGGAAGTTGTGCGTTGTTTTCCGGCGCGCGGACCGTCTCTTTCTGTGGATCGCGGGGATTACCAGATGTCCCGGGTCTGTGCGTGGATTTTCCTGCTTGTTTTCCGGCTGCACGTCGTTCTGCGGGGCTGCGCATCGAAGTTTCGATCTCACGGCAGGCGTCGCGTCGATTTCTCCTCTGGAAGTAGGGATGCGTTGTCCTTGCGAGGCCGTGCGTCGAAGTTCCGGTCGTCACGAAGGCGTCGCATCGATCAGCGTCGGTGTGCAGCATTTTTCTCGCCGCGAAACAAGCTGTGCGTCGAAAATTTCGGTGCACGGAGCATCCAAGTGAAAAAGAGAAGTCTTTTTGGTCCTGAGACTTCAGGGAACAGGAGGCAAGCTCTATCCAAGCCCTTGGAGAGCACTTTCACAGCCAGACAAGAGTTCAGCAAGGCAGCAGGCCAACAGCAAGGCAGCAGTCCTTTGTAGAAAGCAGACAGGTGAGTCCTTTGAGCAGCCAGGCAGTTCTTCTTGGCAGGATGTAGTTTCTGGTTCAGGTTTCTTCTCCAGCAAGTGTCTGATGAGGTAGGGCAGAGGCCCTGTTTTATACCCAAATGTGCCTTTAAAGTGGGGGAGACTTCAAAGAGTGGCTAAGAAGTGCACCAGGTCCCCTTTCAGTTCAATCCTGTCTGCCAGGGTCCCAGTAGGGGGTGTGGCAGTCCTTTGTGTGAGAGCAGGCCCTCCACCCTCCCAGCCCAGGAAGACCCATTCAAAATGCAGATGTATGCAAGTGAGGCTGAGTACCCTGTGTTTGGGGTGTGTCTGAGTGAATGCACAAGGAGCTGTCAACCAAGCCCAGCCAGACGTGGATTGTAAGGCACAGAAAGATTTAAGTGCAAAGAAATGCTCACTTTCTAAAAGTGGCTTTTCTAGAATAGCAATATTAAATCCGACTTCACCAGTCAGCAGGATTTTGTATTACCATTCTGGCCATACTAAATATGACCTTCCTGCTCCTTTCAGATCAGCAGCTGCCACTTCAACAGTGTATGAGGGCAGCCCCAATGTTAGCCTATGAAGGGAGCAGGCCTCACAGTAGTGTAAAAACGAATTTAGGAGTTTTACACTACCAGGACATATAACTACACAGCTACATGTCCTGCCTTTTACCTAGACAGCACCCTGCTCTAGGGGTTACCTAAGGCACACATTAGGGGTGACTTATATGTAGAAAAAGGGGAGTTCTAGGCTTGGCAAGCACTTTTAAATGCCAAGTCGAAGTGGCAGTGAAACTGCACACACATGCCTTGCAATGGCAAGCTTGAGACAAGGTTAAGGGAGCTACTTAAGTGGGTGGCACAACCAGTGCTGCAAGTCCACTAGTAGCATTTAATCTACAGGCCCTAGGCACATGTAGTGCACATTACTAGGGACTTATAAGTAAATTAAATAGTCCAATCAGGTATGATCCAAAGTTACCATGTTTAAAAAGGGAGAGAGCATATGCACTTTAGCACTGGTTAGCAGTGGTAAAGTGCGCAGAGTCTAAAAGCCAGCAAAACAGGGTCCAAAAAGTGGAGGGAGGCAGGCAAAAAGTTAGGGGTGACCACCCTAAGGCATGTCAGGTCTAACACTGATAAAAGTCAATTTTTGTCTGCTGTATTTCCTGTGGGGTGTGGGGGAATCGGATGTACTGTTGGAGTTTACTTAGCATGGCGTTGATAAATGCATTGAAGAATCTGGAGAGGGTGCTCTGTGAGACCCCCCAGCCGCTGCTATAACCCTTTGATAGCTCCCTGAGGCGAGTAGGTGTAAGGAGCATAATACCTGCACATGGGTGGGGATACTATGTGTCCTTAGTTTTCTGCGCTGCAGTAGGCGTTGTAGCTCAGATATCAGATCAAGTATCATGGCTGAGTTCAACCTATACCTCTCATATATTTCCTCCTCTGTCAAGTCAAAAAGTGTAATGCGCACTCTGAAAATGCGCTCCTGTCTCCTCCTCCCTCTCCTCAAACCTGCCAGGATCCTCATCCTCCTCGCCATGACGTAGAGTGCAGCCATTGTGGTGTAGAGTCTGAGGCATTCTGGGCCTCTTTATATAGATTGCACCTGGTTACCACCTGCTTTCACTTAGTGGTATTTTGCATGTGCAAAATCCCATTCTGCGAAAAATCGCTATTTGCGATTTTTTGATGCATCTCTTTGCGATTCTGATTTTGCGATTCTGATTTTGCGATTCGCATTTTGCTCCTCGCAATTTCCTACTGAAAATACCGAATCGCAAAATGCGACTCGCAAAACCCGGTCGCAACGCAAAAAATCGATATTTTTGCGATTTCTTTTTTTTGGTCTGCGAATGCCTTTCATGCATCGCAGACCACGTTTTTGCACTCGCAAACTGACGATTTTTGCGATTCGCACCGTTTGCGAGTGCAAAAACTTTTCATACATCTAGCCCATAGTCCGTGTCTTCCAATTTATATAGGGATTATGTTGTGCTAACCAAGGAATTCCCAGGATCATAGTATGCTTAGGTGAGGGTATCAAGTCAAAGGCGACATGTTACTTGTGTCCACCGAATTGCAGGCAAAGGTTGGGAGTAGTATCCACCACAGGTCCTGAGGTTAAAGAAGAGCCATATTGCACATGTTCAGGAACGTCTTTAGGAACGCGAGCTATTTGTTTTTCCTTATCCCATCTTTCATCTAGGAACATCCCACTGGCTCCACAATCCAATAATGCCAACAATTGTTCCTACTGATTTGGGCATTGTAGAGTTACTGAAAATACAAAAAGAGCTGTGGTATCTTCTCTGGAGGAGTAGATAGAAGGTATCTCAATGCCTCCTGTCCCCTTCCTTCTCACAGGGGGCGCGAGTTGGCGTTTCCCGACGGTCTGGTGGGATGGATTGGACACATTCGAATTAGATGACCTGCACTGCTACAATAAAGACACAAGCCTTTATGTTGTCTGTTTTCTCGTTCTACCTCAGATAACGGTCCACAGACAACATCTATTTGCATGGGTTCTTCTTCTGTGGAGGCTGGTTTCTCTGATTGGTTTTCTTCAGGACGACGTGCAGAAGAGCGCATTGCTACTGACTGGAACTGAAACCTGGACCTTCATTTCTCTAGTCTATGTTCCCCTAAGTGGTATTCAATATTAAGTGCCAGGTCCATCAGTTCTTTCAATGATACAACCCGGGTGGAGTGCACCAGTTCATCTTTTATTTAATCTCGTAACCCTCGACGAAAAAGTGTCACACGTGTGCGTTCAACCCATGTGGTTTCAGCTGCTAGTTGTTTGAAACGGGTGATGTAAGTCAGAACATCTTGAGTCCCTTGTTGTATCTCACGTAACGCCTCTTCCGCAGCAGCTCCCATTCCAGGTTGTTCGAACATTTGTTTGAAGGCTTGAAGAAAATCTGAATAGTTGGACAATAAAGAGTAATTGATAGCCACCAAGGGGGTTGCCCATGCTAAGGCCAGACCAGACAGGGAGCTTATCAAATAACCAACCTTGGTCTTATCCTGGGTAAACTGAGAGGGTCGTAATGCAAAATACACTGTTAAAGAGTCCAGAAACTCCTTCAATTTGTTAGGATCTCCAGAATAGCGTGGTGAAGAGGCGGAGACAGTAGGCACATCAATGCATCGAGGCACCAAAGCTTGAGTTAGAGGGGTATTTTCGGTACACAGTTGTTGTAGTTCCTGTGCCTGTTGCTGTACAGTATGAAGCGTTACTGTGCTGTTTCCGCTTCATTTTCAGGTGGTCCTTCAATGGTTCCAGAGCAACGCAGAAATGTTTGGCGTTGCAATCTGTTACGACTTTAACGCTTCTTACCACAGTAATCAGCCAGTCTCTGCGCACCACTTGGTTTCTTGCGTGTTCTAGATTGACCAAGGTAGGGGTGACCCTTTCCAGTAGCCACGGTGCTGCTGATAATAAAACATCAAACAAGCCGTAACCTCCAGAAGGAGTACCAGAGGAAAAAAAAACAGCAGGGAAAAACCTCTAATCAAGGAACTCCTGAAAAATAAGAAAGGAAAATTATTGAGGCGCAAAAAGGACTGGAACAGAAACTGAAGTCAGGAAAAAAGGTAGAATCCAAATCACAGAATACAGGAGCGAGAAGCACAACCGGAACGGAGGTGTTTGCAACGCAAGGAACAGAAGACAAACTGTGCTTATATACAGACAAGACAGGAAGTGACATACAGGAAGTAATGAAGACACCATCTTGGATTGGGAAAAGCCACATAAGGGTAAATGGAAAAATAACCATAGTATAAGATAGGATGCAAAGCATGCAGGGAAAGAATATAGACTTCTGGGAAAGAGAAAATATGGTCAAAGAAGAAACAAAAAAGAAAAAAGGGAAAAAAGACGAGAAGAAAAACAGCAACAAACAGGTAAGAAAAATTAAGGGGGCAAAGAGTGGATGCAGCGAGAACCCGAGTTAAAACAAAAGGTCTCAGGTCATGCTGTAACTCGAAAAACAGGTCGCGAACTGAAAAGCGGCCCACGGCAGAAACGGCTGTCCAAGACGCAAACCGCCTATCTGACCGCAGCCCGTGAATGGGGCGCCGCCGGTCTGTGCGACGTCACAAGTGGCATTGGAATTTACCTGGTACATAATTACCATCCAGAACTTCATGTCAGTTGTACTGAGGCCTGGTGTGTGGTATTTATCATCTGCTAGCTGTGTCATTTTTAAATTCCTCACCATTACTTTGAGGAAAGTTCTGCAACCCAAATGCAGATAGACTTTTACTTTGGACAGTGCAAACGTTTACTGAGATCCAAATCCGGACATTATATACTCTTTTGCAAGGTTTTAGAGCTGCATCACTCTGCAACATAGTTCAACTGGGATCCCTCTAATTGTCCGGTTACAACCTAGGAGCACATCCGTGCATTGTGATTGGTTAAGAAAGATGCATGTATACTTGTAAGGATGCTTTTCTGTTGGCGTGCCGCTCACACCAGTCTAATTACCAGCCAAGAGCAGTTTGCTCCAGACATGGGCTGAGGAAGGGAAGTGGCATTGTTTTGCCTCTGCAACTGAGTAGGTCAGGACAGCTGGGCCCAGTGTAACAATGGCGTAACAAGCCCCACGCAGCCCAGCACTACGAGGGGTGTGTCTGGGGGAGCTCCAGCCTGCCTCCCCTCAGCATGGCACCTGGCCTGGGTCAGTCCTGAGGGTGGCCCCCTCCATGTTCTTTGCTGGCAGGCCCCCTCCAGTTTCGTTAACCACTGTGGTGCAATTATTTCTGCAGCCCAGCCTAAAACGATATTTTGCACCTGCACTTTCATGGTAAAGGAGCTCTGCTTTCTGACATAGGGCGATCTGCTGCCCTCCTGCTGGCGGTGCCAAAGGCATTCACTCACTGCCGCCTTGCTGCTGACGTGACCCTTGTGATGGTGTCCGCAGGAAACTACATGTACTTCCTTTGCTGTTATGGACCAAGAACTGCCTATTGGGAGGCCATATCCTTTGCTTCAGGAGTGAAGTCTCCCACAATTATGCTTTTATTGCTTAGTGGTACACATCAGTCAAAGCCCATCGCTCACCATCTTTAGGAAGAACCTCAAGATGTGGCTCTTCGGATGAGGCCCTCTCTCCTCCCCCCAGGCGCCTTGAGACCCTCACCGGTGAGTAGCCATGCTTTACAAAAACTGATTGATTGATTGATGTGATTAGATTATGATGTGACTGTCCATCTGGTAGACATCCCGGGCCTGATATAGAGGAGGGTGCTAGGGTACAATCCTCTAAGAAGCAGTGGCAACATAATTTCCCCATAAATCTCATTTTGGAGGATTCTCTGTGGAAAATCAGTGTCACATTTCAGCATGAACCAGTAATTCTTTCAGCAGATAACTCTCTGGTGGAGCTAGAGGAGAGTAAGCCAGCAATTAACGGGAGAGCTGAGCCCATGCATGAATCAGTGATGTCCTGATAATAGATGGCATGTAAATCATGCAACAAACATTATGCAAAAATATGATTTAGGCTTGTCAAAATTCAAAAAAGCATATTTCTTCACAACAAAGAAGGGTTTCAACTTTGTTGTTAGATTATATCACTCCAAAGAGAATTATGTATGAAAAGTGATCGCTTTTAAACAATAACTTTGAAACATTCCTGAATCCACCTTGATGATAATGCCCTTAATGAACTATGAGTCAAGTCAGTTGTTATGTGTACACTAAATGTTGCCTAGATTCTTATTGTACATAGAGCAACATTATAGTCTATTAAATCAAATGCAAGAGTTGTTTTTATGCGGCGCACATCCTGAACTAACTTAGTTGAAGGTGCTCTTACATGTCATACAGAAGAAAAAAGAGGCTTAGTAAAATAAAATATTTGCCTAGGATCACACAGTTTGTACATGCAAAAAAGCAGGCCTTTGTCCCTGGTTATTCAATTCAGATGACTCTCTCTCCTTTTTTTAACATCAAAGGTTTATGCTTTATTTTTCATCCTTGGTGCACGAGGGTAGGGCTTGTGTGGCAGGCAAAAGCCACATGAAAGCTCAGCTTGTTTTGGGCTCAAAGGTCCAAGAGGATTTCGAGCTGAGTCAGAGCCAGCCCTCTGACTCGATGATTTAGTGGCTCGCACACCTTTGTTGGAAATCACACACAGAGAGCATGATGATGGTAATTCCTCTACTGGAGAATCCACCAATGGAAATTACATTTTTGTAGGAAAATATGTTACCGTTCCTTGTCAGTGATTACATACCCCACCACGCCTTCATTACATTAAGTGCTCTCCCTCCCTCACCTATTTATGTCTCCTCTGTCCCCCTCCTCTCTTCCAACTTTCAGTTCCCCCTTTTCACTTGCTCCACTCCCTCATCCGTCCTAGCTGATCTCGTCTACTATATTGTGCCTTACCTTCCTTCCCTCTCACCACCTCATCACCTTCTCCCTCCTTCAATTCCCTCCTATTCCCCTCCTCTATTTTTTGACCATCACGCATCTTATTTCTTCTCCATTATTTCATTTTATTTTCCCTCTTATTGTGCCTTTCTTATTTTAATTCTTCTCTGCCTTTCCACTGTTATGCTCTTTTTTTCTAATTCTCTTACCCCCTCCACCGTTTGTTATTGGATGCTTTCATGCTGTGCTGTTCTGTCCATTCACAAAAAACGTGCAGAACAAGTTTTCTTTACAATATACTTAGCCAACTTAATACAGGGAAGAGAATATTTAAGCAGGAAATAAAAGCTGCTTTCTAGTGATAAGTTGGAAGCAGGGTGTCGTGCAGAACGGAGGAGAGGCCTTTTCCAACAGCGAAGGAGCTGTGCAACGGTAAAAGGCAGAGAATTAATTTCATGAACAGTGGCTAAAAAGGTATATTTTCCCCCTTTCCCTCTCTTAACTCACCTCACCTCTCTATACCTTATCCTCACCTCTCCTACGCCCGTCTACTTCTTTGCTCTCCCGTAAACCTCCCCCTCCCACCCCTCGCCCTCGGCTGCTGGGACCAGTGAGCCCCTGTTCTCTCTGATGAAGATGTATTTCTTTTCTGTGAAATCTAATGAAGCCGAGAGATTCCTGCATCTTTCTATTAACCCCTCTCCGCCTGTGCGTGCCCCACTCTCCAACAATGCCACCCAGCATTTCAATGTGACATCCCCCGCTGCCACCTACCGAGGTTTCCACCCCTAATGTCTCATCACTGTCCACGCAGCCCCCTCTGAATCACTACACCCTCCCCTTCACACATCTGCAGTGCTGGAACAAAGAATGAGAGAGAGAGAGCGAGAGACCGTAAAACAGAGAGCGAGAGAGAGAGAATGGAGGGGAGGGATAAACAAAGACGGGTGCCGGGGAGACGGAGAGAAACAGATTAAAAGAGATAGAGGCATAAAACATAGAAACAGAGACAGATAGGGCACAGTGGAGATAGAAACAGAAACGGCACAGGCAGAGCTAAATATAGTCTGTGACAGAAACCGAGGGGCAGAACAATAAACTCAAGGAGAAACACAGAAAAAAGGATGGCCGCTCATACTAGGGTGACCAACTGGCATTGAGGCAAATTCTGGATAGGACTGTAAAAAATTCAGGACAAAGGGTCAAAATTCAGGACAAAAATTCAGGACAAAGGGTCAAAATTCAGGACAAAAATTCAATAACAAACGTTAGTTTTACAGACACACACAAGAGAGGCCATGCCTCACTATGTTGTCAGTGCATTTATGTACTCTTTTTTTAACATAGCACTATTTATTCACTGTGGACCTTTTGTGATTGCCTCCTGGTGTGCTACATTCAGGTGTCACATTACGTCCTTGTTCAGTAGTAAATGAATGCCCTTCACAGCAAGGCCATCACCCCTACCCAAATCTACCCGATCTTTCCTGAAGAGAAAGTAACAGCAACATTTTGATTATGTTTCTGAACATTTCAAAACCCCTGGCAAACAGTTTGGGAAACATTAAGGTAATTAACCTTATGCTAGGTTAAACAAATTGAACAAAAACATCTGGCTTACCCCAACCGCCCATGGACTTTCAACCTATTTTTTTTTAAAGAGGCAGGGCAGATGGTGTGGGTGACAGTCTCACACCTAATGACAGGATGTGA
This sequence comes from Pleurodeles waltl, assembly GCF_031143425.1. Lineage (NCBI taxonomy): Eukaryota > Metazoa > Chordata > Amphibia > Caudata > Salamandridae > Pleurodeles > Pleurodeles waltl. The sequence goes on from NC_090446.1 coordinate 483,557,069, forward strand.
TGTACCCATAACTTGTCTGTAGTCTCACTGCACTAGAGTGTTTGTTTGGGACTCTACATTTATCTCAGAAATGGGAGCCCGGACTACCAATCAAAGATAATAAAAGAGTAGGATGAAATCGAGATCAAATGGGAGATCCACGGCAAGTAATTCAAAGGATTGTTGCTAACAACTGGATAAATAAAGAAGAGAAGAACAAGGTGGGACAATTCCTAAAATCAGACAAGATGGGTCCACCAAGACTATTTGAAGGTATTGGGTACCTGGGGAGTTGTCTGCACACAGGAGCGAAACAGTAAAGACTTTTAAGGAAGGCTTAATGCACTGCTCATCGTTTCCTATTGACCATTCTATGGATCACCATCCGGGGTTATCATGCATGGCTTTCTCTTGCCTTGCCAGAACCTGTAAACTCACTGACACGAAGAAACCCTATGCTCCTGCACTACCTTTGCTAAGCCTTCCCACTGGCACAGGATGGCTGTGCTCAGAGCAACTCCATCAGAGGCATGTTGCAGGTGTCTTAAAATTGGGGACTTTGTTTCTGAACGGTGAGCTACTAAATTTCCAAACCCTTGTGGCAGACTACCATCTTCACCCCGGTCAACTCCTTACTTACAACCACCTTAAATAATCATTAAATGCCCTATTTCATGTCTGCTACCTAGCACTAACCCTACAAGAGGTGTGCCAGAAGCTCTCTACCATAGGAAATGGTGGCAAACTGATAGAATGGGTGTACAGACCTATCCTGCAACATGGAAACCACTCCAGGTCTTCTTGTCATACTACCTGGGTGATTGATGTAGCCAAACCTCTGCAAGATATGGACTAAAATACTGGACTTTCCCCACAAAGTATCCCACAGCTGTCACTTTAAGTAAATTCATAGTGCTTCCTTGTGAATGCATTCTGCCCATTCCTTGCCATTGGCCTTGTGGTTTGTAACTCACAATTTGTTGCTTTCAATTTGCTGGCTTTATTTGTTTTAGGCTATGCAGCTTGAATTCGTCCCTTCCCTTGCCAAAACCTTATTTACAGTATCCTGCCGAGTGCTCCCTTTCTGTAAACAGGCCTGTAAATCTTGTTCTTACCTTATCATATTTGCTTTGCATTCAAAGAACAAAGTCAAATGTCAGGCTCTGTCTTCGGTGGGAACTTAGGGGCTCATTCTGAGTCTGGCGGGCGGCGGGCGCCGCCTGCCGGGCGGAAACCGCCCAAAGACCGCACCGCGGTCAAATGACCGCGGGGGTCATTTTGACTTTCCCGCTGGGCCGGCGGGCGATCTTCTGGAGGCCCAGCGGGAAAGCCCCTGCAACGAGGAAGCCGGCTCCGAATGGAGCCGGTAGAGTTGCAGGGGTGCGACGGGTGCCGTAGCACCCGTCGTGATTTTCACTGTCTGCATAGCAGACAGTGAAAATCATGGTGGGGCCCTGTTAGGGGGCCCCTGCACTGCCCATGCCAGTGGCATGGGCAGTGCAGGGGCCCCCAGGGGCCCCATGAAACCCGTTCCCACCATCCTGTTCCTGGCGGCTTTTACCTGGCGGGAAGGGCGTCGGAATCCCCATGACGGCACTGCAAGCAGCGCCACCATGGAGGATTCCCTGGGCCAGGGGAAAACCGGCGGGAAACCGCTGGTTCCCCTTTTCTGACCGCGGCTTTACCGCCGCGGTCAGAATAGCCCTGGAAGCACCGCCAGCCTGTTGGCGGTGCTTCCGTTGCCCTCCACCCTGGCGGTTTCAAACCGCCAGGGTCGGAATGAGGGCCTTAGTGTTGACTTTCCTTTCTCTGACTTCAAAGTGAGAGGATTTATGCAACAATCTTGCTGGATACTGGGGTTAGGAAAGAGTTTTTTCTATCACATGACAACATTTAAATAGACTTCAGAATATATCAGAATTTCACCCTACTCTGTATCACTCCACTTTACGCCGCTCCATGCCACTGTTCTCTTCTCCATTTGGAACCACTCCACATTATGCCACTGCTCTCTATGCTACTTCACACTATGCCTCTCTACTCTACTCTGTACTACTCTACTCTAAGCCACCGCACTTTGCGCCTCTCTACACCACTGCGCTCTGCTCGTCTGCACGCCATACCACTCCAGTCTAGGCAACACCAATCTAATCCGCACAACTCCACTCTCTGCCACTCTGCAACGCTGCACTGTACGCCACTGCACTCTAAGCTAATACACTCTATGCTAATGCACTTTACTCTGTAACACTCAACTCTGTGCCCCTGCACTCTACATCAATACGCTGTACATTATTCTAATCTACTCTGCACCTCTGCACCTCTATGCCATGGCACTCTACACTACTTTACTCTATGCCATCACACTCTATGCCACTTTATGCAACTCCACTCTAACCTGCACTTCTCCACTCTAAGCCACCTCACTCTACTGTGAAATAATCTACTTTATGCCACTGCACTCTGTGCCACTGCATTCTATGCCACTGCACTCTACCCTGCACCTCTCCACTCTATGCAACTGCACTCTACTCTGAAACAATCTATTCTACGTCACTGTACTCTATACCACTCTGACCACTGCACTCTAGTTCAATGCACTCTACACCACTGCAAGCTGACACTCTGCAACACTGCTCTGGCCGCCACTATACTCTACACCACTCTGCCCTGTACTACTGCATTTTGCACCAATATACTCTATTCCACTGCATTCTATGCCACTCTACTCTGCCCAATGCCACTCTATGCAACTGCACTCTACACCAGTGCACTCTAAACAACTGCACTGCCCTTTACTCTGCACCACTGTACTCTATGCCACTGTTCTCTGTACCACTCTACACCACTGCACTGACACTCTACTCTGCACTCTACACCACTCTACTCTATGCCACTGCACTCTAGGCACTATACTCTACTCTACACCACTCTACAATACTCCACTCTGCACCACTCTACACCACTACACACTATGCCACATGAGTCTACTCTGCACTCTATGACACTGCACCACTCTGCATTACTGCACTCTCTGCTACTCTATTGTATGCCACTCTACTCCACTGCACTCTATGTAACTCTACCCCATGCCACTCTATGCCACTTCACTCTGCTCCAATGCACTCTAAACAACTGCACTGTACGCCACTGCCCTCTACTCTGTACCACTGTACTCTACGCCACTGCTCTGTGCCACTCTACTCCACTCTACATCACTGCACTGACACTCTACTCTGCAGTGTTGCACTCTCCACCACCGTACTATACACCAGTGTACTATGTACTACTGCATTCTATGCCACTGCACCCTATGCCACCCTACTCTGCATCACTCCACTCTACAGCACTTTGCCCTACTCTGCACCACTCTACACTACACCACTGCACTCCCTGCAATGTGAGTCTACTCTGCAATCTATGCCACTGCACTACTCTACACTACTGCTCTCTCTGCTACTCTATTGTATGTCACTCTACTCCACTGCACTCTGTGCCACTCTACTCTGTCCCATGCCACTCCATGCCACTGCACTGTAAACCACTGCACTCTACGCTAACGCACTCTAAACAACTGCACTGTACCCCACTGCACTGTACTTTGCACTACTGGGCTCTACGCCACTGCTCCTATGCTACTCTACTCCACTCCACATCACTATGCCACTAGCTTCAAGCCATGCTGAACAGCAGCTACTCTGGTGGATAACATGGCTAATGGCTAAAACACATTAGCAAAGCCAATAACTCTTTCGCAGATGAGACCTATTGGCTTTGCCAATGTTTGTTAGTACTATGAGGTACCGAGGTACCTGAAAGAACTGGGAAAGATACAATTACATCATAATAAAGGCTGCTACAAAATGCGCAAATACATTTTGGTTAAATAAAAAAAAAGTGCTTCTCAAATACAGATTGGAATAATATACAGTTTATACCTAGTGATAATTTTTTTTTATGACATTCCATTAAAACCACACACTCCACAGCTCACCTTGGAACACCATTACAATACCTCTCTGAAAGAAATATCTTTAGCACCAGAAAACTTCAAGTGACTCCTTTTAGTAAAGTCAATGCAGGTTTTCAAGCCCCTTTGTATTTGCAGATTTACCAGTTGCCCACATTTGCATGTCTTTAGGGAAGGAGACCCCCTTGCAAGAAGGGCTTTTCTTATGTGTCTGCCCCTCCCTCAGAGCACAGGAGACCCCCTGCCTTCCAGCCCAGCTGGGGAAACTCCTGTGCCCCTAATTTCGCCCTGCCTCTGTTGCCCTTTAGGTGAAAGGCCAAAATTACGGACAACTGCCGTCCGTTAAAGCTTTCATTACGGACAACGGACAGCAGGGCGAAATTACGGACAGTCCGTGAAATTCACGGACGGGTGGTCACCCTAGCTCATACGCCCCAATAAATACCTTTGGGCAAAGAATGCTGCATCCATGCAAAGCCATGAACATATTCATGGGGTCATGTCCGACACATAGTGCACGCAGTTCCATTGAAAAGCAAAGAAATATTATCAAGACTTTTGCCGTCTGCCACAAACCCATCTCTTACTAAAGCCAAACTATCTTAGTTTACACTTTAACAGAAAGGATCTGACTTATGAATGTACAAGACAAATAAATGGCACACACCTAGGAGTGTGTCAACCGAGCGCTGTTCAAGGAAGAGACATACAATATAGCTGGCAGGTGAGTATGGGATGCCCAGGGGGAGGGAGGAGGGAACACTTAATATACGTGCTGTATTACAGAGCAGATACCAGCTCTATCATCTAAAAGCACTCCAGAACTGCTTTTAGCCCTTGTACTCTTGCATCTGGATGGTGGTAGCAGCCTGCTACATGGCCTCACAGACTCTACACTGACACCCCCTAGGGGCATTCTACACACTATAGCACATCTCACTGAGGGCCTTAAGAACTCCATTAGCTCCCCTTGTCTCTTTTTGCCAGCCTGCATCATCTTCAAAAAGAACTGCATTGTTTACAAAGTCATCACACTCAGCTCCCCTGCTTTCCTTGCTGACAAGCTCGCCATTTCTGGTGGTTTTCTGCACACCCTCAGCTTGGACACCATCAGACTGAAAACTAAAAAGCATAAAAATGAAAAAACAAGACAACAGGCTTTTTAGGGTCCAGCGCGCAAAGGGCTCTGTCCCTGGTATAATCTCTCTATGGGCTTATAACTACGCCCATGTCACGCCCACCATTTTGGTTGATTCGTGGGCTTGCCTTTTAAAATTAGCTTGATTTCATTAGTGAAAGGCGTGTATACGTCATTCCTTTTCCGGTGTTTAGCCCTCCTCAAGCACACCGGCCAACTACTGGAAACATACGTGGCTCCATGTTTTCAATATGGTTTCTGAACTACTTTTTATCTTTATTTCGTAGGCAGCGTGATCTCGCTGGGTAGTAGATGAGCGCTTTGCATGACATCAACCCTGTTACACGGATAATTGCACTTTTGCCGATATGTTTCACTGTGAGTGAATCTCTGTTTCCTTTTGTGTGTCTGCTTCGCACTCATGGCGGCCATCGGCTCAGTTATGTGAAACTGTTTTACTTTTCATTTTCAGTTTTTGTGGCAAGAAAAGTCCGGTTAGGAGTTTACAATGCTAATAGCTCTGACTCGAGCAAACGCGAGACCCATTGCATTGCTTGTTTCATCTCTGCATCCAGGATCTGAATCAACAATCTAAATACATCAGGACCGCTCCAGCGCTGCTCCAATTTAGGAAAGAGTTGAAGACCCACCTCTTTACTGAACACTACATCACAATGCATTAACCATCCACAACACAGCTTCCTCTCCGACTTCAAGCTTACCCCTGACCATGTACAGTGCCCCACCACCTTTTGGCTAGGTTCTCCCTATAGAAAGAGCACTAACTGGTGGAAGAAGAGATTGCTGGAAGGGGGTTAGCATGGCTGATATCTACTTCAATATAAGCCTTCTTCTAGACAATCTAAGCTGAAAGTGAGTCTGAGAAGCTCACATTTTCAGAGCTTTCTGAGCTCTCTGTGGTTGGCCTCAGTCCTTAGGTTGGGGTTAAAGTCAATGTAGAGTCTTGGTCTTTATTCATCCAGAGACTTTTCACTGCATAGCATCCTTTTGAAGCATTTTTGGATGATCTTATGGAAGACATTGAGGATAGATCTCTAGTGAGGTGTCAGATTATGCACATATGCAGGACCTTTGCCCAAGTACACCTTACAGCATTGTGCGCAAGAACTTGAATTTAATCTTGGCATCTACTAGGAGCCGGTTTAAAGAGTGGGTTTGATATGGTTCTACTTTCTGTGATTTACCAGTGTTTCAGGCTGTTTGGTTCTGAAATGGATGGCCCTGGAACTAAACCTCCAAGGCAGACCAAAGTAAATTGCATTGCAGGGGTCTAGGCATGGCGTGTGAAGGACTCCTTTAAGCTAACCATGAGGCGGAGCTGTGTGATGCCCAGGTACTGGCACTCTTAGACTGTGTGATGTGATTTACTCAGTTGCCTTATATGGGTCACAGTCCCGCTGCAAATAGTAAAGGACCAAATGGTCAGAAAGCAATTGAAAACCAGCTCAGAAAGCACTCACTGGCTAAAGCCTACTACTACACCCCATTCAGTACCCTCTGCTCAGCCACTTTTCACCAGAGCCTCCAATGAACCTTGATGTGTCAAACATTAAGGCTATCATTATGAGTTGCTTGAAGGAGTGTCCCTGGTATAACACTCAGGGCAATTCTGAGCAATCTGATGTTTATGACCTGGGAATAACCAGGTTACAAATACCAGGCTTGCAAATCTGAGGCTAGGAAACAACTGATCCACATGAAAAGTTGCTGTGGTTGTGGGAATTTGCAGAGCTGGGTCCCTGTCAACCCTCTTCCTGCACAATGGGTGTAGTTGCAAACGCTTCACCTCACACAAAGCAGCTTCTACTCTCCACTAAACAGCATTCCCTGCACTGCAACTTACAACGAGTCACACAGGCAGTACATTGCTCAATAAATGGCTTGGAATTGAGAATAGTTTTGCAACATAGGAGTGTGAGAGAAACAGCATGCTGGATGCATTTTTGGTGATGACTTAATTGTGCCGTGGTTAGTCCCATGGTCTGGAGCCTTCATGGCTTGGACCTTGTCAGGTGTGTGTACCAATGCACAGGCTGCACATTAGTGTTAGACATAGTCTGTGATCATCATAGGTTTGCAAGGACTAGAGAAGGGTAATGAGTGGACCAGGCAGGCTGTGAGAAAGCACCATTCATAGTGCCCATCTCTGCTGTTCCTGACATAGAGAAGGATGAGACCCCAAAGCCAGGACATGTGTTAAAATCTGGGTGAGTGCAAGAACTGCAGGGTTTTTTACCTGGCACAAGTTGAGTGACGAGACATTATGAGACTCCTGAAGGAAGTCCAAAAACAGGTCATTAAGTGAGTGGTCGGTTCACCCTATGTGGCCTTGAATGATGGACTGCTGTACAGCAAACCTGTGAACTCTCAACCAGGAGCTCACAAGAGGCTGGTGGTTCCTCTCATGAACAGCAGGTTCCCATTGTCACTGACCCATTAGGTTCCAATAGCGGGAGACCGCATCAAAAAGACCCAGGAGAGGTTAAATCCCATTTTTTTTGGCCATATATGTGGCAAACACACAGCGGGTCACTGGGATGTGTTCAGCTATCCATATGAGTAGTAATTCTGGAGGTAAGACCAGGGCACCACTAGTGACATTACTAATAGAAGATGTGCAGTTTGAGTGGGAGGACACAGACACTGTCAGTTCCTTTTCCTCCCCCTGCATCAGTCAACTAGTACATCTTGGTTAAAAGTGGATCATATCAATAGGTATCTAGAGATGGTACCTCTGAGAAGCACAATGCTAAGGTAATAGAGAGGACACTTCTGGAGACCTTTTCAGGGGTCAGATTTCCCAGGAGAGTGATTTTAACACAATAATGTATTTTATCTCCCCTTATATGGGAGAGATGTGGGAGTACGCTGGTGTGCCATGCTGCTTCTTCACATGGTCTCACTTGCAGACTAGTGGGTTTGTAGAATGTTTAAACAAGACCCTTAACAGCATTATGGGTATCCTGTCTGAGAACACCTTGGAAGGAAGTGAGATGTTCTTATGACAGTCTCTTATTTGCCTCATGAGGGATTCCAATGATGGCGTTGGTTCAGTCCCTTTAAGGTTTTTTAGACAGTCTGTCCATGGCCTCTAGTCCTTAATCAGAGTGTGATATGAAGTAACAGGATGTAGTGGATTATGAAACTGGCCACTGATAGCTGATGGTGCAATACCTGGACCAGTCAACGAACAACAACCATGCCAACCAAGAGCTGAAGAAAGAGTGATATGACCAAAAAGCGATGGTGAATGAGTACCAAGAGGGTTAAAATTTCTTGGTACCGAAGCTCGTTGATCCTGAAGGACAAACTGTGTGCCATACAAAGTGGACAAGAAAGTGTCTGATGTTTCCTACTCATCTGACATTGGCGTCACACAAAAACCCATGGGAATAGTCCTTGTGAACAGGCTGAAGCTGTACGTCAGGAGAGATGACAAACATCCTAGCAATAGGAGAGTATGTTAAGGAGGACAATGAACCTGTTCCTGACCTGTTGCACAACAATGAGAAAGAAGGCATTGCAGATGGGGTGGAGGTTGCCCCTAATCTGATTTTGAGACAGGAAGGAGAGTGCGAGAAAGTTTTGCGACTGGATGCCCACCTCTTCTCTCTGACCTCATGGTTAACCCCTTAGCTGTTGAGGCTTTTGTTGTCCCTTTGCAGAGTCTTTTTGATATTTGGGACACTTCTCATTTAAGCATTCATAATGTTTTATTTACAAAAGGTATCCAAATCGAGTATGTGTCCTTTCTTTCCCACATGTTGAAGATTCTAAGGCTACCGTAGTTAATATACAGCAACCTTTGTTTTTGTTTGCAAAATGTGCTGTGCAAAAATGCATGTTTGTTTCCTAAAAATTGTATCAAGAAAAGGTTTGTTATGTTATGATCATCATCTTCCCACCTTTTAGTAACAACCAGAGTTGTAAAAAACATTCTTACCAGAATTTTTACATTTTTCTAAGTCGTAGCCCATTTCCCTAATTTTTGTGTTTTCTACCTACTTGCATTTTGTGGTGGAAACAAGTGTGAAGCCAATGGGTGGACCTGGAAAGCTATACATTTCTGAAAATGAGATACAATTCTGAATTTAGAAAGGGGTCATTTCTGTAGACCGTTCATGGTTTTCCTAAATAAACTAATAATTGAATAATTGAATTCAAACTAAAGTAAGTTAAAAAGAGAAAGAAATAGAAATAGGTGACAACATTTTAATGTATAATATTTTGCCCTAGTAGCTTATTTACAAATTAAACATGTTGCTGCTTATGTCGGACCCTTCTGGTTGCGTGGACATATTCGTTTGTTGGTTGTCTAAAAACAGGTGAAACCCCGAGCCAGAAATTTAGATGAAGCTATAGCGATATTTCATTGCGTACCGAAGATGCAGCAATTCATATAGTAAAATCTAATGAAGGAAAAAACAGGTGTGAAAGAATCCTATGCATTTTTTAAATGTGCCCAGGATTCTGAGTTTAGGAATAGTGGTTATTGAGCAACTGTGAATTTGGGGTTTCTAATACTATTACATGTTTCAGAGGGCATTTGCAAAGTGTGTTCTTTAAGACCATTTTGTAACAAAAAATTGAGAGAAATTCAATTGATTATAGCAAATGTTGTACTATTCTATATTCCCAAGCTTCTGATTAAAAATGAACCCCATATGTGTGTGGCTGGGCTTACTGCCTGCAATATGATAGGCCTTAAAATGCAACACAGAGACCTGACGTTTTCACAATCCTGGTCAGTTATATCACTGTGTACCTGGACGACATCGCTATCATCAACAGTTCATGTGAAGTCCACCTTAAGCACCTGAAAAAGATGTTGGTGAAAATTCAGGGGGCCAAACTTGCCATCAAAGATACAAAGTGCCAAGTGGGACAGTACTCTGTAGTCTAGTTAGGGCATCAGGTTGCCAACAGGAAGATTTTCATATTAGAAGCCTAGACTCAGTCGGTGTTGGATTAGGATGTAACCGCAACAACAACCCCGATGCTAGACTTTCTAATTCACTGGGCACAGCAGAACTTTGTGGCTAACTATGGGATCACAGGTCAGGACAGTGATGTAAACATTGCAGTGACGGAAAGTCTTTAAGGACCTGAATGAAGTACAATGCAATGGTCGGGACTGAAAGCACAGACTTAACAATAGCCAGTCTTTCATTGTGCAAGTTGACACTTTGGAGTTGGAACTGTTCTTGTTCAACTTGATAATCAAGGATGGGAGCATCCAGTTGCTTTCATCAGTTTCAGAAAAGAACTAGGCTTTCATTGAGAAGGAGTACTTTTGATAGTCAGGCCCTTCTGATGTTCCAGTCTTACTTGCTGGGTACCAGGTTCATGATCCATTTGGACTACACTCAATCAGTTGATGGCAACTAAGTGTAAAAAAACAAACTGCTCTGTTGATCTATCTCTTTGGAGCAGTTCGACTTCATTGTGGATCAGAAACCCAGACTGCACCACAGAAATATAGATTTGCTAGCCTGGTGACATGACTTCTTCAACTGTGGAGTAATGCTCGTGGTAGTCCAATTTAGAAGGAGCATTGGTTGGTTTTATAGTGTACCATACATAGTGTTATGCTTGTGCACCCCTGCCCTGGATTACCTAGCTGGTGGTATACATTGTACTTGTAATTTTTGGTGCTGAGCATCAGACAATCATGCAAGATCACTGATGACTTTTATGTGTTACTTAACTGAAGTCCCAGTGTGGGGCTCTGTAGTCTATAGGAGCACACTAAGTGTGCCTTCCTATTTACAAGTGAGTACTGTTCACATACTGATTCATAGACAATTAGCAGTAGTTTCAGCAAGCCAGTTTTGAATCTCTAACACCAGGCAGGTATTTTGCCTGTCCCTGGTAATGACTGAGAAGCCTACTGGGCTCACTCTCCAAAGTTCTGCTAAAGTGCAATGACCATGTCTTTGCTGACACCCAGAGTGTGTGGCATATGTGTAAGAAGTATAATGTGGTTAGTATTATGAATCTCTGCATGGCAGGCGTGTGTGTGGTTTGAAACCAGCTGTATCCATTTTGGATTTCACCTAGAAAAGCGTGGCACAAAATAGAGGTTGGTTAACTGCCTCCTAGATGAGCAAAGTGCATTGCTGACAATCTGGAAACTTTTGTGAAGCAACATAGATTGAGGTCAGGGAAAGTGCAAGGACCGGTAAACAGTGGTCTGCCTGCTTGCTTCTTTCTCAGCATTCACATTAGAACTGATAGAGGGTGTAGAGAAGTGGAGAGAGAAGTGTCCTGTATAAGTGGAGGGTGAATCATTCCATCAGAGCCCGTCTTTTGTCCATCCCATAGGAGCTGATCACAAAGAGGCTGATGGCTGTCGGATGAGAGGGTTTCACTTCCCATTGTGTACTTTCTTTGGATGCTCTCCTAGGAGACACTCCTCATCACTGCCTTCTGTGGACAAGCACCTGAAGACAAAGATTATGTTGGCCTTGGAGAGAAGATCTCAAGAGTCTATATTAGTTTTTCTAGCACGTTGTTTGATGAAGTAAGTAGGTTTGACCTCTATCTACCGTAATAGTGTTGTTGTTCTCCACTTTTGGCTCCATGGGATTCAATCTGCTTCCAAATACTTTTTCAGGTAGCTGTCCCCGAAAATTTGGAGGTTTGCTTTTTTGAATGCTTTTTCAAGTGTTTGAAAAGTGCTTCTAGCTAATGTTTGGTTTGTAGTGAATACGTTTTTGGTAGTGGTGGCAGTTATATTATATTATATTATATTATATTATATTATATTATATTATATTATATTCAGTAGTCAAGTGATGCATGAATAATCTTGTAGGCAGGTTGGACCCTCAGCCCCAAGTATGAGAAAGAATGTGAAGAGGACTCGATTGTCTACCCCATTAAACTGTTACAGAAAGTAGAATTTAAAGCTTCACAGATTATTAAGTGACTGTACATTATAGACAAACACCGTTGTAATACGTATCTGTGCCCCCTTGCTCTACTCTCTCTGTAAAATGTTCTCTTCTTCTAGTCTTTTATTCACCATACTCTGGCATTCTTACCCTCGTCCACAGTGAATATGAACTAGCAATGCTATAATATATACATGCACTTCAGTGTGTTTATGATGGCTTTCAGCATGCCCCACTTTCATTCAGAAGACGTCTCCAGTATGATATTTTTCTCAAATTCATGTTTGCAGTGTTACATCGAGCGGTTTTACGGAACTAGTGTATTCCTCTTGAATTTGATTTAACTTGTGATCACTTAAGTGTGGTACAATTGACCTTCCAGCATCGAGAAAGCTCCAGGCTTGCAGGCTGTTGGGGAGTAAACACGTGCTGACACTTCCCCCTATGCCATCAGTGTATGCCGATGCCATATCAAACCAAAGTCTGGAAACTAATGTTTACTGGAAAGAAAATAAATCATGCCATGAACAATAAATACTTATATACTCCAAGCTTTACTCCTGCTTTTTTATTGGCTTGCTCTTTGACTTAGAAGATTTAAATTGCAATTTTTGTGAATTTTGAATAGTGTGGACAACAGTGCCTAATTTGTAAATAAAAACGTGCCGGTGGCCAAATCCCTCCTCTGAAACTCACGGCCACTGCATTTAATGTGCGAGCACGGAGGCAGCGTAATCCTGAAGCCATCACGGGCCTCTTCAATCCATTTATAGCCACTCCCTGCCCCTTCAGCTCACTCCTGCAGCTTTCTGCTTTCTACCTTCGTGACGCTTTTTCGTTTTTCTCTTACTCCGTCTTTCCCATATGTGTCTTTTGCTCGCAGCAAATGCTTGAGGCAGAAGAATAAGCCTGGGCCCTCAAAAATAAGAGCTGGTGCTCAGCACAGGAAACAACAAGCACAAATTAAGCACTGGTGGGCAATCAGGTCCTCTTTACATTTCTATCTTATACTGGTACTAGGGGCCAACCAACCAACAAGAATGTTTATGAACCTCTCAACTACTATTTCTAATGTCATATATTAGCACTCTGTGGAAATCAGGGGGTAGTAGGACCACTCCTTTAGTATCATTATAATTCAGATTGAGCCTAATGTGCTGCGCCGAAGTTTCTAAGCATAACTACTCTGTGGGCACACCCCACTAAGAAGGATGGAGTAGGGACCGACCTGTGTGCTGCAGTGGGTCTCACTGTCTCCTGCTGTAACCTGCTGCGCTGTGCCAATGAAGAGAAATGCAACTGTACACTGTGGTCATTCCTGTACAGCACCCTGAGAACTGTGCAGGATGCTGGCCCACCAGTGACCTTTGATCCACCCAGATTCCCTACAGACTTACCAGTGAGGGGGGCGGGGCCGGGTCACGAAGTAAGATGGCCGCCTAAAGAGTGAGCTCTGGCCGCGGCGATCCCGGGGAGGCGACGGGGGCGCGGAGACCGCCGGAACGACTACCCTATCCAGCGCTGACCCCCTCTGCCGCGCTCCTGATCTGCGTCAGGAAAGTCCGCAGACACAAGCCTGGGGACCCGCAACTTGCGACTCGCCCTCGAGGGAGAAGGCCTGCCCGGGGGGCGGAGTCGTGTTACTTCGACGCAGCGGCCATCTCGTCAACGACGGCGGCGAGGCGACCCAGAGAGCAGCGGAGGCTCTTATGAATCTTCGGACCGGCAGGGGGGCATACTGGAACGCCGTGGGCCCCCCGGCAGGCGTCGCGTGGGCGGGGGCTCTATCGGAGCGGTGGAGCTGCACCCTCGGAATCTGGGCAGAGTGGCCTCACCGCCGAGGAACTCACTGGCGGCTAAGGTACGGCTCCCTGCTTCCCAGCGTTACCTGGTGATGCCGAGCCACCCTGACGACCACGCTTTACTGGGATTATGCGCCCATCCCCCCCTCCTCCCCTTGTAACACGTAAATAACAAAAAAGGAAGAAAGAAGAAAAGAGAAAAAAGAGAGAAAAGAGGAGAAAAAAGAACAGGAGGAGAAAGAGGAGGGGGAAGAACCGAAGGAGCTGGAGAGGTGGAGGAACGGGAGGGTGAAGGAGAGATGAGAAAGGACAAGTAACCTACTAGCATACGGAGAGGGGCAAACACCCTGCATCCCTCTCTACACAGGACATATTGGAGGGAGACGTGGACGGAAGGGGCAAGATAATAAAACAATAAATAAGAAATAAAAGAGGGGAAAAAAGAAAAAAAAAGAGATCAGAGGACAAAGGGAGAGAAACAAAAAATGACCAACGATAAGGCGGAACAATACTAAAGGAAAGATATTAAAAGACACACGAAAAAGGAAACTACACAAGGGGCAGACGTCCCAAGCTAGTACAACGAGGCGGGCCTCATTATCACCTACTTCTTTCCTCTCACCCAGGTCACCCAGGCATAGGAGCAGGAGCTAACGCCTTAGCCGCAACCCACACGTGCCAAGGGGACACCAGTGACTACGGAATGGGTGCCCAGAAATACATGCTCTTAACCAAGATGGACTGCTGGCAAAAGATCTGAAGAAAGACATGTCTACCCCCCTTCTCAACATCCCCTGCAACTAACCCTACTTAAAGGAGAGCCCTACACGGCAAATTGAGGACACAGCCTCATCAACACTCTGGGCTACAACAGGCCCTACACCGGCCCCACTAATGCGGAGCTTCCATCGCTATAACTCCCCCCTGCCTGATGACAACGGCAGATCGTTACACCCCGCAGCAGCCATTAAGTTGGTACAAATAAAGGGGGGAAAAGGAAAGAGGCGAAAAATAAGCAGACGGGAACAGATAAAAAAAAAAAAGGGGACGGAACAGAAACGGAAATTGGCTGACTTGGAACACTCACGCCCCCATCGGACCACGGGGAAGGCCTGGGCTTTAACTGGCCAGTCCCTGTAGACCGTTACGGCGATGCCCGGTGGCAAACCGAACCATAAACCCGCTAGCAAACCGGCACGACAACTATTATTTTCGGAAGCGCTCCATCACAAACGCCCAAATCCTACAACGACGGGCCCTCACCCATCGCCACCCTCAACTGAGTCTGACAAGGAACACTCCACAACCATGGAACAGATACTACAGGAGATCACCGCTGTCAGTCATCGCAGAGAGGGAATGGACGCCTCTATAACCTCACTAACACTGGAGACCGAATCCATGCGATTAGACATTGCAGGCTGCCAATCAAGGGTGACAGGACTGGAACAACGCATGGGATCACTGGAAGCGCAGGCAGCCGCATCCCAGGACCGAGACCAAGTCCTCCTCTACCTTAGGAGTAAACTAACGGACATGGAGGACGGAAGTCGGAGGGACAACATCCGCCTACTTGGGATTCCGGAAATTGAAGAAGGCACAGATATGCAGGCCTTTCTGAGCTCTACCCTCTCTAAACTGACCTCACTGGATTTCGACCCACCGCTGGAATTCCAACGGGCACACAGAGTAGGCCCGAAACGCTCCGACAACTCCTCAAGGCCTCACCAATCATTGCATGCCTATTACGGCATAACCAAACCCGTCAAATACTCCAAGCGGCGCGTAGCCATGGATCTTTCCGGGTAGATCAGCATGACATCCGAATAACCGCTGACTATTCCAAAGAGACCAATGAACGCAGAAAGGCCTTTCTAGTTCTACGACCCCGGCTTCGTCACCTGGAGATAAAATACGGTCTTTTTGACCCTGCAAGAATGTGGGTCACCAAAAACTGAGTATTCAAGGACATCTACAACCCCGAAGAATTGAGACTCTTCCTTGACTCTTTCCAACTTCAACCTATGGAATCTACCAGCACAAACCGCCTGCACGATACGTCAGGGGATGATGAAAGTAACGGAACTTTCCCCCAGGGATGGAGAAAGCAAGTACGGCCCTACATGACACTGATACCTGTCAAAGGGGCAGGGACATGGAGAGGCTAGCCAGATCACACAATGACAGGAGCCAGGTCTTACACGCTGTGGCAGCCCACACTCAGCTATCGGAAAGAGACAAATCCCGCTCCCCTTTAAAACCAACAACTGTATCTCCTTGAGATGGCGATTCGATACAGTGTATATGTGAGACAATTGCTTGAACATTGATACACAGCCGCCGATGACCCCAAGGACGGATGAGTACCTATTCAGATCATATATTTGTATTTTTCTCATAACTGTTTATAGTCGTTGGTGTCAGTGTTAAAATTAGGTGATTAATATGTCCATGTCTCCACAAAGTAATATAAGACCTTGTAATGTGACAACATCAGGTAAATTGTAAATTGTTTCTAGTGTAAGATAAGATGCACACACCAGCGCCTGGACCAGATTTTACTGACTCCCACAGGCTACATAAGAGTCAAGACTTGGCTTTATAGCTTTACACAGGCATTATCAAACACCTATTAAATAAACTGATGCGCCCCCACCGCACTACAGAACACCCCATAGCAGCAAACAATACAGCATAAGATAAATCTGCTCCAACATGTAATACACAAGATTAACACCGACACCAGAGCTAACTAACCCCCATAGCTTTTCCAGGGGCCAAGATCAGATCAAATAAAATTAAACTAACCTAAACCCTGTGACACGCAATCCAATGTACATCAGTACCTTCTCTAACACAATGCTGCAAACCACGGTATCGTAACATAAATTGTTAATAAACTCTACTGAGCATAAGTACTCGTCCCCAGACTAATCACTGCCAATATCTGCAATCCCCATACAGGACAGAATGATCATGATTGTACCACATGTTGAGTTAGCAAACTGACAATATCTATATATACTCCACTTTATAGTATTATGATGTAATAATACAAAACAAGGTATATACATGGAAGTGAGACACACACCGCCTACGCTTAGTCCAGGATTCAGCAGTTCTCATTATTTACTCTATGATAAATCCCCTGGCATTCAGCTTAACAGTCAATGATATAACAGTATGATAAGGCAATATGACATATTGGGGGTAATGTGGCGTCCGTACCGCCAACAGGCTGGTGGTACGGAGACCCATATTACGGTCGGGCCGGCGGTTTCCCGCCGTTTTAGCCCCGGCGGTGATAATCCACCAGGGCAGCGCTGCCCTGGGGATTATGACCTCCCTACCGCCAGCCTGTTTCTGGCGGTTTGCATCGCCAGGAAGAGGCTGGCGGTAAGGGCAGTCCTGGGGCCCCTGGGGGCCCCTGCACTGCCCTTGCCACTGGCATGGGCAGTGCAGGGGCTCCCTAACAGGGCCCCGGGCAGCTTTTCACTGTCTGCATAGCAGACAGTGAAAAGCGCGACGGGTGCTACTGCACCTGTCGCACGGCCGCAACACCGCCAGCTCCATTAGGAGCCGGCTCCTATGTTGCGGCCTCATCCCCGCTGGGCCGGCGGGCGTAAACTTGGTTTGCACCCGCCGGCCCAGCGGGGATGTCGTAATGGGGTCCGCGGGAGTGCGGACGCATTGGCTGCCGCCGCCCGCCAAGCTTGTAATGACCCCCATTATGTTATTAGAATTAACAGGTTACAGTAATGTTGTATTATGGGATAAAGTGACGCTATAGATGAATAGAAGTATTCAGGATGTTTTGTGCCTGCACCTCTTTGTACCTTCGCCTGAACGAGAACTATATTGCCCCATTCCCCCCCCTCCCACCTCCCCTCCCTACCCCTTTTCCATCTCCCCGTCCTTACCTTGCCCTCCCACAATATATTCTTAACCCTCTGCATCAACCTCTTTCCTCTCCTCTTTTATCAAATCATTCCCACAACCTATAACTCTGTACGACAGTACTACCCAGGCACAGTGACTATCCTCTATTCCAAAACTGTACACACATGAGTCGCGTAAACATCATACTTGTCATCATTCGTCGTCGAGCAGACCCGTCTCCATACAAAACCACGAACCTCCCCCCCCTCTCCATCATTGTCACATTAACAGGACGCTACCCCTCCAGTAAATTAAGCCAAGCCACACCAAAACAAACCAAACCAAATCAAACCAAACCAACAATACCCTGTGGACCAAGTCCCTGTCCACTGCCCAAATGTAATCACCTCTCTATCTAATCCTATCCTCATCCAGGATAACAAACCTTGATCATTGTTATCATCATTATCATGGTCACTAACCCCCCCCTCCGAGATTTTTCCCCTTTACAACATACTTGTGGGCCGCTCCTCCCTCCCCCCTCCGGGACCTGCACAATCTCTTTTCTCTTTTCTTGCCATAACTCGATGCCGGCTGCCTGTTGTCCCCCCCCCCCTCGCCTCCCCGGCAGAGACCACCCCGACGGCACGAGAGTTCCGAGAGGAATCTGACCCGCCGTTTACAGATCCAACCACAGAGGCTGGACCCCTAGCCTCCCCATCCCTCTCTTTTCTATCGCCTCTTTCAGCATTTTCTCTTGTTATTTTATTTATCTTATCCCATATACCGATTTTCACCCCCCCTTTCTTTTCTCTTCTTTTCACTACCTCTTGGCTCCCCCTATCTATTTTCTCTTCTTTTGCTCCCACCTCCCTCCCCCCTCCTTTTCTAGAGAGAACACCCGGCCCCCGCCAGCTGCGCCCCTCCCCCAAACCATTATACTATAACAAACACAACTCTCACACTAGATACTGAAGTAGCCCCCACCAGTACCATCTCCGGAAACGGTGCTGCCCTACACCACCGCCCAGAATGTCGGGGAACGTCCCCCAAGCGACACGCCCGCTACGAATCCTCTCCTGGAATGTACACGGCATGACGAGTTATGTTAAACGGAAAAAGATACTGTCCTACCTTCAATCTAAAAGAGAAGATATTGCCCTGATTCAAGAAACTCACCTCGCCATCCTGGAATCCAGTAAACTCAAACGGGACTGGGTAGAAAAGGTGATTTTTAGCTGCTGCCCAACAGACCAAGAGACTAGGAACAGCGCGCCTCGCAAATGCGGAGTAGCGATACTAACGCGTAAGTCCCTCCCGATCACAATCGTTAAAACATGGAATGATGCGGAGGGAAGATATATATTCGCTAAATTAAAACTAGGAAATACCTTTCTATGTGTGGGCTCCGTTTATGCACCAACCAGCACAAAGCGCCTCTCCTTCCTACAACTAAATCGCCTCCTGACCGAAATCGGAACTACCCGCTGTATAATCGGGGGAGACTGAAACCTTGCCCAAGATACCATATTGGACAGGACAGGCCCCATTGATGTAGGCAATAATCATGACAGGGCACTACTGATGGACCTAACTACGGATGCAGGCCTAGTTGACTGCTGGAGAATACAACACCCGAAAGATAAGGAATATACTTTTCTCTCATCTGTCCATGGTACACAATCGCGCTAGGACTATTTCTTTGTATCACACACTGTAATTCCCCAAGTGCTAGACACCTGTATCTTAGATAGCGGTCTCTCAGACCACTCCCCGATACTACTCCTGATCCAGGTAGGTCTAACCCCCCTCAGCCGAAAACCATGGTGCTTCGCTGTACATAGATACCGCTCCCCCCAAAGGAAGGAGCGACTCAAGACCCATGTATCCACATACATGGCCGAAAATACGGGCACTGTGACTTCCAAAAGGGTTTTATGGGCAGCGGCAAAGGCGACTCTGAGAGGAAACATGATGCGTGACGCAGCATTAGCCCACAGGGACAGAGTGGCCCACCAGAATACCTTAGAAACCACAATTCAGAACCTCACTAAACAATACACTGCTCAACCGTCTCCCAGGTTGCGCCGCTCCTTAGAACAGGCCAGAATGGCACACAATGAACTCTATACATCTCAGGCGGAATACGCGCTGCAAAAAGTATGTGGCCGCCACTATGAACAAGGCGAGAAGGCAGGATGCCTCCTATCGGCTCAGCTCCGACAGAGAGAGGCTGCTTCTGCCATCCCGGCCATAACGTCCTCCTCATGAGCGGTACTGACCCCCCCGCAAGAAATTGTGAACAAATTTGCCACGTACTACTGCCATCTCTATACCCCAGAAACAGCGACTGATCATATACAGACAGAGGCATTCCTTAAGGTGGCCAACCTACCTTGTCTGTTGGACGCAGGTCGAGCCATCCTAGAAGGCGATATAAGCAGGGAAGAAATAACGCAAATTATCGCAAACCTCCCCTATCATAAATCTCCTGGAGAGGACGGATTCCCTGTGGAATTTTATAGATGGGCCGGGGAAGAGGCAATCACAGCAGTGCACAAGGCACTTACAGAAGCATGTCAGGAAGCCTCCTTGGGCGCTCTGTCCAACAGGGCCACGATTGTTGTCTTGCCTAAGCCAGGGAGGGACCCTCTACTCTGTGGCAGTTATCGTCCCATCACCCTTTTGAATGGAGATGTTAAACTCCTAGCCAGCGTCCTGGCAGCACGCTTACGTAAGGTGATACTGTCTTTGATCCATAATACCAAAGTGGGGTTTGTACCGGGTCGCACCTCCAGAAATCATATGCGTACCCTCTGCCATACCTTACTGGAATCCCTACAACTACCAGAGGAAGCCCTAGCTCTATCTTTATGTGCGGAGAAAGCATTCAACCATATCGAATGGTCCTACCTGTTTACTACCATGAAGCACTTCGGCCTCGGAGAACAATTTATTTCCAAAGTCCGCCTATTGTATGACCATCCCACAGCACAGGTTTACTGCGGGGGCTTTCTTTCAGACCCATTCCCCATTGGAAGAGGCACTCGTCAGGGTTGCCCCCTGTCACCGCTCCTATTCCTACTGGCCATAGAACCTCTGGCAGCTACCAAACGGAACTCCCAACAGATAAAAGGTATTCCTTTAACAGAGGGCTCATCCAAAATCTATCTTTACGCAGATGACATTTTGCTAACTTTGTCCGACCTTGAAAACTCCCTGCCATTATTACTCTCTACCATAGAAGGCTTTGCACCCTTATCCGGATATCGGGTAAACTGGGATAAGAGCTAAGCGCAGCCAATATCCTGTGCAACGACGAGAGATGCAAAAACATGACATCCCATTTAAATGGACCCCGACTCGCCTTAAATACTTAGGAACGTTTATCAATCGAGGCCTGGAACACATGGTCAGGGACAACCTAGATCCTCTTATATCCCGAATGAAACAGGACTTCGCCAAGTGGCCACTACTGGGCCTGTCCATGTGGGGCAGGACGCAGGCGGTCAGAATGGTTACCCTCCAGCGCTTTACATATGTATTAGGCATGCTCCCTCTACTGGTACCTCTCTCCACGCTCCGCCTGATTGACGCATCAATAAGGACCTTCGTCTGGGGCTCCCTACGCCCAAGGCTGAAACCTGCAACAATATTGGCACAACAACCCTATGGAGGTTTAGGTCTACCCTCAGTAGAACAATACTCATTAGCCTTACAATTGTCACAGCTAGCGTACACACTCCCAGATACACCAGACCCCCCGCAATGGGTAGCCACAGAGAAACTCCTAAGAGGTCAGCATACGGAGATGGGAAGGACATACACTGATCACTCCCACTTACCTAATCCCATCCTTATGGCCACAAACACAGCATGGCGCAGAGCCCACCGGTTGCTTGGTATACACCCTTTTCTGCACGCCGAGGCCCCTATAGCAGGGAATAAAAGCATAAAAATAGGAGGGAGCATCCTCAGATGGCCCCAATGGATCGAGGCTGTTATCCATAACATATCTCAAATCATAGACTGAGATAGCTTTCGAACCTTTGCCTCCCTTCAGGAAGAGTTCGGCATACACAGTAACCAAGAGTGGCGATACATGCTGCTTAAGCATTGCATGCGTAGAGCCCTAGGAACCCCCCGTGGACACTTAAAGCCTCACCCATTGTCACCTATCTCCAGAAGTGGGGCCGACATAGAGGCGTTATGGCTGGTCTAAATGCAGAGCTCACAAACCATCTCTACTCGCAGCCTCTTCTTGCAAGACTGCGCCTAAAATGGCAGTACCGACTTGAGATCGCCTATCCGGAAGAAGAATGGTCAGCCATAATAGAAGCCCTTGACAGGGGAGTCCGCGAAGCCTGCCTGAAATTTTGTCTATTTAAAGTTTCTCCAAGAATGGTACTGGACCCCCATAAAACTTCTCAGGGCATGCTTGATGCCGCATGCGAAATGCTGGAGATGTGCAGACCCCCATTGTGACTTACTTCACATCCTATGTCATTGCTCGACGGTACAACCCTTATGGGATGCGGTACGCCATGCTCTGATAGACTCTATACAGATACCAAGCCCGACTCCGCCATCACTCATTCTTTTAAACGATATGCGCCCGTACCCTTCCCTATCGCGAGCCCATAAACGGTTACTTCATACGGCAATTGCCACAGCCAAAATATGCATACTCCGGCACTGGAGGCCCAGTATTGCCCCCACACCAACAGAATGGATGACAGCCATGTTCCAAACTGCCACCCACGAGCAAGTAATTTACAATCTGCAGGATCAAGCGGTGCTATTCGCGGAAGTCTGGAGTCCCTTCCTGACAAGATCATAAGGCAGCTGGTGGACGGTCGGCGAGCGTCAATCATCCTCTCAGAACTCTTCACTCTCCCCCCCTCCCTTTCCTACTCCTCCCCTCCCCCTTTTTTTATCCCCCCCCCCTTGCTCTCTCTCCCTTTTCTTTCACCCCCTAGGTCCCCCGCCTTGACAAAAGTCCTAGACCTCGGGCCGAGTAACCATATACTCCTCCTTTTCCCCTTATCCGACCAGTGTCTGATTATCTAACTCATATAAGAAGGACCCATTCTCCAAATAAATCCATTCCAATCTACATGCCCCTGTGGACACCCCCTTTGATCATTCCTCTTCTGGCGCTATCCTTCCCCATGTACTGGAACCTTTACCTCATATCATAACCATCTAGGCACATATGCCATACTGTCCAACTCAACGCGACAACTCACATCAGACAGGGGATAATCGAACTAATCATGCATCAACCATGACATTCTGGCCTCAAGACCCCCAGGTCCCTTTATTCATTTATCTATTCTTCCTCCTACCCCCTTCCCCACCCTCTCTTAGTTTATAAGATATTTTTTATCCCTCTCCCGCCCCATGATTAACCTCTTTCTTTGTTCTTCATTTTCTCTTATAATCCTTTACTTAAATGTTTATTCACAACCCTTCAACGTATTATTCAGAATAATTGTTAGATTGCATAAGTCTATATATCTCCTGTGAAATCATTTGTAAAGAGATGCTTTGAAGGTATATTTCTATATATTCTGTATCACCCCATATTCTTTAATAAAACAATAAAAAGAAAATTAAAAAAAGACTTACCAGTGAGGGGACTGTTGTTTTTGGCCCTTGTTGGTTTACAGTCCAAGCTATGTGTAGTATTATACATTGTGCATGAAGTGAAGAAGTGTGTTCTTATTGTGTTGTAGCTGCCTTGTTGGTGCGCTTAGGCCTGAAGGTGATGTGACAGTCAGTGAATTATAGGATTGTTAGTTGCATATATACATACTGACCCTTCTTGCACGATGACCCAGAAAGGTCACACATTGCTAAACAGTCTCGTATTCAGAACTTTCTAAAATGTAAGTTGTTTTTTAACTATCCTTCATTCACAGAGAGAATTCCAGCGCTTTGATGTATCCAACCAATATACGATTTTCTGAATGAAAGTATAACCAAGAGCTAGTCCATTCTGAAAGGGCCGTTCCTTTCGGCTGGTTGCAGATCCAGAGATTAGACTGAAGGACGACAGGTCTTGAGCCAAGGTTCACTCAGTGAGCGAAACAAAGGGTGATGAAAGAGATACGTTTTTGAACTGGTAGTCAGCCCTGTATTTGGTTTGTAGATCTGTGTGTCTGTGGTGCTACTTGTAGAGGGCAAACTTAGCAGGAGATAATGTGGTCCCGTGGACATATCATAGAGTGTCAGGCTGTAGCATATTGGATTATGTGTTGCTTGTGGAGTAGGATTTGAGAGATCCTGATGTAGAGGACATTGGCGTGATCCAGGCTCGACAACATTAGTGTAATAGTTGTCTGCACCCTTTGAGGGAATCCCAGGTGAGAAAGGATACAGTGTAATATGCTTAATGTATCGACGGTGCCTTTAGTTTCTCTGTGTCCGAGGGCTACAGGACAAGCAGGGGCTTTTACTCCTAATGTCCCTGGGCCCGACTTACTACCCTGTCCTGAGCAACTGGGCCAAGAACCCCTTAAGTACTTGATTGTCACTAGTAGCTGGGTGGCGCAGTCCAAGACTTCTCGGGGGGTGTATACTAGGAGACTAGGGGGTGAGCTCAGGCTCACAAATTAAAATACATTCAATAGCAGCAATAAATGATTGTCCAAATACTTTCTTTTATGAAAAAAGGAAGTACTATGTACGAACACAACGCAAAATACGGCATACACAAATAATACCCACAGTCCCCTGAGGACAGCACTCTAGTGCTCAATAGGCAGGTCCCTGATTCCCACTTTTGTCTCTCTAATGGTAGTGGTTATTACCCATTCATGATAGCCAACATTCAGGGTAGGCCCCAGAAGCAGTCTCAGGAGTTCCACTCCGACTCTTCCAAAGTCAAAAGTGTTTTGGTTCCTAAAGCAATATAAGGAAGAACACGTTACCGTGGGCGCTTCGACCCTGTCATCAGTCGTACCTTCTCCTGCAGGGGTTGCACTGTACCGGAGTCTCCTGGAGCATTCCTTCCTTGGACGTAGCAGAGGGTTGCAGTGGCTGCTGATAGTGATTAGCACTCTCGGCTTTGTAGGGGCAATGGCTGGTCATCCACAGCATTCCCTCCAATGACACAGTACGTTTCTCTGATCCTTCTCACAGGTACGAGGTAGATTGCTCAGGGTCTGATACTTCAGTCGGAGCTCGGGCACACACAAGTCATCATGGCATCCTTTTCATTTGATGTCAGAGAGACAAGGCAATGACCTCTGCCTTCATGGTGGCCCCCTCTGGCATACAGGGTTGCTAACTTTATTCTGCGACAGCCCACTTGGCATGGTAGTAATGCAATCTTTACAGCCGCCTCCTTTGGCAAATATGGGCGCAGACGTTACCCTGAAAATGGCTGAAGGTCTGATTAGTGAAGCAGTCACTTCCTGACACCACGTGATGGGGATCCACTCACCAGAATCCTACACTAGAACACATTACCTCCAAATGCTCACTTCTCCCTCACAGGGCACACTAGTCTTGGCAAGCAGACTGATGCTCCAGAGCAGGTGGTCTTGGATTTCCCTGGGTGATGCTCCCTCACTCAGCTGGGAGACTTGCTGGCCTTAGCACCAAGTCCTGGTCACAGGTAGAAGTCATGCAGAGCTTGTCCTCAGCCTGACTGGCTGCACAGCATAGCAGTTGACGACTTTTGGGGGCCTCAAGCTCCCCTTCTTAAAGTCAATTTCCAGACACTAAATGTGATTTACTGTCTGAGGTTTTGAAGTTGCATTGGGGGTCTGCTCCCTTTTGAAGTGCCCACTCCTCTACTCTGCTGTTCCTCCAGAAAGCAATCTGTCACAGCAAGAGCGACTCCAAATTTTATAGCCCCTCAACACAAGCCATGGGAGTGACAGGAGGTCTACAACTGATATGTGCATCAAAGTGTTATCCAAGGGCCCCAGCCCTACTCTTTATGAAGCTCTTATCAGCCCCATCTCTTCTCTAAGATGTGCCCAAATCCCTCCCCTGTGACCTCTCTGAATCAAAGAGTGGCCTTTGAAGCATACTGAAAGCCTGGCTCTTCCTTTCTCCAGTGTGTGTGCCACCCAATTCTCATGAATGCAGCAATCCATAATTCTGTCTGGAGAGAATCATCTAGCTCCTCATGCTCCACCAGTCAGCCCTGGGTCTGCCAAAATGGAACCCAGAGTCTACCATGTATTGCACCACTTACTTATGATCACTGTACTGTATGCTGCCAACATCACACGCATGCTACTCAATTCCTGGGTAAGGTTGTAATCTTTCACCATCATGAGGGTAGCACTTTGGGTGCCCCTCTTGGTCCAATGAGACCAAAATCTCTGTGACAGGCCTATGTCATGGTGCACACACATGATCCGTGTTCTTCCATAACAACAAAAATCAGCACCATGGATCCAGAAATCTTTGTAGCTGGGGCTCTCAGGGCAGGTGTGCACGCTTGTCATGTGAGGCACTTTTCCGTCCAAACACTCAGGTAACCTGTGGTTGGAGGAAGAGTTTGAAATCCATGTTCGTTCACCAGTTTACTTTTATCGAGGTAGTTAGTAGCAGTCCTGAGACCATGCAGCAGTAAGAGGTGTATCAGGATCCACCAGAGATAATCTCTGTCTTAGAAGTGCTGAATTTCAGAGGATTTGTCAAAATCTGCAAAGGTTGACTGCTGGGAGGTAGTTGCCATAAGCGTAGATATTAAGGTCAGAAGGCTTCTTCAGTTTTAGAATAATGTATCATCAATGTACTTGTCAGGTTGAATGAGTTGGTGAGCACCAATGCTTGTCCACTCACACATAAACATGACTACCAGACTTACTATTTTTGTACCTCCACAATAGAGCCCCTGTTGTGAATGTTAGGAATTAACTTCTAGCTGATCCCAGGCGGTCTCTCAGCCTGTCATTGAGGCTGAAACGTCTTGTCTCTATAGCCTAGAGGGTCAAGTTCTATGTTCATTGGTTTGACCTCGTGAAGAGGGAGCAGCCAGAACTCCAGTTACTGGACCCCACTTCTTGCTACCTCTATACTGGCTGCTGCAGGTTGAGAAGTGTGAAAGGGGATGCTAACCTTTGCATCATATCAAGCCAATTAGTTTGCCTGTGAGGAAACAGCATAAGTATTTGGTGTCAGATGTAAGGAGGGTTGTACCAAAAAAGTATAGAATTTTGCCCCAAGACAATTGGACTCCAGAACATCGACTATCATAATATTGTGGTAAGTATCTAGGTAACTAGAGAATTACTGTTTTTAAAGCCACATCTAAGTACCTTCAGATATACTGAAGGTAAAGCAGTATGTATAATAAACACTTGCTTATATATTTAACTTGACAGTAGTAATAATATTTTATCACTTGATATTATTACATGCCACCAATGAAAGCAGTCTATGCCACCTCACACATGCCAGGAGACACAAAGAGGTTACTGCCAACCTCAGATGGTAGTCCTTTCCTCCACCACTCTTCATCCGATGGACTACAACCACAATGCCACTGGGCACCCTCCTCCCATGAATACAGACATGAAGGGATGGGGCACAGGTAGTATATGGTATCAACAAGGCTCGCTAATCCCACCACTGCATACAGGACTCATACTTACTACATGGGCCAAGTGGGTGTAGACTGGCTTTGGGATGCAGCTCATTGCCTACTTTTTAAGAAACATACTGCATTTTCAGCAGTCAATCTTTGGATATATTTGCAGGAAGTAGTATCATTGATTCCTTCTGGCGCTCATAGAGGCCAGTTTAAACTCTTGGTTGTGGAGGTAGAAGCCAGTTTGACAAATTCCTCAAAATATCAATACATTACTTTGTCCTAGTGGTGCTAAAGCACAACAATGCAACAGAAACTGCCAGAATATGTTTATGGGACTGTCCAACACTTCAGTTAACTATGGCACGGACATGTAGAAATAGCACTAGAAACTACATAACCCATGGCATGACTCTGATTATATATATATTATGGAAAAAAACTCTGACATATTAGAAGGATATTACAAGTCACAGAGGAGTTCCATAACCATATAGTGGACTGAGGCTGGAGGCCGTGTTCCTTTACAAGGTTATGGAACACCGAGGTGACTTGCAAAATTCCAATTATGTACGGCAGAAGGTGTAGGAAACTAGTATCTTTCTGACATAGTTACCCCACTTTTTGCCTGGTGTTAGTGTGTTTAGACTGTAATGCACTGGGATCCTGCTAATCAGGGCACCAGTGTCTGTGCTCTATCCTCTAAATTTGGTTACTGGTAAACTTTTACACCTCACAATTGCATACTGGTGTACCCATGTAAGTCCCTAGTATATGGTACTTAGGTACCCAGGACATTGGTACACCAGAGGTCTCCCATGGGCTGCAGCATGTATTAAGCCACCCATGGGAGCCCATGCAAACTGTGTCTGCAGGCCTGTCATTACAGCGTTTGTGAAATGGTGCATGCACCTTTCACTTCAGATATAAGGCTTAACTTATATCAAGGTCACTGCACTTGGACACTGTAAGCCACCCCTCTGGTACACCCCTCTGGTAATCCCTTCATCCCAAGGGCAGGGTGCATGTCCCTAAGTGTGACGGTACCCCTACATGTGCAGGGTACCCTCACAAACCCCAGACTCCATTCCCTGGGCTTTGTAAGTGCGGGGAAGCCATCTTAAGGTATGTAGTGGACACTGGTCAAGACGAGTGGTCCAACTACATAATGGCTTCTCTGAACGTAGGCAACATGTTGGAATCTTGCAACTACACAGATTCCAGGTCTAGCTGCATGGTCCCATCTACTCTGGGGGTCTGGCTGTCAGCCCACACTGCTGCCTACCCCAGACACTGCTCTATCCTTCTGCTGATAAGCCTAACTCAAGCAAGGGACGGCAGAACAAAGGATTTCCAGAAAGGAAGAGGTGTGATCACTCTGCCTTTGAAATAGGTGTCTGGGGTGTGGTGGCCTCTGGGTGCCACCAGACTGCTTTGAAGGGCACATTTGGTGCACTCCTTGCATAATCCAGTTTGCACTAGTTCAGGAACCCCAGGTTCCCGCTCTGGCATGAAACTACACAAAGGAGAGGGAAGTGACCACCCCTCTGTCCAGCTCCTTCCCTAGGGAGGTGTACAAAGTTCTACAGTGTAGCTAGTTGATTCTAACATCTTGGAAACAAGGTGGGCAGAGGCCCCTGGGAATATATGACTGGTTAGGTCAGGTAGATGACGTACCTGACGCCCTCTGATAGGATGGTCGCTACAGAGAGTGACCATCCCCCTTTCAGGGTTACTTAAGGACTTCCCCTAGGGTGGGTTATCGGATTTATCAAAGAAGACTCTTCAAGGAACTCTCTGCAATAACGTCTACCGCTCCTGGCCTCAGGAACTGCTGCTGACCTGCTTTTCGAACTGAAACAAGACTGCATCGAGTTGAGGGGGCTCCCACTGCAATATTGTTTCTCCAGCTCCTGCAAGATTTCTGCCACGTCCATGACTGTGCATTCTCCAGAGTCACAAGGACTCTGCCTGTATCCAAGAAGCAAGAAGGGAGTGAAGGAGTCACTCCCCTGTATCCACAGACACCTCAAAACAACAATGACCCTGATGAATCCTCCTGTCCCACCAACAATGAAAAGGCTCTGCTCACAGGTGGTATTTTGGTGGATCTCTCTGGGTCTAACTTGTCTTCTGACCAACTTGGAAGATGGTGGACCCTTGCTGCAGCCACTGGAATGGAACCACTGTGCACCTCGACTGTTGCTCTTGCCAAGGCTTGTTGGCTCTTCCTCCAAGAGATATCTGAGTTCCAAGAAGCCCCAGCCTCCAGCACTCTGCAGCTCTAAGATCAGCTTCCACCTTGCAGCTCCTGGGACGTGAGACTCCTGTTTGTTTGTGCTGCTGAGACCTCCCTGTGACTCCCTGTAACTGCTGGCAGTGGGTCACTCGTGGGGCTACTCCGACTGGCTGGCTTTCCATCCTGCTGAAGGCCTGCCCTGACTCCCCTCTAAGGGTAAAGTCACTAGGATCTTGCTGGTCCTCAAAAACCTGCAAACTTCCTTGCATCAGCCATTTGCATTTGCCAAGGCTTATTGTTGGTCCTATTGGCCACTGACCCTCCTGCAATCTTGTGACTGATGTGGGACAACTCATGGGCAACTCCAATAATCTCCTGTATGCCACTGTACTCTGCATCTGGGTTTCTTTCTTCATCATACTGCAGGAACTTCACCTCCAAGAGGGTGGGTATTGCTTACCTGTACTACCTGGACATCTCTGAGTGGCCTAGACATGTCCCCTTCTTTTTCAGGTATTTCAAGTCTTGAATCCACCTTTGGGTTCCACCGACCTGATCCACTGATGGCAACAGCAGCTGGACAATCGAGGCTTCAATTGACTTCAACTATGGTTTCCATTACCACTTCACCCCTATGCACCTGGGCACCCTGGTGTAGGTACTCTGGTCTTCTTGGTATCCACGAGTGGAGGCACTCTCCAACCTTCTTTGTACTAAATAGTTTCCATGGGGTCCACTGGAGAGGGTCCTATATCCATAAAAACCCAAAAGTGATGGTCCTGTGTTAACTTATGGGACACCCGGCTCAATAACAACTCTGCACCCAGGCGCCTGTGAGATTCCTAGTACTTACCTCTGGTAATTTCCTATTCCCCCAGCCCCTGGGATCCTAACACACTTACCTTGGTTGGGTAACTCCATTTTTATAACACTTTCTTAGTATACGGTTTCCCCCCCATGGGGCCCCATGTATTTCTATGCTTTTCCTGCTTGTTGCTAAGTGTATATTTTGTGTATTGATATCTCCGATTTTAGATATACCAATGCTAGTGTAGTGTTAGTGTTGTAATAAGTTTACTTTATTTTTGCAACATCTGGTGTGGTTCTTTCTAGTGTAACAGTTATTGATGACTATTATGGAATTGCAAGTGCTTTACACTCCTCCTAGATAAGCTTTAGCTGCTCACCACATCTACTTCTGGGGAGCTTTTACTATCTGGACACCTAAACACTATCACTAAGGGTTGCTTGGACTAAGTATAGAGTGCCATCTGTAGGAAAGTACCATCTTGCCTGGCATGTTACCCCCATTTTTCACTGTATATATGTTGTTTTAGTTGTATGTGTCACTGGGACCCTAGTAACCCAGGGCCCCAGTGCTCATAAGTGTGCCTGAATGTGTTACCTGTGTAGTGACTAACTGTCTCACTGAGGCTCTGCTAATCAGAACCTCAGTGGTTATGCTCTCTCATTTCTTTCCAAATTGTCACTAACAGGCTAGTGACCATTTTTACCAATTTACATTGGCTTACTGGAACACCCTTATAATTCCCTAGTATATGGTACTGAGGTACCCAGGGTATTGGGGTTCCAGGAGATCCCTATGGGCTGCAGCATTTCTTTTGCCTCCCATAGAGAGCTCTGACAATTCTTACACAGGCCTGCCACTGCAGCCTGAGTGAAATAACGTCCACGTTATTTCACAGCCATTTTACACTGCACTTAAGTAACTTATAAGTCACCTATATGTCTAACCTTTACCTGGTAAAGGTTAGGTGCAAAGTTACTTAGTGTGAGGGCACCCTGGCACTAGCCAAGGTGCCCCCACATTGTTCAGAGCCAATTCCCTGAACTTTGTGAGTGCGGGGACACCATTACACGCGTGCACTACATATAGGTCACTACCTATATGTAGCTTCACAATGGTAACTCCGAATATGGCCATGTAACATGTCTATGATCATGGAATTGCCCCCTCTATGCCATCCTGGCATAGTTGGCACAATCCCATGATCCCAGTGGTCTGTAGCACAGACCCTGGTACTGCCAAACTGCCTTTCCTGGGGTTTCACTGCAGCTGCTGCTGCTGCCAACCCCTCAGACAGGTTTCTACCCCCCTGGGGTCAAGCCAGGCTTGTTCCAGGATGGCAGAACAAAGGACTTCCTCTGAGAGAGGGTGTTACACCCTCTCCCTTTGGAAAATGGTGTGAAGGCAGGGGAGGAGTAGCCTCCCCCAGCCTCTGGAAATGCTTTCATGGGCACTTTTGGTGCCCATTTCTGCATAAGCCAGTCTACACCGGTTCAGGGACCCCTTAGCCCTGCTCTGGCGCGAAACTGGACAAAGGAAAGGGGAGTGACCACTCCCCTGACCTGCACCTCCCCTGGGAGGTGTCCAGAGCTCCTCCAGTGTGCTCCAGACCTCTGCCATCTTGGAAACAGAGGTGCTGCTGGCACACTGGACTGCTCTGAGTGGCCAGTGCCACCAGGTGACGTCAGAGACTCCTTCTGATAGGCTCCTTCAGGTGTTGCTAGCCTATCCTCTCTCCTAGGTAGCCAAACCCTCTTTTCTGGCTATTTAGGGTCTCTGTCTCTGGGGAAACTTTAGATAACGAATGCAAGAGCTCATCCGAGTTCCTCTGCATCTCTCTCTCACCTTCTGCCAAGGAATCGACTGCTGACCGCGCTGGAAGCCTGCAAACCTGCAACATAGTAGCAAAGACGACTACTGCAACTCTGTAACGCTGATCCTGCCGCCTTCTCGACTGTTTTCCTGCTTGTGCATGCTGTGGGGGTAGTCTGCCTCCTCTCTGCACCAGAAGCTCCGAAGAAATCTCCCGTGGGTCGACGGAATCTTCCCTCTGCAACCGCAGGCACCAAAAAGCTGCATTACCGGTCCCTTGGGTCTCCTCTCAGCACAACGAGCGAGGTCCCTCGAATCCAGCGACTCTGTCCAAGTGACCCCCACAGTCCAGTGACTCTTCAGTCCAAGTTTGGTGGAGGTAAGTCCTTGCCTCACCTCGCTGGGCTGCATTGCTGGGAACCGCGACTTTTGCAGCTACTCCGGCCCCTGTGCACTTCCGGCGGAAATCCTTTGTGCACAGCCAAGCCTGGGTCCACGGCACTCTACGCTGCATTGCACGACTTTCTAAGTTGGTCTCCGGCGACGTGGGACTCCTTTGTGCGACTTCGGGTGAGCACCGTTTCACGCATCCTCGTAGTGCCTGTTTCTGGCACTTCTCTGGGTGCTACCTGCTGCTAAGAGGGCTCCTTGTCTTGCTCGACGTCCCCTCTCTCTCCTGGTCCAATTTGCGACCTCCTGGTCCCTCCAGGGCCACACCAGCGTCCAAAAACGCTAACCGCACGATTTGCAGCTAGCAAGGCTTGTTGGCGTTCTTTCGGCGGGAAAACACTTCTGCACGACTCTCCACGGCGAGAGGGATCCGTCTACCAAAGGGGAAGTCTCTAGCCCTTTTCGTTCCTGCAGAAACCTCAGCTTCTTCTGTCCAGTAGAAGCTTCTTTGCACCCGCAGCTGGCATTTCCTGGGCATATGCCCACCTCCGACTTGCTTGTGACTTTTGGACTTGGTCCCCTTGTTCCACAGGTATCCTATATTGGAAATCCACAGTTGTTGCATTGCTGATTTGTGTCTTTCCTGCATTATTCCTCTAACACGACTTCTTTGTCCTTAGGGGAACTTTAGTGCACTTTGCACTCACTTTTCAGGGTCTTGGGGAGGGTTATTTTTCTAACTCTCACTATTTTCTAATAGTCCCAGCGACCCTCTACAAGGTCACATAGGTTTGGGGTCCATTCGTGGTTCGCATTCCACTTTTGGAGTATATGGTTTGTGGTGCCCCTATCCCTATGTTTCCCCATTGCATCCTATTGTAACTATACATTGTTTGCACTGTTTTCTAAGACTATACTGCATATTTTTGCTATTGTGTATATATATCTTGTGTATATTTCCTATCCTCTCACTGAGGGTACACTCTAAGATACTTTGGCATATTGTCATAAAAATAAAGTACCGTTATTTTTAGTATAACTGTGTATTGTGTTTTCTTATGATATTGTGCATATGACACTAAGTGGTACTGTAGTAGCTTCACCCGTCTCCTAGTTCAGCCTAAGCTGCTCTGCTAAGCTACCATTATCTATCAGCCTAAGCTGCTAGACACCCTATACACTAATAAGGGATAACTGGGCCTGGTGCAAGGTGCAAGTACCCCTTGGTACTCACTACAAGCCAGTCCATCCTCCTACATTGGTTGTGCAGTGGTGGGATAAGTGCTTTGAGACTACTTACCACCCTTGTCATTGTACTTTTCATAAGAGAAAAATATACAAAACAAGGTCAGTGTATATACACATAGCCAAAAAGTTTTGCATTTCCTCTTTTCACTCTTTTCTAAGTGCTGAAAAGTACTTCTAACTTTCTAAAAAGTTCTAAAAAGTTTTAAAAGTTTTTTTCTCTGTCTTTCTAAAAGCTCTGACAAACTTTTTTATCTTTTTCTATCACTTTAACTCTCTCTAAAAATGTCTGGCACAGGCCAAAATGTTGATCTGTCCAAACTTGCATATGATCACCTTAGCTGGAAAGGAGCAAGGAGTCTCT
The DNA here is from genome assembly GCF_031143425.1 of Pleurodeles waltl. Classification (NCBI taxonomy): domain Eukaryota; kingdom Metazoa; phylum Chordata; class Amphibia; order Caudata; family Salamandridae; genus Pleurodeles; species Pleurodeles waltl. The sequence continues at coordinate 483,591,168 of NC_090446.1, forward strand.
GCATAGAGAGAGGTTTGAGTGTAGGGAAGAATCCTTCCTTAGAACTGTTAATTAACATGCTTAGAGAACAGGATAAGGCTAAAAGTGCCCCATCTGTTGAAAAAGTAGCTAATGGTTCTCAATCTGATCCAGGGACTCCCCCAGGAAAAGATTCTGGAAAGAAACTTCCTAGCCTGCCCATTACTAGACAGTCTAGCATAGTTGGTAATGATGATGAGCCACACCATACAAATAGTGTTGTCTCACATCATATCAAAAGCATTTATTCTCACCATACTGGTAGTGATGTTTCTGTTAGCCAAGCTGTTAGGGTGGCTTCTGTAAGGGACAGGTCTCCTTCTGTCCATTCTCACCATACTTCTGTTTCAAGGCATGTCCCTCCCACCCACCCTGATGACAGATTGTTAGAAAGGGAGCTCAATAGATTGAGAGTGGAACAAACCAGACTGAAGCTCAAGAAGCAACAGCTGGATTTGGATAGACAGACTTTAGAAGTAGAGAAGGAGAGACAGAAACTGGGTTTAGAAACCCATGGTGGCAGCAGCAGTATTCCCCATAGTCATCCTGCAAAAGAGCATGATTCCAGGAATCTGCACAAGATAGTTCCCCCTTATAAGGAGGGGGATGACATTAACAAGTGGTTTGCTGCACTTGAGAGGGCCTGTGTTGTACAGGATGTCCCTCAAAGGCAGTGGGCTGCTATCCTATGGCTATCATTTAGTGGAAAAGGTAGGGATAGGCTCCTTACTGTGAAAGAAAATGATGCTAATAATTTCCAAGTTCTTAAGAATGCACTCCTGGATGGTTATGGCTTAACCACTGAACAATACAGGATAAAGTTCAGAGAGACCAAAAAGGAGTCTTCACAAGACTGGGTTGATTTCATTGACCATTCAGTGAAGGCCTTGGAGGGGTGGTTACATGGCAGTAAAGTTACTGATTATGACAGCCTGTATAACTTGATCCTGAGAGAGCATATTCTTAATAATTGTGTGTCTGATTTGTTGCACCAGTACTTGGTGGACTCTGATCTGACCTCTCCCCAAGAATTGGGAAAGAAGGCAGACAAATGGGTCAGAACAAGGGTGAACAGAAAAGTTCATACAGGGGGTGACAAAGATGGCAACAAGAAGAAGGATGGTAAGTCTTCTGACAAGGGTGGGGACAAATCTAAAAATGAGTCTTCATCAGGCCCACAAAAACACTCTGGTGGGGGTGGTGGGCCCAAATCCTCTTCTAATCAAAACAAGGAAAAGAAACCTTGGTGCTATTTATGTAAAATAAAAGGCCATTGGACAACAGATCCCAGTTGTCCAAAGAAAGGCACCAAGCCTCCTACCACTACAACCCCTACTGCTACACCTAGTGTCCCTACTAATAGCAGTGGTGGTGGGAGCAAACCTACTAATAGCCAATCCAAGGGAGTAGCTGGGCTCACTATTGGTAACTTAGTTGGGGTTGGCCTTGTTAGGGAGGCCACAGAGGCTGTGTTAGTCTCTGAGGGGGGTATTGATTTAGCCACCTTAGTTGCTTGTCCCCTTAATATGGATAAGTACAAGCAGCTACCCCTAATAAATGGTGTTGAGGTTCAGGCCTACAGGGACACTGGTGCCAGTGTGACTATGGTCATAGAGAAACTGGTCCACCCTGAACAACACCTACTTGGTCACCAGTACCAAGTAACCGATGCTCACAACAACACACTTAGCCACCCCATGGCTGTTGTTAATCTCAACTGGGGGGGGGGTTACTGGTCCAAAGAAAGTTGTGGTAGCCACAGATTTACCTGTAGACTGTCTACTAGGAAATGATTTGGAGACATCAGCTTGGTCAGATGTGGAGTTGGAGGCCCATGCAGCAATGCTGGGCATCCCAGGGCATATTTTTGCTTTGACAAGGGCTCAGGCCAAAAAGCAAAAAGGACAGGGAAGCTTGGATCCTGGAACAATGGACCAAGTGCTCCCTAAAGCTAGGATTCAACTTCTGAGGAAGAAGAATTCCCTCCCTGTGCAGAACCTACACCAGAGGAGCTGGAAGCAGACACTGCTGAGCTTTTGGGTGAAGGGGGGCCTGCCAGAGAGGAGCTGAGTGTGGCACAGTAAACCTGTCCCACATTAGAGGGTCTCAGACAGCAAGCTGTCAAACAAGCTAATGGGGATGTCAGTGACTCTCACAGAGTTTACTGGGAGAACAACCTCTTGTACACTGAGCATAGGGATCCTAAACCTGGAGCTGCCAGGAGATTAGTGATTCCTCAGGAGTACAGAAAGTTCCTCCTAACCCTGGCACATGACATTCCCCTAGCTGGGCATTTAGGACAAAAGAAAACTTGGGACAGGCTTGTTCCCCTGTTTCATTGACCAAGAATGTCTGAGGACACAAAGGAATTTTGTAAGTCCTGTGAAACCTGTCAAGCCAGTGGCAAGACAGGTGGCACCCCAAAGGCACCCCTTATTCCACTGCCTGTGGTTGGGGTTCCCTTTGAAAGGGTAGGGGTTGACATAGTTGGCCCCCTTGACCCTCCTACTGCTTCAGGCAATAGATTCATCTTAGTGGTAGTGGACCATGCCACAAGATATCCTGAAGCTATTCCTTTAAGGACCACTACAGCACCTGCAGTGGCAAAGGCCCTCCTGTGAATATTTTCCAGGGTGGGCTTCCCAAAGGAAGTAGTATCAGACAGGGGAAGCAATTTCATGTCTGCATACTTAAAGGCCATGTGGAAGGAGTGTGGTGTAACATACAAGTTCACAACACCCTATCATCCACAAACAAATGGATTGGTGGAGAGATTTAATAAAACTCTCAAAGGCATGATTATGGGTCTCCCTGAAAAACTCCGCAGGAGATGGGATATCCTTCTACCATGCCTCCTTTTTGCCTACAGGGAGGTACCCCAGAAAGGAGTGGGCTTCAGCCCCTTTGAACTTCTTTTTGGACACCCTGTTAGGGGTCCACTCACACTTGTAAAGGAGGGTTGGGAACAACCTTTAAAAGCTCCTAAGCAGGATATTGTGGATTATGTACTTGGCCTCAGATCAAGAATGGCTGAGTACATGAAAAAGGCCAGTAAAAACCTTCAGGCCAGCCAAGACCTCCAGAAGCAATGGCATGATCAGAAGGCTGTTTTGGTTCAGTACCAACCAGGGCAGAAAGTGTGGGTCTTGGAGCCTGTGGCCCCAAGAGCACTCCAAGATAAATGGAGTGGACCCCACACAATTGTTGAAAAGAAGGGAGAAGTCACCTATTTAGTTGACTTAGGCACTGCCAGGAGTCCCCTTAGGGTGCTCCATGTCAACCGCCTGAAACCCTACTATGACAGGGCTGATCTCACCCTGCTCATGGCAACAGATGAGGGACAGGAAGAAGACAGTGATCCTCTACCTGATCTCTTCTCTTCCACAGAACAAGATGCTCTGGTGGAAGGTGTAGTTTTGGCTGATTGCCTTACTGCTGAGCAGAAAGACAATTGCATAAATCTCCTAGATCAATTCTCTGAACTCTTCTCTACTGTGCCAGGTACCACTTCTTGGTGTGAGCACACTATAGATACTGGAGACAGCTTGCCTGTCAAAAGTAAGATCTATAGGCAGCCTGACCATGTCAGGGACTGCATAAAGCAAGAGGTCCAGAAAATGTTAGAACTAGGAGTGGTTGAGCACTCTGACAGTCCATGGGCTTCTCCTGTGGTACTGGTACCAAAACCCCATTCCAAAGATGGAAAGAAGGAAATGCGGTTTTGTGTAGACTATAGAGGTCTCAACTTGGTAACCAAAACTGATGCTCACCCTATACCCAGGGCAGATGAGCTCATAGATACACTGGCATCTGCCAAGTATCTAAGCACTTTTGACTTGACTGCAGGGTATTGGCAGATCAAATTGTCAGAAGATGCTAAACCTAAGACTGCATTTTCAACCATTGGAGGACATTACCAGTTTACTGTAATGCCTTTTGGTTTGAAAAATGCACCTGCCACTTTTCAAAGGTTGGTGAACACAGTCCTGCAAGGGCTGGAAGCTTTCAGTGCAGCATATTTGGACGATATAGCTGTCTTTAGCTCCAGCTGGGATGATCACCTGGTCCACCTATGGAAAGTTTTGGAGGCCCTGCAAAAGGCAGGCCTCACTATCAAGGCTTCAAAGTGCCAGATAGGGCAGGGTAAGGTGGTTTATCTGGGACACCTTGTTGGTGGGGAACAGATTGCACCACTACAGGGGAAAATCCAAACAATTATTGATTGGGTTCCCCCTACCACTCAGACTCAAGTGAGAGCCTTCCTAGGCCTCACTGGGTATTACAGGAGGTTCATTAAGAACTATGGCTCCATTGCAGCCCCTCTTAATGACCTCACATCCAAGAAAATGCCTAAAAAGGTATTATGGACAGCAAACTGTCAGAAAGCTTTTGAGGAGCTGAAGCAGGCCATGTGCTCTGCACCTGTCCTGAAAAGCCCTTGTTACTCTAAAAAATTCTATGTCTAAACTGATGCATCTGAATTAGGAGTAGGGGCAGTCCTATCACAACTTAATTCTGAGGGCCAGGATCAACCTGTTGCTTTTATTAGTAGGAGGTTGACCCCTAGAGAAAAGCGTTGGTCTGCCATTGAGAGGGAGGCCTTTGCTGTGGTCTGGGCACTGAAGAAGTTGAGGCCATACCTGTTTGGCACTCACTTCATTGTTCAGACAGACCACAAACCTCTACTTTGGCTAAAACAAATGAAAGGTGAAAATCCTAAATTGTTGAGGTGGTCCATATCCCTACAGGGAATGGAATATACAGTGGAACATAGACCTGGGAGTAGCCACTCCAATGCAGATGGACTCTCCAGATATTTCCACTTAGACAATGAAGACTCATCAGGTCATGGCTAGTCTTATTGTCCTTCGTTTGGGGGGGGGGGGGGTTTGTGTAGGAAAGTACCATCTTGCCTGGCATGTTACCCCCATTTTTCACTGTATATATGTTGTTTTAGTTGTATGTGTCACTAGGACCCTGGTAACCCAGGGCCCCAGTGCTCATAAGTGTGCCTGAATGTGTTACCTGTGTAGTGACTAACTGTCTCACTGAGGCTCTGCTAATCAGAACCTCAGTGGTTATGCTCTCTCATTTCTTTCCAAATTGTCACTAACAGGCTAGTGACCATTTTTACCAATTTACATTGGCTTACTGGAACACCCTTATAATTCCCTAGTATATGGTACTGAGGTACCCAGGGTATTGGGGTTCCAGGAGATCCCTATGGGCTGCAGCATTTCTTTTGCCACCCATAGGGAGCTCTGACAATTCTTACACAGGCCTGCCACTGCAGCCTGAGTGAAATAACGTCCACGTTATTTCACAGCCATTTTACACTGCACTTAAGTAACTTATAAGTCACCTATATGTCTAACCTTTACCTGGTAAAGGTTAGGTGCAAAGTTACTTAGTGTGAGGGCACCCTGGCACTAGCCAAGGTGCCCCCACATTGTTCAGAGCCAATTCCCTGAACTTTGTGAGTGCGGGGACACCATTACACGCGTGCACTACATATAGGTCACTACCTATATGTAGCTTCACAATGGTAACTCCGAATATGGCCATGTAACATGTCTATGATCATGGAATTGCCCCCTCTATGCCATCCTGGCATAGTTGGCACAATCCCATGATCCCAGTGGTCTGTAGCACAGACCCTGGTACTGCCAAACTGCCTTTCCTGGGGTTTCACTGCAGCTGCTGCTGCTGCCAACCCCTCAGACAGATTTCTACCCCCCTGGGGTCAAGCCAGGCTTGTCCCAGGATGGCAGAACAAAGGACTTCCTCTGAGAGAGGGTGTTACACCCTCTCCCTTTGGAAAATGGTGTGAAGGCAGGGGAGGAGTAGCCTCCCCCAGCCTCTGGAAATGCTTTCATGGGCACTTTTGGTGCCCATTTCTGCATAAGCCAGTCTACACCGGTTCAGGGACCCCTTAGCCCTGCTCTGGCGCGAAACTGGACAAAGGAAAGGGGAGTGACCACTCCCCTGACCTGCACCTCCCCTGGGAGGTGTCCAGAGCTCCTCCAGTGTGCTCCAGACCTCTGTCATCTTGGAAACAGAGGTGGTGCTGGCACACTGGACTGCTCTGAGTGGCCAGTGCCACCAGGTGACGTCAGAGACTCCTTCTGATAGGCTCCTTCAGGTGTTGCTAGCCTATCCTCTCTCCTAGGTAGCCAAACCCTCTTTTCTGGCTATTTAGGGTCTCTGTCTCTGGGGAAACTTTAGATAACGAATGCAATAGCTCATCCGAGTTCCTCTGCATCTCTCTCTTCACCTTCTGCCAAGGAATCGACTGCTGACCGCGCTGGAAGTCTGCAAACCTGCAACATAGTAGCAAAGACGACTACTGCAACTCTGTAACGCTGATCCTGCCGCCTTCTCGACTGTTTTCCTGCTTGTGCATGCTGTGGGGGTAGTCTGCCTCCTCTCTGCACCAGAAGCTCCGAAGAAATCTCCCGTGGGTCGACGGAATCTTCCCCCTGCAACCGCAGGCACCAAAAAGCTGCATTACCGGTCCCTTGGGTCTCCTCTCAGCACGACGAGCGAGGTCCCTCGAATCCAGCGACTCTGTCCAAGTGACCCCCACAGTCCAGTGACTCTTCAGTCCAAGTTTGGTGGAGGTAAGTCCTTGCCTCACCTCGCTGGGCTGCATTGCTGGGAACCGCGACTTTTGCAGCTACTCCGGCCCCTGTGCACTTCCGGCGGAAATCCTTTGTGCACAGCCAAGCCTGGGTCCACGGCACTCTAACCTGCATTGCACGACTTTCTAAGTTGGTCTCCGGCGACGTGGGACTCCTTTGTGCGACTTCGGGTGAGCACTGTTTCACGCATCCTCGTAGTGCCTGTTTCTGGCACTTCTCCGGGTGCTACCTGCTGCTAAGAGGGCTCCTTGTCTTGCTCCACGTCCCCTCTCTCTCCTGGTCCAATTTGCGACCTCCTGGTCCCTCCAGGGCCACAGCAGCGTCCAAAAATGCTAACCGCACGATTTGCAGCTAGCAAGGCTTGTTGGCGTTCTTTCGGCGGGAAAACACTTCTGCACGACTCTCCACGGCAAGAGGGATCCGTCCACCAAAGGGGAAGTCTCTAGCCCTTTTCGTTCCTGCAGAAACCTCAGCTTCTTCTGTCTAGTAGAAGCTTCTTTGCACCCGCAGCTGGCATTTCCTGGGCATATGCCCACCTCCGACTTGCTTGTGACTTTTGGACTTGGTCCCCTTGTTCCACAGGTATCCTAGATTGGAAATCCACAGTTGTTGCATTGCTGGTTTGTGTCTTTCCTGCATTATTCCTCTAACACAACTTCTTTGTCCTTAGGGGAACTTTAGTGCACTTTGCACTCACTTTTCAGGGTCTTGGGGAGGGTTATTTTTCTAACTCTCACTATTTTCTAATAGTCCCAGCGACCCTCTACAAGGTCACATAGGTTTGGGGTCCATTCGTGGTTCGCATTCCACTTTTGGAGTATATGGTTTGTGGTGCCCCTATCCCTATGTTTCCCCATTGCATCCTATTGTAACTATACATTGTTTGCACTGTTTTCTAAGACTATACTGCATATTTTTGCTATTGTGTATATATATCTTGTGTATATTTCCTATCCTCTCACTGAGGGTACACTCTAAGATACTTTGGCATATTGTCATAAAAATAAAGTACCGTTATTTTTAGTATAACTGTGTATTGTGTTTTCTTATGATATTGTGCATATGACACTAAGTGGTACTGTAGTAGCTTCACCCGTCTCCTAGTTCAGCCTAAGCTGCTCTGCTAAGCTACCATTATCTATCAGCCTAAGCTGCTAGACACCCTATACACTAATAAGGGATAACTGGGCCTGGTGCAAGGTGCAAGTACCCCTTGGTACTCACTACAAGCCAGTCCAGCCTCCTACACCATCCCATAGATGTACACAAAAAACTAAGCCAACCTCCTACAGGGGATGCGTTATCCCACACAATACCTTGTCACACCATCACCTTTCCCACAGACCTCTTAAAGCCTTGGTGCATAGCTCTTTCATATGAAAGACAGAGCATGTTTGCATACATGAAGAGTACAAATAGAAAATCTAGTGCAAAATTAAACCCGTGAAAACCCTGTTAGATATTTGTTACAAAAATATAATAGAAACAGTTCAATACAAGCCAGTTTTTTTTAAAAAGAAAACCTCAGTAGATAGGAATGTGTAGAAACATGCAGAAATATTCTAACTTTTCTATAATAATCTAAGGAGTGCAAGAAACAAACATGTTCTTTCTGCTTTTCACTGTAAGCTACAACAAGCATTTGCAATGCAATAGGTCTCACATATTTCAAACAAGTTAATTGTCATCTTTTAACAACAGCGCCAATAAGCAAAAACAAAATAAAACATGAAAAGAAATTGAGAAAAGATGACTTGGCAAAATAAAATAAAATTAGCTTTAAAAAATAAAGCTTTGCAATTTTGTGCCTGTTGGGCACGTTTTTGCACGTCACAATCCTTCTGTTTGTAGGGCACTCGGAGTTAAAAAGAACAAATACTACCTCGATCACATTGGGAGCAGCGGACAGGCACTAATTAAGTTGTATCAATTAGAGCTTGATCCCTGCTCCACACAGAGAATGGAAGTAATGCCAGGCATGCCTTGACGAATTACGAGGCTGTAAAGAAGAGTGCCACACAAACCAACAAATGGTGAGCAACAGGTGGGCACCAAGCCCTGTACTGAACACAGCAGAATCTCACAAGTGAGATGCATGCGCTAGCACATGCACTTGCAGGCTCAACCCTAAAAATAGAGCAGAAGAATGAAAAGTGATGGTTAATTTTTGTTGCGTTAAACAGCTGCTCATGTATCTGACCTGACCTGCCTTTCCGCTCAGCTGTTGGCAGAAGGCATTGTGACATCAGCACTCGCCTAAATCAACTTTTTACACCTGAGTTCTGATATCTTTTCTTTATAATTGGCGACTGGGTGCATCACAAGTTGGCAGCTTTACAAGGGGAAAATAACCTCCTTGTTGCACATTATAAGAATACTGCAAGTCACTATGAGTTTCATAACCATATAGAGGAACGAGGTTGACAGCCTAGACTCTTTATACGTTTATGGAACTTTGAGGTGACTTGCAATATCCTTATCATGTACACCAGGGGGTACTTTATCCCATATAATACATATTCTCTCTGCTTCTCATTGTCAGCTATAAAGTAGAGCAGAAGAAGTAAAAGCAGTGTTTCATTTTTGTTGCTTTATACAGCTGCTTTAATTGTCCTCCCTAACCTGTCTTTCACATTGGCTGCTGGCTCTGACAGCAAACATTGTGATGCCAGAACTTGACTATAATAACTTATAATAGTCAAGTTCTGATGTCTTTTCTTTATAATTGGCGACTGAGTGTGTCAATATCTCCAGATTATAAAGAAATTAGGGCCTGACTTTTATATATACATTGCAGAATCAACTGTCACATAAAGAAATGAATGATGGGTGTTTACACAGGGATTGCAGAATCCCATGTATTATAAATCTCTTCACACTGAGTTCATTACATACTACCTCAAAGAGGAAAGAGTGACAATGGAACATCTGTCAAAAATTGATCACTGGGTGACATTAGCAATAAAATTTCCGAAGCCTGTCTGTCTTCGGAAATAACATAAGTAAGTCTGGCATTCCAGCATGGTGTGGTAGATGTGTTGCCTCTGAATTTTTTCTCCCCCAGTAGCAGACATCTTGGATAGCGGAGCTGCTACAGGAAACAAACAATGGCAAATTGAAACACGCATTGGCAAAGTGAAGTGGTCTCACTTTTATAATGAAAGTGCTGATGTACTGGCTTTGACAATGTTTGTAAAGTATGATTAAAAAATAAAAGAAAAAACAAAATACTGGAGTAACAGCAAGAACTAATCTTATGGTATATTTAAATTGCACATTGAAGTTAATATTTGTAAACTTTATACATTGCATGGTTTATCCTTCAAAACCGTTCACTCAGGAAACTGAACAGAATTTAAAAAGAATAAGGAAGTGTAAAAATTAAAAGGGAAATTATTTCCAATTATTAATTTGCTTTACACAGGATTCATCCAACTGGCCATCTGTAGCAGCAGCGGAAACAGATTTATGACCCTCCAGGAGAAGTGTCCTGCTAAGTACATCTTCTGGCTTAGATGCCAGCTGAGTAAATGTACTTGTTGGCTGTACCAGAAGTGTTGTAAACCTGTGCTTTCACGCAATGTGTAGAATGCAGAAGGTTAAACAAGAAACCCTTAAACTCTGTTCTTCAGCCACACCCCATCAGAAGGATCCATGTTGCTGTGTTATACTTAAACTGAGGTACAGCACAGCATGGGATGGACATTTGGAAGGGGAAGCAGCACACATGACAGGGAGCTAGAAAGCACATGAAGCTTTGTTGTGTGCTGAATGAAAAAGAATAAAAGCAGTTCCCTAAATGTGAGAAGTGGAACGATACAAGTCAGCCAATCTACAGGGTCGTAAAGAAGCTATGCCCAAGGAGAGGGACAACACAAGAAGAGGAAAGCAATTGAATATGAAGCTAGTAAATGAGAGTGAGAATAAAGTGAAAGAAGGTTAAGCAGTGAGAGGGAGCGTAAACCCATTGAAAGTTCACAGTAGGCCATTTTCAATCAGACAGTTTGCACTGTCAGGTAGGTGAGACCTAAAAATGACTGTCAAAACAGTGCCAAACTTTAAATGAGGCTCATAGTCTATTTAAAGAATAAACTAACAAAGATTTAAGAATCCTGGCTTTTCACCACTGAATAACAAAACATCCTAAAATTGTTGAAATGCACTAATTATGGAGAATATGCAGAATTCAAAAACCTAATAATTATCAAACAGTCTTATTGAACAATTCTGGGATACAGGAATTGCAATGCACAAAAAGAAGAGAATAGTTTAGCCCCACACCTGCAAATGGGTAGACAGCTACATTCTCCAACCTTTACAAAGACCATCAGACCAAATGAACTTTGTGAAAGGCTTCATCAATTAGAAAATGCATTACAACTCCATATTATGATTTGTGTTGTCCTTGGCAGGAGCACAGCAGTCTCTAGAAAAACACCAGGAAGAACAGCAGACAACACATTTTTAAAGGTCTGGCAAAGGTCCACGACTAAAGGTCTTTGGAACTGAAAAGAAATTGGTGCAGAATGTAGTCAGTTGGATATGTTTCCATGTGGAAAGGACTAGGCCATAGAAGACTTATCTTCCCTTTGTCCCTAAAAAGGTTGGATGTTCGGAGTGCAAAATTAGCAAGTTGGCTTGTAATATCTAAGAAATTGCCTCAATAGGGTGGCCCATAGGCAATGTGCCAGTGCCCATAATTGCACACTAGGGACCAGATGTACCAAAGGGTTTTTCCCATTCTGTGTCAATGGGAAAATGTGTTCATACATATGGCTCTAGGTGATTATTTCTCTCTGTACCACCAGAATCTCACGTTTTTCTGTGCATCAACAAGTTCCAGTGCACCTAGTTATAGCCACTTCATATTGTTGGAGCCTGCACATCGTAATTTCCCTGAAATTTATCAGGATCCTGTTACTATCAGCATACAGAGGTTGATTTATGTAAAATAAGTAGAAGAGCCCACAGTTTTTCTTTGGGCTCTGCTGAACGAAGTGGATGCAGAACACCAAAGCTGTGGAGATTTGATTCCACCTCATGTCTCTTCTGTCTATCGCCCTACACTTTTCATCTGCTTTTCCCACTCTTTTCATCAATTTTGTCTCCCTTTGTCACTCTTTTCCTTTTCTGTCTCCTTTTATCACCCATACCTATCTTTCGCTTTCTTCTTCTTCCTCCTGTTTCTGCCCTCTCTCTTGCTCTGGGTCAATGTCTGATGATGGAATAATAAGCCCAGGTTCCCAGAAGTAAATACTGGTTATCAGCACCTTTAACTAGCCAGCATTCTTATAAATTTGGCAGCCACAGAACTGGATCAGCTTAGCAAGCGTCTCAGGATGAAAACTGAACAGATGTCAGGAGGGAATGGATCCTGGCAGTCACCAGGGCAGATGGTATGAAATGAGATGTAAAAGGTGGAAGAGAAACTACCTGACAATCACTGAAGACTGGTCTGGCTATAGAAGACCAAGGTCATTCAATATTCAGTGTCCCTGTGAGGAAGAAAAACAACTGGAAATTCATCAAATCAGCAAGAAGGTCTCCAAATATCCATGAACTGAGATGTCATTACTGTTTCCAAGACCTTGGTAACACAAGAAAAGAAAGAAATTGGATGGAAGTGGAGCATATCCCTGCTGTCCAAGAAAAATCTTACATACCTCTTACTCCAGGTGACAATACTAGGATTGCAGCAGCAACTGAAAAATCTCAAGCAAGGAAATGCACTTAAATTCAATCACAACATCACTAAACACTTTGAATCCACGAATAACATTGACAAAACGGTTCGATACGGTACTCAGTTCAGTACAATATCCAAAAACAAGGACTGAGAGACTTAACTATACTTACAAACAAAAACGATTTCCTCTGGATTCCAATCAAGCTAAATGCATTTGTGTAAGGAGCAGTTTGTCTAAACGGTTCTTTGTCATCCTAAATAGAATATTTCTGACACACTTTAAGAAAAAAAAGATTCTAGCACTTAACGATATTTCTCCAATGGCAAGACAACCTATCACGTGTGCACCTTACACACGTTTGCAAATTAATCCATCTACGAGATTCACAAACGTGAAATATTTCCACATTTTCTCGATGTTCAAGATTGCTTCATTCTTAGCACTCCGCTAAACTGATACAGTGGGACAAGCCTCAGATATTAGGACGAAACGTTTTTGAATATTCGGTGGATATTCTTTAGGCGGTCTGTGGGGCCTGCGGGAGATTTCGCTAGGACCATAACATAAATGAACGTGACACCAGCAGAAACTGACCTCCACAGCTGAGCTTAACTGGATCTGTCAGTCATGTAACTTGTGCATCGTAGAAAATAGGATGTTCTCAGAGACTCAAATACCGAGTAACAGCGGCAGTGTATTCCTGTCAGCACCCCAGTCGCTTTGTAGATAAGTTCACGCTGTAAGAATTCCTTTGTATATATGGCATAAGAGACGCAACTAGACCCATGCTTTGGGGGAGGTCTAATATTTTGCATAATGGGGGTGGGGAGGGGGAGCCATCATCTGAGGACCATTCAAAATTATTTGTGGGCATCCCTTCACCGTTCTCATACTGTATCTAACATGGACTGGATTTTCCAATACAACATGTGGCGTTTATTTAATTTTTAAGTGCACTAGACAAGTACAATTGATTTCAATATAACAAAACATGTTTACAGTGGGTTTACGATTCTTGCTCAAGAAAAGTTCTCAGAATGAATTACAAATGTTGCATTCTAAGACACATTGATTCTGTACACCTGGTTGGATGTGCTCTTTTGGGTTCTTGTTTTGTCACAGACAGTGGCAAATGGTGAATTCTAAAATACACTGGAACAAATATGAAGAACATATTTTATAAGATATTTGGGTGCCTTGCCCCAAATCAGATTTTGGAAAAACTGCAGGTTACCCACAGTTCACTAGGTATTATTCTATTCACACTACACTTACCAGCATGCAACACCTTGATATTATTTGCAGGATAGAATTTTAGTACATAGACAACTCTCTTGCACGCAAAGTAAGCACAATGTGTGTTGTTCCCTCATCCCACACACTATATACCCAAGCTAGCAGCATATTTACGAAAACTAATAGCAACAAAATATTATGTAGGAATACCAGTTTTTAAAATATTAGTCCAAGAAGAAAACGTCAGCTATAACGTAAGCCTATGGAATGTTTACAAATGTCATAATAAGATAATTTAAATATAATTTTTGTGTGAGATGAATGTCCTTCCTCCATCCAAGGAACAGGGCCAAATGTGTCGCTTCCATGTACAATATGTCACTCTTTAATGTCCGCTGCTGATGGTGCAGTAAGGTGGCTGTACATCAGTCAAGGTGTGTTTCAATAAAATTCATTACAATTACACCATTAACTAATTTGGTATGACTACAACTCCATAACACACCATATGTGCATTGCTGAGACTGCATTAGGACATGTTTAACACTATAATTTACCAAATGAACTATTGTCATCTCAGTGGTACTCATTTTGTCAATGCCACAAAGTTGAAAGCCTGAGATGCCCCTGCTGAGTTTTAAGGTGTGGCCTTCAGTTTCAACATAGGTTCCTGCAGAAGGTGCAGTACAGGCAGATATAGACCCTGTGCCTATCCTGAGCATTATGCACTATGATGGATAACTGCTAGCAAAACACTTTGCTGCTGAAACATGATGCGAGGTGTAGATCACAAGTTTGAATCCAGAAAGGCAGCCTTCCATCCTTTGACTTAGGTTAACTGAGAACTATTACACTGTGCAATAGTTACACCTGAAGGCTACAAAGCATAGTAATGCCAAAAATTGTATGTGAAACTCTGAATAGAAAAAAAAAAACGAAACGCTATTCTAATCCAATATCAGACTGCAACATTTTGTTTATTTGACATTTTATGTTGGCAGTTCCAAAAGGCTGCACAAATAAAAACAGCGCTAAGATTCACATTTTAATTTCATGCCTGTCTTTATTTACATTTGTTTTGGAATTTTAAGTCCTTGCCAAATAGTTTCTTCCATGTCACTCTCTGGCCACATGTCTACATAATATGAGGTGAGCATTCAATCTTTTTTAGGACCTGGCCTGTGAGTGCTATCCCAAGCTTCTCGCTTGCGAGACTGTTTTATACAGTAAAGGACTTGGAGCTTGCCTGTCGTTCACCATTTGTTGGCTTGCATGACACTCTTATTTATAGCCTCGTAATTTGTCACAGCAGGTCTGGAAACATTTCTGTTCCTCTCTGTGGAGCAGGGACCAAGTACTGATTGATTCAACTTAATCAGTGCCCATCTGCTGCTCCCTACATGATGGAGATACTATTTTGTTCTTTTTGTTATGTGTAGTTTCTGAAATTATGCTTTAACACATAATCGTGCAGTACACCCCAATACACCCTACTTGAATCCACCCCACTACAATCCACCCCAATCCATCCCACCTTACCCCACACTAATCCACCCCACTCCAGTACAAATCACTCACCCCAATCCAATCCACTCCAACCCAACCCACTCATATCCTTCCAACACATCCATTCGAATCTGTCCCACTCCAATTTGCCCCCTCTAATCCAAAACATTCTGTGCCCCTCTAAAACAATCTGCTCCACTTCATTTGAAAACAAGAATCCCCACTCGAATCAAAAACAGTATGCCCTACTTCCACCCACCCCACTCCAATCTGCTGCACTCCAATCCAAAACAATCTGCTACACTCCAGTCTGCCCCAATCTAAAACAATCTTCCCAACTGCAATCTGCTGCACTCCAATCCAAAAGAATCTGCCCCACCTCTAACCTGCCCCACTGCAATCCAAAACAATTTGCCCCACTCTAACCCAAAACAATCTGTCCCACTCCAGTCCACCTCATTTCAGTCTGCCCCACTTTAATCCAAAACAATCTACATAACTCCAATCCAAACCACACACCACAATGCAATCCACTCCAACCCACACCAAACCAATCCTCCCAACCAAACCCAATCTAATTTGCCCCATTCCAATCTGTCCCACTCTACTCCAAAATAATCTGAACCACTCTAAAACAATCTGCCCCACTTCAATCTAAAACAATCTGCCACACTGCAATCCAAAACAATATGCCCCACTCCAATCCAAAACAATATGCCCTACTCCCATCTACCCGATTCCAATCTGCCCCACTCCAATTTAAAACTATCTGCCCCACTCCAATTCGCCCCAATCCAAAACAATCTGCCCCATTTCAATCTGCTGCACTCCAATCCAGAACAATTTGCCTCACTCTAATCTGCCCCACTTCAATACAAAACAATTTGCCCACTCCAATTCAAAACAATTTGCAATCCACCTACTACAATCCACTTCACCCCACACCAATCCAGTCCACCACAATCCAGTCCATTCCAATCTACCTTACTCCAATCTAATAGAACTCACCCCAATCCAGTCCACTTCACCCCAATCCAATCCACCCACCTGATCTATTCCACTCCAGTCCGATCCTCCCCACTCCAATCCTACCCGTTCCAATCCAACCCACTCCACCCTACTCCAATCCATCCCACCCTACTCCAACCCAGCCCACCCCACTCCAATCCAATACACCTGACTTTAGTCAAGTCCACCGCTACCCAATCCACCTCACTCCAGTCCAATCCACCCACACCACCCCAGACTATCCCACTCCAATAAAATCAATTTTATTCCACTCCATTCCAGTCAAGTCCACATTAATCCACCTCAATCCAGTCCAATACTTCCCACTCCAAACCACCTTAGTCTACTCCACTTCAATCCAGTCCACCCCTATCCAATCTAATTCACCACACACCAACCCAGTCCAGCCCACATCAATACAATAAATCCCACTACCATCCAACCCAACCCACTCCAAACCAATCCACCAAAAAGACTCCAGTCCAATCCACCACAATCCACTTCTCTCAAATCCAATCCACTCCACTAAAATCCACCACACCCCATCCAATCCACCCCACCTCAACCAAGTTCAGTCCAATCCATTCCAATACACCCCAATTCAAGCCACCCTAATTCAATCCAAAACATTCACATCCAATCCAGTCCAATTCAATCCAATCAAATCCAATCCATCCCACTGCAGCCCTCCAGACCCAGTCCAATCCACTCCACCACATTTCAATCCATGACACTCCAATCCACCACACCCAACCCCACTCCAATCCACCTCACTCCAATCCACCACACTCTACTTCAATCTATCCGCTTTATACCAATCCAATCCATCCCACCCCATCCCAGTTCTGTCTCCATCCGCCCCACTGCAATTCGATCCACCCGACTCCAATCAATCCACCCTGCTCCAATCCAATCCACCCTACTCGAATCCAATCCACCCCACTCCAATCCAATCCAACTAATTTAAGTCCAATCCACCCTGCTCCAGTCCAATCCACCCACTCCAATACAGTGACTGCAATCCACCCCAATCCAATCCAATCAAGTCCACCCCAGCCCTATCACACCAATCCAAACCACCAACCCCAATCCAGTCTATTCCACCCCACTCCCATCCACCTCACCCCATTTCAATCCACCCCACACCAATCCACCCACTTCACTCAATTCACCCCACTCAACCCCAATCCAATCCACCCCACTCTACTCCAATCCAATCCACACCACGACCTCAACCCACTCCAACCATCTCCAATCCACTACCTCAATCCAGTCCAACCCACTCCAGCCTATTCCATCCACTAACCCTCACAACACTCTCTGCCACTGAACCACTGAATTCTGCTCCCCTCTACTCAACTCTACAACACTCTACTCCTCCTACTCCACTCTCTGCATTCCAGCAAATCCACTCTGAAACACTCTACTCCCTCACTCTTCTCTGACACTCCACGCCACTAACTTTTAGCCATGCTGAACAGCAGCCACACTGATGTACAACACATAGCCAAAGCCAATAGCTCTTGTATATGTGAGACCTCTTGGCTTTGCCAATGCTTGTTGTAGATGGTGTGCCTGTAATTCTCCTACAGTTTTTTCGTGTGTGCGACTAGGATGGGCTGCAAAAAGATTAGCTTTCACACCTAACCCAAGACACTTAGGGGCTCATTATGACTGCCGCCCGCCAAACTCATTCCCCCCACCTCACCGCCAGTGCGGTGAAGCCCCTGCTGGCCCTATTATGATTATCCCACTGTGCTTTTACATTGATGCCAGATCCTAATGAAACCGGCACCAATGTGGTGGTGCGGCAGGTGCAGCTGCACCCATCGTGCATTAAATGCACGACAGGGCTGCGTATGGGGGTGCCGAGTCACCCATTCCGGCAGCCTTTCCCAGGCGGTGTAAACCGCCAAGAAAAGGCTGGCAGAATGGGACTCATAATCCCCAGGGCAGCGCTGCCCTGTCGGATTTGAAACGCCGGGACCGCTGGGCTGCCTGGTGGCAGTAGCCTGGCGGTGGCGGCGTTTCCACCGTGGCATCTCTGCCAGGGTCATAATATGGTAGGCGGACCGCCACTACCACGGCGGTCTGCCCGCCATCCGTGAGTCTGGTGGTCCATGGACCACCAGACTCATAATGAGGGCCTTAGCTTTGACAAAGGGGGGAACAATTAGAAAGGAAACAAAGCTTTGGCAATTAAACTAAAAGTAAATAATGCTTGTATCTGTGAACGAGGGCTCCTATGACTGTAAACAGCTTTCAGATCTATTAAGATGCTTTATTCAGAAATCTGGCCTGCAGCATCAGCACACAGCATGACGGGAGGATGGAGGGGTTGGGGGGTAAAGCCCTTCCAGCACTATGGATGTTGGGCGCCTGGCAAACATACTCTGGCCAGTGCCTTAAAATGTGTAGATCATGTCAATAAGCCACCATTGAAGTAAATTGAGAGAGAGCCAGGGAGTGAGACAGAGGGAAATAGACAGAGAAAGTCAGAGAGAAAGGAAAGGAAAAAGAGAGAGAGAGATATCGATGACGAGCAAGATGGTGAGAGAAAGAGAGAAATGATGGCTCAAAATAGAAACACAGAGTATGAGTGAACAGAAATAAGGTTAGATGTCAATAAAAGAGGGAACATAATAGAGAAGACAAGTGAAGGAGAGATAGAGTGAGAGAAAACAGTTAAAGAAGAAAGATCAAAGGGGAGTAGGGCAAACGCACACATAAAAATAGACAATACACACACCTTACAAACCTGTGTTCATCTCATACTCCATACTATATGAGAAGCCGTTAATGTCAAAATTATAGCTCTCCAAGTCTGAAAACTCTTGTAGTGCGTATTACATAATAAATGAACACAGGACATGATCTTTTAAAAAAAAAAAAAAAATTATTTGGTTTTATAACATGTAGAGCAGTTGTGGCAGGACACATCAGCCTTCAGCATAATAACAAATGACAGTACACAAAGAAAGGCATTAGCATATCAATAGCAAATGACGACTCGTGGAGTGTGTGGAGTGTAACAAGGGTGTAACTGATGATATGCAATGTGCGGTTGTGGAAGCCAAAGGGGTCTGTCCATGCCCTACCACAATGCCATTAACTGGGGGAGAGCGATTAAACTGGGAAGGAAAACGGACCGTGGTGTTGGTGGCAGGTGAAGTTCTTTAAAGGCAGTGTAGGGCATGGGCTGTTGCGTAGATGAAGGCATTGGCATGAGGTGAGGTGGTTTGCCAGCTATGGGGGGCTGGCCATAGTGCATGGGGGGAAGTTGAGGAGTAAGAAGGGGACATGGGTGAGGATGGTGGATACTGGACGTTGTCATGAACTTTGGCTAAGGGGAGAAGGTGAGCAGCATATCAGATATAAGTGCCATCATGGAGGAAGATCATCGCTGCTTACTCTCTGCTAGAAATCTGCGAGAAGGGTGGCCCATTGAGGGGAAACTGGGCGCCTACGAAGGTGTCAAATCTCTTCATAGCAGAGGGCTTCCTCCTCCGCATTTCTCAGTTTGCGCATCACCTCATGCTATACCACCACCGGTGGGTTCGCTGTTTCGCGGCAGGACTGCAAAGTGGGTACACAACTTATGTTTCTTACTGCGCCTGAAGATGCCTAGGGCACATGCGTCCCACGTGTGTAAGTCTGTTCCTCTTGCAGGGTAGTATGTATTCCGTGCCAGTAGTTTAATAATCTTGTGCAAGACCACAGTATATAATTGAGGTCAGCGTCTGGGGTTTGACAGCGAGGGCTGCTAGTGTGTATGTCGGGTAGTAACGGTTCAGTTGGGCAGGAGTAAGGTACGCTCTGTGCAGCATAAACGATTGAATATTTGAAAGCAGGAGTTCCGTGAGACCTGTTGGAGGTATTCTGGTGCCTGTTCCCATTCCTTATCATGAAGTGTCCTCAGGAAGTCTTCTCCCCACCTACTCCTTAGTGCGGCTAGAGGAACATCCATGAGTTCGTGAATGGCCTTATAGAGCCAGCTGATGAGGTGGTGGCCAGCACCCATCGTAAGTATAGTCTGCCGACCGGATGAGCAGGCAGCTCTGTTTCCAGAGCACCTCAGAAGGTGCAGCAGGTGTTGCGGTGCTGTGGTTATACAAGCTACTGGCCCGGGGAAGAGTGTTCTGTGGTCAGCTGATCATAGGAAAGGAGAGGTCACCTTTCGTATGCATAGAGTGTGTTGTCCAAGCTCTCATATCTGTGGATGAAACGAAACCCTGAAAGCAGGAAGGTGCCCAAGGGGAGGTGGTCTTCCGTGGTCAAGGCGATGGATCCACAAAATACAAGTGTGTGCAACTGTCACCTGCAGAGGCCAGGGAGATGGGGACAATGCCTTTGGAAGGAGTAAATTGCTTATTTTGGAAATCGGCATGATTTCTCGGGCGTCACTGGTTTTACACATGTATCATCCTGCAGTCTCATGTGAGAGCCACTGCAGTTGTGTGGCTAAATAGTATGCTTCAAAGGAGTGGGAACCCAATTCTTCCACCTACCAGGAGTTGTAAAATGTTTAGGGCAACACAACTTTATTTATTACCCCAGATAAGCATGCACAGGAAGGAGTCGAGTTCAGCAAAGAATGACTTCGGCAGGATGACGGGAAGGTTAGTAAAGTGGAACAGGAGCAGAGGCAGAAAGAGCATGTTTGCCAAGGCTACTTTACCAATTGGGGCAAGTGAGATGGATTGCCAAAAATTCACCTGCGATCAGATGCACGCTAGGGCATTGCAGAGATTTCCTTTGTGCATGTCAAGAGGGGTATGATATATATGGATTCTCAGTTAGCTGATCGCCTCCCTGCACCATTGGAGCTGGACCTCACCAAGGCGTATGGTGCGCGGTTGTTGGTTGGGACAGAGAAAGTAGATTGCCACGGCACCGTGGGACTGTACTCTCATCACGACCCACTCGGGTCCCAAGGCTTCCTATTTTTTTGTCTAAAACATACATATACAGTCCACTTGGACAGCAATAGCAACATTACATATGTTCATTGATACAGTTAACTTGATATATATTCACATGGTTAGGATGCCTATTCCTTGCCGATGTTAGGCATCGTTGATCTCTGTACCCACACTTATATGACACCTTGGGACTTGCAGTCCACTCATATAATGCCTCGGTTCAGAAGGTCTATATGGATGGATGCACTCTTTG
This sequence comes from Pleurodeles waltl, assembly GCF_031143425.1. NCBI lineage: Eukaryota > Metazoa > Chordata > Amphibia > Caudata > Salamandridae > Pleurodeles > Pleurodeles waltl. Next base: position 483,612,439 of record NC_090446.1, read on the forward strand.
GTCATATAATTCTGAGCTACATTTCAGATATAACATTTCCAATAGTGTTTGATTATTCCCTTCTCTGACAGGCTTACTTACTAACATTCAATTGCACAGGCGATTCAAAGTCACATTGGCCCTCATTACGAGTCTGGCAGTCTGAAGACTGCCAGTCCAGGGGTGGCGCTCTCACCGCTGACGGGCCGGTGGTGAAGTCTGCCAAATTACGAGTTTGTCAGTTTGGCATAAGCCAAACTGCCCATCCTACACCCGTCCCAACGCTTTTCCGCGGGGCTGGAGGTGAGCACGGACACCGTAATACCGCTAGCAGTATTACGACACGGAAGTCTGCCAGCATTTTTTCTGGCGGTCACACCGACAGAAAGAGCTGGTGGACTTTTATCCCTGCGACAGGAATCTGCATTCCTGTTGCCGGAATGCTACAGCGCACACGTCCACATACCTGCACACATTCACCCACATACTCCCACACACAAACACCCCCCCACTCACCTACGCACTCGTGTCATAAACCCCCATTCACACTAACATACATACACAAACATCACACTCACGCATGCATTCACTCCCCCCTCCCCCTATAATGCATACATACATTCACACCCCTCTCCCCTTGCACTGAATACACGCACTCACCCTCTCTCCCTATCCACTGACACAAATGAACCTGCCCTCCTCGTTCACTCACACAAAAACGCACCCCCCCACACACTCACCCCGTCCACTTACATACACATGCACATGCATACATGCACTCACCCCTTCCATTCGCTCAATCACACTCATGCACTCAATTGCTCATACCCGCACACACGCACGCACCAGCCTCCCTGTCCACAAACATTCACACCCCCAACCCTAATCCACTTACACACGTGCACCCTACCCCAATCCACAAACACTCACACCCCCCCTCACCCCATCCACAATCACTCACACAAGCACCCACAAACCCTACCCCGCATTCATGACATTCACACACACGCACACACACCCCTCCCCTGTCGGATGATCCTCTTACCTCATCTGTCGAAGAGGTCGTCCGGGAAGGGACGGGTCCCAGCGCTTCCACCTCTGGCAGTGTCCCGCCATCAGGACACCGCCATGCCTTTTTACGTGTCGTAATCTGGTGTGTGGCGTCCTTTTGGAGTGGTGGTGCGGACGGTGAAACCGCCTCTTCACCGCCAACCGCCAGCACAACTGGTGTCGGAATTCCACCCAATTTTGGGTGGAATTCCTAAATCAGTTGTAATAGGGCGGTCTTAAGACCGCCAGCACTGGTGGTCTTTCGGCACCCGCAGCTTTGTCGGACTTACAAAAAGATCGCCGAAGTCGTAATGAGGGCCATAATCTGTTTACTATGACTATCAACTCCATGCATAGTCTATGTGTACAATCGATGTATTCTACTGAAAATATTTAAATTGTAAGCTCAGTAATTCATTATAAAGAATATTGGAGAAGGCACAATGTGTTAACTGATGCAACCAGTATTTTTGTGATCACTAAAGAATTTAAGAAACCAACCTATGTACTAATAGGTCAGTTCGCTAAATTCCAACCTAAAGTGCTCTACAATCCAGCCTACTTCATGAATACTAATGAGACACGCTAATTGGTGGCCATAACAAGGATGGAGTCCTGCTAGGGCCGGCAGACTAACATATCTGTGGTGACACTCTGTCACTTTTTTCTTTTTGCATAACATACGTACTAATCTAAACATCATGACATGTATGTGTGATTTGTTCACATTGATAGCCATATATGATATAGGCCTTAGTTTAAATGACTTATCCTAATATGAAAATGTACTTTTGGCTGCTGTGCTCTTTCTTTCGTTTCAGGAGTCAAGCTGCGGTATTTTACACTAATTAGACCGTTACAGAATGTTTGGTTTCTGTGAGAATTGTTTATCTGTGTGTTTTACTGAAAGCTGAATAATGAATCCCTGAACCTGTGCTGAGAACTGGCTGACCACGGTGTATCATCCTGCTATGGGATATCTCTTAAAGACTGTACAACAGAAAACTTCCATTGTGTTATGGCTGGGGATAGCCCCTGTATTGTGAAATGTTCAATCCTGATTGATCTCCTCTCCCGGGAAACCACGGAAAGTGTTGCTTCTTGTCGAGAATTGTACAACTGAATTTTGCACTGCTGAGCTTGTTAGATTCAGATGCCCATTTTCACTCTTTAGAGGTCAGATGATTTATTCTGCTGCTGTCAGTTAGACTCCCAGGCAAATCTATTCTCGTTTGTTTGATTGAATCTTTATTTGATTCTGCGTTTTGGAGGCTTTACTTACAGACACCGTCTGCTTGACTTCTCTCACAGATTTTCTGATTTCTGTTTTCGGTTGAGCTTCCCATGGTAGGGAATTTCCCTTCCAGGGAACCTGAAAGCTTGTGCAATCTCCTTATTGCAACTTTAAGTAGTTATCTGTTTTGAATCACTTTGAATTACACTTACCAGTGCATTTATGCCATGATCATTGATTTATGACTAATTTGAACGATTTGAATGTGTCATTTTAATACTTATTCATGGTTTGCAAATCTACCACTTTCTGTTATCCTTGTAGGGCCTAATGTGCTTCAATATCTTTGATCTAGTACACTTGAGTGCATCTTATACTTGAGTTTGAACCAACAATCTGCACAGTGGAAATGCCATCCGCACTGCAACAAAATTCTAGGAGCTGAGAATGATTTCCGCTGAGATTTAGAGAGCTAGAATTTGCCCCAGAGTCAATCAGAATCTGACCAGCCCAGTCCCACGGTTCAGATCGGAGGGTTGGTTGTATTCCTGTGTTCCTGAAGCGGCTGTGGTGTCCTAGGATTGTATAATAATGCTTCTTTGACTGCATGCTGTTGAATGTTGCAGTGTTTGCAGTTTTGATGAAGTACTGTGTTTTGTAGCGTGGTGTCCATTCGGGTCCGGGAGAGCTCTGTGCTGAAGTTAACATCTGAAATGACGTTTTGTGCGCATTGCTTGTGCTTATGCGGAGAAACACGCTGGCTTGGATTTGGTTATAGGACTCATCCTAGTCTAAGATCCCGGGATGGCTATTGAGTTTATTAGGCTGTCACTTGTTAAGGTCTGTGGTGTCAGACTGTGAAGTGCTATCAGCCTCTTATCAAACTTGTGTTATGAGAATGTACTAACTGAGATGGGTGTTTGGGTAATCCTTTTGCACAGAGGAATACACTGCACTAGTCAAGGTGATTTTTCACTGGTTGAAAATTCACTTAGTGGGTGTGATAGTGTCAGGAGGGTGCGACTCCCTATTCTTCACTAAGAATGATTGGTGGCTTTGAATTTCCATTAGTGGAACCAACAAGAATTATTGTTTTGTTTTTGTTTTTAAATAATTTGCTATTGTGATGTCCGTCAAGTGAGAGTTTCTGTGAGGAATTGCAAGTTAAGTCATAAGGTGTAGAACTGGTATTGGTGGGTGTGTGTGCCACACTGGGACTGGGACTGGTTGCTACGTCAGAGAGTACAGAGCTGTGAGTGGTCGCTTCAGTGGTGTCGCACTGAGGTTGGATGTTAATATTGTTGCTTATTCCATTATGATTTGCTGAAAATGCTGGCTATTTCAATTAAACCTTTATCAATTTTATTGTGTGCAGAACACAAAGTAAAGATAACATTTCCCAAGAAATTCAGAGTTTTGTTTAGAGATGATGTCAGGATTAGGGGTGGGCGGAATATGCGGAAATTTACTCCGCAGAATTCTGTGGAGTGGCATAAAATGGGTGGAAACATGGATGTCGCCCTGTTTACGCTGCAATTTAGCAACATTAGCACAAACAGTGCTGAAAAATCAGTGCAAATGGATCCATGCAAGAGCGCATGGCCATTAGAGTGGATTTTGCTGCAGCTCGAGTAGAAAATCTACTTGAGCAGCAGCAAACCTACTCGAGAAGCAGCCCTCTCACTGCAACTGTTCATATCTGCCCACATTTGAAAATGGCACTAGGGAAAGCCAAATCTTGCTTGCGCTCACATTTCTGGAGCCTTGCGGGAAATAAATCCAGCATGAGGCAACTGGTGATAATTGGCTGGAACTCTGTCCACAGTCACCAAATTCTCCCAATTCTTTGTCCAGAATGAAACATTCCACCTACTCCTATTCAGGATACCTGTCTGTGAGGGCAAGGAGACTTTCCAGGGGGCACACTCACATATTACATGACAACTAAGGTCAATTTACACACGTATATTTGGGTCAAACAATAGAATAAGATCACTGCAAATGAAGGGACCTTGCAGTTTCCCCCACATGGTACCTTTAATTTGAGAATAATTGAGAAATCAGGAGTGTTATATGAAAGAAAAACACCACCCAAACCTCTACACTTTGAGGCTTTGAATGCATGGGAATGTGCTGCACATGTGAAAGAGAAGGAGAAAATCATCAGACCCAAACAAAGAAAAAGCTATGGTGCTTGAATGAAGATTAGATGCAGGACACCAAGAATAGAGGAAGAATATATGTGGGGTTATAAGGATGTATTCTTCTTTAACAAGAGGCAGAGAAAAGAGAAAGAAAGTCCAGGGGAGTAGAATTAAAGAAAAGAAAGATGTGATAGTGACTACAGTCATGCCTTTTTAGACAATCTATTGAATTCCCGACCACCTCCGTATAGCACCGTTCATCAGGCTGAATCAACAGCCTGGAGGGAACCCACAACCTGTAGACCCAGATGAAAGTGCATCTGTATTTCAGACAGTCCCAAAAGGAGGTTTGACCCTTGTAACACCAGGTCCACCATTAGGAGCCCCAAAGACTGCTGTCCTTATGACAGCCACGTGTACTTACATCATTACAATAGTCCTTGCTACACCACATGCTGGTGCTAGCTTAGATTCTGGAGCACAACCTTGAACAGGAGCAACTCCCTTTGTGAGTGCAACTGTTGTAGATGTTGAGGAAAGCCACATGCCACAGATCCCAGAGGGAGATGCCCATAAAACGGTGCTGGACGTTTTGAGAGTAAAGGCAGAGTTTTAAGGAATAAAAGAAATCTTGAGTTGGGAGTCACAGATGGGTATGACGAAGAGGAACTTTTATTTCTGTGCATAGAAGATGCTAGGCATGCTTGTGAGACTCATGACGTTTTTGAAGGTATAGCCACAGAGTTTGAGGTTGATCTGTCTAAAAGTCAGAATAGAATCTAAGAAAGAATTTCAGGATGTTTATAGGAGAGGACACTCTCAAGAGCTTGAAAACTCCGGGACTAAAAATGCTTCTAGAGTAATAAGTTGGTAACACATAATGGTGGAGGGATTTTTAAAAGATTAAAGATCTGTGGGCTCAGAAAGAAAAGATAAAGAAAAGGAAAGACGATGTTGGAGGACCAGATTGGGAGAGTGCCCAAAGTGACACAGAAATTAAAGCTTATCCATTGAGAGAGGTGCATGGGGATGAATATGTGCATGTACCGTGGAATCATGGTGATCTTTTCACATTTACAAATTAATTTTCAAAACTGAGAGAAAATCCTGACCTTTAGTACAAACAGATTGAGTGGGTCATGAAACTTTTAAACTTACTTTAGGAGGATTTGAATACTTTTGTTGAGATTGTCATTTCTAAGGATTTATGGGCTAAACTAAGGTTCAGCAGAAAGATATTGATTGGTTGAAAATATCAAGAACTACCCAAGAGTCTGTGTATTCCTATTACGAATGGCTAATGCAAGTTTATCTACAGCATAGTGCATTGAAAATCCAGACACAAGAAATCTCAGTAATTTTAAGTCTCAGTTCATTCTTGGTTTTGGGTCGAAGATTTGCTAACAATGTAAGCAGAATGTGATTTGTTACCAGTCAAACTCTCTGGATGAAACTACACAGTAGACAAGGTATTGCAGTAATGATTTTTAAGCAAGACAGAATAAGATCAAAGAGGAATTCATGTTGGCTCAGACAAACTTACCACAGTAGGGATTTCAGAAAGGCCCGTATGTGTCAAATTCAGGTCATGGTCCTAGTGTTGGTGCAGGAATGCAGAGAGTTGAGTATCAAGGTGGTGGTCAGATGAGGCAGAATGTGAATGGTGTCCCACAAGGCAGGGGACAAGGATGCCAGTTGACCCGAATTCAGGGATGGACATAGCCATGTTGAAAAAGACTACTTCATGTCGTTATTGTAACAAGCTGGGCCATTGGAAGCAGGAATGTAGGTTGAACCCTAATCAAATGCAAAATGAAGGTCAGTTGTCGAACATGAATGCAATGCTGATGCAAAATATACAAAAGCAGAGATTTTAAAATGCCAATATCCCCCAAGCACTGCTAATGTAGCAAAATACAAATGGTACGAGGTTTAATACAAATCCGAACCCCATAGTTCAACAAAAGACTTTCACAAGCCCTGGCAGTTATCAACAGTTTCCAGTCTTTCTGAGATCCAGTTTCAGCTCTATCACAATGGCAGTGCCTGAGAGGAGAGGAAGATTGAATGGTTGGCGCAATCTTTGAGGTAGAGCAGAGTGGACTATATGTGGAAGGAAAGGTGAACGACCACCCTGTGTCGTTCTTGATGGACACAGGTACTACCCGCTCTACTTTTAGAACTGCAGAGGTCCAAACCTATCCCTCTCAGGAAAAGAAGTCCAAGTTGTAGGCATTTCCAATAAACTGACTGTGAATCCTGTTTCAGCTAAAGCCCACTTGAAGAGAACAAACAGTTTGTGATATGTGATTAAAGTCAAGTTAATCTATTAGGCAGGGATCTACTCTGCAAGCTTAATTACATGATCTATTGTACACAAGATAATGTTGAACTTCAGACACAAAATGAGGATGTAGACATTAAACTGGGCACACAAAAGTCAACTGTTGACCTGTTCCTGGTTTTGACAAAAGAACACTTACTCCCTGACCTACAGGACTCTGTTAAGGAGAAAGTCTGAGAGTATACTGACAAAGATATTGGCTAGAATAAAGAATAGCCATCGAACAAAATGCAGAATATCTGCAAAACCTTGAATACCATCTCTCGCCAGAGGCAGTGGTTGGAATTACGTCAGTGTTTGAATCCATGTTGGAGCAGGGTATCTTGAAAAATATACTAGGGAGTCCCTACAATTAATTTATAATGGGTTTGCAGAAGCCAAATAAGAAGTTGGGAATCGTGCTAGATCTAGGAAAGATTGATAATACTGTTATCCCATGTGGTACTTAATCCTGCCGTGAAACTCCTCCAAATACCCTGCGATAATGTGCTGAGATGCTGAGTGGTTGACAGTCATCGACCTGTGGCAAGCATTCTATTTCTTAACTTTGCATGAGGACAGCCGGTTCCTCTTTACATTCTGATTCCAAAATAAAGTTCTGGCAAGGTGCAGAGTTCCACAGGGGGATATAGAAAGCCCCTTGGGCTTCAATTAGGTACTGAAAAAGAATCTGGAGACCTTGCACTGAGTCCTAGTTTAGTACATCGAAGACCTACTGGTGGCATCGACAACACAAGACGAATGCGGACAGGACACCATTGTCCTATTGAACCATTTGGCTGAGAATGGACATGAAGTGTCTCCCACTAAATTGCAGTAGTGCCAGATGGAATTTCTGTATTTGGGATACCATATTAAAAAAGGAGCCAAGAAGGTGTCTCAAGAGAGAGTCTCTACCGTACTGAGAATGAACCCTTTCACAATGCAGAGAGAAGCAAAATGTTTTGGGAATGGTGGGCTACTGTTGTCAGTGGACTCCCAACTGTTCCCTAGCAGCAAAGCCTCTCCAGAGGTTTACACACCAAGATATGTCTGATCTATTATCTTCAGACAATGAATGCATGAGTGACTTCCTAGAGCTGAGGGAAAATCTCTGTTGTGCCCCAGCTCTAGAATTATAACAAGGATTTTGTTTTGTACCACGGTGAACAGGAAGAGTGTGTCCTGTCTCTGTTAACACACACCACTAAATGTTTTGTTGCTTATTTCTCTACCAGTCTTCATCTGATAGCTGCAGCATTGCCGGGTTGCCTACGCGCAATTGCCGCAGTTTGTGTCAGCATTCAGCAATGTGAAGGTATTCTAATGGGGTACCCACTTATGGTTACGGTTCCTCATTCTGTAGAGCTCATGCTTACCCGCACTTGAACAATCCACATGACCAGTAGTTGGTTGACCCATTATGGGCAGGTGATCCTTGCTGCGGAGAACATCACTCTGCAGCCGCGCTCCTGTCTCAACTCTGACACACTGTTGTGTTTGCCTGTTACTGATGAAAATGATGATGGGTTGACCCGGACTACCTAGACGTTACAGAACTGTGTACCAAGCCAAGATGTGGCTTTCAAGACATCTTTGTGGAAGTGCCTTATTGTATGTTGTTTATAGATGGCTCTTGTTTAAGATACAGACGAGTAGCCTTGAAAGCACCCAATGCTGTCTGCACCTTAAAAGGAAGACTCTTATTTGTGCAATGTAACCTTGACATAGGTAGCTAAACTGGTCACTCTTACTGGAGCCTGTTGTTTCTCTAACAATTTGACAGTCATCATCTACATTCATATAAATATAAACAAAGAGGCCAGGGCACACCCAAAGTAAATCTCTGTATTGTGGATTCAAGGAGTTAGTCAAGAAAAGTCGAAGTCCAAAGAACAGGTGACACTGGATATTTATTGACAGGTGAAAACGAGTTGTCAGTGTTCCAGTCAAAGACCACATAAAGCAAATCCAAACAGCAAACAGCCGACACGTGTTTCGTCTCCTAGACTTTGTCAAGGCTTCAGATATGCAAAAAAATGCAAGTAGAAATATATTGACGGAGTTCCAATAAAAGGCATGTTGTCAATCTCCAGGTAGATCAATATTATGTAAATTGCAGGTGGAAGAGAAAGGCCATGATAAGCCTTCAAAGGCTGAGTACAACCGTGCCGGACGCGTCGGTAACAAACAATCTACATTCATAGTCAACATGATATTGGTTTGATCCATGATTTTGGACAGCTATGGTCCCAGAGGAGTTTCATGATATCAACTGGCTCCCCTATCTGCAATGGAAATTATGTCTGGACTTGCTTGATGTTCCACAATTGCCAGCTGAAATAGCGGTTGTGAAATGTGCAGCACACAACAGTGGATGTGCCTTTGTGACGGCTGGCAACTGCTATGCGGACAAGATGGTCAGGTACTGTGCTTTCGGATCTTGCATACTTAGTAGAGACCATTCAAACGATTCTGAAAATGATGTTGCTACAAGCCTTTTGTTGAGTATTGCTGATAGGAGGAGATCAAGAGTTTGAAGGAGGAATTCCCAGAAAATGAACAGGAGAGGTGGATCAGAGTAGGGTGGTTGAAGAATCATGATGAGATTGGGTTTCAACAGATAGAAGGCCTGACTTTCCAGAGGTTATGTTGTCTGCTATGACTATATATTTTTATGCCGCAACTCATATAGGTAGATATATGATGTGTGATTGTTTATGTCACACTAGTTTATTCAATGTTTCCATTTCATTGTTGACAACCTGTACCACTAATGTGTCACCTGCCAGCAGGTAAATAAAGGCATAAGAACTGTGGTAACTATGAGTCATATAGGGAGATCAAGTGGTCTTTTCAAAAACATGTAACTTGATTTTGTTGAGATGTCTGTATGCAATAGGCTACATTACATCTTAGTGGTGGTGTGTAGTTTTTTCCATTGGGTGGCAGTGCACCCGACAAGGAGGTATACCAGTCTTAGTCTGGTCAAGCTACTATTGAAGTAATTGATCCCTATTTTGGCTTATTCGTTTCTTTGGAGTCAAATTGTGGAGCTCACTTAAAAAAACTGAGGTGACGAGAATGCTGTGTGTAGCCCTGCAGATGGATAAGAGGTTCCATTGTAGTTACAGGCCTTAGTTGTCTGGTATAATTGAACAGATCAATGGGACACTGAAATTGTGACTTACCAAAGTGTGTGGGTTCACATCCCTCAAATAGCCTGATGCCCTTCCACTGGTGCTGATGAGTCACTGAAGTATTCCTGACAAGAGTACAGGACTGTTCTCCCCACAAGATCCTCATGGGGAGAGCACTGAGACTTCCTGCCGGGCACCTGTACTTGTCAATATTACATTTGATACCTGTCTCGACTACTGCAAAGGATTGACTGGAGATTGGGTCCAGGTGAAGAAACAATTCAGAAGATGCTGTTTGGAGTCCAGCTGGTTTGGTCCCTTTCAAATCATCCTTGTGAGAAACACGGCTGTGAGGTGTGGTGGCCTCCCATACTATACACATGCTTCTCACACCCAAAGATTGAGACAAGCTGGCGAAGAAGTGGTGACAACAACCATTGATTTGCAGAGTCAATTCCAGTGCACACTGAATGATCAGAGAGGGGAGAAGAGTGTTCCAAAATGTCTTAGAATCAACCAGAGACAAGTAGTGAACATGTGGTGAATGAATCAAGAGTAACCACAATGAACCAAGTTGAAGAAACTGTGAATGATAACTCTGAGCCTGAAGAAGGGCCAAGCAGTAAAGTCGGGGGGGCAAGAAGAGAAAGGTGACCAAGGAAGGGTGAGAGACTGAGAAGACTGCAGGGAAACACATGGCAGAAAAAGTGAACGAGGAAATACAGGGAAGTGAGCAAAGTGATTATAAGGATAAACAGCCAGTAATCAGGAGATTGAAGAGGGTAGCACTTAGTAGCACTAGTGCTTAGTCAAAGGTACTTAGTTACTGAATGGACATACTTTGCTGAATGTGAGGCTGACTGCAGAGCACATGATTCTGAGGATCAACAGAAAGTGCTTGAGAAGCCTCCCTGATTAAATTAATTGATTTTTGATTTTCATTTACTCGACTTAAGCTACATTTCTAAAAGACAAAAAATTGTTTTGAAACTTATGAAACTTCTTAGGGCCCAGGCTCCAGCAGAAGAGTAGGGTTGTCATTTTAGAAGAAGCTGATTTTAGGTTATGGATAACTTCTGAAAATAACTAAAAATGTATATTAATCTATGAATTAAACATGTTGCGATTTTCACAAGCAGAAGACGAAAAACAGAAGTTTTTGATTTTGTGTTTCTTTAAGCCTAACTCTAGAGAAGCCATGGTGTCTAATTCACCAAACAAATGTAGAGTGATGAACATTCAGAGGGGGCCAGGACTACAAGCCCTAGAAAGCCCTGCCAAACACAAGTGGTGGGGAGTCTTTTCAGTGCTCCGGTCGGACGCTACTTAAGGACTCCATTCTTCCCAATGCAAAGGATGCGCATTTGGAGGGTCCAGGACTACAAGCCCCAGAAAGCCCTGCCAAACACAGGAGGCAGGGAGCATTTGCAGTGTGCCAGTCAGGTGCGACTAATGGACTTCATTCTTTCCACAGCGCAGGACGTGCATTCGGAGGGGGCCAGGATTACAAACCCCAGAAAGCCCTGCCAAACACAGGAGGCAGGGAGGCTTGCAGCACACCAGTTGGGCGCTAGTTAATGACTTAATTTTTTCCTGAAGCGCAGGACATTTGGAGTGGGCCAGTACTACAAGCCCCTGAAAGCTCTGCCAAATGCAGGAAACAGTGAGTCTTTGTCATGTGCCGGTCAGGCCCAACTTAAGGACTTCATTCTTTCTGTAATGTGGGATGAGGGTGGGATGTTCCCGTGTGCTGCCCAGGCAAAGACTGGGCCAAGATGAGGTCCGTCTTCACCCATCATCGCCTGGAAGAGGCTGGGCTGGGCCACACCACCTTTGTTTGGTTCCTTTCCTTTAGTCAAATGCTCATCCGTATTTAAATAAGGTACTGTTAGCCAAGTTGACTTGTTTGATCTAGCTTAAAATTCTAAATCTTTTAAGAATGGTGAAGCGCAGGCAAACTGCTAACCCGTCAAAATTGCATCCTGGCACTTCTTTGGATAGCTTTCTTCAGCGTGCATTAGGTGTCCTAAATGAAGAAAAAGAGTTGGCTGAGCACCGCTTATCCCTCTCCATTCCTTCCCCCGTACAGCTTGTCCCTTCCAACCCATAGAGCAGGGGCAATTCTTAGGTTTGCCAAAAAGGAGGCATAGTTTCGGATCTGCCGTGCAATGGATATCTATAAATGCCAGGCAAGGAGTGCAGCACCTTATGGAGCCGAATTATGGGGACCTTTCTATATATTGGCCCATTGGGTACCAGTGAAATCAGCTTTCTCTGAGCCCTCACTGGTTTAGGGAGAGGAACACCCCCGGTTCCATTAGCACTGGATCTTGATCTTAATTTTGTTTCTGAATTGGCCGCAATAAGCCGCTACTCAACTGAGTGAGCATTTGAGCTACTGAAGATCTACGTCCCTAAAGAGAAGGCCTTATTGGTGTTATTAATCTACATCCCTCAAAAATATCAAGTGGCTTGGTCTACATTAAAACATCATGGAATGTGTTAGAACTAGCCAACTTTTGGTAAGACCATTGTGGGTTTAGTGGTTAAATCTAGAATCTGGGAGAAAGTTGCTGCCCTTTTTACTATATAAATCTATTGCTGAAGACGAGGAATTTTAAAATTATAGTCGACCTCTGTGTGCCCGCTCATTGTTTTTACAGATCAGGTACGGTACCCTCCTGACTGCTGCTTATAATTCATGGTGGGATTCTGTTAAGCCCCAGGTCTACGCAGTGTCCCGCATGTATGGTTTTGGGTGAAACTGAGGAACATATGTTGTTTTTCTGCCCCAAGTTCTCTAAACCCAGAGCCAGGTGTCAGCTCTTGCATATAACTAATCGAGTACACACCTTCAGAATTTGCAAAAGCAATCCCTTGTCTGTGATTGTGGTGGCTGTATCCAAGTTTTTATATGCGGCATGGTCAATTATACAAAAACTATTAATTTGATCTTAAAAATCTATGTATGCCAAAATGAGTTATCCAGGATATTAGTGGCACTTTTTTAAATCCCTTATTGTTTTTATTTTTAAAATGTTGTAATGGTGCCATTTTAACTATGTACTCTGAAGAATTGTTATTAATTTGTGATGTATTTGTATGTTTGATAATGAAATTTTATTTTCGATCTATCAAAAAAACATTCTAACTTTGAGAGAGTGATATTATTTATAATGGTATTTGCCTTGGTTATCTTTACAATTGGTCTATTAGTGAGCTTAAATTCTCTTGGTGAACATGCTTCCACCACAGCTAAGCCTAATTCAAATCACCTAAATGTACAGCAAAATTTAACATGAAGATTTTATGTAGAGATGGTTCAGAAGAGAAATTTTCAAATAATGTCCTTTTTAACCTGTTACATTAATATTCTCAAGTCATACATCTGCATGATTGCTAAATATGCACTGCAGAAGGAGGGACATACCATCACTTACTTATTCCTTGTCTTCTAGTGTAATTCTTAGTCTTCTTTATCATCAGGATTGATTTGAGTATTATTTCTCAAATTTGGATTTAGGGCCTAATTATGACCCTGGTGGAAGGGATTACTCCGTCACCAACGTGACGGATATCCCGTCTACTGTATTACAAGTTCCATTATATCCTATAGAACTTGTAAAATGGCGGGCAGGATATCCGGCACGTTTGTGACGGAGTATCCCATCGGCCAAAGTCTTAATCAGGCCCTTAGTCTTTGAAGAGGTGCCTCTGTACAAACATTTGAATCTTTATTATAATACTAGGTATATTAATATACTATGACATTTCTTTAGGTCTTTAACAAAGACTGATGTTGCATATTCTCAGAAACAAAGGATGACATGTGAGGAGACTAGACCTGACAAGAATTTTATTGAAGAATCGAAAGACAGAAGGGAAGAACTCAAGTTAAAGGTAAAGAGAGAATCTAAGGATAAGTGGGAAAAAGAAGAGAAACTAAAGATTGCTGGTATACACCCAAAGTTTATTTATTTTATTTATCTATTTGCATTTTTACAATATATTAAACCTAACGGGTATCTAAGTGATTGTTTCATAGAGAGACACAGGCAAAATATACCGTACAGACCCTAAAACATACTAATCTGCCTTGAACAGCCAGGTTTTGACTGCCCTGCGAAACACCATAAGGGAATCTATCCTTCTGATGTCCTCCGGTAGCATATTGCAGAGCCTGGCCACTGCCACTGAAAAGGCTCTTACTCCCCATCTAGCTTTCTTAAATCTGGGTATAATGACCTTCTTATTACCCCCTGATCTCAAAGATCTGCTTGGGTCATACCAAGTAAAGGCGGATCTCATGTATCCAGAGCTGGACTGATGTAGTACTTTGTGCACCAGACATAGAAGCTTAAAAGTAATCCGTTTACCTGATGAGGAGCCATTTTAAAGTCCTCAGGTCCTCCCTCGCCGAGTGGCTCTTAGGAAGCCCAAGAACTAAGCAATCCGCTTGGATTGGCAATTGAGCTTAAATTAGCAACAGCAAGGAAAAGCTTTGCTTTATGAGGAAAAAGAAAAACATTAGGAACCTTCAGATGATGGGATGGATTAAATGCGTGCAGAGTTTTGAAGTTTTTGAAGATCAAATGTTTGGTGGAAAAGATTCTGTTACTCCTGGTGTTTATTATGTCTGAGGGAGAATGCTTATTTTCAGCTTCCTGTAAATAAGCAGGCAGCTGCTTCTTAGCTTTACTGTTCCCTAAGGTGTATCTTGTAGATGACATAGATGATAATGGAGTATTACATCATTGGAGACGTAAGTGTCATGCTTCACAAATAGTTTTAGACATCTTTAGTGTATTCATTCCTCCTGTAGGAGTACGTTTGAATGACCTGAAGATTAGAACGATATCTACACTGGTTGACCATCTTGCAACCAATACGGCTGCAGCGTTATTGGCTATTAATACAAATCTTGTGGTAATTAGAGTTCTGATTCTACAGAATAGGCTTCCTTTCAATACCTTACTCCCCAAAGGGTTCAGAGTCTTCCTCATGTTACGAGCACACCAATGCTGCATGTATGTGCCTAGCACTCATAGTGAGATTAGGGCCCTCGACCACACTTCTGCAACGCCATCACCGACATCATCAGCGCCCAAGCCATCACCTCAAAGGACTATATCCTCCTCGGCGACCTGAACTTCCACCTAGACAACAACAACAACATCAACACCACCAACCTACTCGCCAACCTCGGTCTTAAGCAACTCGTCACATCGCCCACCCACACCGCAGGACACACACTCGACCCCATCTTCTCAGCCAGCAACCACGTCTCCTTCAGCCACACCACCGATCTCCACTGGACCGACCATCGATGCATCCATTTCTCCTTCCAGAAACCGGTCACCCACCACCTCACCACTCAACCCCCCCGCCGCCACTGGAACAGAATCTCAACAGAACAGCTGATGGCCACCCTCACCCAGGCACCTCCTCCCATGACCCGGGACCCCAACTCAGCCGCCACCAACCTGCATCAGTGGATAGACAACTGCGCCAACACCCTCGCGCCACTCAAACGACCCTCGGACATCCACCACAGATCCAAGGCCAGCTGGTTCACCCCGACCTACAGACCTCCAAATGGGAATGCCGAAGAATGGAGAAGACCTGGCGCCTTGAACCTACCGAATCCAACCACATCGCCCTCAAGACTGCCATCCGCAAACATCACCAGCTGATCCGCACCTCAAAAAGAACCTACTACAAAAAACGCATAGACACCAACGCCCACAACAACAGACAGCTCTTCGGCGTCATCAAAGAACTCTCCAACCCCAGGCCCTGCTCCAACGAACCCACGCCATCACAGGAGCTCTGCAACTCCCTCGCCACCTATTTCCTTAGAAAGATCGAAGACATCCACACCAGCTTCAAACCACAGACCCACCAGCCAACCATAGACAACCAAGAACCCAACGCACCAAGCAATACCAACCTTCTATGCGCCTGGACCCACGTCAACAATGAAGTCACTATCAACACAATGGCCTCCATCAACTCCAGCTCCCCCTCAGACCCCTGCCCACACCAGATTTTCAACAAAGCCAGCGACATCATCGCCCCCCACCTCCGCGCCATCATCAACAGCTCCTTTGAAACAGCCACCTTCCCGGAGAGCTGGAAACACGCCGAGGTCAACACCCTATTGAAGAAACCCAAGGCGGACCAAGATGACCCCAAGAACTACCGGCCCATCTCCCTCCTCCCGTTCCCAGCGAAGGTCATTGAGAAAATCGTGAACAGCCAACTATCCCGCTTCCTGGAAGACAGCAAGGTGCTTGATACCTCCCAATCCGGATTTCGCAAGAACCACAGCACTGAGACCGCACTCATTGCTGCTACAGATGACATCAGGATCATGCTCGACGAAGGCGAAACCGCAGCGCTCATCCTCCTGGACCTCTCCGCAGCCTTCAATACCGTTTGTCACCACACCCTTCGAAAACTCCTCCACAACGCCGGGATCCGCGACAAGGCCCTCGACTGGATTTCTTCATTCCTCTCCGACAGAACACAAAGAGCCCGCCTTCCGCCCTACCTGTCTGAATCCTCCAAAACCATCTGTGGCGCCTCCCAGGGATTCTCCCTCAGCCCAACACTCTTCAACGTTTACATGGCTCCTCTCGCCAACATCACACGATCCCACCACTTCACCATAGTATCATACGAAGATGACACCCAGCTGATCATCTCCCTTGCGAAAGACCCTACAACCGCAAGAAACAATCTCCACAATGGACTTCACGCCATCGCCAACAGGATGGAATCAAGCCGCCTCAAGCTAAATACAGACAAAACAGAGATCCCTATCTTCGGCAGCACCCCTCCGCCTGGAACGACTCCAGGTGGCCTACCTCCCTAGGAGCTGCACCCACACCCACCGCTCAAGTACGAAACCTGAGAATCATCTTGGATTCAACACTCAGCATGACTCAGCAGATCAACACAGTTTCCTCTTCCTGCTACAACACCCTTCGCATGCTCTGCAACATTTTTAAATGGATTCCCTTCGAAACCAGAAACACAGTCACCCACGCCCTGGTCAGCAACCGACTGGACTACGGCAACGCACTCTATGCAGGAACCACAGCCAAACTACAAAAAGAAAATGCAACGTATCCAAAACACCTCTGCCCGACTCATCCTCAACGTCCCACACCACGACTACATCTCTGCCCACCTCAGAGAACTACACTGGCTACCTGTATCAAAGAGGATTACCTTCAAACTCCTCATCCACGCACAGAAAGCCCTCCACAACACAGGTCCGACCTACCTCAATGACAGACTCACCTTCCACACTCCCATCTGCCAGCTCCTCGCCGCCAGCCACACCCTCGCTTCCGTCCCCCGCATTCGCCGCACCACCGCCGGAGGAAGATCCTTCTCTCACCTTGCCACCAAGACCTAGAACTACCTACCGCTCCACCTACGCCAGACCCAGGACCTCCTGACTTTCAGGAGACGCCTCAAGACATGGATATTCGACCAGAAGCTTCCCCCCAGCGCCTTGAGACCCTGATGGGTGAGTAGCGCGCTTTATAAATTACTTGATTGATTGATTGATTATATTTCTGATGTTTCTAGAGACTTGAAGGTGTTGGAAGCAACAGGCAGCTGGGAGGTTATAGGGAAAGGTTTTCTCACAGTAGGTACATGGCTTAGTGGTATTGACAGTGGACTATGAGGAACTATTTTGACCCCCCCATATTCATTATTGCTGTCTTAGCTATATGGTTGTTCCTTTTTATAAGGTGGATTAGATTGATGACTCAGGGAGGAGAATTACTGACAAAGGGGACTGGGAGAAAAGGAAAGAGAGAATAGATGGAGCTTGAGGAGATGCAGTCACCTGTATGAAGCGTTGAGAGATCTAGAGGAGTCTAGACTACGTAGCAGTAGTCAACATTTGACATTTGAAAATCAGACACAAAGGGACTTATGAATATATTGTGTGATTACTCTCCAAGTCATCAGAGGGGGGAATTGGTGACTTTTTGTCACTATTTTTCAGTTTCCCTTTGAAGAAAAAGAATTGCATTAAAAAAAAAATGCGTTATTTAAAATCAATCATAGTAGTCTGTGGACCCCAGCAGGCCACCATCTCTGTAACGGTTTTGATTCCTAGTGGGTCACAATATGCAACCTACCTCATTAATATTCATGAAGTTGCTCGAATTGCAACTCACAAGGACTCAGTAATTTGTGAACCAACCTATTTGTACATAGGTGGGTTGTCAAATTACCACAATGGTCATAAGAATACTGGTCGCAAATTGCAACCAGTCTTTTGTAACCAGTGCTACATACATCTGGCCCATGGTGCTGAGTTTCAAGGTTTTTTTTGTGAAAAGGTTTTTGATATTTGATGTTTGAGAGTTGTTAATGGTTTCTGGACCACTGCCTGTTCCCCCCAAAACTTTTTTTTATATTCACGAAAGGGAAGGGGACCCACTACTTTTACAAATGCATTACCACCCCAGCTCAAGAGTCTGCAATTTTTCAATACTTTTTCCAACTGTATTTCAGTTGGAAAAAATTGACATATTTCACATAGAATTTGTATTTGGAAAGAACGGCCACAACACCTCATTTCTGAACGGCGATCTGATACAGAGTAGAAAATCCATTTTAGGGGTTGGTAAAAAATTACTAACTCCTAAAAATGCTTTCAGGACATAGAATTCTAACAAAAACAGCCAGCCAAAATGTGTTGCGAGGTCCACCCTTTCATCAAGGTCAATTGTCTTTTCATAAAAAAATATGAGTGTTTATTAATTCAATTTCTGCACATAAACTTTTCAAATGTAAGTATGCTCCTGCGGAGGGACCATGTATAGAAATTAAATGAATACTAACTCATATATTTTAGAGGGACAGACAGTAGACATTGATGTAGGGGTGATCCATGAAACACGTATTGGCTGGCTGTATCTGTTGGAAATTAATTAAACCTGTTTTATTCTTTATAAAAGGATCGAAACAATATTTGAAGATGCAGAAATTGATGATGATGAAGTTAACAATTCTTTGAAATAGATTTTTAGCAATGTGCTTGTTTTCACACACAGGCTAAGTATTGTTTACATAGACATCTCATTCTAGGTCAAGATCAGAGTTGAAATAATTGTGTATTTACACCTTTTGATGGTCACTGGTACATACAAGTCTGCTTTTGCTCTATGTGATTGGTGTTGGAATAGTTAATTCGTTTTTCAATTATAACATTCTACTTACTGTTTCCACTTTTTGACTTCCTAATGAGGCTTTACATACAAATAAGCACAATCATTTTTAGTGAATGGCATGATTGGTTGTTTTGTCACTTAATCAACAGAAGAAACTAAGGTTTGCTTTCTAGGGTGTTGTTTGCATACACAAATAAATTACAATCGACACAAAGACATTTTATCTTAGATTTTTATTTTTCTGTTTAAAACATACTTATCAGCAAAGTGAAAATTATCTTTTAAAATGCTACTTTTTTGGTTGTGCGAGTCACATTACCTGGTAATTAAAATAAAGCTACACATGCTCAATCTTAAATCCCTCATTTATGCTTTTAAATTGAATAGTTATTTATTTGTAGCATAGTTATAAAAGTACACTGATTTGTTTTAATAAAAACATCAAACGTATTTTCAAAAAATATTTATTTAAAAATACTATTTTAATTGCACCTAGGAATAGTGTATCTGTTTAAAAGGTTACAGACACACTTCTTTCCCCGTTTGTAGTCATGGTAAGAGGGAGCAGTGAATGAGCAAGATATGTAACCTGCAATAAACTGCTTATTGTTCTCAGACTTGATCAACAGGTAAAGCAGTGCTAACCATGAACTATCTCCTCTGCACTAATTCTGCTTAGGTGTGCACAGTGTATGCCTCTGTAGCATCCACTAGCAATCAAGTTCTCAAATGTAGCAATAAAGTTCACATATGTAGCAATCAAGTCTCTTATGACATTTTGTTTCTCTTAAAGTCCATTTGTTATTCACTTAGTTCAGTATTTATTTGAGTGCTAATTTGTGGTGTTAAGTCTTCCTATAATTGCAAAAATGTTGTTGGATATTGATTTCATTGTTAAATAAAACAATTTATGATGACAAGATGATCATGGGGCATAATACCACAGATAAGATTATACTTTCTTAACTTTGTTAATAATTGTGATATATGTATTAACAATTTACTTATTCTGACTTTATAGAATATATATTTTTCATTTTGTTGTAATGTTGTATTAGTTTTAGTGTTATAAGATATTAGTAATTTTTAATGTTGTCTTCATATTTCTTATAGTACTTCCATTATAACCAGACCCGATATGTACTCCAATCCCTATTGGATCAGGAGAAAGGCCAGCCTCATCCGGAAGACCAGTAGCGGAAGAGTGGAAGTGACTGTATGCCGCCCTTCCATTTGAAATATGCTTAAGAGCTAGTGCTCGGAGAAAACCAATTCACCCAGGATTGCCATAATTCTTTAGCATTACTGGATCCAGTTCTACAAAGATCTAATTGACAAATTTTCATTGCGGCATCCACCCATTCCCACCAAGTTGGAGGAATAGAAGAAATCCAATGCCTGCAGATCTCCCGCCTAGCCAAAATTATTAAATAGAATAACAAATTCCTATGAACACTTGAGAGGTTTAGCGGTTCTAAGGTGCCACCAAATAAAACTAACGCTGGGGAAGCTACCAGTGGGGCTTGTATCACAGAGGATAGAGTCTCAAACACATCCCCCCCAAAAAATTTGAAACCCGAGGACATAGCATCAACATATGAGTGTCATCTGCCCCCACTAGTCCACACTTTTTACAAGCTGCATGGGCATTTTTATTGAATTTGTTTAACTTCTTTGGAGTATAATATGCCCTATGTAGAACAAATAAAAGTTTATCTATCTGATGAGGCAAAAATTTCAAGTTTACAGACGGTGTTTTCTCCAGATCCTGCGGTACCTTAACGCCAATATATTTTATCTCTTTTATTAGTTTATGATGAATATTTATATTCCATGTCATAATTTCCGTCTTTGACATATTAATTTGATATCCCGATACCTGGCCAAAGTTTTGTGTTATCCCCTGCAATTGATCTAATGTCGCGGGGAGGTCTGTAGTATAGATCATAATGTCATCAGCATACATGGATACCTTTTTCTCCCACCCCATGTAAACAAAAGGTTTTATTAGAGCATCCTTTCTAATCATACAAGCAAGCGGTTCTATATACACATCATAGAGCAGTGGGGAGAGAGGGCAACCCTGTCTGGTCCCTCTAGAAATGGAAAAAGGAGGAGATAGACTCCCATTTATCAAAACTCTTGCCGATGGATTGGCATAAATACTTTTTACAGCCCCTAGAAACCTTGGCCCAAAATTCAACTGTACTAAAATATGATTTAAATTCACTCGGTCAAATGCCTTGGTAGCATCAAGATTGATAACCGCCAGAGGGAGATCCGATACTGATGCCATATCAATTGCCCCAATTTATTTGTGAGATAATTGATACATATGCCTGTTTTTTTAAAAACCCCTTCTGATCTTCATGGATCAGCGGCGCAATACCCTTCCCAACTCTGCTGGCAAGTATACTTGTGAATATTTTATAATCATTATTCAGTAGGGAAATTGGCCTGTATGATTCACAAAGCGAGGAATCTTTCCCAGATTTTAATATGACAGTTATTATTGCTTCATTCCAAGACCCTGGTAATCGGGATTATCCCCTCCAAATTGCGTTAAAAAGGTCTTTGAGCAGAAGGGATAAGAAACTACCTACTTTTACATAGAACTCCGCAGGTAAGCCATCAGGACCCGCTGCTTTCCCTTTTTTTGCTTTTGAGATGGCCTGTGCTATTTCCCCCTCTGAGAACTCCTCCTCCAAAAGAGACAGCCCTTCCTCATCAAGTTTCCCTGGCATTAATTCTTCTACCTTTGCCATCTTATCTTCCACCACTTCTGGTAAATCTTCTTTATATAAAGCTTCAAAAAAAAAACTGGAATGCTCTTTGAATCGCTGAGGAGCCCGTTACGACCACCCCTGTGGCGGGATCTCTTATCTCTGAAATCTGATTTCTGGTGAGATCAGATTTTGTTTTCCACGCCAATAGTTTCCCCGCGCTTTCCCTATGTTCAAAATTTGCGAATTTGCTTGCTTCCCATTTTTCCCTTACTCGCGTCTCTATTAATGCTGAAAGGGCTGCTCGCTTATTAATCAATTCTAGCATGATTGGGTCTTCACTTCTCCCACCCAAATGTCCCTCGACCAATTTTTTCTCCAGGCTCTCTAAATCTTTCTCAATATTCTGAATACCTGATCTGTATTCCCTATTTCTCCGGGCAGAGATGGAGATAAGAACCCCCCTAATAAAAGCTTTATAAGAGTCCCACACCACATAAGGGGCCAGATGTAGGTAGCATTTTGCATGGTGCAAACTGGGAAAATCGCAGTTTGCGCCATGCAAAATGCCCATCGCGATGCTCATTCCCATTTTGCGAGTCGGTACCGACTCGCAAAATGTGAATGCGACTCGCAAATAGGAAGGGGTGTCCCCTTCCTATTTGCGACTTGCACCGCAATGCTAAATTGCTTTGTGACCGCGAACGCGGTCTCAAAGCAATTTGCAGTTACCACCTGTGTCACACTGGTGGTAACCCATTCGCAAAAGGGAAGAGGTCCCCATGGGACCCCTTCTCCTTTGTGAATGTTGCCAAAAATGTTTTTTTCAGAGCAGGCAGTGGTCCAATGGACCACTGCCCACTCTGAAAAAACCAAACCAAATGGTTTCGTAATTTTTTTGTATTGCAACTCGTTTTCCTTTAAGGAAAACGGGCTGCAATACAAAAAAAAAACTGCTTTATTTAAAAAGCAGTCACAGACATGGAGGTCTGCTGTCTCCAGCAGGCCACCATCCCTGTGAGTGCAGGGAATTGCTATGGGGTCACAAAATGTGACCCACCTCATTAATATTAATGAGGGGGGTCTTTGCGACCCCATAGCGATTCGCAGACGGTGTCTGAGACACCGTTCTGCATCCGAATTTGCGATTCGGAAATTGCAAGTCGCACCGACTCGCAATTTTCGAATTGCAAATTCGGAAATTGCTGCATCTGGCCGAAGGTGCTGCAGAATTCCAATTATCTTGATAAAACCACTTAGTCTCCCTAAACAGGCATTCTACCACTTTGGTATTGCTTAATAGGGAGCGGTCTAACGTCCACCTCTTTGCCAGACGTGGTCCATCTTCCTTCAAAGTCAACATGACTGCGGCATGGTCAGATAAATAATCGGGGATGTGTTGCGCATCCACCACGCATGCCTTGAGAGTCTTGGCAAGTAAGAAATAATCTATCCTGGAATGATGCCTGAACTTTTTATTATGGAAAGTGAAGCTGCACGAGCGACCATGTAAGTCTCTCCAAATATCAACCAGAGCATACTGCTCTATCATCACTTTGATGTACGCCAGGAATTTTTGACATCCACATGCCTTACTACCAGAGGACTTGTCTAAAGCATAGTTTAAGACCACATTAAAATCACCCGCTATTATGATTGGCTGCTGAGTTTCCAGGAGTACATTGCATATTTCCGATAGAGAGGTCGTATCATCTACTTTTGGGCCATAATAGGATATTAAAGTGTAAATAGCCTGGTTAATCTTAACATCCACCATGACCCATCTACCTTTTGTATCCGACTTGGTGCACATAATCAGAGCATTGGCAACACTTTTAACCAAAATTACCACCCCCTTCGAATGTGATGTATTATTAGAACAAATCATTTGACTAACCCAAGTCAGGGTTTTAAAAATCTCCTGTGCTTCCACAGATGTCAAGTGAGACTCCTGAATCATTATAATTTGCGCCGGGGAGTCCTTAATATATTGTAAAATATAATTTCTCCTTGCCCTTACTCTCAACCCGTTTACATTCCATGTGAGAATCTGAAAATTACCTACGACCATCCATCTTATGTATTTTTCCAAAAGTTACGGACTTTCTGATAAACAGTATTACGGGTCGAACCATTTTGCAATGAGTAACACATTTTCCCCTCTGCCAAAACCAATCCCCCCTACCAAATCCCTACCCACCATCTTCTCGACTCCCTCCCCGGTCCCCTCTCTCTCACCTCCCTGGGGAACCCCCCCCATTTTCTTGGCTATTAAGCCATTTGGCGCTGCTAGACCCACCCACCTATATTCAACAACAACAACAAAAAGAAGTGCGGGAACAAGACTTAAAAAAAAAAAAAAAAAAATTGCAGATATCCTGGCTTGATTTTAGTTGTTCTTAAATTTCTCAAGTAGAGAATCTGCTTCGTGGACATCCCGTAAGTTATACATCCGGTTTCCTCTCATCACTCTCAAAGTTGCTGGAAATTTTATTTGGACCATGGCCCACAACTCCCTAAACTCCTCCATCCTCCTGCCAAGTTCCCATTGTCGGTTGGAGGTCATCCGAAATACATCAGCTCTTATTTCAAAAGAGAAACCACTTGCATCCAAAGTTCCAGTTTTAAATGCTCTAGAGAGGATTTTTTCCTTAATAACATAGGTAAGAAAATTCACCAGTATCCTCCTTGGCTTGGCTGTGTTTGGTGATTTCCAAAAGGGATCCCTATGAACCCTCTGTATATCTTGGGATAGTAAGTCCTCAGGCCCCTCCTACATCCCGTATTGACTCAGGAGACCTACCACAAACATTTTAATATTACCTCCCTCAGCCCCCTCCTGGACATTCTTTATTTTAATGTTATTCCTCCTGGCGTTGTTTTCCAACACTTCCAGGCGCTCAGTGTTCTGGTTTCCCCTATTTTTAATGCTTCGATTTCACTAGTCTGCTTCTCCACCGTTTCGTTAAGTTGAACAACTTGATTTTCCAGGATCTGGGTTCGTTGTGCTAAAATATCCATCTTAGTCGCCAAAGCTTCACAGACCTCTTGAATCCCTTTCTGATTAGTCTGTGATACCAATAATCCCTGTCTAAATTCCTTAGATAAAGAATGCAGCAGGGATTCTAAAGATGGCTGAGTATGCGTTAAATTCGTCTCCGGTAGTAGGACCTGTTGAGAACCCTGAAGGACTACTGTCATCCCCTCTGAAGTGATATTCCTTTGTTGCGGAGGAGTATCTTCTCCTATATTGGGAGGGGCCTGCTTCTGCATTGGCATACCTGTGCCTAATGCCCCCCTCACTTAAGGGGGACGCAGGTGAGGGAGAAAGATTCATCCTGAGCAAGTCTGCTTGCTCTCCCTCCTCATATTCAGACCATAAGGTCTCATTTGGAGTTGCACCTGAGGAAACGGGGGGGTATATTGGAGGTGGCCCTGATGTTGTCAGAACTCTTACACTTAAAATATGCTCTCAATGAGGGGGTTATTCTCCGTTGAGGGAGGGGGGAGGGGAGGGAGGGCTGCTTTTTCCTCCCCACAGATTTCTTCTTTTGCTGTGGCAGCGCTACCCCCCTCCTCCCCACCAAAGCATCCACAGAGCCTTCGGCAGCACTAACTATGTCCTTTCTAACTTGACTTGGCAAAGTATTTTCTAAAAATATGTATTTAAAAATACTATTTTAATTGCACCTAGGAATAATGTATCTGTTTAAACCAAAATTCACAGGAAACTTACTGCAAGTAACACTGTTCTCCATCCAAGTTTTCACCCAGTTGCATTAAAGAGAAACGTTCTGCATGGGGAGAATTTGTGTTTGAGAAGAAATTGTAGCAAAAAAAAATGAGATGTTTCTATCCCAGGATGATTTAGCTAGGATATTCAAGGAAAGGAAGTATTCAGAAAGAGTGATCTTAGAGGCAAGAACAAAAGACAATTTGAATAAATAACAGGATCTAATATTCAGAGGGAGAAAAAGTAAGAAGAATTAGCATTTTGGTGTCTAATGTGTTGTCCTTCACTTATACACACAGTTCTAAAAATGTTACCTCTTCTTTGCTAATCTTACTGGTGAAATGTAAGTTGAGTGTATTATTTTAATTTTATCCACAAATGCACAGGCTTCCTCAAATGACCCTCTCCAAATTATGAACACGTTGTCGATATGTCTATATCTATAATCTATACTATTTCACTGCACACAGCTCCACTGTACAACACTCCACTCTGTGCTATTCCACTTTACACCACTCCACTGTATGCCACTACACTCTACGCCACTGTACTCCACCCCACTACACTCTGCGCCACTGCATTCTATGCTAAACCATTCCACGCCACTCTACTCTACGCCAAGCCAGTCTCACTACTGGACTGTGCGCCACTCCACTCTATGGCAATCCATTGTATGCTTTTACACTGTACATCACTCCATACTATGTTAGCCCATTGTGGCCCCTCCACTCTGCGTCAATCCACTCTACCCAACTACACTCTACTCAATTCCACTTTACGACACTCCATTCTAGACCACATATGCCACTCCACTTTGTGCCATTACACTCTATGCTATTCCACTATTGCCACTGCACTCTACCACACTCCACTATACATCACTTCACAGTATGCTATTACACTGTATGCCACTATAGTCTACTTCATTTCACTCTACCCGCTACACCCTACAGTATTCCACTCTATGAAACTCCCCTCTACACCACTACACTGTCTGCCACTCTCCTCTATGCCATTCCAGTCTACGCTATTCCACCGTATGCCACTACACTGTACCACACTCCACTCTTCTTCACTCTACTCTACATTACTCCACTGTACTCCACTCTACGCTATTCCACTCTATGCTATCCCACTCTACACTCACCTACAAATGCAGTGTATTCAACTCGGTAGCCACACTACATTAACTATAATTCACGCCTTCTCCATGCTCTGCTCATAGCATTTTATATTAGCTCTCTTATACCATGTAAAATAATAGTAAATACAAAAATAATTATGGCACTGCAAATCAAATCTTTTATGAGAATACAGTGCATGGTAGAGTGGAGAGTTATAGCTATTATAGTGTGGCTACTGAGTTGAATACACTGTGTATGGAGTTGTGAATTATAATAATTTCAAGGTGCTGCGTAAATTATAAATTAATGGTATACATTTAAAAATGTATTTTTTTTTGTTCTTTAACTTTTGGTTGTATCTAAAGAATACATCAAGTTATCTTAATTTAAAGGTGATGTGTAAATTATAAATGTTTAGGTATAACTTTAACTTACGAATTTTTAATATTGATCTATTTTACGAATACAGAACGTTTTGTTAACTATAACAAAGGTTTAACACTTGTTTTTTTTAATTGAAATGTATATAGCTAGCTTTATTTTTTTATTTTTCTGGCCATAATATTCTTGTAGTTAAAATCCTTGTAATTTCCATAGTAAGCATGTAAAAGCAATAATTTTATCCTCAATCTTTTTGCTGAGATATTTATGTATTGCTATATTTGTTACCTCAATATTATGTCACAGAAGCCATTTTGGGATATATTAAGGTATGATGAGATATGAACATAAATTTCCACTGTCTGTGTAATGTTCAGTATTTAGCTTCTGTTTACATTGTGATGTTGGCCATCATTTATTTTATTGGCTGGAGGATTTTTAGAATCAAAGGTAACTTTGTTGGCTAATGGTATTATGACAAGTTTACCCACCAATTCAGTTTACTTTTTTCTATTTCCCACTTTCTTTTAAAGGTGTGTCAGGTACAATTGTAGCTGATGGACGAGTGATTGAACATAATAATGTGTAATTTTTACACAAGGTCCTGTTTCAACAAATTCCTTTATTCTTCAATTACCATCTAATGTCTCGTAGGTGGCTTCCAAATCTAATTCTTCCTATTTTTCCCCTCTAGGTAGAGTACATGTTAATTTATCGTAAAAGATGTAAAAAAATACCCTAGAATTAGGAACATGTTCCAGGGGCAGTAAGTTTAAAAGTAATAGAATATAATATTTCTTCAGCACAGTTTTTCTGATGGCAAAGTTGAACCGTTCTTTCATATATAATTTTACATTGGTAAATCAATGGCAAGAATGTATACAGTTACAACAGATTGTGGTAAATAGGGATGTTGAGAATGTTGAATGGGTGTTTATGTTTTGCATTGCTTACTAGTAGGATGCTCCTCAGATATGTCGACATTGACCACTCCCACATTCCTTCAAATGTCCATTGTAACCAATAATTAGTCTTGCAACAGATTCTTTAGATGACCCTCCTGCTTGTTACAGCTATTCCTTTACTTCCCTTTTTTCTTATTCTAAGTTGTAAGTCATCCAAGGTTTGAATCACATTTTGTTGATACTATTGCACTGACTTTATTCACATTGTTTTACTATATACTTTTCTTTTGCCAGACAAAGAAGTGGAATAACATTTGGCACCAAGTCTATGGTTCAAATTGCAAATAGCTTTCACCAAAACTTCCAGCTCTCAACCAGAGAATATTGGCTGTCAGACAAAGTTCTGGGTGAGGGGTGGCGGGACAGGGAAGCCAGTGGCTACTGGACCCCAAACATGATGATTTAGGTTATTTGCCACTTGGTGTCCTGTCGTCCATCCTATTAATGCCGCTACATTGGGCCAAGTATAGCCCTTTCTGCACTTGAATCTCAGTGTTCTGAAAGTGAGGGAGGAGACAGCTTATAAGTCAACAGTTGAACATAAGAGACATAGGCCCTCATTCCAACCCTGGCGGTCTATGACCGCCAGGGTGGATGATGCCGGAAGCACCGCCAACAGGCTGGCGGTGCTTCACATGGCATTCTGACCGCGGCTGTAAAGCCGTGGTCTCCCAGCCGGGTCTGGCGGTTTCCCGCTGGATTTCCCCCGGCTGGGGGAATCCTCCATGGCGGCATTCCGACCCCCTTCCCGCCAGCCTGTTTCTGTTGGTTTTCACTACCAGAAACAGGATGGCGGGAACGGGTGTCGTGGGGCCCCTGGGGGCCCCTGCACTGCCCATGCCGCTGGCATGGGCAGTGCAGGGGCCCCCTAACAGGGCCCCAGCAGGATTTTCACGGTCTGCTTTGCAGACAGTGACAATCGCGACGGGTGCAACTGCACCCGTCGCACCCCTGCAACACCGCCGGCTCCATTCGGAGCCGGCTTCAATGTTGCAGGGGCTTTCCCGCTGGGCCGGCGGGCGCTCTTTTGGAGGGAGCCCGCCGGCCCAGCGGGAAAGTAGGAATGGCCGCTGCGGTATTTTGACCGCGGTGCGGTCTTTCGCTGGCCAGATTTTGGCGGGCGGCGACCGCCGCCCGCCTAAATCAGAATGAGGGCCATAATGTAATGACCAGCCCAGTGTTCATCTTTTATGTTAAAGAAGTTATGTTTAATCTCGCAGCAGAAATCAGTACCACACAATTTGATAAGACGTACAGCGTTGTAACCTAAGTTCACTTTAACATTAGGGCACTATGGGGGTCATTCCGACCCTGGCGGTCCAAGACCACCAGGGCCGGGGACCACGGAAGCACCGCCAACAGGCTGGCGGTGCTTCCCAGCCCATTCTGACCGCGGCGGTAAAGCCGCGGTCAGAAAAGGGGATCCGGCGGTTTCCCGCCGGATTTCCCTTGCATGGGCTGAATCTCCATGGTGGCGCTGCAAGCGCAAGCGTCCTGTAGCTCCGCCCCCCTCGCACCCTATTGGCCGCCCCGCTCCCACCTCCCAGCTGCTCCTCCCTCCCTCTCCCACTCATATGGAGGCCGCGCAGCGGGCGCGCCGCTGGTGCGCCGAAGGCGCGCCTAAGGCAAGCCCGTCTGCGCCCGTCCGCGCCTGGCATGCGCCCAGCGCCAGACCCCCTGGCCCCCGCAGAGGCCAGCCCACCCGCAAGACCTACAGCGCCGCCACTCTCATCGCAATCAACACCGGCCGGATCCCCGGCTGCTGCAGAGCCACCCCTAGACGCACCCACGGGCCCTTCACCTGCCAATCCTGCAAGTTCTTCTGCATTCAGACACGGACCGCACACGCCAAGCCAAGCACCAGCAGCAACCACCTGAAGTGCATCCTGCTCAACACCCGCTCTATCCACAGACACGCCGTGGAACTCTGGAACCTGCTCGACACCCCATCTCCAGACGTCGCCTTCCTCACAGAAACCTGGATGAACGCCTCCTCAGCGCCCGCCATCGCCATCCCGGACGGATACAAGATCACCCGGAGGGACCGCGTCAACCAGACAGGAGGAGGCATCGCCATCGTCCACAAGAACACCATCCGCATCACGACTAACTCCGACGACACCCTCACAGCCGCCGAACATCTCCACTTCCAGATACACACCGACCCCAAGACCACACTCAGAGGCACCCTCATCTACAGACCCCCAGGACCCCGCACACAATTCAGCGAAGACATCGCAGACTTCATCAGCCCACACGCCCTCCCCTCCGCTGACTACATCCTCCTAGGGGACCTCAACTTCCACCTGGAGAACAACAACGACAACAACACCACCACCCTGCTGGACAACCTCGCCAACCTCGGACTCAAGCAACTGGTGAACACCCCCACCCACTACGCCGGACACACGCTTGACCCAGTCTTCTCCTCCAGCAAGTACATCTCCTTCAGCCACTCCACCGGACTCCACTGGACAGACCACAGTTGCGTCCACTTCAGCTTCAGAAGAACCACGACTCACCACCACCCACAACAGGCTCCCCGCAGGAGCTGGAACAAGATCACCACCGACCAGCTCTCCACATCACTGAGCCAGAACCCTCCCGCCAGCTCAGCGGACCCCAACCAAGCAGCCAACAACCTCACACAGTGGATCACCAGCTGCGCTGACAACCTCGCACCCCTGAAAACCCATCCCACCAGGCCCAACAGCAAGAAAGCCTCCTGGTTCAACAACGACCTCAAGAACTCCAAGAAGAACTGCCGCACCCTCGAGAAAGCCTGGCGAAAAAACCCGACCACAGACAACATGACCGCCCTCGAGCACGCCTCCCGCAAACACCACCAGCTGATCCACACCACCAAGAAGACAGCATTCAAAGAACGACTAGACAACAACGCACACAACAGCAAGGAACTCTTCAGCATCGTCAAAGAGCTCTCCAACCCCAGCGCCGGAAACAACGACATCACTCCCTCACAAGACCTCTGCGACTCACTCGCCTCGTTCTTTCACCGCAAGATTGCCGACATACACAACAGCTTCGGCGCACAAGCCACGCACCCAACCACCAAACCGACGCCCCCCAACACCACCCTCCGCGCCTGGACCCCGGTCAGCACCGAAGACACCATCCAGAT
The DNA here is from genome assembly GCF_031143425.1 of Pleurodeles waltl. NCBI lineage: Eukaryota > Metazoa > Chordata > Amphibia > Caudata > Salamandridae > Pleurodeles > Pleurodeles waltl. Next base: position 483,643,580 of record NC_090446.1, read on the forward strand.
GATGAACACCATCCATTCCGGTTCTCCAACCGACCCATGCCCCCACCACGTCTTCAACAAAGCCGACTCAGTCATCGCACCCCATCACCGGGACATCATCAACTGCTCCTTCAACACCGCCACCTTCCCGGAGAGCTGGAAACATGCCGAACTCAGCGCCCTCCTGAAGAAACCATCAGCAGACCCCACCGACCTCAAGAACTACCGCCCTATCTCGCTCCTCCCGTTTCCTGACAAAGTCATCGAGAAGACCGTCAACAGACAGCTAGCCGCCTTCCTCGAGACTAATGGATCCCTCGACCACTCGCAGTCCGGCTTCCGAGCCAACCACAGCACCGAGACCGCCCTCATCGCAGCCACCGACGACATCCGAGCCCTGCTCGACAACGAGGAGACAGCGGCCCTCATCCTCCTGGACCTCTCCACAGCGTTCGACACTGTCTGCCACCGCACCCTAGTGCAGCGCCTCAGCAACATCGGAATCCAAGAGAAGGCACTAGAGTGGATCATCTCGTTCCTCGCCGGAAGAACCCAGAGAGTCCGCCTCCCCCGTTCAGATCTGAGGCCACCGAAGTCAGCTGCGGCGTACCACAAGGATCATCACTCAGCCCCACCCTCTTCAACGTCTACATGAGCCCCCTCGCAGCCATCGCACGCCAACACAACCTCAACATCATCTCCTACGCCGACGACACCCAGCTGATCCTCTCCCTCACCAACGACCCAGCCACCGCCAGAACCAACCTGCACGAAGGGATGAAAGACGTAGCCGAGTGGATGATGAACAGCCGCCTGAAACTGAACTCAGACAAGACGGAAGTCCTCATCCTTGGATCATCACCCTCTGCCTGGGACGACTCCTGGTGGCCCCCTGCCCTGGGCAGCGCACCCAAACCAACGGACCACGCACGCAACCTGGGCTTCATCCTGGACTCCTCCCTCTCGATGACCAGACAAGTCAACGCCGTCTCATCATCATGCTTCAAAATCCTACGCATGCTCCGAAAGATCTTCCGATGGATCCCCACCGAAACCAGGAAGACGGTCACCCAGGCACTCGTCACCAGCCGACTGGACTACGGTAACACCCTCTACACCTGAACCACGGCCAAACTACAGAAAAGACTCCAACGCATCCAGAACGCCTCCGCACGCCTCATCCTTGACATCCCCCGTCACAGCCACATCTCCGGACACCTGAGAGACTTGCACTGGCTCCCCGTCAGCAAGAGAATCACGTTCCGTCTCCTCACCCACGCACACAAGGCCCTCCACGACCTGGGCCCCAGGTACCTCAACAACCGCCTGACCTTCTACACTCCCACCCGCCAGCTACGATCGACCAGCCATGCCCTCGCCGCCGTGCCACGCATTAGAAAAGCCACCATGGGAGGAAGATCCTTTTCCTACCTGGCAGCCAAGACTTGGAACTCCCTCCCCATCCACCTCCGCCTGACCCAAGACCACCTCTCCTTCAGGAAGCAACTCAAGACCTGGCTGTTCGAGCAGTAGCGGTCCCCCCTCCCCCAGCGCCTTGAGACCCTCCGGGTGAGTAGAGCGCTATACAAATTTCTTGATTGATTGATTGATTGACCCCCTTACCGCCATCCTGTTTCTGGTGGTTTTTACCGCCAGGAACAGAATGGCGGGAACGGGTGTCATGGGGCCCCTGGGAGCCCCAGCACTGCCCATGCCACTGGCATGGGCAGTGCAGGGGCCCCCTAACAGGGCCCCAGCATGATTTTCACTGTCTGCTTAGCAGACAGTGAAAATCGCGACGGGTGCAATTGCACCCGTCGCACCCCTGCAACTCCGCCGGCTCCATTCGGAGCCGGCTTCCTTGTTGCAGGGCCTTTCCCGCTGGGCCGGCGGGTGCTCTTTTGGCGGTCGCCCGCCGGCCCAGCGGGAAAGCCAGAATGGCCGCCGCAGTCTTTTGACCGCGGAGCGGCCATATGGTGGTAACCGCCGCCTATATCTACCTCTGGTGGTGTTCTCTCTCCCACTAGGTTCAGGGTTATATGTCTACAGTCCCAAACACATTATGGCTTGTTATCAATGAAGTACAGGTGCAGATAGTGTCAAATTCTCTCACAGGTCAAATGCAACAAAGTGCTATGCCTTTTACCCGTCAGGCGAAAATATGTATCAGGTGTGCGCAGCAGTCTGCATGATTTAGTCTGTTGTCCCAGGTAAAGACTAACCTCAGCATTTACTTGTTGGTTATTAATACAGCGGCAGCAACATGGTGAATGTGATTCACGCTCCCTCCCTCATGACCGACACTCCTCTCCTATGCAGGCTGCAACGCCACCCACATATTGGGTAGTATCTGCCTTGCCTGCATTTGCAGACAGAGGTTCAGATTCTGAAGATGTTGGCCTCCAGGCTAAGCTATCTTCAGTGATGGACCTTCAACAGTTGAGTTGCAGCCTCTGCACTGTTCGGGGTTTCCTACTTGATGGGAACACAGCTTCACTCTACCTCATGTCGGCAGCAGCGCCAGTCTTTTGAGCCTCTCCTGGACATTACAGGGGCACTTGCTCTGTAACAGGCTTAGTGTGGCTCACACAAGAACAACACAGAGAGATGGGGGGTCTAGTTCATGGTACTAGTTGTTCCTAGCTTTAACCTCTAGAATAGTTTCCTATTCTCTGGATGTTTCTAATCTTGGGTAGGCCTGGGCGGAGCTCCCGGATTTCCACTCCGTGGAATTACGCTGAGTTGATTTAAAACTCCTTGGAATTACGCGACAGTGGAGTTCCGTGAGCGGCGAAGTGCCACTGTCACCTGCTCTAGTGGCACCCTGTCCTGAATGCGCCCGATCTCTGAAACACTAGTCAGGGTTGGGACTGGTTAGCCCGACCCGACCCTGCTTAGCGCTGCCAAGATGAGGCACATTCAGGACAGGTAACAATCAAGCTGGGCACACTGTTCCTAAAAATAAAAAGAAAAAGAAAAGAGACACATGGGCACTTCTAAATTTAGAAGCTAGAACCCTCACACATCCATTGGATGTCATGCTTCATCATCGGGTCTGCTCCTCATCGGGCTGGCGCTGCAATGCCCGATGGGCCCCTACAAGGGGGCTCTATGCCAGAGATCTTTAAAGTGTGCACCACGAAGGTAAGTAGGAGGGAAATCAAACCTACTGTGAAGAATAGAGAGCTAGAACATTAAAATTGGCCTGAGAACTACCCGGCAACAAATTTATTGTGAATGATGGGTCTCAGACAAGATTGAAAACACAGGAAGTGTAAGAGAAATAATGTTCCTATACTCTAACTATTAACATGTAGGGCACAAAGGACATTGGCTCTCACCCTAGCTATAAGGTCAACATCTTCCATGCCTCAGATGTCCCTAAAGATCAATTGGCGTTTCATCAGGACCACAAAAACCTTAGCTAATCCCAAAAAAATGAAAATACACACATTGGGCGTAAATGGAACATAAAACGTACATGAACAGCTACTCAAAAAGAAAAAAAACCACAATCGGCATAGACCCTCCTATAGTAAGGATAGGGCATCATAGGTAAAATGCTGGCCAAAGGGGTGTCGTCACAATTACGGAGGGGGCCCCCGCTGGAGCACCTACCCGTGGCCGCACACCCGGAAAAAGGGCTAGGCCATAGGCAGAGTAAGCTGTCATTTCAGGCCTCTTGTGCACCGGTCCGCTCCATGTGCACTGCAGACGGGTCAGGCTGGTGCACAAGACACCTGGGTAGGCTGGTGCACAAGAGGCCTAAAATGGCCCTTTGCCTGAATTCAGGCAAGGGCTGTAGGGAGCAAAAGCTGAGATTTCAGGCCTCTTGCGCACCACTGTTCACAAAAGAAAAAAAATGAGGACTTACCTGAGTCCTCCAGGGGATCCTTGTTCACAGCGGCCTGGCTCTCTGCCTCCCTCTGCCCCCTGCTCCTGGGCTGCTGGAGGAAGGACTGAATCCGGAGCTGGCCCCAGCAGCAGCTCCTTGCCGGTGGACAGTGCACACTGCAGCCCAGTTATAGTCACATCTTAAGTGCAGACTCTCTGCACTTGCGCTCTGTGGCCCATAACTGGGCAGCAGTGTGCACGCTGTGAACTTCGATCCGCTGGAGGGGCTAGCGAGTGCCAAACTCTGTAGCCACCCCCTCTGTAGCCCCCCAGAGAAGCGGAGCTCACTGCCCACCTCTAATCCTGGGAACACGCTGGACTTTTCCCAGGGGTTGGTAACCTTTCTATGGTTTGTGACCAGAATTCTTTCTACAAATGATTGACAGATCTTATACTGAATTTGTATTTAAAAGAGACACCCAAAACACGCCCATTTCCATATATTGATGCATTATCCTTCTGCAGACCCATTTTAGGAGCCAGTAAAACTTTACAGACTCCTAAAGTGGGTTTGATACATTGCCAGAAATGTTTATGCAATGGCAAACTCCTAATTGGAATGTTTGAAAATGCACAAAATGTACATCTTGCCCTTGGATTTCATAGCAGTAGAACTTTACATGAGAAGAATTACAGTAAGCTCGCCTCTCACTGCAATAGAGAAAAGGAGCTCACACTAATGATTCACAGACTATGGTATACTGTCCCCACTGCTTTATGTGAACCATCCACAGCACAGACACAAGACCAATGAGACATGTGTTGTGGCTCTCCAAGTCACAGAATGGTTTTGGAACCTTACATTACCATGGACAGGTCTAGGACTCTGCACGTGGGCGAGCTAGATGACCAGGGCCAAATTAAAAGTTAGGAAACAAGTTTCACATGAAGTCAGGCACTCAGGGCAGGTGTACGACTCTCGTTTCTCATGCAGGGGACATTCCCATCCCAACATAGTTCTTTCAGCTTCACATAGTAATTATGTTACTACTGTTATGTGTAATGCACCCTGTCTCTTAACCTAATGAATATTAAATCCAAAGAATTCCAAACGAATAGATCTACACACAAGTTCACAAACATGATGTCATTTGAAAGACTTACCACACTGCTGAAATGTTTACATGAGAACAATGCCTACACAGTTTGGATAATGAAAAATGTCTGACTAATGCAACAGTTCCAATTGATCAGACTAACCAAATATGCAAACACTCTGTTTGACAAATTAGCACCGACATACCTCAAACACTTTATCGCACTGATCACTTTACCACATGGTAATGGATCATCTTTAGTCTGTCTAGTTCAGAGGTCTCCAAACTGTGGGGCGCTCCCCCCTGGGGGGGTCGTGGATGGTTTCCAAGAGGGTGCGCTAATTCCTCTGCAAATACATGTAAATGAAGATGGCATGGTACTGTGGCCTTACTCATGTGCCCTGGGGTAAGGAATTCATATCACCTGACGCCCAGGACATATTGTTTGGGGTCAAAGAAAACAAGTTTTCATAGTTATTTTGCCCTTGGGACAAGTAGGCCCAACCCCCTGCAGCAAAAACCCTTTGGCTGCCAGTTTACCATACCACATTACAGATCAGTGAAGGGCATTGTCTACAGTAAAGGTAACATTTGTGTCCACATGTCAATGCTATTTGCACTTGTATTTATTGTTCAAAGGTCAGGAGCCAATGCCACTGTCCTGCTATCAACACAAACAGCAGCACCGGGCTAACTAGAATATTTGCAAGTATCTCAATATTCAAACTACATATATAACCAGACCTTACCCACTGTTATTATATCTGTTGAGCTACCATGGCCCTGTAGCTGTTTTATTGTTACTAAACATTTGGTGCAACCGAAACATTTATCAAAAAAAGAGAATGTCAAGTGAAGCTCAAAATAATCACGCTAAGCAATAGCACCATTGTCTGTTATGTTAGCTACTACAGCAATCATGCTTAATGTAACACAAATTGTTCAGCACAGATCAACAGGTAAGTCAAGTAGCCACTGGCTTATTACCCTACTACGTATTTGGAGCTGCAGCTGAATGCATGTGGGTGATATTGCAAGTTGTATTTCAAATGTTGCTATCAGTGGATGCAGACCTCCCCACCTTGGCAGGAGAACCACTATCATTAAACAGCGTCTTGTGAGAAATTTGATGCACAAACCACATATTAGGCACATGAACATTTTACTTATTCTGAAATTTGCACATTTCAAGAGCGCAACTAGAATTTTGACCAGGTGGCAGACCGTGTCGTCAGGGTGGTTACTTGAGTGAACTGATGATGTGCTGACACTGGCGATCTAATGTGCCCAGTAAGCTTGTGATACACTTCCAGTTAATTTGTGGCATGGTCTGTGAAACTGCCAACAGTAAACTTATGATGTCAGTAAACTGACTACCTGACGCAAGCCTGTCATAGATAATGATGACATTATCCATACATGTCATACTTATTTTATTGTCTGGGGTTCACTTAACTTTGGTTCATTTTATTTTAAATGTGAGGATCACGAATTTTAGCGTGTCATATGAACTGCAACATGTACCATAATCATTACAATGTGGGCCATCTTCAAATCAGAGTGTCAAATTAATTTCAACATGTGTCATCTTCATTTTAATAGCGCTCTAAATTCAGCAATAGTCATATTTTTTCAGCAGAGGCCATATTAATATTGGTGTAGTTGGCTTCATTTTAGCATATTATTCAACTTTGTATTTATATGATTTCATATTAATAATTGCACATCGTATTCATCCTGCTTCTTATAGTACTTGTCTTGGTTCATGGTGTGTTATATTTATTAAGCTCTACGCGATAAATTTCAAGCAGGCTCATTTCATGTGAATTCATTACAAGCATAATTTCCTTGGCCCATACAGAAAATACACCTGAAATGCTATTAATACAAAGCTTAGACAGTCTATGAACATATCTTGCAAAGTCCTTGACACTTACCTTACATGCCCCCGGCAGTAAGTGGAGTTTGACGTAGGGGTCAGCCAAGCCATTGAAGTCCATGGGTTTCAGTCCCTATGAAAAGAGGGAACATGAATTAGACCAGACCTTCCTTAGAAACTTGTTTTTTTAATGGACATTTGTTGAAGGTTAAATATCAGTGAAGTGATCGGCTAATGGGGAGACAGGAGTACACAGAGTATTCCTACCCTGTCCTCTAGTGCTCCATTTTATTTACATATTGAGGTGTGACAAGAAGCTGCAATGCTGCTGACAAAATATTCAAGTGACTCTCCATCCCAAAAAGGAATTACTTTTCATCCTATTATTCTTACATCCCAAACATCTTTCATGACAGTGAGCCTTCATTGCAAGGATCTTTCACCCAGTAACTGTCGACACAAGCAGTATGTTAGTCCAACCCTTGACCACAACAAGCAATCAGCCCCAGCCCTCCATCGCCACAATGATCCTCTTACCCACCTCATTCCAGTGACCGTTTATTCTTAATGATGGTCGTTTTCTTGATTGTACAGATGTTTTTTGCAATGGTGGCCTTTTTATGTTTAATCCTAGGAGCCCATGCTTTTTTTCCTCTTTTCTTCCCAACAATTCCTCATATGAGCAATGCGCTCATCCCAACCATCTTGCTTGTGATCGATCTTTCCCACAAAAATCATTTATCCTAATAATGTTATTTCAAGAAACTTGAATTCGTTCTACTGTTTATCCAGTCCTTCGTCCCATTAATTCTTCGTCCCAGTAATGTTTTATTCTCAAGCCCCGCCGTTATTTCAGCTGTTATGTATTTTCCCAACTTTACATTTCAACAATCCCTCAATTAGCATTGCTCTTTCCCAACAAACCTCTATTTCAGAAATTCTTCATACCAATGATACTTCCTTCCCACAGTCCTTCTTTCCAACAACCAACAATGCTTCATCCTGAAAATATCGAATAATCCTTCCTCTCAATGACCCTTCCTTTGACTATGGAGCAAACAAGGGTGTAGCCAGCAATGCCAGAGTGTTGGTGAGGGGAGACAAATAACATAAAATGTCCTGGTGCTGTTGGACACGAAGGTGGTCTGGGTGCTTGGTGAGCGTACTCAAAAGAAGTTGACTTAAATGTTGTGACAAAAACATATATGTAAGCATTATACAGCGATCATAAAATGGCAGAATATAATGAATAATTTACAGAGGGTTGTGTATTTTTAATATCATTAACCTAACAGGATACAAATAGCACATAGATTGGGAGCTGGAGTTCACTTTATGAGACTGCACCAGACAATATACCCCACATGAAAGCAACTACGTTCTCTGGAAAGAAAAAGAGATCTCTCAAATTGTCTATCAATTGTTCCTTTTGGATTTTTTCAAATGAATAATTATTTTGAACAGTAATGAACCTACAAATGGAATTGCCATGGCACAGTATAAAGCAGGATGCTGTAGGATTCCGCAAACTTACTGCTGGTTTTTGCTTCATTGTCTTCAGGAAACATCTAATGCTACAGTAGACTACCTAAATGCAACATTTTTACTTTTGGTATGTTATTGAACTCACATGATTTGGTCCACATTTTAAAATCTCCCACAACCTTCAGGTTTTTCTATAGAGGTTCTAAAGTCTCTTCATTGATGTGGTCTGTTTTACTCCACCTGGTTCATGGCTGTTCTGTTTTATCTTCCAACACATCTTTCCCAATCAAACCAGTCCCCTCTTCTCTTTACATGGCTTTCCTTTATGTCTGCTGCACCTGCATGTGTGTTACCAATCTATTTCTACTGACAGTTCCATACACCCACAGATCTTTCCTTAAATTCTTTCTAATTTCAGCCATTGTAAACGTGAGCTGTGTACATACAGTGCTACAAAAAAACAGCGGTGGCGTCGCCTCCCCGCGAGCAGCAGCAGCTGCAATCCTTTAAGAACGAAACAATAATAAACTATGTTTATTATTGTTTCGTTGTTAAAGGGCGGGCTATGGGGGATGACGGGGACTGTGCACTCCCCTCAGTGCGCATGAGTGTTTGGCCGGCTGTCTCGGGCCGGCCAAACACACAAGCACACTGTACTTTCTCCAACCCGGCACTGTGTTGTCGGGCTGGAGAGAGCAGACACAGGCTCCCAGTCTGCCTGAGAGCGTCCTGACTGGGCGCTCCAGCCAATCCTAACACTGCTCTGAGCAGAGTCAGGATTGGCCGCAGGGAAGGCTGGGAGCCTGTGCCTGCCTGCAGTGGCTGGAAAGAGGAGCGGCGCGGAGCAGGAGAGGTTTCTTTTTTTAAATTAAATGTTTTTGTTCAACCCCACTGCTGCGCACAGCCTCTTTACTGTGCAGCGAGCCGCAACTTGAAGCGTTGCTTCCAAAAGGTTTGTAAAAATAGGATATCCAATACATGACTTTGCATAGTAATTAACCTTAAACGTGTATCTTAAACATAAGAGAATAAAACCATTGATTACCCCACCAAAGCATCAAAACAGAGCCATGCTGGGACGCCTCTGCTACAACTTTTTCCATCTACAAATATTTGAAAAGCTTTAATGTGGAAATTAATTTCATAGTCCTCTGTATGAGAAACGAAGAGGTGGGAGGACATGTTGAGCCTGTAATAGTATCATTAAGATAGAACTAGCTGGCCACCTGTTTTCTAAAATAATCTGGCCATCTGTTCCAAAGAACATTCTGTATGACCACAACTAAGAAGGTGTACTTTAAATGAGAGGGACTGGATTACAAAATATAAATCAGTTTACATTGCCAGGAACAGTGTTTTGCTACTTGAACGCTCCCCATCCACTCAAGAAAACAATGTTTCTTTCAGCTGTTTTCTTGTAAATTGGTGCCACATAGTGGGATGACATTAGGCAGCATCCGTGCTGTGATTTATGGATGCAACCTGAACCTATCATCTTAAACCGCCAGCAATTCAAATAGTATTCCCTTGAATCACATAGTTTTATTCAATTAGTGACTGGCCTTTAAGGTTCTACATTCTGCTTTTATTAGGCAGTGATGTAGTGAAAGTAGTTATCAAAATTAAACTCTCACACACATTCAAATGAGATGCCATTTTGCAACCTTACCATTCTGTCTTAAGACAAGAAGTAATAAAGCTGTGTTCTAACTAACAGGTACATCCAAAATAACACCATAAACACAGGGAGAATGCCTCAATGTGACTCTCTTAATATAATAAACACTACTGTACCTGCTGGCGACGTAGATCTATTCTGTCCCACAACTGCCAGATAAGACCACAGCTGCTTGGCAAAGCACAGCCAACAAAAACATAAATAGATACATCCCCAGGTATGGAGGAAGTATGCAGAGATGCCTACAAATATCCACCAAGTACCACGCCAAGGTCTCAGTGCAGGCTTGTTAGTCCCCTGCAAGTACATTCCAGGACTTTTCAATTCACTTTTGACATTGTGAAATATACACAAAGTTCTTTTAGCTAAAATAGCTGGTAGGGACTGACGGTGTTACACCTAGATTGTAACTATGTAGCAAGTTGGATTTTGACCTAACAACAAATATTGCATGTATACGCTGTTGTAAATAGTTTATAGCGGTGAAAGGAGTCCCAATGGGTATTAAAGAGCGGCTGCTCTGAGCTTTCACTCGAGGTCACTCAGTTTTCAAGCTTATAAGTTTCAGAAAACGCTTTAAGTGCAATAAACAACTAATTTACAAAGTGTACTCTCTATGGCCTCTACTAAAATGTATGTACCATTATCAAACAAACTGTGAAGTATGTGTTCGATCGAGTGAAAAGCACAAAAGTACCTCAGAAGAATAACTATGGAGCGTCCAGGCAGCAGGGCTTCCACACAGTACCACTGGTGGACAGTGGAACTGACAGCACTGCGGCTTCAGCAGAGCCCAGCCCAGAGATACAGTTTAAAAAACGTGTTCTTTTAGACACATGCCTTGTCAGTAAATACCCAAACCTAAAGAAAACATGTCATTAGCCTCTTGATCCCCTTCTGAATCTGAAAAATGAAGATCTGGGGCCAACAGATGTACTGGGAGAGGAGAGAACCAACTGTCAACAGTCCCGCCCCAGCCCCCAAAAAAGCACCCCCCCCGCCCCAATTGTAACCACCTTGTTTCAGACACTCCAGGCTGATTCTTAAAAATCAGTCTCCCCTCAGAGAGGTCCACATAAATCCCCACAACTCCCACCAGCTGGCTCACAGTCACCTCCAGTTAGTCCACAGAAACCGTCACCTCACCACCAGAGGCACTTAGCTCTCTATCAGACACAGCTAGTTGGCCCTTCAATATGCCATGGCATTTTGGTGCAGAAACCTTTTGTTTCTACTTAGCACACCGTTAACAGCTTCAGATATCGCTCGGCCTTGCACCAGACATACATTACCCAACTTCAGAGACCTCTAACCACCTTTAATAAACCTCTGGGCCATCAACACATAATCTGTGCCAGGTATTATAGAAGCTCAGTATGTCCTCAGATACCGCAAGGCACATCTGACATTGAAACACCGCCATTTGGACATAGAATACCTTAGCTAGCACTCAATATGCATTTAAACACTTAAGGTTATTCATTAGACACCAGCAGATGTCCATCAGGAACTCTCAACAATTCATCTGACACTACTAGCAGGCTCTCAGAGACTCTCACCAGTCATTCTAAGAACCTATTTGACCAATGCATATCCTGAGTCTGCTCTCCACCATCCTTCAACTACCCACAGGTGGTCCATAGATAATACTAGAGGCCCTCAGTCTGCACTTTGGTACCTCCATTTGGTCCTTTGACATCACTCACAGACTGCTAGTCTGGCTTTAGACACTTTCAGAAAACAAATAGAAATCTTCTGACGAACCACTGAGAGCTTCTGTCTGAATTTAGATACTTATAATTTGTCCTTAAGCATCCCTAGTGGACTCTCAGAAACCCTCAGCAAATCGTCAGTGACCTTCGCAGTGCCCTCATTTAGCCACAGCTTTTATCGAATCACCAATGACCTGCTCCTAGAGACTTTTGGTGTACTTTTGGAAACTACCCGCATTCCTTCAGAGACCACCAGCGTACCCCAGTCACCCCAGCTGGTCCTTACACGTCCCTAGGAAAACCTTTAAGATCCTCAGTTGGGTCATAGACACCTCTAGTGGTCCCTTAAAAACCTCAGAATGTCTCAGAGACCCTCCAATGGTTTTCAGGCACCACCTGCAGCCTATCCCATCCTCAGCTCACCTTCAGTCATTCACATCTAGACCATAAGTACCTCAGTCTATCCTCAAAGTGGTTTGGAGAATCCCAAATGATACTCACTCACCTACCTTCCAAAAGTGTAATTTTAACATTGGTGGCCAAAATCGTTTTATCAGATATCCCCATTTGGCCGTCACGAAACACTTGGCTTGATATCAGACAGCATCTGCAAACCATTAGAAATCCCTTAACTAGGTCACTGTCTTTTTTAACAACTCCAGCCAACTCAAATACTTCAGACCCACCCCCAATTTTCTTGAACCAACCACCAGTGATCCTGAGCATACCCTCAGTGACTGTACCACTCAGCCAGCCAAATTTCAGTCCCCATTATTTGGTCATTAGCTACTTCTGCCAGTCCCTGGTCAATCTTCAAACACCCTCCCCTCATCAATCCATCCTGCCAGATGTTCATATGAGATCCTAAGCCATATCTGCAGATATTACCAGCTGGCCTTCAGAGACCCTCTGCCAGCCAGTAGGCATCCTCACTGTCCAGAAAGACATCCTCATGATAATCTCAGAAACCTCTTAACGTTCATAAGAAATACCAGCAATCTGTCATATTTCCTCTTTGAAACTTCCATCCAGGTTATAGATGTAAGACAGCTGTCCCTTAGTCTGTTTTAAGACCTCATAATCTGGTATGTTCTTTAGGAAAAAGCAGGTGTGCATTGTTTGTCCTCAGATACCTATAGCATACCCTTAAAATCCATGCGCATACTCTCAGAGATCCTCAGAATGTTCATACCCTCAGCTGTCCTTAAACACTTTCAAGGAGCCCTCCATGGACAAACTGCAGTCAATCGTGAAACCATTTGATTTAACAATAGATTTGAGTGAAGGTTTGTAGAGCTGGGTTAATGTAGTTTCTGCATTTTCTGGATATGAAGAAATATTCTGTTTTTGGAGGATGTAGTTTTAGGCAATATGATTCCATCCAATTGTGTAATCTACATAGCGTGGTCTGAAGTGTGAAGAGGTCATTGATTCATGTCATATTTAGGTATAACTGTGTATCATTGGCATATTGCTGAACCTTCTCACTTGAGTTGTTGAGCAGCTCACTGCATGGTTTGACATTTATGTTGAATAGGAGAGAGAGTGGATCTTTGTGGGACTCCACATGTTACTTTCTTGGATGTGGAAATACAGATGTCTATTTCTCTCATTATTTGTGATATGCCTTTTAGGAAGGGCTTGAACAAATTGGGCACCTTATCACAGAAGCTCATCCAATGTTTGATGGATTTAAGAAGCAGATTGCATTCGAAGGTTGCTGTAAGACCGGGAGGCAGGTTTTTCCTTTGTCCACGATTTTTCTACTACATTCAATATGACTCTTTCAGTACTATGCCCTTCTCGGAACCCTGATTGGGAACAGGCCGTAGGGAGTTTTCCTTCATTTAGTTGTTAGGCAATACAGCCACAATTTTTACCAGTAGGGGAAATTTTATGATAGGTCTACAATTGTCCATTTTCTCAGGTTTTGCATTCGGTTTCTTGAGGATCAGTGATCATGATCCTACTTTGAGAATGTTGGGGTATATTCCTTGTAATAGTAATAAGAATGTATTGATTAAATACAAGAATGTAGGAGCAAATAAAGAAAAAAATCCTTTAATTAACTTGGTTGGTATAATGTCTCTGAAGTATGAAGTGGGATGCACAGTCTTGATGAATCTTCAACAGTTCTGCTTTGAGATTCTGAAATTAATTCCAGATGTTGTGTAGTTGTGGCATCACGGATGAGTCTTGCTTCCCTTCTATGTTGAATTCTGTTTTTAGTTTTACACTTTTGTTACCAAAGAATGTGAGGAAAAATTTTGTATTTCACTTTGGATGTGGTATTATTTCAGCTGGGAGGCTCTGGTGTTGACTTTTATAACTTTAAATAAAGGCCTGGTAGGGATAGCCACTAATACAATTCCATCTTGAATGTAAATATACATTTTTATGTTTTTTATTAGTTTCAATTTCAATCTGTCAGATTTTCTGCCATTGTCTTTCCATCTGTCTTAATTCTTTCTTGATGGTATTTAGAGTTTCATTGAACTATGGTTTTCTATGGTTTATGGTTCTGGGAGTTGTTCGTTTTTGGTGAAACTATGTTGGCAAATATTTTGACGCACTTGATATAATTGATGCACATTGATTCAGTATAGTCCCAGCAATTAATGCCGTCTGAGTTAGTAGATTCGTACCGAGATCTGGATTTGGAAGATGAATGGAAAATAGTCAGACCAATTAACTTCTGACAATGTGATATGTGATACCCCTTGTATGCTGAGAAGGTTAAGTCAGCCACCTCTTTTTTGATGTGACACCAGTTGGTCTAAGTTGTAGATAGTTAAGTTGTTTAGGAATTTGTGCCTCCCCAATCAATGTTGAAGTTTCCTATAGAAATATTGGGAATTGAACACATCTGATTGGTAAAACTATGTTCGGATAAGTGATCTGTGAAGTTTTGTGATTATTAGTGGTCTGGATATAATGTGTAAATAAATGGAATGCAAAAGATTTATTGATATTGCTGTTTTCAAATTCTCAAATGAAGGGATGATAAGATGCTGCATTTAAAGTAGTCTCTGATAACAGAGATACCCAACCCTCTATCATGCCTTTTCTATTGGATCTGAATATTTTGTATCGTTCTGGTACAAGAGAATCAAGAATAGTGTTGGAGATCTCATTTAGCCATGTTTCCCTCTTGTATAGTAAGTCTACGTTGTGCTGTACTATCAAGGAGGCAATCTTCAAACTCTACTTCTAAACTAAATTCAATTTTACTTTGTAATGATGTTACTTTGATTTACTGTCTGTGCTATGCTTTATGACAAAATCCAATAAAACTTGTTTATTTAGGTAAAGATTGAGCCTACCTGCAGGATGTGAGCATTTGCAGATCTGGCATTATTGAGAATACCTTTGATCAAAGTGTGCTGATACTTTTCCACCCCAGGTTATTCTTTATATGCTTTATTTTTCCCAGGTTGTCCAGATTGGCTTATCTTTGGGGAGGCAGCCTTTGCCAAGGTCCTCCGCAAATTATGTGAATCTTGTTATCTTGAGTTTGTAAAGACATGTGATCTAATAAGACATGACAGGAAGACCAAATATGGTGAATGGTGAGGAAGTAAAGCAGAAGAAATAATTTCCTGAGGGAAAATCGGTGTTCCCTGCATAAAAACAGAAGTACATTGTGAGAGCGTACGATGGTGGGAAAGACTCGGAGGTGGTTTGGTAGACAGATATTGGGAAGTAAGTGGTGAAGCTGAATTCACAAGGGTATCATGTACATGCCAACAGACCCGATTGAAGCAGGAGACTCACGATTTCTTAAGTCAGAAATAAATTTGTTTTAACTGTCTCCTGCCTGAAATTGCCTTTGCTTCGATAGAAGCCAACAGGGAAAATACATTCCCCCAATATCATTTTCAAAAACTCCCACTTTTTAAATTTAAAATGTTGACATGTATGGTAAATAGTTGAAAGATGATAATGAGGGGTCAACCTGAACGCTCGGGTTAGTTTGTAGGTGGGTGTGTGTGCATAGAAATTGAGTGACTAGGGATCTTCCCTTGAGATACTCTTGCTTGCTGAGTGAGCGCTGTTGAAGGAGAGCTTGAGTTGCAAGCTGGCTGTATCAGGCGGTAGAGTAGAAGGAGCTGTGAGCCACATGCAGGAAAAAAGAACCAAGTATTAGCCTAGAAGCTGGCTGGACAGTGTGCTGGAATGAGAGGAACTAAGTTGTTAGCAGGTTGAATAGGGCATTAGAGACAACGGATAAGTGACAGGGTGGAAAGAATTTACGATTCATGACCAGATACTGAGGTGATATCGAGGATAACATAGTCCTACTAAATGTCGGGGTGAACCACAAAACATTGTAGTATTCAAGGGAGCTGTGTGAGTGGTGGAGTGAGCTTGAGCGAAAGCCAGCTCATTTGAATTCAAGTATATTTGATAAGCTGTGGTATGTGTGTGTGTGTGTGTGGAAATGGGGAAGAGATATCTGTCTGACTAACCTAAAAAGAAGTTGCAGTTGCACAAAGTTGGTGGCAGAAAGGGAGAGGGTAAGTAACTGGTACTTAATCTAGTCAGTTTAGCAGGACATCTGGGCGTGGCTTGTGATCTTATTTGAGTCAAATACTGGGAACGATGGACTACTGGAGTGTCTGATGATCAAGTGGCAAAGGGCCTTGAGAGGTGCAGAATCAGAGATATATTGAAGTAGTCTATTGTTCACAAATGATTCTTCGCTAAAGCTGAATTTCGCACATTATAAAGGAGTAGGTCGTAACCAGATTATCTGTATAGCGCTGTAACGGAGAGTGCTTCTCACTGCATTGGCAGAACCTGCTTGTCGCACAATGTGAATAAGAGGGCGTTATGTCTTAACAGGGATACCTGTTCAGTGCTGTAACCTATAAGTGCTTTTCACTGCAATTGTGCCCTTACAATGTTAAGGAAATATGGTATACCAGCATCAGGCCTCATATCAATTACTTTTAGTGAGCAGTCTAGGTGCTGCTATTTAGTGAGCCTGTTGAAAGAGTCTACAAAGCTCCAACCTCAGGATTAGATGTTAGCTTTCTAAGGGCACTGTTTTTAGGCCACAATTGGTGGAACCATTTGTGCTTTGAGTGGTCTAGTTGGTGCAGTTGTTGTAGTCTGGCAAGTGATTCTTGAAGAGTCAGATTGTCATTTACTGCAGGTGAGCCTCCCAAGTATCCTGACCCTTCTCTTACCATTGGATTAGCCTCTTGCTCTGGAGGTGTGTAGTTGAAGTCTTTTGATAGGTTGGGCTACGCCATTACAGGATGGCCATTGCTGAAGAGCTAAATGGCCTGCTTGCATTTCAGATGAAGACATGCGGATGGTCAGGCCCTTCATTTGGCTTTCCAGGGCCAGTAGCAGCTACTTTGCCATGTCCAATGCAATGCTATGTTGCCACTGTGAAACACTCTAGTGGTAAGGTGAGCTTTTTCTGCCCATAGCAACTGTGCTGTTTTGACCGACATTCTTTGAACCCCAACTCTAATGATCTTCTAGCAGGATCTATGCGATAAGAGCTCCATACTATCTTTCACATCAAAGCGGGAAGGATCTTAATTTACCATCACTCTAGTACTTTTCGGTGTTGCGCACTGCGTATAGGACTATTTTGCTTTGTGGGATGAACTGCCTCAGCTCTGGGTCCCTTGGGAGCTGCCCTTTAAGTGATTGGTATTGTATCACTGTAGAGTGTTGTGGTAAGGCAACAAACCACCCTTGTTTTTCTCTGCTTGAGGTTGAGAGGAGAAAGACTGAAGGTGTAGTTATAGGAGTCATGATTTGATTAGACTGCTCAAGCTGAAGCCCCTCAGCCACTTGAATTGTGAGGCCTGTTGCTCATGAACTGCTGATGGCGGTTGTGGTCAGAGGATTTGATGTTGAAATTTGAGGACTCAATGATATTGTTAGCCGTACAAACTCCCACACTTCACTTGAGGATCGACAATCAAGTGGCTGTAATTAGGGTGAAGAATATGGTTTGCAAGTGATTAGCTCGCGGAAGCCAGATGAAACGCTCCTCTCGGGCTGTTCCGTTTCCTTCGTTCTTCAGAGCTGCGTTAAAAGTCTTTTTTTTAATCTACAATGGCACCTCTTTTGAACCTCTTTTATACTTTCAAACTGTGTGGTTGTGTTTTTTGCATGTAGATATACGTCTGAGTGGATGCGTGTGTGTATACATATGCAAGTGAGCACTTTATTTGTTGTCATACTTGTAAATGTGTCTGAATATGTGTTCATGTATGTATTGTATGTGTGCATAGATTAGCATAACTTTGAATAGCCTACATGTGTGTATTTGAGTGTACATTATTTACAGGTATTATACTATCTGTGTGCGAATGTATTGCTGATCAGGCCTTAAAAACAGTAGGGATCGATTTATTATCCCAAATAAAATAGCTTAAAATGAAATAAAAGTGAGTTGGTGGTGGTGGTGTGTGTGTGTGTGTGTGTGTGTGTGTGTGTGCGCGCCCATGCCTGCCTGCCTGTGTGCTTGAGTGGATGCACTGTAGATATTGCTCTGAACTTCGCTAGATCTTATTACAATGGCCGCTGAACCCATTGAGAGACCTTGAGTTGAGAGATGGGATAGCTATAAAATAGATAATGAAACCCGTCCCATCATTAACCCGTTCAGTGCTGGAGAAAGCGGAAAGGGGGGGGGACTTTAGTAATTGCATGAAATGGACTATCACTGAGTGATAATTCTGCACAAGTGTACAGAAGGGCTGTTGTGTGTCAGGCTGAGGGGTGCTGCAGTGCTGCTGAGGCTCAGCACTAAGTTGTGATGCTGAACCGTGTGTGCGGAACCCAATCCTGATAGACTAGGGCTGAGCTGCTGTGGGTCAGGCCTACGTTGTGCTGCAGAGCAGAGCGTGTTTCCCGAGACTGGAAAAGTAGGTGTGTGAGGCTCTAAGAAGGAAGTTCATGTCTGGGATGTTGTGGGTCAAAACTAAGCTGTGCTGCAGAGCTTCATCTTTGTTCCCAGTGCTGGAAGAGCATGTCTAGGCTGCTGTGGGTCAGAGTTAAGCTACGCTGAAGAGCAGAGTGTGAGTCTCGGTCCTAGAAGAGGAGGTCTGGGCTATGGTGGGTGAGGGATAAGTTGTACTTTAGTGCTTGTGTAGCCCTGTGCTGGAGGAGAGGGCCCGGGCTGCTGTGGGTCAGGAATAAGCTGTGCTGTCAAGCCTTGTAAGAGTCTAGACGCCGGGAGAGTTGGTCCTGGCTGCTGTGGGTCGGAACTAAGGGGCGCCGCAGACCTGTGTGTTGGTCTCAGTGCTGGAAGAGCCAGGCCTGGCTGCTGTGAGTGAGGGTTAATGGGTACTGCAGAGCTATATGGAGGCCCTTGTAATAGGCACTGGAAGTAAGGGTGCCCGGAGTGCTACATTGCCGCCAAATTAACCATGCTAGATTTAAGAAGGTGAACGAGCAATAAAGATGCCTTTAAATTGTGTTTTTTTCTGGTAACATTAGCTGCGCTTCAAAGACAGAGTCCCAAGGTTAGACAAAAGTGTCTGGCAAATGGGTGTTTATTCTTTTAACACAGAGACTGGTGCTTAGTTTCCCAAACTGCAGAATTGAATGGTTTTGTAAAGTGAACTATGTGGCAATCTTGCACAGGTACAGTAGATGTCATTTAACGAACATATTAACATTTAAATACCTATAAATGAACTGTACAAAAGTTTGACACCATATCCTAAGTTCTAAAGTGTAATGGAAACAAAGATTTTAATAGGCTCAACCTTGTTCCTGAAACCCTATGCATGAGCCAATTTAGTGGCCATTTCAATGGAAAATGTGTTGTCTGTTAATGATATTGTGCCACCATGCTTTAATAATACATGGAAGACGCCAACTTGCATCCTGAGTTTAAGGCTGAAGTTTAAAGACAGACAGTGCAGTAGTAACAGCTTTGCCCCTGGTCTGGTAGAATGTGCACACAGGCTTCCGAAAGCTGCTTTTTACCCATTGCCATTTCCAAAGGAGCCAAGTCTCCTGGCAGAGGGCCCATGGCCCCAACCTGCCTTGTTTGTTGCAGTACCACACAGCAGTGCTGTTGTCTGTGAACACCTATAAGAGCCTTCCCTTGATGGACATCAGAAAGGCTTTCAGTGCCAAGTAGATGACCCTCAGCCCAAGAAACTTTATCAGGTGACCATCCCAGCCCAGAATTGACACATCTGTCACCCCTGTCACCTCTTGGTGGGGAAGGAAGAGAGGTCTACAATTGACCCAATGGCAGACCCGTAACCACCACTGTAGATCTTTTGTAGTCTCCTCCACAATCTGAGCATGGTCAGAGAGGTCACCTTAATGTTGGGCACATTGGGATTTCAGATCCCACTGTAAATGTGCTTATGCCACCCACCATGCTCGACTAGCAGGGTACAAGAGGCAATCGGTCCCAGCAGCATCAGAGTTGACTTAACTAGAATCCAATACCGAAGTTGAAAGGTTGCGATCACAGCCTGAGTGTTGTGGACTCTTTCCCAGGGGGATAGGCACAAAACCGGACCATATCCAGAAAGGCTTTGATGAAGGGATGCATCTGAGAAGGATTTAGGTGTGACTTTGGCATGTTGATAGTAAAGTCTGGAGGTGGTTGATGACTGGCTGAGGTGAGTCCACCTTTAACAGGGTAGGTAAAGACTAGCACCTCGGATCCAGTAAGTTGTACTGCCGTCATTGCCATCACTTTGGTGCACTCCTGAAGGGCGCTGGTGAGACCAAATGGGAGAACAGTGAACTGAAAATGCTCCTGGCCCACCACAAACAACAGATAGTGCTGATGGGCCGGCAGGATGGGTATGTCGAAACAGGCATCCTGCATTTCTAACACCACCATCCAGTCTCTCCAGGATCAAGGGCAAACAACTGGGAGAGGGTAAGCATTGTGAATTTCTCCTTGTGGAGAAAGGCATTCAGAGGGCGCAAATCTAGAGTAGGCTGAAGACCTCTCCCCTTCTTGGGCACCAGAAAGCAGTGGAATAACAACTACAGTCTACTTGTGACGCAGGCACCCACTTGACAACCCCATTTGGCTAAAATGACTTGCACTTCCTCCTGCAAGTTGGAGAGATGGACCTCTGTCTGTTGCTGGGTGGATGGTGGACAAAAGTAAGGGAAAGGCATAACCTTTGCAGGCAATCTTTAGTACCCACCAGTCCAAAGTTATTGCTTACCAACCTGGATAGAATCAGTGGATTCTGCCTCCTACAAGTTAGCTATGGTCCTGTAAAGGCACACTAAAGAGCTTTTGTGTATTGGGCTACAGGATGGGGTGGAGGTCTGGGAAGTATGCTGACCTTAGCAATGTGGTTTTTTTTGCACCTCGACCTCTCCGGCAAAACTGCTTGGTTCCCTGCTGGCACGGGACAGGCTGGCAGTAAGGGATGTTTTGATCAAAGCCACAAAAGGAATAGTTGCATTTTTGCAGGTGACAAGGCTGGACAGAGAGGCCAAGAGAGTGAGCGGAAGCCCTTATCTCCCTGAAGAGTTTAATGGCAGAGATAGCCTTGTTCCCAGACAGGTGAGTCCCATCGAACAGCATGTCCATCAAGGAGGACTGGACGTTGCCTGAGAACCTAGTCGCTCGTATCCATGCATGGTAACGAATAGCTATGTTGGTACTTATATCTCATCCAACGGAGTCAGAGGTGTCCAAGCCACAAACAATTTTTAACTTGGCCACAGGCCGATCATCTTGGATCCCTTGCAATAGGACCGGCGAAGGACTTCTGGTTCACTAGGGATGACTTGTGCTACAGAGTGCCAAGAAGCATGAGAGTAACAGCCCAACAAACAGGAGGCCTAGAGCAATCTCAGCGCTAGTGAGAAGAGGCATTTACCAAAGGTACCCACTTGCTTATATTCCCTGTCAGGAGAAGTGGTAGGAAAATTCTTAGTGTTGGTTCGGCTAGTGGAAACCTGCACCACAAGGCTTTCTGGAGAAGGGTGTTGAGACCAAAAGGCCAGGTTGCCTGGAGCAGGGTGATTGCACCTTGCTATTTTGTCAGTTAACTTGAAGACCAGTACAAGCCTTGTCTAAGCCCCCAGGAGGTTATCAATCAAGGCCCCATTAAAAGGGAGGAGGGTCTTAGAAGTAGTTCGGCTGGTTGTAGGACTTCTGCCACCATGTTTGATTTCACATCTATGGTGGGGAGCGGGAGGTCAAGGACTTACACTGTCCTATGCACCATCATAGCAAAGGAAGCAGAACTTCTGTGCCTGGGCTGGGAAGAGGAAAAACAGCTGTCTCCTGGGAGGTATCTAGCCCTCTAGCCTCCTTCACGTTCTCATACCAGTTGTCCTCGACATAGGACTGAGAGAACTCATCATCCTAGTCATAGACATTGTCAGAATCAGTGCTGAAGAGGGAAGCCAATAACTGTTGCATGTCATATGGAAGTTCAAGTGCAGGGGTGGTGCCTTATTCAGATTTGGACTCAGCATTGGTTGGATTTGGACCAGTGTCGACTTGATGTCAGAGAGGAGAATCAGAACCACTTCCTTGGGAGGCAAGGTCAGCATTAACATCAACATACCCGGACCTGATGTGGGTTTGGGTCCTGAGGACAATTTTGGAAATGGTGCCAAGGGCAGAAGTGGCTTAGAGGGTCCACTGGTGCTGAGGACTAATCTGTGGTGGTGGTCCAGGTGGAAGGCCTCATTTTTCGATGGGGCCCAAAGGTATGCCAGAGGGAGTCAGTAGAGATCCGAAGATCCAGATTATAGCTGTGCAGAAAACTTTGATCTGGTGCGGCGTGGCTGAAGGCCTTAGAAACTCGGGTGTGCCGGAACCAACTTCAGAATTGGCTCAAGGTTAGCTGACTTCGGGAATGAGACAACTGACATTGTCTATGCGCTACCTTGGTGGGAACAGTAAAATGGAGTGGAACTCTGCTTTGACTTCTTGTGCTTTTTATGTTTAGAGGATTGGTCACTAGAGTAGCTCCGTGGACTCCAGGAATGGTAGCAGGAATGGGATTGAGTCTTGGACTTGGAGCGGGGATTGAGCATTCCAGACTCTGCATCTTCTCTTTTCCTAATGGTCTTCGGGTTCATTTACATAAAGTTCACTCAGACCTTAAAATTATGGCCCAACTCCAGACACCAAAGGCATAACTGGTGAAGATCTGTCACAGACATCTGTTTGTGACAATCCTTACAGGGTATAAAACCTTTTGTCTTAGCCGGATGACATCCTTTGCAAACTAAAAAAAAAAATGTGTGTGTGGGACAAATTGAAGTAAGTGTCTCTGAGAGACAAGAAGATGCTCTGGATCCATTTCTGGTTGTGCGGAAAGAATGTAACTGACATCAATGCACAGGAGGGGTGTGTATATAGGCCCCATATGTCTCTTCCCATGTGAAAAGCATCAGTGCGGAGCCATATGGCGCCACTTTTTAGAATGCAGAAGTACTATGGAAAATTTTCTGGATCCCGTCTCACACCTGGGGAATTTTCAAAAGGTGAGGAATCTGTGGCTAGAAGCTTCTGTCACAATCCTAATATAAAAAAAATAGGCGCAGGGGCCTGAGTTTTTCTTAAGAGCCAGCCACTGGCGCTACCAAATATTGGGTTGCCGAATGCGGGGTTGTTTACTCTTGATTCCAATTCATACCACTTTCTTAACCTCCTCCTGGCCCAGAATTGGATGATGACCATTCTGAACACAACACAAATAGAATATTTTCCATTTAAAGGAGTAGGACTGTCTAGTGGCCTAAGTGACCATATTGCAGGAATATAGGAGCCATGCTGTCAAGCTCAGCATGGGAAGACTGGGATGGTGTATCTTCCTTTCGAGCTTGTGAAGGAGATCTGGTCTGCACAGCCGTCTCCTGTGTGGTCTCTTCGACAGTTGCAAAAGGTCTGTGTACCACCACTGTCGAGGCCATTCTGGGGCTATTAGAATCATCCTAGACTTGGCTCTATAAACTTTGTTTATGACTACTGGTATTAATGGAATGGGGGGACAAGCTTATAGAAATGTCTTGGACCAGTCTACCAAAAGTGCATTCCCCTTTGTTCCTGGTTTGTAGTACCTGGATGTAAAGGTTTGGCATTTTGTGTTGTTTACACCCACAAAGAGGATGATTTGAGGCTGGCCCCATTCCTGAAAATTATCTTGGATGACTTCTTCATTTAGAATCCAATTGTGTGTTTCTTCAAAGTTACGACTTAAGAAATCTCCCTGGATGTTTGATTCTCCTGGAAGATGAATGGCGTAGATTGACAGACCTCTGGCCAGTAGCCACTTCTATATGGCTTGTGCTTCCAGGGACAGTGCGCAACAATGAGTCCCTCCCTGCTTGCTCAAATAATGCATTGTGGTTGAGTTGTTCGTATGTATGAGGAGAGCATCTGTCTTCATTAATGGATAAGAAGACTTCAGGGAGAGATGAACTGGTCCTAGTTCCAGCATGTTCATGGGATATAGCTTCTCCTTATCTGACCACAAGCCTTGTACTTGAAGAGGAGCCATGTGAGCCCTGCAGCCCTAAAGGGAAGCATCTGTGAAGATACTTTGTGTGCATAAGTCCTGGTGGAAAGGTACTCCTATTAAAGGGTATTGTTGTTGCATCCGCCATTTGACCAATTGACTGACTTCTTGTGACAAGACCAGCTTGTGTTTCCAGAGGTTGGATTTCTGAGACCACTGGTATTCCAGAATTTTCTGCAGAGGTCTCCTGTGCAGCCTGACAATGGGAAAAATTAAATGCAGGATGCCATTGACCTCAACAACAAAGCTGCTTATCTGGCTGTCGGCTGTGGAGTCTGTAGGAGGTTGCAACATTTCATGTGGATTGAGGATAATCTCTCCTCCGAAGAATACACTCTTGCGAGGTTTATATCCAGAGTTGCTCCCAAATAGTGCAGTTGTTGAGCTTTTTTGATATTTACTTGCAATTCGAGGTCTTGCAGGATCTCTCTGCAGTTCTGTCTGTGTTTCTGTGTTCTTACTGGAGAGTGACTCTTGAATAGCCAGTCCTCCACATATGGACAGACAAATATTCCCCGCTTTCTCAGGTGTACTGCTACTACTGCCATACACTTCAAGATTATCTGGGGAGCAGATTTGAGCCCAAACGGCAACACTTTGTACTGGTATTGCTTGGATGCTGTCTTGAAGCGGAGAAACAGTCAATGCTTTCTGGCGATCGGAATGTGGGAGTATGCATCCCGTAGGTCTATTGAGCACAACCAGTCCCCCTGATTTAATCACGGTTAGATGTTGTGAAGAGCTAGCATCCTGAATTTTTCTTTGAGGATGTACTTCTTCAGGATTCATAAGTTTAAGATTGGTCTGTACTCTGGAATTGGACCTTTCTTCTAAACCAGAAAGTAGCGTGACTATATCCCTCTTCCTCATTGAAGAAGTGGGACCTCTTCTATAGCTCCTTTTTGGAGCAGAGTGTTTATTTTGTGTTGCAACAGATTTTGTAGATGCAGCAGTGTTATTTTTGGAGAGACAGAGGGCGGAGGGCACTTGAACCTGGTGGAATAGCTATTTAGAACAATGTTAAATACCCATTTGTCATTTGTAATTTTTCTCCACTCATTTAGATGTCTTTTGACCCTCCCCCCACGAGCAGGATACAGTGATGGTTGAAGCAATATCGAATTGATTGGCGGGGAGATCCTCTTCCTCTTGCATGTCTTCAAGGATGGCAGTGTGACCTGAAATGCTAGGAATGTTGTAACCACTGAGGGGTTTGAACCCTCTGCTGGTAAAGCCTGTGGTCAGAGGGCATGTATTTTTATTTGAACTCCTTACATTTTTCAAGCCCCACAAATTTCATAGTATCAAGCCCTGACTTCATTTTCTCCATCTAGTCATCTGCATGTGTTCCAAATAATGATATTCCTGTGAAAGGGAGATTTAGTATCCTCTTTTATCCTTTAGGTTTGAGGCCCATGAGCCTCAGCCAAGATGAGCGTCTTGCATAAATTCCATAAGCGTAGCCATGTGCCATGAGATCTGATGCATCTGCAGCACCACTAATAATTTGATTTGCCACCAGACCGCCCTCTTCAAGGATCTCTTGAAAGTCTTGTCTGTCCTCATTCGGTAGTTTCTTGTTAAATTTAGATAGGGAGTCCCAAAGAACTCCTTCGTAGGATCCCAATAAGGCTGATGCACCAGTGTTAGAAATGGGGTCTCTAATTGGCAGTCGGTTTGCACCCTGTCCAAGTAGGGACCCTCACTCTAGTCAGGATAAGGGAGATACCCGCTCAGATAACCCCTGCTCACCCCCTTGGTAGCTTGGCACGAGCAGTCAGGCCTATCTCAGAAGCAATGTGTAAAGCATTTCCACATAATACACAGTAATAAGTGAAAACACTACAAAAGGACACCACACCAGTTTTAGACCAAATACAATAAAAAATCCAACATACAGTAATAAAAATATGAATGCTGCAAGATGTACTTAACAATACAGTTCTTTGAAGTCGATAACTCCACCTGGGGCTATCACGGCGTCGTGAACAACAAAACCAAAAGTTCAGGCTGGCCTTGGCGTCGCAGGCCAGCTGCTGTGTCAGGAAGACCCACAAACAGTACCATGGATTCGCAGGGCGTCGTGATCCTCGCGGTGAGCTCCGGAGAGCGGTGTCGCTGGCGTCGGTTCCGGAGTCGGTGCAGGAGTCATTGGGCCCTTGAAGTCACGCACCTCGGGGATCGAACTCTGGGCTGATGCAATCAGGTGAGCTTGTGGGGATGGCGTCGGGGCTGCGGTGCGAAGCGGGATGATGCGACGTGTGGTGCCCACAGGTCACGGTGAACGCAACGGCTCAGTGACGGCGTCCAGTGCCGTAGGTGAGACCAGGGCTGCGATGTGAAGCGGGGCGGTGCAAGGTGCGGTGTCCACAGGTCACGGTGCAGGCAGCAGCGTCGTCGTTGCGGAAGCACTGTCGTCGGTAGGCCCAAGCCATCGGTGCGGGACGGGATGGTGCTTTGTGACCCTCACGAGCAGTGTCCACAGGCCACGGTGCAGGCAAGGATGCCTAGTGACGACACTGGAGCCGATGGTGCTGGCATCGGTGGACCGGGGCTGCGATGCGGGATGGGACGGTGCTTTGTGTACCTCACGAGCAGTGTCCACAGGCTACTGTGCAGGCAGCAGCGCCGTTGTCAGCAGGAGCGGCGGCGTCAGGGATGCCCAGGCTGCGGTGTGAGCAGGCGATGCCGGAGTGCGTGGCCCACAGGTCCCGGTGTGAGCAGCGGCTCGGTGAAGTCGTCTGATGACGGCGTTGGTGAAACCAGGGTCGCGGTGCGAAGCAGGGCAATGCGACTCCGTATGGCGTCGACAGGTCACGGTGCAGGCCAGCGGCGTCGTTGGCGGTTTCTCCTCTTGAACAGCACAAAACACACAGTTCCCAGTGCTGCCGGTCGAGGAAACTGAAGTCTTTGGTGTCCCTGAGACTTCCAACAGGAGGCAAGCTCTATTCCAAGCCCCTGGAGAATTTGATCAAGCAGGACACACAGCAAAGTTCACCCTTTGCACTCTTTTCAGGCAGAAGCAGCAACTGCAGGCCAGTCCAGCAAAGCAACACAGCAAAGGGACAGTACTCCTCCTTCAGCTCTTCAGCTCTTCTCCTGGGCAGAGGTTCCTCTTGATTCCAGAAAGATTCCAAAAGTCTGGGGTTTTGGGTCTGCTTCTTATACCCAGTTCTGCCTTTGAAGTTTCCAAATTTCAAAGCAAAGTCTCAAGTGTTTGCAAGATCCTTCCTTGTCCAGGCCCCAGACACTCACCAGGGGGTCGGAGCCAGCATTGTGTGAGGGCAGGCACAGTCCTTTCAGGTGTGAGTGGCCACTCCTCCCCTCCAGCACAGATGGCTAATCAAGATATGCAGGCTACACCCCAGCCCCCTTTGTGTCACTGTCTAGAGGAGAGGTGTGAACAGCCCAACTGTCAAACTGACCCAGACGGTGAATCCACAAACAGGCAGAGTCACAGAATGTATTAAGCAAGAAAATGCTACTTTCTAAAAGTGGCATTTTCAACCGCACAATCTTAAAATCAACTTTACTAAAAGATGTATTTTTAAATTGTGAACTCAGAGACCCCAAACTCCACATGTCCATCCGCTCCCAAAGGGAATCTACACTTTAATCAGATTTAAAGGTAGCCCCCATGTTAACCTATGAGAGGGACAGGCCTTGCAACAGTGAAAAACGAATTTAGCAATATTTCACTGTCAGGACATATAAAACACATTACTGTGGGCCTGATTATGACCCTGGCGGACGGCGGAGGCCGTTCACCAAGGTACCGCCGCTGAATGACCGCACCGCGGTCAAAAGACCGCGGCGGCCATTTAGACATTTCCTCTGGGCCGGCGGGCGCTCTCCAAAAGAGCACCCGCCGGCCCAGAGGAAATGCCCCTGCAACGAGGACGCCGGCTCAGAATTGAGCCGGCGGAGTTGCAGGGGTGCGACGGGTGCAGTTGCACCCGTCGCGTATTTCAGTGTCTGCATAGCAGACACTGAAATACTTTGCGGGGCCCTCTTATGGGGGCCCCTGCCGTGCCCATGCCATTGGCATGGGCACGGCAGGGGCCCCCAGGGGCCCCGCGGCACCCCCTACCGCCATCCTGTTCCTGGCGGGCGAACCGCCAGGAACAGGATGGCGGTAGGGGGTGTCAGAATCCCCCATGGCGGCGCAGCAAGCTGCGCCGCCATGGGGGATTCTAAGGGCAGCGGTAAACCGGCGGGAGACCGCCGGTTTGCCTCTTCTGACCGCGGCCGAACCGCCGCGGTCAGAATGCCCTGCGGGGCACCGCCGGCCTGTCGGCGGTGCTCCCGCCGACCCTGGCCCCGGCGGTCTTAGACCGCCGGGGTCAGAATGACCCCCTATATGTCCTACCTTAACCATAGACTGCACCCTGCCCTTGGGGCTACCTAGGGCCTACCTTAGGGGTGCTTTACATGTAAGAAAAGGGAAGGTTTAGGCCTGGCAAGTGGGTACACTTGCCAAGTCGAAGTTACAGTCAAAACTGCACACACAGACATTGCAGTGGCAGGTCTGAGACATGATTACAGAGCTACTTATGTGGGTGGCACAACCAGTGCTGCAGGCCCACTAGTAGCATTTGATTTATAGGCCCTGGGCACCTCTAGTGCACTTTACTAGGGGCTTACCAGTAAATCAAATATGCCAATCATGGATAAATCAATCAACAGTACAATTTCTATAGGGAGCAGTTGCACCAGCAAAAACAGACCTGAAAAAATATGAGGAAGAAGGCAAAAAGTTTGGGGATAACCCTGCAAAAAGGGCCTCTTCAACAACTGGCAACCTTCATGCAAGATGTGGAGTTGTTGCACATCTTCTTGCCGAGGGAATCAGTATGCCTACTGTCCTTGTCTGGCAGTAGAGTGGAAGCTGACGCTGATGGTTGATTTTTCCTGGCTGCTGCAACTATCCCAGATTCCAGAGGAGGATCAGCATGAAGAAACAGAGGATCCTGATCCTTGTACTTTAGTATATGTGAAGGCTCAGAACATGTGGAAAAAGGCATCAGAAAGATTTGCATTGTTGGTTCCAAAAGACCCGGAATCAGAGGGGAGTTGAGATCTGGAGCCCGTCCTCTGGTAGAGAGCTTAAAAAATGACTGAAATTGATGCCGGAGGAGTCGCAATGTCAATATTTAAATTTGCTGCTCTCTCACTAGAATATCATTAAATGTGATGAGGTAATTGACTGGGGAAACAACTCTCACTGGTGGTGACAATGTAGATGAATAATGCCTTATTGAAGAGCATGATGTTTTGGACCTTGAAGGGGTCCTGTACCTTCTGGGAGACCTGGATCTAGGAGTATGATCTTTGAGGAGATCTAGATCCTGTGTTGCGTCAATGAGATCTCCCTCTTGAGCACCTGATCTGTGGAGTTTGAGACCTCCGTGGTGCCAGTTCACGATCCTGAGGCCTGGATACAGGTGGTATAGAAGAAACTCTCTCAGGAGTAGTGTGTTGAGGTGAAGCAGTGCGCATCGTACTTCTGCTTGGAGAGTATGTCTGGGAGTAGTCGGAGCCTGGACTTTGATGAGCCTGTCTTTGATTCTGTGGTATCCTTGGTGAATGAGGAGTCACTGTAGATACTGTTCTGGTATCTGGTGACCTGAATGTGCTTCTCAACATCGATATGACTCAGCATGATGCTGAATGTGACGGTGTATGATGTAATTTCTCCGCTGTCGGTGAGTTTCTCAAGGTCAATAACCTCTTCCTCGCTGTTGATGTAGTAGGTTTTGGGGGCGGTTTCGATGTCAAACGTCTGCGTGGCTTCAAGTGGCTCAATGTAGATCATTGTGTAACTTGTTATGAATCAGAGACTACATGCAACACTTTATGCCTCAACGACGTATACCTTGACTCCAAGTGATGCCTTGATGTTGATCGGTGTCTTGATGATGTTGCCTTTAAAGAGTGTCTCGACTGCGACTTTTCTGTCGTCGGACTCTTTGACATCAAGTGAGGGGGCACCAGGGCTCTTGACCGGAACATATCAGTATTTCTCTCGTCGCTGATATGCTTGATGATGGGGATGGAGAATAATGTTCTTGAGCGGATTTTTCAGTTCACTTCCTGTGGTGATGAGAGGAGAGTTATTTTAAAGAGGTTGAGATTCCCCAGGGCCACTTCAAGGTTTTACCTTTCCTCTCTCCTGCATGGCGTGCAGCATGCTCTTTTCACTCCCTGTCAAAGTACTTTTTGAGACATTTTTGCAATGGTAGCAGGTGTCAGAGGAGCAGGAGGAAGCACACCACACACACAGAGTGTGGTCAGATAGTGCCATTTACTTGCCACAAGAAGGGCATTTGTTGACTAAAGATGTCATCATATGTGACTAGAAAACATGTTTTCAGTCAGGAAATATGAGAAAAGTACCAAAGGTACTCAAAAACATCTAGCAAAAGTCAAATCTTTACACTGAAAATAATTTTTCTGATAAAAAATCAGAAAAACTGAAGAGGTAATGCTCAGGGATCCTCTCTGAAGGAGCCGGAAAAAGAACTGACCTAACTGTCACCTCATTCTCACCTCTGGTGCATGTTGGGATACTGGAGGTTGTGGAAGTCTTAAAGGCACGCAGCTGGTTTTTTCATTGTTATTGATTCTAATGCAGACTATTGGCTAACAATGCCTTGGATATTTTCCTTCATTCTGCTGTAATAAAACCTGTTTTTGTTTTGCAATCTATGTTTTCTCTTTTGTCTGTCTTAAAGAAATGTGAGTACAACAAGAATGTTTTAAAGGAAATCTCAATTAAATTTGGCATGTTAGCATTTATTATAGGCTGCATGGAAGATATACAGGGAGTGCAGAATTATTAGGCAAGTTGTATTTTTGAGGATTAATTTTATTATTGAACAACAACCATGTTCTCAATGAACCCAAAAAACTCATTAATATCAAAGCTGAATATTTTTGGAAGCAGTTTTTAGTTTGTTTTTAGTTTTAGCTATGTTAGGGGGATATCTGTGTGTGCAGGTGACTATTACTGTGCATAATTATTAGGCAACTCAACAAAAAAAAATATATACCCATTTCAATTATTTATTATTACCAGTGAAACCAATATAACATCTCAACATTCACAAATATTCATTTCTGACATTCAAAAACAAAACAAAAAAAAATCAGTGACCAATATAGCCACCTTTCTTTGCAAGGACACTCAAAAGCCTGCCATCCATGGATTCTGTCAGTGTTTTGATCTGTTCACCATCAACATTGCGTGCAGCAGCAACCACAGCCTCCCAGACACTGTTCAGAGAGGTGTACTGTTTTCCCTCCTTGTAAATCTCACATTTGATGATGGACCACAGGTTCTCAATGGGGTTCAGATCAGGTGAACAAGGAGGCCATGTCATTAGATTTCCTTCTTTTATACCCTTTCTTGCCAGCCACGCTGTGGAGTACTTGGACGCGTGTGATGGAGCATTGTCCTGCATGAAAATCATGTTTTTCTTGAAGGATGCAGACTTCTTCCTGTACCACTGCTTGAAGAAGGTGTCTTCCAGGAACTGGCAGTAGGACTGGGAGTTGAGCTTGACTCCATCCTCAACCCGAAAAGGCCCCACAAGCTCATCTTTGATGATACCAGCCCAAACCAGTACTCCACCTCCACCTTGCTGGCGTCTGAGTCGGACTGGAGCTCTCTGCCCTTTACCAATCCAGCCACGGGCCCATCCATCTGGCCCATCAAGACTCACTCTCATTTCATCAGTCCATAAAACCTTAGAATAATCAGTCTTGAGATATTTCTTGGCCCGTCTTGACGTTTCAGCTTGTGTGTCTTGTTCAGTGGTGGTCGTCTTTCAGCCTTTCTTACCTTGGCCATGTCTCTGAGTATTGCACACCTTGTGCTTTTGGGCACTCCAGTGATGTTGCAGCTCTGAAATATGGCCAAACTGGTGGCAAGTGGCATCGTGGCAGCTGCACGCTTGACTTTTCTCAGTTCATGGGCAGTTATTTAGCGCCTTGGTTTTTCCACACGCTTCTTGCGACCCTGTTGACTATTTTGAATGAAACGCTTGATTGTTCGATGATCACGCTTCAGAAGCTTTGCAATTTTAAGAGTGCTGCATCCCTCTGCAAGATATCTCACTATTTTTGACTTTTCTGAGCCTGTCAAGTCCTTCTTTTGACCCATTTTGCCAAAGGAAAGGAAGTTGCCTAATAATTATGCACACCTGATATAGGGTGTTGATGTCATTAGACCACACCCCTTCTCATTACAGAGATGCACATCACCTAATATGCTTAATTGGTAGTAGGCTTTCGAGCCTATACAGCTTGGAGTAAGACAACATGCACAAAGAGGATGATGTGGTCAAAATACTCATTTGCCTAATAATTCTGCACTCCCTGTATGGTTATATATATGTGTATATATATGTATATATATATATATATATATATTTCTATAGTTTTATATATATGTATTTAGTATATGATCCGGGATCTCCGTGCGTGGTCAGGAATGTTCACTGCTTATGACTATTGATGAGGATCCCCTGGAAGAGAATTACTATTATCTCATTTATGATACATAGTCTCTGTACCTGTCAACATTATTTAAAAACAATAAATAAAGACAAATAATAAACACAGTAGAAGGTCTCAATAAAAAGGCTTGATCACCTCTTGTAATTTGGGCATCTTTTTGTCTCAAGGTGTTTATGTGTGAGCTTCCAAAGGTAAATTATCTTCTTAGCAACAAATTACATCCTCAAATATATGCACCGCAACATCTCCTTGAAAATATTCTGTCTCAGGACAACCAAATATGTTTTCAAATAAGTGGGTTGATATGCTTGACTACTATTCCACAGTGGTCCCAGTTACAAGCTGAGAAGAGCTTGATCCATTGGTTGGATTCCGCTCAGCCCAGTTATAACTGGCCGGGTGTACCACACTTGGATTTCCAGAGAGCAGGAACACCAGATCCAGATTTTAACAGCCAGAAAATCAGGCTGGTAGTGTTTATTTGGCATTAGGCTGCAATTGAACCTGGCACAGATCCTCAGTCCTCACTGACACTTTCTAAGGCACATGGGTAGAATATAATGCTCACTCCTGCCAAGTAATAACTTCCCCTTCTCTTTGCTACCCTCACCACCTCCCTCAAGCGCAACATCCCACTCAGCACAAGCACCCGCATTTATTTACCACAAACTCACAGCAGGCAGTAGAAGAGAGTGTTAAAACCTTTGGAAAGCCAGTGCCCCTGTGGTTCTTCCCATCCCTCGGAGATTAACTTGTAACTTGTAACATGAGCCGATACCACATGTTACAGGTGCTTACAAGAGTGGAGTTTCCACCCTGTCAGTACTGTGGAATTTATAATTGTGTCCTAAACATTACAAAGTGCTTCTCAATATTAGTTCAAGTCCAGTGTCATAGTCAGTACATTGCCCTAAACTCCACAAGTCACCAAATAACTTCATCACCTTTTTAACAGCAAACATACAGCAGTCTATGGGTACTGACTGTGACTGAACAAATGTAAATATTACTGAAAATTCCACCACAGAGTGTAAAAAAATGTTTATAACAAGATGTGCGTAGCATGAAGCAACATTAGCCACAGCAAAGAAAACAGAGGTCTGTTGTTCCTTAAGTCTCTAAGAGCCTGCTCTAGTCAAAGGGCAAAATAACTTTGAATCTATATCTGGCTATTGAGGCCACTGACATTAACTTTCCATAGTCTGTACATGAATGTGAATCGTGACTTCTCATTAGGCTTTCATCTCTCGGTCCAAGCATCAGGTAGCCTTGGATCATTCTCGCCTTCAGGGATCTGGAGGGGAGTTATTTTTCACAACTCCTCGTTTACACTCCCTGTCCTTGGCAACCAGTCTTCCCATACCCCCTTATCTATAGTTAACAATAAGCTTTTCATTAGGTGACGACATCTGCAGACACACTTGCAAATAAAGAAATACACAGCAAGAGTGAAACGTCCACATTGAAGGTTAAACATTTCAGAGCCTCAATGCACAGTCAAATACATGGATATTCATGCATTTCGCATAAGAATGATATATGTGGCATAACTATAAAAGTATCATGTAATGAAATTATCATCATATTCATACATTGAATAATAATAATACTGCATACATGTGATTTGCATTTGATCAGTATACATTTCTACTTATAGGTATTCTTCAGCTCAGGATTTTTAACTCAGTTTACAGGAATACATTTAAGCACACATTATATATGTCATTAAGTACATTTCATTTCTCCTTCTGGAACTCATAATGGCACAGTCAAGGTATGCTCTCTCATCCTCCCCTCTGATGACATATAAAGTCATCACAAACCTACTCTCATCTCGATTGAGACTCTTTAGAACCTTGTCGTTTTCATCAGATTTCAGCTAGGCTCCTCCAAAAGTTTCATATCATCATAATATTCACACTAACTATCCTCCAGTGCAAGATCTGCTCTCTTCCTCTTCCTTGGCTTCCCAATCTTCATTCTCTGCAAAATGCTGAATCCCACTTCCAGGACTATTGCACATATGGCAATAACAACCAAAGGCTTTAGAGCAAAATCTACAACTCCACTTGGCAACTTTCCAAACCACCTACCTATGTCAGCAAAATATATCTCCTATGTCTTTCCATGCACTGGTCGCTTCCAAATTCTTCAGCTCTTTCGTCACCCCAGAAATATTTTGAACATAGTTCCCCAAGTACTTACTCTTGTCTGGGATGTAAGTACAGCATTGCTGAACCTTCAACATCCGGCAGACTCCGCCCTCCTTTGTGAGTAAGATGTCTAATGCAAGACAATTCTGCAAAACCATAGATCGTAGAGCTACCAGTTCAGAGTCTACAACAAGTAAGGCTCCAGCTGTACTAGTAGCCAATGTATCTACTATGGCAGGCAGCCTTCTAATCTTTAAATAATTTACAATCACTCCCACAGATGGAATCAGTGCACCAAATATGTCCTCTACTACTTCTCCATTTCTAACATCTTGTTTAGGTATAGAACCTTTGTCCAACTAGGATCATCAAGATGTTCTACATGATAAATCTTGGTGGAAACTACACCTAAATAATATGCATCATACCATCCCTTGGGCAACTTAAAGTAAGCACATTCTCCACAGATAAAATAAACTCCAGGAATAACAGAATCCTCCCCATCCAAGTACAACTTATAAATCTCTCACACTTCAAAGGTATGATCACATTTACTCTTTCCTACAAATATATTGCCCACTTCAAACATTACCATCCAAATACACAATCTTACCTTATCAATCAGTCAATCATAGTATTTGTAAAGTGCAGCATTATCACCCGTATGGGTGATATCTAAGGGTATCTGGGCGCTGAAGGTACTGTTTCTCCATTGAAAAGACATGTCTTGAGTCTCCTTCTGGGAGCTGTTCAGAAGTGGAGGGGCAGGCTGTTCCAAGACTTGGCTGCTGTGTAGGAGAAGGAGCAGCCTCTGCTGCTACTGCGATGGATGCGGAGTGTGTGGGTGAGGTTTAGCAAGGTGGAGCGTAGTTGTCTTGCTGGAATGTAGAAGCTTGGTCGATGGTTGCTGGGACGTAGAAGCTTGGTCGATGGTTAAAATAGGTCGGCCCCAGGTTATGAAGAGCCTTGTATGCAAGTATGAGGATTTTGAACTGGCATCTCTTTTGGACGGAGAGCTAGTGGAGGTTCCTGTGGTGTGGGGTGATGCTTGAAGTCTTGAGGAGGTTGCGGATGAGTCTGGCTGCAGTGTTCTGTAGAGTCTGGAGTCTTTTAAGTAGCTGGGAGGACAATCTAATGTCAAGGCATGCACATTTCCAGCTTTCTGATGTCCATTCTCTTCTTTAGTCCACTTATGTTGGCTCCTAAAACGTTTGTTTATTTTTTAACTAGCTTCTCGTTCTCTTCTCCTGTCTTCAAATAAATTTAGACATTTCTTCTCAACCTGTCAAAATATATGGCAAATTGTGTTGGTGTGCATAAACTGTGTCTAATGTTGTAAAAGGTTGAAAGAATTTTGCAATCATTTTCAACTCCAGAGAGGCAGGATGATGATTTAAGTGTTCAATTACAGAAAGGTCTGAAAGAACTAAATCAAAATTTGAGAAATAATATTAATAATGTCCTGTCTCATTAAACAAACTAATCAAAAGACTACAGGTAATCCCATACATCACAGGAATATGTTGGTATGTAACCCACTCTGCAGCGACTGCAAACAATTGCATACCCACAGAGCGATCCCTCACATCCATAGTGTCAATGTATTTGTAAAATGAGCTAAAATATACATATGCAGAATAATCCACTTTTGAATCATCTACATGTAAAGCCTTTTCATCTAACTTGTGGGTGTTGCTAATTCTAGAGCCTAATGTGCTTGAGGAAACACTACAAGATAATGTCTGCTTTAGTTCAGGTAGATTAGAACACTTCTATTAATAGCGCTACCAATATTGTAACGGAAACAAGCAATACTGTGCTTATTATGTATTTGTGTCTAAGTTTCTGATTTGCTTCCATGACTTCTCTACAACCAGATCTACTTAGGGTGAAATGTAGCAGCAACAGAGTTTGTCTTCTCTGCAAATTTCACTTGTGCAAAAGAGCAAAACAAAGTTCAAGCAATGAATCACTGGTATGTACAATCTTCTGGAAACTTCCTTAGCCCTATTTCATGTTCATCTATCAGATAACCCTCTTTTTATCATCTACTTGGGCCTAGGTTTTCTTCTTAATTCCCTATCAAAGTCAAAGTGAATGTCTCAAATAACTATACAGTTCAAATACATTGAAGGCAACAAGAATGCGAGATATAGTTCAAACAAAATAGTCAGTTCATGGAGGTTTAATCGAATTTGTATTGTTACTTCTACACTCCCAAAACTTTGTGTCTCCGTCATTTACAGCAAAGTATGTCCATTCAGGTGAAGAGTACATCTGATAGCGCTCTCTCTTTCTGCTAGACCTCCTTAGGAGTACACCCTCGTCCTCACTTTCACACAAATCAGAGTTCTCTGCATCCGCAGGAATCATCTCTGGCATACGATCAGTAGGCAAGTTCAGTTTCCCTATTTCTTGTCTCCTGGGCATAGGTCTCCAGCTTCTACTCACTTTCTTCCAGCACTAGGCACTTCAGCAGGGTTTGACTTTGAACTCGACTCAGTTACCACCACCGGACAAGGTTCAGTTGCTCCTGCGTCAGCTTCACCTGTGGCTTGCTAAAGACCCCCCCTTAGACTATTTGAGTGCTGTTTCAGGCTCAGTTTGGTCCCTGACAGCTCGAGTAACTTGCTCCTGTCACCACTCTCTCACCACCGGTACTCTCGGAACAGGTACTGTCATATCAAGGGTTCATCCAATTATGTGAATATGGGAAGCATGAATCCAGTTTGGGAGGCCTCC
This sequence comes from Pleurodeles waltl, assembly GCF_031143425.1. NCBI lineage: Eukaryota > Metazoa > Chordata > Amphibia > Caudata > Salamandridae > Pleurodeles > Pleurodeles waltl. The sequence goes on from NC_090446.1 coordinate 483,681,165, forward strand.
ACACTTCTCAGCAGTTGTTGTGACTAGGATGACTTATAATGGCCCACGCCTCTAGTGTTCCAGACACACTTTCCTTACGTGTTTCTTCACCAAAACCCAATTGCCAGTATTAAGATCATGGAACTGCTTTTGATGTGGAGAGGCCGTAAGTGATCCAATCTGATGAGACACAGAACGCATCACGTCAGATAGTCCCTTGCAATAACCGAGGACCACATCATCTTTAATGTTCACAAGTGCATTTGCAGGAATCGCCAGCAATCTCACTGCACTCCCCTTGATGATCTTGGGGGGAGAAAATCCAGTTGTTTGATCAGGGAGACTCCAAAGGCTCATTAACACAAAAGGTAAAGCATCAGGCCATTTCAAAGATGTAGAAGCACACACTTTTGCCAGTTTCGATTTCAGCGTTCTATTCACCTGCTCGACAAGACTCGAAGCCTCATGTCTATAGCTGCAGTGTAATCTCTGTTCCATTTGCAATGCTGCACACAACAATTTCAGAAGTTCACAATTGAAATGCGTCCCACGGTCAGATTCCAGAGAAGTCGGAAAGCCGAGTCTGGCTATCAGCAACCTCAACAGCAATTTGGCTACAGTGGTTGGGTATGCTTCGACCCAACGCGAGAAGGTGTACACAATGACCAAGAGATACCTCAACCCATTGCACACAAGCATCTCAATGAAAGCCAACACCCTATTAATGAAAAGACTCTCCCGATCCCCCTATGTGACTCAATGTAACAACAGTTCCCTTCCCAACATTGTTTTGTTAACACACAATGACACAGCGCTTCAGCCATCAGTCTGAATTTAGGAATAAATCAGGTCCGCTTGAACAATATCACCATGGCGTCCCTACCAACATGAGCCAGACCAAGAAAATGCCTTGCCATAGGGGATAACAAACTATTTGGGAACATTGGTCTTCCATCCATTGAAACCCAAACGTCATCATTTCTCTTGACACAACCTGCTCTGACCCAACTCTGCTGTTCCTCTTCTGACACTTCTTCTTGAAGCCTCTTCACCTTCTCCCAAGTATCAGCTAGTCATCAAAAGGTTGTATTTCATCTCATCAATTCATTTGTTACTATTTTTCCCATTAAAGGTAGAGAAATTGTGGGCACACTACTTAACAACTTTGTATGTGTAACTGTTGCCTAAGGTCACATGATCACTTCCAGAATGGTGTGCAGGGCACTTGACCACTGCAACTTGTTCAGGCAACTGCAATGCATCAAGAAGGTTTCTGACTTGCTTGCCAATCTGGATCGGAGATCCAGAGGAAGTCATAAACCCCCTCCGGGACCATAACTGTACGAAGTCATCAATAACACCAAAGCCATATTGGGGATTGGTAAAGATTGTCACCTTCAATTGATCAGAAACATAGTATGCCCTAGTAAGAGCAATCAATGCAGCCACTTGTGCAGAGTATACTCCTTGGAGCCAGGAGGCTTCAACAACTCCAGAAAGGGTACAGACAGCATCAGCTGCTCCCAGGCTTCCTCCACTGTCTTGTAAACGAGAACCATCAACATAGAGGACAAAATCAGATTCAGGTGATGGTTCTTCTCATATGTCTGGTCTCGGCTTAGTGCGTACTTTAGTAACATTGAGACAATCACGGTCCACTTCATATTCATCATCTCTTTCATGACCAGGTACAGGTAGTAAGGTGGAAAGATTTAGAACACCACAGCATTTGACAGTCACATATTTAGCAGCCAATATGATATTTTCATATTTAGTAAGACAGCTGCTTGTCATGTGCTGCGTTCTAGTCCTTGTCAACAACAACTCTACAGAGTGTGGAACATACACAGTTAACAGGTGACCCAAATCTTTATTTTCGCATCTCTCGATATTTGTGCTGACAGCTGCTACCGCTGTAACCCTTTTGCTGCTAAGCCTCTCCCCTCCACCTGTGCTGAGCCTATTTTTGGCTATTTGGGATAGTTTGCACTTAGACCCCCGTAACTTTTCGTCCACATAAGCTATCCATGTCAAACATGTGCTATTTGTTTCCAACATCCTGGGGATTCTGAAGGTACCCAGGGTTTGAGGAGTCCCCAGGAGGGGACTGAGGAAATAGCCAAAATACAGTTACATTTTGTTTTTTGGGTAGAAATGGGGGGGAAAAGTGCTAAAGTGCTGGCGATGAAGGCATCTGTTTTTATCCTGCAAATGGCATCAACAAAGAGTGTGTAGTGCTGAAATCACCATCTTCACAGCTTTCAGGAACAGGCAGACTTGAATCAAAAAAACAAAATTTTTAATACAGTCTTGGCATTTTACTGCCCATAGAATATTTTTCCTATGTTTTGTGCTTTCAACCTCCTTCCAGCTATTGGTAGAAATGGGTGGAAACCAATAGTGAATACCAGAAAGCTATACATTTCTGAAAAGGAAACACAATTCTGAATTCAGCAAGGGGTTACTTGAGTACATCCTTCAAGGTTTTGCCGAATAAAGTAACAGTTGAAATAAATAATATTGAAATGTAGCTGAAAAAACACCAATTTGTGCTTGCATTTTTATCTGTAACTTCTAACTATGACAGATTTTCAAATCCAATATACCGTTACGTCCGCTGGACCCTTTTGGTTGTGGGAATATATAGGGCTTGTAGGTTCGCCAAGATCCCTAGATACCCAGAGCCAATAACTGAGCTGCTCCTTGCAATGGTTTTTCATTGTGTACCGGGTATACAGAAATTAATTTGGTAAAATATAAAGAGTGAAGAAATAGGTATTGTAGAAACCCATCTATTTGCAAAACCAGAACAAGATATGGGGTTTACAAGCAGGTTCTTAGAATATCTCTGAATTTGGGGTTACCCGTACTAGGATGTGAAAGGGCAGTCAAAATGATTTCTTTCTTACACACTACCTTACATTTGAAAGTACAAATGCAGAGAAAGACAATTGGTAATAACACTAGTTCTACTATTTTGTATTACCCCAAGTCTCCTGATAAAAATGGTACCTCACTTGTGTGGGTAGACCTAGTGCCCGCAACAGGAAACGTTTCAAAATACAACATGGATATCACATTTTTCACTCAGAACTGACCTGTTTTTTGCAAAGTGGGTAGCTGTGGTTTTTGGGTGCCACCTCAGCTGGCACCTAGGGAAACCTACCAACCTATACATTTTTTTAAACTAGACACCTAGGGAAATCCAGGATGGGGTTACTTGGGTAGTTCTCACTTGGTTGTTTTACCCAGAATATCTTGCAAATCTTAAACTTTGACTAAAAAACACATTCTCCTCACATTTCAGTGATGGAAAGTACTGTAATCTGCACCGAGCCACAAACTTCCTTCCACCCAACATTCTCCCATATCTTCTGATGGAAATGTTACCTCACTTGTGTGAGTAGGCCTAGTGTCGGCAATAGGAAATGGCCTAAAAATCAACAAGGATACATCACATTCTTTCACTCAAACCTGACCCATTTTTAGCAAAGTGGGTAGCTGTGGTTTTTGGGCCCTACCTCAGCTGGCACCTAGGGAAACCTAGCACACCTATACATATTTGACAACTAGACACCTAGGGGAATCCAGGGTGGGATGATTGGTGTGGCTCTCACCTGGTTGTTTTACCCAGAATCCCTGGCAAACCTTACACTTTGACTAAAAAGACACATTCTCCTCACATTTCTGTGAGGGAAGGTTCTGTAATCAGCACAGAGCACAGTGGATGCCTGCTTGGGGATTGCCCTATTGCGATGATCGCCAAGCAGGGTTCCACTAAGGAGGGATACCATTTGAAAGGGGACATTCTACCCTTACTAATGATACCGTTCCCGTATGCCTCGGTGCTCAAGGGGTTGAGATAGCCCCCTGAGGCAGTGAAAGTGAAATAAGCAGATCGGCTCATTTCACTTTCGCTTTCAGTGAAATTATGTCAGAGAGCCATGCACGCTGATTGTCATTTCATTGAAACACAAGAAACAGCCTTGGGAGATGAGGAAGCTCTCCTCCATATCCAAAAGCTGTTTCTTTCTAAAATAAATCCCTCTGGTGTGTGCACCAGAGGAATTTCAAGTGCCATGTGCGTGGATGGAAGGGAGCCGTCAGACGCATATAAGCACAGTAGGGTCGGAGAGCTCCCCGCCGTCCGACACACGGAACAGGTTAGGACAACCAGGTAGCGCAGAAGCTACAGGATCTAATGTAACTGAGAAAAAGGCCATAGGTCTTGGGCATTTCCCTGGGTTTGTGTAAGCTTTGAGAGAATGCAGCCCTCCCTTTCACTGCAGAAAAGTGCAAACAGCTTGTTATAGAATACATTCCCAAGGCTGGGGCATGACATAGAGATTCTCTCAGCTCTAGGAAGGCAATAAGTCAATTGTTATCCCATGCTACCGGATTCTGGCACATCCTTGTGTGTCTCTCTATAAAGGCTTGACCACTAGGGAAAGGTTGGGTATCCACTGACGACAGTAGCCCACCATTCCCAGAAACATCTTGATTTCTCTAAGCATGGGTGTGGACTCATTGTCAAAATGGCTGAAATTCTCTCTTGTGACGCTTTCCTCGTTTGTTTTTCAATGTGATGTCCAAGGTATTTAACCTCTTTCAGACGATACTGAACTTTCCTGGGGATACTTTGTGTCCATTCTCTGTGCAATGGTGTCCTGTCAGTCTGTCCTGAGTATTTGATGCCACCAATAGGTCATCATTGTATTGCATTAGAACTGAATTACAAGGCATGGTCAGGGACTGCAGGTTATTCTTAGGAATCTGGTTAAACATGGAAAGACTCTCAGCATACCGCTGTGGGGCTCGGCACCACGTCAGAACATGATTTCCAAACCAAAAATCAAAGAGAAATTGGCTAGCCTTGTGCAATGATATCAAGAAAAAGGCTTGACACAAATCGATGACAGTGAACCACTCAGCCTCGCATTGAATCTGAAACAGTATCACAGCTGGATTCGGTACCAAGGGCAACAAGGAACAACAATGTTGTTTACTTTTCGAAGATATTGTGCAATCCTGTACATCCCACTCGGTTTTTATAAACCCATAATAGGCTGAAATCACATATCACAAATGTATGTTTATCCTCAAAGGACCCTATTTTCACTGAAATTGGTACCTTTTTCTGAGTTATTTGCTTGTTTCCTACACCTACAACTTGGACTACTTTTCCCAAGAGGGGCAGGTTTGGGACTTCCACTGTTCTTAAAGTAGAATAGGTAGCACCAGTGTCAACCAAAAATGACACCGTCTGGCCATCCACCTTACTATATATAAATGGTCTACTCTGGTCTACCTCTAAGGCTAAGCTAAGCATGCAATCTTCCTCCCCTCTCAGAGACCATCAGGCTGACTGACCAGAGCCATAGCTCTCATGAATTTTGAACACCAGAAGCTGTTGGAAAGGTTTATTATTATGAACTACATTTGTTCTTGAACCGTGATTCAGATTTTGTCGAGGCCCTGCAGAATTCTGCTGACGCATCGGAGGTTGTGGGACTTGCATTAATGGAGCTTGAGCCACATTAAAATGTTGACTCCTTGATCTCTGTGCATTCTGCATTTGCGTGGAGTTATTGTTCTGAGAAGGCACAAATCCTGAATTTGGAACTGATTAGCTGGATTTAAATGACAGTCCGGCTTCCAGTGCCCTAGCTTGTTAGAAATATGACATGGGGTGACCTTTTCAAACTGTTGACATCCATTCCCGTATTAGGATCAATAGGGGTTCCTCAACCTCTACCCTGCATTGGATTAGGTCTTTGCTGATACACACCTTGCATTGTACCAACATTCCCTACAAACTGCAAAATCTGACTGGTTCTATGTGCTGCATTCATCTGAGCAACTTCTCCTTTAATTTTCTCTGTTACATCTCAATCTCATTGCTGCAATATTTGGCATACCTCAAAATTTTGTCACCTGACTTATTCTGCCAACAAATCAAATGCTGCTGAATCGTCTTACTAATTTCACGTCTAAATTTTGTCAAAAACCTCAACAAAAAATGTCCCATATCTTTGTTGTCAAGCGTCTCCATTCCACTATCCTGCTTGAATGCTTGCAACAGTCTCTCATAATAAGCATGGAATCAGTTCCTGTGAAATTCTATCAGTCTTAACCCAATCTATATCTTGGAGTGGTACCCTTGCCTTCAAGAATGTCGATACTTCTTCATCACCAAAAGCGAGGGATCTTTTGTCACTGCACTTCTAGTCGGTTCTGTCTCAGACCAATGAACTGCTAACTTACATTCTGTCCACAAACTACCCAGGACAACAATGTCAAACAAAGTGCTCAACTCGACCCACAATACCTGTGATATCTTCACAAATTCATCAACTTGCTTGTACCATTTTACTGGTCTCTCTCTCTCACTTTTGCACAATCATTAGTGAATGATGCAAGATCACGTCTACTCCATGGCACATGTACATAATATCCACCTGGCACTTCTCTCAACGAGAAAGTTGTTACGACCCCCTTTCCTGCTACCGGAGGTGGTTTTCGTGGGGGTTTCGTTATATCTTTGTTTTTCACCCATTTAGCTTCCCACTTATCCAATTCATCCAATTTCTGAATATTTCAAATTAATTCCCTAATCTGGATTTCATTCCTGGAATTCTGATGTCATTAATGTCCCTTTTGTTAAGGTGCACTCGATAACTCCTCTGTAAGGGTACGGTTTTATTCAAATCCACCTTGTATTAGTGGACGGATTCCGCTAATATGCAATAGACTTGACCTGCTCGCTTGGTAATATTCCTGCACATAAACGCAAATTCATCCTCATGATAAGTCTCTAATTGCTCCAATCCAAGATTCTCACTGATCATTTCATCCAGTTCTAATTTAAGTTTCGCCACATCCACCAAATTCTCACTTGGGGTAATTAAATTGTTTCCTGACTCAACTCTGTAGTTGCATTTTCTCTGGAAGGGATACTCCCATTACAAATCTTCACCCAGTCATCTATTTCATTTGCACTGATAGTTTGAGTCACAACTCAAACCTTAAATAAGGTCTCATTCCCCTGTGCACGATTGTTACGATTTAAAGGTGGTTCACATATAGTAGTGGGCATTTTCTGGTAAGTACCTCTAGATGTGCATCTGGAAATATTCAAAGTTGAATCTGCACTCACTACACGTGGAGTACTTGTATGTGGCAGAACCAAAGTAACAAATTCTCTAGTATCAGCACTGGTTGGAACTCCATTCTGTCTACTGACAACATTCAATACATTTAAAATAGCCAAATTATACATGTTCTTTTCTAGGCCTTCAGGTTTCTACATACGAGCAACTGGGCCAATAGTGACTGGGACAGTAAGAGCATCAACAGTACTCACAGTAGGGTCAACTGGGGCACACACTCTCAAACCCTCATTTCTTGGTTCAAATGGTACAGTAGTTGAAGTGGCTCCCACAGGACAAGGGGTCACATTTATCAGAGCAGTGGCAAATATGATTGTTCCATTACCACTAAAACCACCATTTACACCTTCTTCCCTAAATTCATTATATTGAGCAGGACGTTCAGACAGCAGAAGATCCAAAAGATATCTCCAGAGTTGCTGTCACTAACTTCACTCATGTCATCTGGTTCTTTTTGTTTTTCTTCTTTCTCTTTCTTAGTCTTTTTTCATTTTCTTTCCTCCCTCAGCTGTTTCAGTTATTAGGAATGGGCACAACCTAACTCCCTCTATTTTGCCAGTTATCCACTTTTTCTCCTCGACATCCCATCTAGCATCTGCATAGGTGAGCACAACTTTTCGTGGTCTACCCTGCTACTTTTCTCTCTAGCATGAGCAGCACGTTCCCAAGCAGTGAGTGCTTTATATTGTGAGGGTCTAGGAGGCAGTTTTATCTCATACAACACCCACTTCAAATTTTAAATAGTTCTCAAATTGAATGTGCCATATGAAAACCTCAATGTACCTTCCTTTTCTGTGATCTTGTTCCATTGACTAAGTGAAACACGTGTATGAAGCCATACATTAATCCCCATATAGTGACCTGGGGTATATTCAGGAGGTGCCTCTTCTCCCTCTTTGCTAGGTATATGAACATCTCCACTAAACAAATCTCGCATGATTTTAAAACATTTCATTGCTCCCAATCAAATGTCAATAATTGCTTCAGAATTCTGTTTCAATGTAAAACCTTCATATTCACAATCCCTTGTTCCGAAACAACCACCAATCGCAGCACGACCCCTTATGATGTGTTCAACCAATAGCAGTGTGGCAGCACACCAACTGACCTATATCAGTGCGGCACACTATGATGTTAATGTCGTTCCTCGCAGCAGATCACCCTCCTTAACAATCTGCATGCTCACTCTCTTCTAAGCATTGCACACATATAACAGATACAATACATTAACCTTTGCCTGCTCCACTAAACAGTCAGCAGTTTTTATTCACACAAGACATTTTTCAAACACTTCGAATGAAACCTCGACCTGTGGGGGTATCATCTAGACAAGTATAGATTCACTCTGCGCATTAAGATCCACTATACCAATTGTCTCACATTCACACACAGAGAGGTCCCTATCTCAACTGTGTTGTTGATGATGTCTTACAACAAACACAACCACTTAGCACACAATTATAATATGGTGAAATCAAAGTTCAAAAGCTTTATTAGGAGTTCAAAGCCAAACCTATGTAAATGAGTCTCAGAAACATACTATACAATTACGGAATCACCAAAAGTGAGTTAAAGTGTTGAATCAGGTTAAAATACACTAACAGTAGATACTAAAACTCCAGAAGCTGCAATACATAAAATAACTAATAATAGGTGTTCAGAATTCAAGCTTTGAGTCTCCTGCCTAACAACTGAATTTAAAGAAGCCTAACTACTCTAATAGGCTAGAGAAAACCCCAATAATTATCTAGTGTAAGGCAATAGAAGTTGAATGAAAGTGTCAGCACTACAGAATTCTCAATAGAAGTTTCTGCAAGAGAGATGCACGTAGCAAAAAGCCACATCAGCCAAAGCAAGGGAAAACAGATGTCTGTACCTCCCTAACGGCCACATGTATGAATATTGCAAGCCCATGCGAATCGCAATTAAGAAATCGCAATTCCAAATGTAAGAAACTCCATTGAATTAATATTAATGAGGTAGGTCGCAATTTGCGGCCCATCGGGAGTCACAAAAATCACAGGAATGGTGGCCTGCTTTTCAATAAAGCAATCTTTTTTTTTTAATGCAGACCGTTTTCCTTAAAGGAAACCACGCTGTGTTTAAAAAGAAAGAAAATTAAACATTTTGGTTTCATTTTGAAGGGTAGAAAGTGGTCCGTGGGACCACTGCCTGCTCTTAAAAAAGTTTTCACATGCATTCACAAAGGGGAAGGGGTCCCTTGGGGACCCCTTGCGAATGGATTAGCACCAATTTGAAATTGGTGCTTACTGCGATTGTTTTGCTACCGCATTCACGGTCACAAAACAATCATACATACCATTTAGATTCGGTATTAGGAAGGGACGTCCTGAACACGCCCCTTCCTGATACTGAATCGCAAAACCCAAATTGCGATTCGGTAATAAATTACTGAATCGCAGTTTGGGCTTTGTACATACCAAAAAGCATTTTTCTAGTCACAAATGGGCCAATTCTGCGAATCAGCCCATTTGGGACTATCAAAATGCTTTGTACATGTGGCCCTAAGTCTCTAAAAGTCAGCTCTAGTTAAATAGCAAAAGGAATCTGAAACTCTAACTGGCTAAAACACTGTTATCCCATCGAAACTCAGATAGTTGACATCACTGCCAGTAACTTTCCATAGTCTGTACACGAACGTAAATTGTAACTTCTCATTAGGCTCTCATCTCTCGACCCAAGCATCAGGACTGCCTTGGATCGTTCTTGCCTTCAGGAATCCTGAAGGGAGTTGTTCTTCACAACTCCTCGTTAACACTCCCTGTCCTTGGAAACCTGTCTTCCCATACCCTTTATCTACATTTAACAATAAGCTTTTCATTAAGTAAAGACTACTGCAGACACATTTGCAAATAAAGAAATACACAGCAAGAGCAAAGATTTCAAATTGAAGGTTAAATATTTCAGACCTTAAGTCCAGTCAACTTAACATAGACCTCAGTGCACTTTCAAGAACATGGATATATGTGCATTTCACATAAGTACTGTAAATGGGGCATAGCTATAAAATTATCATGTAACTAAATTGACATAATATTCATACATTGAATAATAATATTGCATACATGTGAATTGCATATGATCATTCTACATTTCTATTTATAGATATACTTAAGTCCTTGATTTTCAACTCACTTTGTCTACATGAATACATTTAAGCACACATTATGTATGTCGTTGAGTACATTTTATTTCCCCTTCTGGAATACATAGGCCCTCATTCTGACCCTGGCGGTCGGTGATAAAGCGGCGGCCAAGCCGCCAACAGGCCGGCGGTCTAAAATATGCAATTCTGACCCTGGCGGGAACCGCCAACACAGCCCGCCAACTTAACACTCCGACCGCCACAGCGGTACAAACAAACAGCGCGGCGGTTCCCGCAAACAGCCCGGTGGCAGACAAAGTACCGCCCACCCTATTACGACCCACCAATCTGCCACCTTTTCCGGGGCGGGAGCACCGCCGATAAGAACACGGCGGAAACAGACTACGAACGGGAAAACGCTCACCTCTACGCACTCCACGCGAGATTCCGGCAGTATGGAGCCAGAGTTGCAGGTCATCCCCGCACTCCTATTCCTCCTCATATACCAGGAGCACGCCCGGCGGCGCGGAAGACATCGGTGAGTACGGCACCTACGACACAGGGGAGGGAAAAGATTACCGGCACACACCCACCCACCCACACCCACTACAACACACACATCAATGCATTCCCACAGATCACTGTCACAACCCACAAACCACCCCCCTCCGAAATAATGCAAAGACCAAAAGAAGAGATCATAAACGGGCAGATATATTGAAATATGTACACCATTAATCCCAATAAATAAATAAACTATGTACAAAATATATACAGCTACTAAATGTAGTCCAACCACTGTCCGTGGATCACAGGGGTCCTGTGCAAAGGGGCAAGGCCCAGTCCCACGACAAGAACTCCACGGAGAGAACACTGCAGGGGCATCAGAAAGAAAATAGGACAGGCACCTCAGGGGGAAGGGAAGGGGGGGCACCTCAGCCACTTGAGTACACAACGCCAGATCCACGAGGGGACTCCATGACCACTGGCCCATCCTGGGGAGAGCAAAGCCACAGTCCATACAGTCCATACAGTGGGTGGCCTGCCCACTGGGCCATCCTGGGGAGAGCAAAGCCACAGTCCATACAGTCCATACAGTGGGTGGCCTGCCCACTGGGCCATCCTGGGGAGAGCAAAGCCACAGTCCATACAGTGGGTGGCCTGCCCACTGGGCCATCCTGGGGAGAGCAAAGCCACAGTCCATACAGTCCATACAGTGGGTGGCCTGCCCACTGGGCCATCCTGGGGAGAGCAAAGCCACAGTCCATACAGTCCATACAGTGGGTGGCCTGCCCACTGGGCCATCCTGGGGAGAGCAAAGCCACAGTCCATACAGTCCATAACAGACCCCACTGCCACTGGAGGAGGCAAGTTGGCCAGAGGACATCCTGCAGCCCTGCCCGAGATAGATCCTGCCCTGCCACGTCTGCCAAAGGGCCAGCGGTTCTTGCCCTGAAGGGCCCAGTTCAGCGGTTCTTGAGACGGCGGGGCCCAGTTCAGCGGTTCTTGAGACGGCGGGGCCCAGTTCAGCGGTTCTTGAGACGGCGGGGCCCAGTTCAGCGGTTCTTGAGACGGCGGGGCCCAGTTCAGCGGTTCTTGCCTTGAAGGGCCCAGTTCAGCGGTTCTTGAGACGGCGGGGCCCAGTTCAGCGGTTCTTGAGACGGCGGGGCCCAGTTCAGCGGTTCTTGAGACGGCGGGGCCCAGTTCAGCGCTTCTTGAGACGGCGGGGCCCAGTTCAGCGGTTCTTGAGACGGCGGGCCCAGTTCAGCGGTTCTTGAGACGGCGGGGCCCAGTTCAGCGGTTCTTGCCTTGAAGGGCCCAGTTCAGCGGTTCTTGAGACGGCGGGGCCCAGTTCAGCGGTTCTTGAGACGGCGGGGCCCAGTTCAGCGGTTCTTGAGACGGCGGGGCCCAGTTCAGCGGTTCTTGAGACGGCGGGGCCCAGTTCAGCGGTTCTTGAGACGGCGGGGCCCAGTTCAGCGGTTCTTGAGACGGCGGGGCCCAGTTCAGCGGTTCTTGCCTTGAAGGGCCCAGTTCAGCGGTTCTTGAGACGGCGGGGCCCAGTTCAGCGGTTCTTGAGACGGCGGGGCCCAGTTCAGCGGTTCTTGAGACGGCGGGGCCCAGTTCAGCGGTTCTTGCCTTGAAGGGCCCAGTTCAGCGGTTCTTGAGACGGCGGGACCCAGTTCAGCGGTTCTTGAGACGGCGGGGCCCAGTTCAGCGGTTCTTGAGACGGCGGGGCCCAGTTCAGCGGTTCTTGAGACGGCGGGGCCCAGTTCAGCGGTTCTTGAGACGGCGGGGCCCAGTTCAGCGGTTCTTGAGACGGCGGGGCCCAGTTCAGCGGTTCTTGCCTTGAAGGGCCCAGTTCAGCGGTTCTTGAGACGGCGGGGCCCAGTTCAGCGGTTCTTGAGACGGCGGACGGTCTATGGCCAACTGCTAATTGCCTGGTGGTGCCCTCCTGGGCAGCGGGGATGGTGCTCCTTCACTGCCCACCTGGGCTGTGGGTGGTGGGGCCCTCCTGGCCAGCTGGGCTGGGTCCTCCCTGGGCAGCGGCTATGGGGGTGGTGGGCTCTCCCGGGGCAGCTGTGCCGGTTCCTCCCGGGGCAGCGGCTATGGGGGTTGTGGGCTCCTCCTGGGCAGCAGGCCTGCTGCCTGACCTCTCCAACTTGCTGCCCTTGCCCTCCTTAGTCGTCGGCCTGTGGCCCTTTCCTCCCTTTGGAGCTGTGGCTGGTGACTGTCTCTGGGTGGTGTCCGGGGGGGATGTAGAAGGCGGGCTCCTGCGGCGCCCCTTCCGCCTTCTGCTCCTCTTCCCAGGGGGTGGGCTGGCTGTCCCCTTGCTGCTGGGCGAAGATCCAGACATGCGGGCTGGCGGGCTCCAATACCCCTGCACCCTTGTCAAGGGGGCTGCAGGGCTGGTGGTGGCTGAGGTGCTCTTCTTACCCCGACGAGAAGGAGGGGGGGGCTCAGGGTCAGGAAAGAAGTTAGTAGTGGCGAGGAAGAGCTTCTTGGGACAATGGAGAGTGGTAGGTACAGTGGGAATGGGAGTGGAGGGAGAGGATGTGGTTGTAGGTGAGTCACGTTTGCTGTCTTTGGGTGCAGGTGCAGGAGGGATAGGCTGTCGTGAGGTGGATGGCTGTTGGGTGGGTGGGTGGCTGCGTTTGTGTGGTGTGGAAGAGGGGGTGACAGACACAGTGGGAGAGGACACAGGGGACGTGTAAATGGCAGTGGGGGTGGTGACTGCACGTGTGCGGACTGGAGTGGAGGGTGTGCTGGTGATGGAAACACTGGCTGATGGTGAGGTGAATGGAGGTGTGAGTGTAGACGTCACAGGGAGGGAGGAGGGAGACGAGGAGGTGGGGGTCACAGAGGTGGTAGTGACTGTTGGCATGTCTGCATCGGAATGTTGCGTGTGTGAATGTCTGCGTGATCTGTGGTGCTTATGTTTGGATGAGCTTCTCTTGGGTGTTGAGGTGTGTGCAGGCTGGTCTGATGGTGTGGGTGGGACAGGCAGAGGAACAGGAGACTGGGAGGAGGGAGTTAGTAGAGGCAGGCAGGAGACAGGGACAATGGCTGCCATCAGTGCTGAGGCCAGAGCCTGGAACGATCGCTGATGGGCAGCCTGACCCGAATGAATGCCCTCCAGGTACGCATTGCTGCGATGAACCTCCCTCTCCACCCCCTGGATGGCATTCAAAAGGGTAGTCTGCCCAACAATGAGCGTTCGGAGGAGGTCAATGACCTCCTCACTGAGGGCAGCGGGGGTAACAGGGGCAGGGCCTGAGGTGCCTGGGGCGAAGGAGATGCCCGGCTTCCTGGCAGAGCGGGCTCGGGGCGAACGCGGAGGGGCTGCTGGGAGGGCGGAGATGGTGCGCTGGGTGGCGGCTGTACCTGTAATGGCGGGGGGCACGGATGGTGCCACCCCCGCAAGGGAGCCCCCTTCCGAGGACGTGTCCGTGTCGCTGCAGGCTCCAGTCGTCCCCGTCGTGGAGCTCCCCTCGCCCTCCGTCTCACTGGTCCAGTCTGACTCTGTGGCATGGCCCTCCTGGGCCATGTGAGATGCAGCTCCCTCCTGCCCCGATGCCACTTCTCCTCCGCCTGATGATGCTGATGCACACAAGCACAGAAAGACAAACAAAAAGGGGGGGGGAGAGAGAAATAAAGGGATATTGAGTACATGGATCTCCGGTACAGTTAGCGGACATGACAGACACAGATGCCCCCTGCACTAAGTTGCGCACTTGGGGTACGCTACGCATTCCGTGGAACATGGCCTACACGCCTAGAGTTGACAACTGCACCCATGGATGACACGGCCCAGGGATGGCTGTACTGACAAACTACTGAGGGTGGTGGCTGGGGACACAGGGGCTTACGGGGGTGCCCAGCCTACAGATATCGCCCTGGCCTAGGGGGACCCCCAGCCCTCCTCCCCCACCCAGACACCTCCACTGCGCGACAACAGAGTAGATAATGCTTGTACTCACCCCCTTGTGTCTGCTGTGCTGCCCTCACGCGCCCATCCAATTCAGGGTAGGCCACCGCCAGGATCCGGAACATCAGGGGGCTCAGTTGACGGCAGGCCATCCCCAGCAGAGACTCGGCGGTCTTCTTGGTCCCGCGGCGGATGTCCTCCCACCTCTTGCGGCAGTGGGTGCCCCGTCGATGGTGGACCCCCAGGGCCCGGACTTCCTTGGCGATGGCACGCCAAATCCCGATCTTCTCATGGGCGCGGACCTATGTGACACGTACAGGGAGGGAGAAATACCACGTTCAAGTTTCTCAGCATTTTCCTTTCCAGTGGCCCAACGCCCCCCATCCCCGCCAGGCCCCCCGCCATGCCCAACATGCCCCCCATCCCCGCCAGGCCCCCCGCCGTGCCCAACATGCCCCCCATCCCCGCCATGCCCAACATGCCCCCCATCCCCGCCAGGCTCCCCGCCATGCCCCCCGCCATGCCCAACATGCCCCCCATCCCCGCCAGGCCCCCCGCCATGCCCAACATGCCCCCCATCCCCGCCATGCCCCCCGCCATGCCCAACATGCCCCCCATCCCCGCCAGGCCCCCCGCCATGCCCAACATGCCCCCCATCCCCGCCATGCCCCCCGCCATGCCCAACATGCCCCCCATCCCCGCCAGGCCCCCCGCCATGCCCAACATGCCCCCCATCCCCGCCATGCCCCCCGCCATGCCCAACATGCCCCCCATCCCCGCCAGGCCCCCCGCCATGCCCCCCGCCATGCCCAACATGCCCCCCATCCCCGCCAGGCCCCCCGCCATGCCCCCCGCCATGCCCAACATGCCCCCCATCCCCGCCATGCCCCCCGCCATGCCCAACATGCCCCCCATCCCCGCCATGCCCCCCGCCATGCCCAACATGCCCCCCATCCCCGCCAGGCCCCCCGCCAGGCCCCCCGCCAGCCCCAACATGCCCCCCATCCCCGCCAGGCCCCCAAGCCAGCCAGTGGCCCCAAATCCATATTGAATTAAACTCACTTGTTGGTCTGGAGGACCGTAGAGTAGCGCATACTGGGGGAGGACCCCATCCACAAGTTTCTCCAACTCCTCTCCAGTGAAGGCAGGGGCCCTTTCCCCAGTCGCAGCAGCCATTGTCCCTTCCAGACCGAGGTCACAGCAACACTTGCAGTATAGGTCCTCTCCTGTGAAAGTTCAAGTCGCAAGTGGATAAGTAGATAGAAAATGGCGGTCACGTCCGCGGCGGTGCGTACCGCGGCGGTGCGTCCCGCCACCGCCGGCGCTCTTCGCCATTGGCTCCTGAAACCCATAGGCTTCAATGTTAACCAATGCGGCTTCGCGCCGCGGTCTTCGCCCGCCGCCCGCCGCGGTGTGCCACGCCAGCGCATTGACCTCACATCCCATTGTCACACTTCACAGGTCAGGCAGCCGCCATTTCCAGGGCCCACATGGCTCAATTTCAACTGCGTCACACAGGCCTAGGCCTTGCATAGCCACTCAGACACGCCATTCACTGCATAGAGAATCGTATACTGTGCTAGCTGTGAGTACGTACCTGTGGGTTGCCTGACTGTGTGCTCCATGTTGTCCTTCCTAGGCACCGTCCGCTGGGTTGGGCGAGGAGACGGATGAATCCTCCTGTGTACCGACCGCTGGTGGACCTGTCGACAATGGAAGAACGCCACATTATCCTGACCTACCGTCTTAACCGTGCCACTATCCATGAACTGTGTGCCCAGCTGGAGCCCGACCTGATGTCCCCCATCCGCCAACCCACAGGGATTCCCCCTCTGGTGCAGGTCATGTCAGTACTACATTTCTTGGCAAGTGGGTCATTTCAGACAACCGTGGGAATTGCTTCCGGGATGTCTCAGCCCATGTTTTCGAAGGTGTTATCCAGAGTGTTGTCTGCCCTGATGAAATCCGTGAGGAACTACATCATTTTCCCTGAGGTGGGCGAATTGGCTACAGTGAAGGGTGATTTCTACGCCCTTGGACATATTCCCAACGTAATTGGTGCCATTGATGGGACCCATGTGGCTTTGGTTCCCCCAAGAGACAGGGAGCAGGTGTACAGGAACAGAAAAAGTTACCATTCAATGAACATCCAGGTGGTGTGTTTGGCTGACCAGTACATCTCGCATGTAAATGCCAAATTCCCAGGGTCAGTGCATGACGCCTACATCCTCAGGAATAGCAGCATCCCTTACGTGATGGAACAGCTACAGAGACACCGTGTATGGCTAGTGGGGGACTCTGGGTACCCCAACCTGTCGTGGCTACTGACCCCAGTAAGGAATCCCCGGACCAGGGCAGAGGAACGGTACAATGAGGCCCATGGGCGTACTAGGAGGGTGATCGAACGCACCTTTGGCCTCCTAAAGGCCAGGTTTAGGTGCCTGCATATGACCGGTGGATCCCTAATGTACTCACCTAAGAAGGTGTGTCACATCATCGTGGCCTGCTGCATGCTTCACAACCTGGCTTTGCGCCGCCAGGTGCCTTTCCTGCAGGAGGATGGTCGAGACGGTGGTGTTGTGGCAGCGGTGGAACCTGAGGAGAGTGACGAGGAGGAAGACGACGGGGCTGAAACAGACAACAGGGACAGAATCATTGAACAGTACTTCCAATAGGACACAGGTAACATTTCAAAGATAATTTAGTAAATGTTAACTACTCTGCAGCATCTCTGCTGCCTGTCTATTTGCCCCAGTGTATGATGACTGAGTTTTGGCTTTTCCCTCCCTATTTCAGATCTGGGGTCCCCACTACGAGTCCTGTGCTTCGTTTCCCCATGGACTACAGCTTTGTGGCAGCTGTTTGTTGACTTCACCATGTACAAGGACATATTTGCACTGTCATGTCAATTACAATCTATTGAAATCACAGCCAGACTCCTGATATTTTGGTGCAAAATAGGTGTTTATTGAAGTGCTCAAAATGGGATGGGTGGTTTCAAGTGGGTGGGGGCTATGGTGAAGGAATGTCCATGGCAGAGTCCAGAGTAACAGTCACACAGGTGCATTGTCCAGAGGCCTGTGGAGAGATGGAGCATGGGCAGTTCAAGGATGGACAGGGTGACAATGTGGGACAGTGGGATGACATCAGGTGGTATCCTTTGCTGGCGGGGGTCTTGACATCCTACTCTGTCTTCTTGCGAGATCTCAGGGCCCTCTTGCAGGGTGGTTCTTCTCCTGCAGGAGGTGGGGGTCTGGTGGGCTGCTGCTGTGCGGGGGCCTCCTGTCCACTAGCGCCGGCGGAGGTGGATGGCTGTTCTTGGTCCAGGCTAGTGGCAGGGGCCCTTGGGTGTTGTTCAGTGTCCGCCCTGCTGTTTACGAGGTCCTGCAGCAGCCCTACCATGGTAACCAGGGTGGTGTTGATGGCTCTGATGTCCTCCCTGTACCCCCGATAGTGTTCCTCCTGCAGCACCTGGATCTCCTGGAACCGGGCCAGTACCGTCGCCATCGTCTCCTGGGAGCGGTTGTATGCTCCCATGATGGTGGTGAGGACCTCGTGGAGAGTGGGTTCCCTGGGCCTCTCCTCCCCCCCCTGTCGCACAGCTGCCCGCCGAGTTGCCCTGTTTCCCTGGGCCTCTGCCCCCTGGCCGGTGTGCCCACTACCACTGCCCCCAGGTCCCTGTTGTTGTTGGGGTGGTGGGTTATCCTGGGTGCCCTGTAGTGGTAGACACACCGCAGATTGACGCGCCCTGGAGACAGAGGCATGGGCCCGCTGGGTGGGAGCTGTGCTGGTGTTCCCAGAGGGGTTAGGGTCTGTAGTGGCCTGTGCCTGTGTGAGGGGAACCGACTGTCCAGAGGTCCCCGATGGTCCGGGCTGGTCATCGGTGTCCAGATCGACAGAGCTGCTGTCATCGCTGACGGCCTCTTGGGTGGGGGGTGTGGACAATTCTGGCCCCTCCGCCGCGGTGTGTTGACGGTCGGGTCCTGCAGGGGTATAGAGGTATGGTTATAGTTTCAATGTGTGGCATATGGGTGTATCTGTGGGTTCTCGTGTCCCCAAGTGCTGGCATTCGTGTGTGGGGGCTTTGGTGAGGGTGGCTTGTGGGGGGGATGTGTATATGCATTGGGCATGCTTTGGTGATGGGTGTCCATGCTTAGTGGACGCATGCAGGCCTAGGTTTTGGGATGTGTGGGTTGTGATGGTGAGACATTGGCGGGGAATAGGTGTGCTGGGGGTGGGGGTGAGGATGGTGGTGGGGGTGAGGATGGTGGTGGGGGTGAGGATGGTGGTGGGGGTGAGGGTGGGGGTGAGGATGGGGGTGGGGGTGAGGGTGGGGTTCGAGGATGGGGGTGAGGGTTGGGGTCTGATTTGGCATGCAGGTGGGGGGGAAGCAGTATTGAAGCTTCAACTTACCAGTATCCATTCCTCCGCCGACTCCTGCGAGGCCGTCAGGATGCAGGATGTTCAAGACTTCCTCCTCCCATGATGTGAATTGTGGGGGTTGAGGTGGGGGTCCTCCGCCAGTCTTCTGCACGGCGATGTTGTGCCTGGATACCATGGAACGCACCTTCCCCCGTAGGTCGTTCCATCGCTTCCTGATGTCTTCCCGATTTCTGGGGTGCTGTCCCACTGCGTTCACCCTGTCGACAATCCTCTGCCATAGCTCCGTCCTCCGGGCAATGCTGGTGTATTGTATCTGTGTGCCGAACAGCTGGGGCTCTACCCGAACGATTTCCTCCACCATGACCCTGAGTTCTTCGTCTGTGAAGCGGGGTTGTCTTTGGGGTGCCATGGGGTGGTGTGTATGATGTGTGGGGTGGAGTATGTGTATTTAAGTGAGTTGAGTGTGGTGGTGTGTGTTGTTTTGTGTGTGGATAGTGTGTGGGTGATGGTGTTGAGTGGCTGTGGCTGTTATGTTTTGGATGCTGGTGTCTCGCTCTTGTCTTCTTTACGAATTTTTAAGCGTAGGGGTTTGTGGGTGATGTGGGTGTGTGTTTTATATTGTATTGTGTGTGTGGGAGTGGTGTGTGTATGTGTATCAGGTGTGTGGGATTCAAATCGTCCAATGTGGCTGAGTTTTGTTCGTTTGTGTGTATTCTGACCGCGCTGGTGTGTCCCGCCAATGGAATACCGCGTTTGAATGACCGCCGCGTGGATTCGTGGGTCGTAATGGCATGGGCGTATTTCTGTTGGCGTGACGGTGGAGGTTTGGTCACCTCCACCTTTCCGCCGACCGCTGGTCTGGCGGTCTGTTGTGGCGGTCGGATTTTCGGAGGTTTGCCTTCTGCGGGTCAGAATGACCGTGGCGGGTTTCCGCGACCGCGGCGGGATTATGGAGGATTTCTGACCGGCGGTAGGCGCCTTTTACCGCCGAGGTCAGAATGACCACCATAATGTCATAGCCAAGTTATGCTCTCTCACTACTCGTACCATAGATCACCCATTGTTTACCATTGGTTAGCTTTCCTTGTCACTATCATTTGCCTGCTCCTTCTTCTTGTCCCAGGTTGTCAATCTTGTGTTTGTCCTTGCAAGGGAGCAGTGATGCTTTACAGTCTCTTTGACTGGCAGGAATCACTGCTTCTACTGGTTGCTTTTCAAGCACTATTTGTATTCATTTTGTGAACAACTCAGAGCTTGTGTGTTTTTCGAGCCATCTCCCTTATGTGCGTCTCTCTCACTGCACTCCCTGTTACTCTCTGTTGCCCGACTGCTTCTCCGTGCCCCATGCTTCTTGTACTCGCCTGTGTGTTTGTCCCTATTGCTTCCTCCCACCTAACCCTTCAGCCCTCCCCTAATTACTTCTGCGTCTTTTCCTGTGTTGCTTCACCATTCCTCCCAGTCTCTCCATGTTGCTTCAGCTCCCCTGCCCAGCCACTTAAAAAAAAAGAACAAAAAACACTTTTGTATGTTTCACTTTCTCTTTAGTAGCAATCCAACTCGGGTTGGTCAGAAAAAAAAATTGCCAGTGTAATTTTGTATGTGACATATGCATGGTTTGGGTGCCTACAAAACAACAAAGGTGACCGTGCCAACATTTTTTCTTTTCTTTTTTTTTTTTTTTACTTTAGCCACACTGTCTAGCATCTCAAATGGTGTGCAGAGTGTCAAAAAATAAGTAGCAAAGCCAATAGGTCACGAAAGGCAAGACCTACTGGCTTTGACAATGCTGTTTTTTTCCACTGTAGTAGACAATTTTTAAGTGCATTTGTCAGGACGTGAGTGCAAGTTTGACCATATGATCGCAGACTCATTGGCTTTTCTTTTTGCAGATCGTGACAGCTTTACCTGAAGTCTTACAACATAAATAATAAAAACTGTGACCTTGCATGACGTCAGGCAGGCATCTTGAGGTCAGGCCATACTGATTCCAAACAAGAAAAAAACATCGCATCCAGCACCTTCATAAATATGCTTCACTGCCTTGCTCCCTGGTTCTGCTTCATGTAAATGTAAACATACAATCATATTTACTTTCTAGAATTTACTTTACTAATAATACAAACGTAACACCAATATTTTTTTAATAATCTAGTGCAATTACAGTTTTACTGCTATGAAAATGTTAATAGCATGATATAATCGGAATTTGTGAAATGTGTTTTATTATTGTTTTGACTATCTAGTATAACTATGCCTCCTTAATTGTGCAGTTCAGCACGATTCATTTATGCTTCATCTCACTCTTGCTTCTTTTCCTCGCCAGTATCTTGTTTCGTTCATTTCTCCCTTCCTCTCTGCACTCCCACTGCCTTTGATTGATTTTTTTGTTAGACGTTTTCTAAAAAGCGCCATCAGGATATTGTTGGCAAAAAATGGCATTTTTTTAACCAATGTCTTCAAAATATTGATTTTAGCCGGGAAGTTTGCTGTTTAAAATAGTGATAAACATTGACAAAGCAAACAGATCAGGCTTTAATTTGATAACACATGGAAAGAAAGATATTAAAGCCTGGTCACTGGTGTTGCCAATGCTTGGTTTTACTTCACAGTGGCTTTGGGATATAATGCTTGAGGCGATAAATAACGTATAGAATACATTCTTTCTAAAAACCAATGTATGTTTGGTTAGGGTTGTATTCTCTGAGAGGATTTTCATAGAGCTGTTGAGCTGGAAAAGCTGGAACACTTTTCTTGTGTTTTCTTGGGTGCGTTCCAATGTGCTTCGTATTTAATTGTGTCTGCCACCCACTTCTACACGAGTTGCTTCTCTGCGGCTGATTTCCAAAAGGGGAGTTCCGGAATATTTTGGCTTGCAGGATTACAACTGCGACTTACCAGGAGACCTGACCTACAACTTTCAAACGAAAAGCACACCTCTTTTCCTTCAACTCCTTTACTGAAGGATGGTGTTAAGTCTCTCAGCGTGGACGTTATTATTTTCGCTTCACTGCATCTTTACTACTACGGGTCTCAGGAAGGGTAGAACAACTGGTGTTGCAGGTCGGCACCGAGGTCCCTGGGCAGAGCTGTCTGCTGGGTGCTGAAATCTCCGCACTTAACATCAGCAGTGCATCTCGCTTTGGCCGAACAAGCCCTCACAGTCTCAGCGACATCTATCGCGGTTGCCATGGCAGCGGGTAAAGCAGGGTAGCGCCAGGTTGCAGACAGAGCTCCCTGCAGTCTCCCCGTGTTGGCACCCTCTATGCAAGTAAGGGGGTGGAGGGAAGGCTTCTGATTGCTTCTTACCAGCCCTCTTTATGGCCACCTCATACTTTATGTTCTCTTTCTCCTTGCTTTCTGTCTCTCTCCTTCTTTATTTCTCCCTTTCCCTTCTCTTTTTCCAAACTATCTTTCATTTTGTTTCACCAATTATTTGACCTCTCTCTTCCTTTCTAATAGTCTTATTTCTTGGCTTTTCTAGATCTTATCTTCTGCTCTGACCCTATGCCCCTGTGGAGACCCTCTTTCTATGACTTTCTTCCTGTCTCTTTCTCATAACTCGCTCCTTTCGCCCATTGTTTTTATCTCGTTTGTAGGCTCCTTTGCCCGTTTCTTTTCTCATCTCTCCCCCTCAAATCTTCCAGGTTGTCCCCTTTCTGTTACCTTTTCCTTCCCTTTCATTCTGCTCTCCTCTCCCGACCTTTCTGCCTTTAGCATACACTGCTCTCCCCTCTCATTTTGTCCTTCCTCGTGTATGTTACCCTTTAACCCCTTTTACCTCCCTGGTGCGGGTCACGACCAGTGGCCGACACCAGAGAGGATTTTCTTTTCCATGGTATCCATGAGTAAGGCTGTTGCCGAAACGCGTTGGATTTGTGTGCTGAAATAAATTGATTTGCACCTTGGAGGTGTCCTGGGTCTCCTGTTACTTGAAGGAGTGTTGGAAGAGATATATATGTATATATAGATCTATATATATATTTATGTGTATGTATATATATATATATATATATATATATATATATATCCATGTAGATAGATATATCTATATAGATGTGTATATATATATATATATATATATATATCACTTTTGTCAGTGCATGTGTGGTTTCCCTGGGGGCTGCAATCTGCCCCCAGGAAAACCAGACCCACATATAAAAGTGATATATATATATATATATATATATATATTTGCCACCAGTTGTCTTGCAGTTGCAGCTTGCGTCTTCAAAGCAGTGCACATACTTCAACTGACACATTTCAACTGTAGCTTTTAGGCAGCAATAAAGAAGTCAAGTAAGTCTTGTGATTATGTTTCTGCTACAAAAGGATCAGACTTTTGTCTAGTGGCAGTTTTAGTGCCATAAAGAAGCGCAGAAGGTTTATATGATTACTGCAAAGAGCAAATCTGTATTTTAAGTAAATAGCTGAGTACGTTAGTAAAGTCAGCCACTACCTGCGCTATAATACAAATGAAATGTATGTGCGGGGTGGCTATGGAGGGATGAAGAGCACATTTGCTGGGTGGTAATGAGGGAATCCGAGGGGGAGGACATGGGAGTGGGAGCACCAATAATGATTGTTGGACTGGGCGCAGGAGGTGCTAAAGACTGTGACGAACGGTATGTGACAAGGTGTTTGAGCGTCTTGAAAGAACGTGCTGATTGAGGGAGGAAGCGCAGGTAAGGTGGCCTCTACTGTTGCACGTATCACACACACACACACCAGCAATTTTGTGACTGTCTATGTAGGCTAGTGTTTTAGAGAAAAAGTTTAGCCAATAGCAGAGATGGCATCTTGATGGATGACTGTTGCTGACGTCACTCTGGTCATAGAGGACAGCTCTGACATAGGATCAGAGACTGAGACAGCAGATACTGAGACAGCATCTGAGGGATAGGACAATGGCGCAGACTCTGGGAGTGATTTTTCAGTTGGAGGAGTCCCACTGGATAACTTCTTCCAGTAAATTGTGAGGGAGGTGATGAGGGCAGTCCTGTTGTCCCTTCGCAAGCGCAGTCTGTGCAACAGGGCAATAGTGGGTTAGCCAAACCCAGAGAGCAGGTGAATGCGGGGGCAAGCACAGAGAGGGTGCTCTCTTAGGAGCTCCCCAATTTAGCTTAGCCCCCAATTCCACTGCCCAACTTGTATTGTGGAGACATCAAAATTATCTATCACAAAGCAAACTGGTTTTGTAAGGCAGGCACCTGTGTTTTTGGTCCTGGGTTCGGCGGCTATATTGGGAAACATACTAAACCCAAACATTTCTGGAAACCAGACATCTGGGGGAGTCCACAGAGGTGTGACTTGTGTGGATTCCCCAAAGTTTTCTTACCCAGGATACCCTGCAAAGCTGAAATGTTGAATAAAAACTCAATTTTTCTTGCATTTCTGTCACACAAACTACAGGAATATGCTGCGATCCACAAAATTCCTACCACCCAGTGATTCCTCACCTGTCCTGATAAAAACACTACCCCACTTGAGTGCCTATACCTAGTGCTTGCGTAAGGAATGGATCACCCCAGGGTCAACAATTGCCTCATGTAAGTACCAACATTGACCGTTGTGTGATCTATTCCTGTCGCGGGCACTAGGCCTACCCCTACAAGTGAGGTATCATTTTTATCGGGAGACGTGGGGGAACGCTGGGTGGAAGGAAATTTGTGGCTCCTCTCAGATTCCAGAACTTTCTGTCGCCGAAATGTGAGGAAAAAGGTTTTTTGGGCCACATTTTGAGGTTTGCAAAGGATTCTGTGTAACAGAACCTGATCAGAGCCCCACAAGTCACCCCATTTTGGATTCCCCTAGGAGTCTAGTTTTCCAAACTGTGCAGGTTTGCTAGGTTTCCCTAGGTGCCTGCTGAGCTAGAGGCCACAATTCACAGCTAGGCACTTTGCAAAAAACAGCTCTGTTTTCTTTGTCAAAATGTGATGTGTCCATGTAGTGTTTTTGGGCATTTCTTGTCGCGGGCACTAGGCCTACCCCTACAAGTGAGGTATCATTTTTATCGGGAGACTTGGGGGAACGCTGGGTGGAAGGAAATTTGTGGATACTCTCAGATTCCAGAACTTTCTGTCACCGAAATGTGAGGAAAAAGTGTTTTTTTGGCCACATTTTGAGGTTTGCAATGGATTCTGGGTAACAGAACCTGATCAGAGCCCCACGAGTCAGCCCATCCTGGATTCCCCTAGGTGTCTAGTGTTAAAAAATGTGCAGGTTTTTTAGGTCTCCCTAGGTGCCGGCTGAGCTAGAGGCCAAAATCTACAGCTAGGCACTTTGCAAAAAACACGTCAGATTTCAATGTAAAAATGTGATGCGTCCATGTTGCCTTTCCTCTTGCGTGCATTAGGCTTACCCACGCAAGTGAGGTACCATTTTTATCGGGAGACTTGGGGGAACACAGAATAGCACAACAAGAGTTATTGCCCCTTGTCTTTCTCTATATTTTTTCCTTCCAAATGTAAGACAGTGTGTAAAAAAGACATCTATTTGAGAAATGGCCTGTAATTCACATGCTAGTATGGGCACCCCGGAATTCAGAGATGGGCAAATAGCCACTGCTGCTCAATACCTTATCTTATGCCCATTTTGGAAACACAAAGGTTTTCTTGATACCTATTTTTCACTCTTTATATTTCAGCAAATGAATTGCTGTATACCCGGTACAGATTGAAAACCCATTTCAAGGTGCGGCTCATTTATTGGCTCTGGGTACCTAGGGATCTTGATGAACCTACAAGCCATATATATCCCTGCAACCAGAAGAGTCCAGCACACGTAACGGTATATAGCTTTAAAAAATCTGACATTGCAGGAAAAAGTTACAGAGTAAAACGCTGAGAAAAATTGCTGTTTTTTTCAGCTCAATTTCAAATTTTTTTTTTCAGCTGTAATTTATTGTAGGAAAACCTTGTAGGATCTACACAAATGACCCCTTGCTGAATTCAGAATTTTATCTACTTTTCAGAAATGCTTAGCTTTCCAGGATCCAGTATTGGTTTCAGACCCATTCCTGTCACTAACTGGAAGGAGGCTGAAAGCACCAAAAATAGTAAAAATAGGGATTGTCCCAGTAAAATGGCAAAATTGTGTTGAAAAATTTGGTTTTCTGATTCAGGTCTGCCTGTTCCTGAAAGCTGGGGAGATGGTGATTTTAGCACCACAAACCCTTTGTTGATGTCATTTTCAGGGAAAAAACCACAAGCCTTCTTCCACAGCCCTTTTTTCCCATTTGTTTTTAAAAAAAAACAACATTTTAGGTGTATTTTGGCTAATTTCTTGGTCTCCTCCAGGGGAACCCAGAAACTCTGGGTACCTATAGAATCCCTAGAATGTTGGAAAAAAAGTTCGCAAATTTGGCGTGGATAGCTTATGTGGACAAAAAGTTATGAAGGCCCAAATAGCCAAAAAAGGTCTCAGCACTGGGGGGGGGGAGTGGGGGGGAGAGGGGGAGGCCCAGCAGCTAAGAGGTTCTACCATCCCAACTTGTTCCTACTCTTATAACTCTCTTCTTCCTCCTCTTTTCTACTCTCCGACCTTTCCCCTATTAACGTGCACTGCTCTCCGGAGGTCTAAATGGGCGGGTGGCAAAGTTCACAAGCCAGGGCCGGACTGGGAAACCCAAAGCAGTCCTGGCAAATTAGTCAGACGAGCCCCCGACGGGGTTTGGGGGCGTTCTCCCCAAGAAATGTTTGGAATTTTTATTTGCAAAAACAGTGCATTCTGTAACACATTTCAATTATATTTTCAATTGTATTCGTTTTTAAAGCAGAGTAAATAATGACCTTACAGTGCACCAGGATGGGGCAATCTTTATTGGGACTCCTTAATGATTACCTCACCATCACCTTCCAACAGTGCCTCTCATCTCTCCACCGCCCCTCTCTCGCATGTATTTAATCTATTTTATAGTGCCTCTCTTAGCAGGGAGCATTCTACACCACACACACAGATAATTAATCATACATGTATAAATCAGAGTGTTGAAAATGTCACATAAGACAAAGGGGATTACAAGGTGTAGGATTCACATGCCATCCATACTGGTAGGCCTCTTTTAGGAGTGCTTGGTCTGGGGAATCATAAACTTAGGATTCGGAATGTAACACAGTGGTTAGGACTGACTTTACTAATAACAACTATTTCTACCCAAACAAACCTTTTTTGTCAAAATTAGGATAATCAAAGACTGGGGGAAAACATAACTTTGTACCCCGTAGGGTGCAGCTCTTCTATGGTAGTTCATATGTCACTGTCCTAGAGTATGACTGTGATTTATGAAGTGTGACAAAAACAGTATCCCACTGACCTATGCACATAAAATGCTCTTCTGTGATCTGCACACTACACGTTCCTTGCAGCAGGCATATTAACCCTCTGCACTACCTTAGATGAGTCAAAACTGTCACCAGACAAAAGATCTCTCTCCAGCAGGTACATCATTAATTACCAGAATTGCCTCGGCATTTTTATTGTTGCCTGAAAACTGTTGGATAGGCAAGGGACTGTGTTTGCTTTTAAACCTGCTGCAAAACCGGCCCACCAGTAACAAAAGCGGCCTCCACCCTTTCACCCTTCGGGAAAACAAGATGGCTTGCACAGCCAGTCCTGGCTTCTCACAAGCTTTATTATTTGATCAAAACAGCTCCTATATTTTTAATTAGAAAAGCAACCGTTCCTGAATAGTGGAGTGACCACTGGTTGAAAGGGTAGATGAAGGGCCTCCTCTGCTGTGACGTGAGGGATGGGGAGGGGAACTAAAGGAGAAACAAGCCTTCACTTTAGGCTGCCAGCTACCTGAAAGAAAGGTACATTTGTGAACTGGTTAATTGCGGATCTAAAGGCCACTTGAAATCCAGTATAGTATTTAATTGATAGAATCTGTAATTTGTCCTTTTAATTGAAACCTATATCAAATATTTGCACTGGTACAGTGTGCGGATTACTGAAACATAACATTTATAAACACTGTACACATTTAAGCACACTCTTTTTGTACATGTTGCAGCTGTAAATGTATTATATGTCCAACTTATCATACTGTGAGTAATACATTTTTTAAACTAATGACCTACATATTCACAGTGCTTTCTGTCACAGGCTTGGACCTCTTAACATTGTAAAAGCACCTCACTATTCCCCAGTGCACCGAAGAGGATTCAGATCAGTAACCGTCCAGTTACACTCACAGATATTCATCTTTCTCCTCCTGCCTTCCAAGTCTTTCTAAACCTTTTGATTCTGGTACACCTGGTCATTTTCCTTCTCGTTGTCCTCCTACTGTTCGTGATCCCTCTTATGGTATTAGTGCTGCTAGTATGTTTGGTAGTGCTGATCCTCTTCCGATGCAGGTATATGTATATGTGTGTATTGATATTTGTAAGGTAATGCCTCTTTTTCCATGTTCAGCTCCACATTTTGGGACTGATACTGATAGTTTTTTTACTCTGAGTGTGCACTGATGCCTGCTAGCTACACCCGGGTGCCAGTGTTTTAACCCTATATAATTTGCATGTCAAATTGTAGGCACCTAATTGTCAAGGAATGGCTTACTTATAAATCCCTAGCATATGGTACCCAAGGCATGTAAAACAGTGTGTTCACTCAGGGCTGCAGCACTGTTTGTGCCACCCTTCATGTGACAAGTTACAAATAGGCTCCCAGCCTGCCACTGCAGACTGGAAAGGCAGTGTTTTCACTGCCAGTTTCACTTTGCCATTTCAGCCAATGGCAAAGCCACCCTTTCCTTAACATTATATGTAGGTCCCCCCTAAGCAGGTCTATAGAGTCCTATTGCAGGGGGCAATGTTTTGCTAAGTAAGACATATGTTTCACGATATGTCTCAGCAGCAACTCTCCAAAATTGTCGTTTTGCTGTGGGAACAGTTGGAAGACCCATTGGCTAATACAGAGATACCGGATGGCATACCAACCCGACATACTTTTGACTGGGACTACCAAACTGGGTAATGTAAGGTATCAAATTAATCATGGTATTAAGTGCGCCTGATGCCCAGATCAAAATTAAAGTTGATATTAAAGGTAGGCAACTTTTAGAAAGTTGCAGGTCTGTGCTTTGCTCGCTCAGAGGCCTCACAAAGGTATAGGCATGCACAAACAGACAGCTTTCTGACCGTCTGGGGAAACATGTGAATGACTCCTAGGCTCAGGGATAAAGGCAGTGATTGCAGTGAGGTGTCACCTCCTTTGCCAGGATGGCCACTCAAAGGGTTAACCCAGAGGTGTGCTTCAAAGGGGAAGCTGCCTTTGATGGGCCGCCTGGCCCAATACCCCTGACCAGGAAGCCTTTTGTTCCTGTATAGAGCATGGAGACAGGACCAGAGAGAGGAAACTCGCCCCTCAACCAGTTTAACTGTGGGCTTATTGCCCTCAGGTAGACACAATCCTAGTGTTGTAGTTTAGCAGCGATTAGATTAAGCATTAGCAGAAGACATCTTGTATTTAGTAACTATTGTGAAAATTTCGCAGAATCCATTTTGTATTCATGGCAGCCATTTTCTCTGTCACATGCTGCCATGTGCTCACCATATGCTCTGTCCTACCTTCCTGTTAACTACTCTTGAAATCTGCCTAATGACAAGTTATATTTAGCATCTCCCACTTTCGCACATGCTCAGTAAGTTCTGCAGCTGTTAGTCCTTGAAAACTGTTAGCTCCTCCTACCTGTCGACTGTGCATTTTCCACATGACCTTACATGTATGCAAGTCTTGCTTCTATAATTGTACCACCTCCTTTTAGCCCCTGCGTGGGTATAAAAGGACCATGCTCTCTCAGTTCAGTGTGCTACTTCAGACATTACCTAAGGGTGCTGTTTGAACTGTAGTACCACCTCATGAGGTTAATAAACTTTGTCTTTTATTTCAGTTCCTGTGCCAACTTCTTCCTACATGGTCTGAGGACTTTGTGCAGAGAAAGGTGAACCCCTTGCACTAGTAGGCCTTGCTGAGGCTTACTTCAACAAAATTGGCGCATGAATAGGGACTCATCGGTGACTCGGATGCCCAACGGATTGGTTGCGACAAAGGATTGGGATCTCGCTGGGGACGATCAATGCCTGAGGAGACCCGAGTCTTGGCAACCATGGCGTTTTTCCCTTCCTTCTGATTAGATCATCCAGGTGGCACCGGTCCTCGACTGAGATCCTTTTTGTTCATTCGTCATGCAGTGACCATTTGGTCGATTTTAGAACTTGGCAGTTGGAACCTGGACACCCTGTGATTGGTAAGAGCCGTTTTACGGCACTTGCTGTGGGTTTTGATGCCTTTGTTTGGTAATGTAGTTTAGCACTACTTACTGTGGCTCTCGTGTTTTGGGTGACTAGTCAATTTGTATCCTTTGAATTGATATATAAATTGCAATTTATATAGGCAGGTAATGAGGAGAATTTTCTCCAATTTAATTTTGATTTGAACGGCACCTTAAGTGCTACTTTGATTATAATATTGCATATTTTGCACTATTCTTGGCATGCCTGTTTTTAGCGCACTTCGTAGGATGTGTTGCTTTTGTAATGGTACCAATTTGAGACTGGAAGAATCGCAACCGGCACCCCCAGAGGGGACGCCAGATAGAGATATGTATGTTAAACATGGTCTTTCTTCTATAATGTACAGCACATTATGGAATAAATACACTTGTGCGGATCCTGTGTTACGTTGGCCTATGCATGGGTCATTTGATTTGCGAAAGATTGAGTATGTGGAACAATGTATGTGTAAGCGAAAGTCTAGGCAAGATATGTTTGACTGTGTACGAATGTGGGAGAAAGAAGTGCGTGGACGAGTGAAGCGTGAGCAAGCCTTGCTTAAGAAAGAGCAGCGGAAGAATGTATATGTGAAAGCATTGGAAATAAGAAAGAAAGAAATAAATGACTTAAAGGAGCTAGAAGAGAAAGAACGTAAATTACAGGTAACTGGCCAATACACCGTTAGGCAACCTCTCTATCCTATCCTTAATAAACCACATGATGATTTAATGTTACTGGATCGCCCTCCACCTCCGTATGTCGTCCCTTCTGCCCCTCATGAGTTAGCTAGGTCTCCAGTTCGGAGAAACAGAAGATGCGAGACAGTTGCTCTATGTTGCCTGCTGACCATGCGTCTGAGCTTAGATCTATTGCTCGTAAAACAATTCGTAGCGTTGTCTCTGCTTCTAAACTTTTAGACAACATGAAAGGGTGGATGAAAAAGGAGCAGCTATATTTTACTGAGGCATTTGGCTCAGAAGTTATTGAACTATATCGGAAATATTCTGATGAGTTAGAGCCCGATGATGTAGCAGCTGATCATAAGCAAATGCGTGATGGTCTTTTTGTTTTCTCCCAGGTGGCTGATGCAATCAGGCGGTTGGTGAAATTATGTGTTACGGCAGTCCGCTTGCAAGAGGAGAAAAGGGCTGTGGACGTAGTTGCACGGACATCTCAGACCGGTGGGGTGCAAGCTTCATCTTCGGAACAGATAAGACTATGATAGTTCACGCGAACCCAATGCGGGAGGCCACGCCTTTGTATGTTCCTCCTAAAGGATTGGGTACAAGTGATGATAAAACTTCTGTTGATGCTAAGGGTTATTTTATTTATAATTGGGTGTATATTCCTTGGAATAGGGCAGATGTAATGGCAGTTAAAACAGCATTACCTGACCCGCGGAAAAATCCAGCCGCCTTTTATGAGGAAGTTGAGGGAGCAATTAGTTCTTGTACTATGACTGTGGCTGACATTGATTTATTTTTCGGATTGATATTACCGCCAGATATGTGGAGAACTGTTCGTAAAATTGATGATCGTGCAGTTTTTGGGGCGTCATGGAAAGAATTAGAACAGATGGTCGGGGATAGGGAACATGCGAAAAAGCCATATCAGTTGATTCTAGATCTTCCTGCAGCCATATTAGTTAAGTTAAAAACGATTATTCCCCCTAAAAAAATAGATTGGACTGTTTAGCGTCTTGTAAGCAAAAGGCAGATGAATCGGTCTTTGATTTCTTTACAAGCTTTGAAGAAGCATTTCATGATTTTAGCGGTCAGTTATTGTCAGATGATACGGGCAGACATTTGTTTGTCGATAAATATGTCGCAAATCTGTTACCAGGAATAGCTAGTCATCTAAAAGCTAGTGAAAGTTCATGCACTACCTCTACTCCGGTTTCTCTTTTGACTATGGCTCAATATTATGAACGTCAGGAATTAGAAGCAAAAGGTAGCGAGGATAAAAAGATTAGAGAATTAAAGACGAAGGTTATGTTGGCTCAAGCTTATGGTCCGCCTTTTAGAGGTAGTGATAGAGGTGGACGTGGATCTTCTGGTATTTCTTACACTCGTTCAAATTTGTCTGTTGATCAGTGTGCGTATTGTAAGAAATATTTGCATTGGGCTGCCGATTGTCCAGCACTACGTGTTCAGCAGTGTTCACGTGGTCAGGGACAAATGAGAAATCGCTCAGGACATTCAGGACCTAGAAGAAGCACGAATGATCATGCTAGGGTTGATGCTAATGTACGAGGGCAGGATGAGTTTAACACTTTTGATAGACGGAACCAATACCAGAGGTCTGACCATGTGCAGCCTGATTTCCAAGATTCTGCTTATGCATAGGATTGCCTAGGATGGGGTAAGGAATCAGTTGAAGTTCCAGTAGATCAGAGGGGTCCCTATGTTACAGCACATGTTTTGGGTTCTACTGATCAGTTTCTGGTTGATGCAGGAGCTACTCGTAGCGCCTTGTCTAAATAATTGATTCCAAGGGCTCCCCTGTCTGGCTTAACCAGTACATCGATAGGTTTCGATGGAACACCTTCCCCTAGCCCATTGTCACAACCACTTGCATTCCATGTTGATAAATTTACTGCTCCATGTCCATTTTTGCTTTCTCCAAATACACCAGACAATATTGTGGGTCTTGATATGCTCAAGTATTTCAGGGCTACAATACGATGCTCTCCTGAAGGGGTGTGTGTTATTTTAAATGATAATCATCCTGTGATGGAAAGAGTTTGTCTTGTTAAAGAGGATATTGCATTAGCTTCACTCCCTAGTACTTTGTGGGCTACTTCAGATACTGATGTGGGACAAATGATTATTCCACCGGTACATATTAGTGTCAAGGAGGGAGCTGTATTGCCACGTTTGCCTCAATACAAAATTTCACAGGAGGGAGAAGAAGCACTCACACGAATTGTGCACGATCTTATTGCAGATGGAGTTGTTGAGGAAGTTCTGTATAATGTTTGTAACAGTCTGATTCTTCCTATTCTGAAAAAGGATACTGATACTAGGGTTTACCGATTCATTATTGATTTACGAGAAGTCAATAAGATTGTGATACCACAATATCCTGTGGTATCTGGCATCACGACACTCCTCACTTTGGTTCCTCCGACAGCAACTACGTTCTCTGTGATAGACTTCAAGAATGCTTTCTTTTCGATCCCTATTCATCCTGACAGCCGATATTTGTTTGGTTTTACTTTGAATAAACAATCACATAGATTTTGCAGAGTTACTCAAGGCTATACGGAGAGTCCAAGTATTTATAGTCAAGCGTTAAAACGACAACTTGATTCTTTTGTTTTGCCTGAAGGTGTGGCTCTCATACAATATGTTGATGATATTTTGTTGTCGGCTGATACCCCTGAGCAATGTGAAAAGTGCACTTTGTCCTTACTTTCTTTTCTTGCTTCAAACCATCATAAAGTGTCACGAAATAAATTGCAATATTGTAGACCAAAGGTAACCTATTTAGGTCACCTTTTGTCTAAGGAGGGCCGTGCACTTACATCAGATCGTATTCAAGCAATTTTAGACACACCAGTACCCTCTACTCAGAAAGATGTTCGGGCATTCCTTGGTCTTACTTCTTTTTGTAGGCAATGGATATTAGGGTTTTCACACATTGTCAAACCTTTTCTAGCACTTTTGACTAAAGATACTCCAATACCCCTCCCATGGACAGATGAATGTGAGACTGCTTTCAGGCAGCTGCGACAAGCCCTTTGTTCCGCACCAGTGTTAGGTACTCTAGATTACATGAAGCCTTTTGCACTTTACGTACATGAGAAAGATGGATGTGCATTGTCAGTTTTAGTACAGATACATGGCGATAAGCAGCGTCCCTGTGCATATTTTTCAGCAGTACTTGATCCTGTCGCTCGAGCGTTGCCTGGGTGTTTTCGTTCAGTTGCCGCAACAGCTGTGTCAATACGTCAGAGTGAAGGGATAGTTTTGTCACATAAGCTGTTGGTGTTAGTACCCCATGCGGTTGATGCTCTTTTAAATCAAACAAAGACACAACATTTAACTAGCGCCCGTATAACGGGATATGAGTTGACATTGTTGGCTCCTCACATCACACTGAAGAGATGTGCAACACTAAATCCAGCCACTTTGTTGCCATATCCGGTGTCTCAGCCTCAGTCACAAGAAACACATGATTGTATATTCATTACCGAAGAACAGACAAAGGGTCGTATTGATTTACAAGATACGCCCCTTCCAGATATAGACAGGGAATTGTGGGTTGTTTGAAGTTGCCAGATGGTACGACCTCAGCTGCATATGCAATCACCACAATACATACGGTAGTGGAGACAGCTCGTATACCACAGAAGTCAGTTCAAGCAGCTGAACTCATAGCTTTGACACGAGCATGTGAGCTTAGTACTGATTTAAGTGTGAACATTTATACAGACAGCCGCTATGCTTTTGGAGTGGCTTATGATTTTGGTTTGCTTTGGAAGGAGAGAGGCTTTCTCACATCCCACGGGATGCAGATAATGCACGGAGAATTAGTGCATAACCTCTTGACTGCATTGACATATCCAAAGAAACTAGCTATTGTGAAATGTAGTACACATAAGAAAGTGACCGTTAAGATAGGGCAAGGTAATGCTCTTGCAGACCGCGTAGCACGTGAAACTGCGATGCAGCGAAGTACTACTTCTATGTATGTAGTGAAGTCACAAGCTGAACGTTGGCATAATGCTAGACAAGACGTATTAGATATACAGAAATCTGCTTCTGTGAAAGAACGTGAGCAATGGTCTGAAGATGGAGAATTGGATGATGAGGGCTGTTGGCGGAATAAGCAGATGGATAAATGGAAATTGCCTATAGCTTTTGTACAACCTATGGTTCAGATGGCACATGGGCTGGCACATGTTGGAGCTTCAACAATAACAAAGTTGCTTACGCAAGTTTGGGAGCATCCAGAAATTTCCAGTACAGCTAAGAGAGTAGTACAGTCTTGTTTGATCTGTTTACAATACAATCCTGGAAAAGGGACACGTACTCCTGCGGGAGGGTTTGCTACACCAACTGCACCTTTTGAAGTTCTACAAATGGATTATATTCAGCTTGAACGCTGCAACAATTTAAAGTATGTCTTGGTGGTGGTATGTGCCTTCAGTAAATGGATAGAGGCGTACCCCACAAAGGATAATACTGCCATTACCACAGCGAAGGTGCTTTTGAAATAATTTTTCCCTAGGTTTGGTGTTTGCAGACTTTTATGGAGTGATAACGGACCACATTTTGTTGGGGAAGTTATTAAGTATGCCCTGAATGGATTAGGTATCAAACAGAAGTTCCATGCGGTTTTCCACCCACAATCAGCAGGGTTGGTGGAAAGGTATAGTGCTACTTTGAAGCTGAAGTTAGCGAAGATACAGGCTTCCACATCCTTAACTTGGCCGGATGCATTACCATTGGCATTATTGTCTATTAGGGCAGTGCCACACCCTCGAACAGGCCTGACCCCCTGTGAAATTGTATTCGGGAGGCCAATGAATATTTGGGGAGATTCTAAGCCAAAATCTGTATATGATGTACCTTGTGTCCTGATGAATGATTATTTGGCACAGTTAACCGACAATTTGGTTTCTATTCATCAACAGGTTCGAGAAGCACTTCCTGACAGATCTACAGGTGAAGGCCATGAACTCCGACCTGGTGACTAGGTGATGATTAAGTCTTTTGAAAGATCAAGCAGCTTGGAACCAAGGTGGCGAGGCCCAGAACAGGTGCTCCTTGCAACAAGGACAGCAGTTCGAGTGATGAACCGAAAGAATTGGGTCCATAGTACTCACTGCAAGAGAGTGCTGCCTACCTTGGTGGAACCTATTGTGCTGACCGATCATCGAGAGATTTTTACTACGGAGAAAGGCCGTGCTATATCACCTGACGAATCTGTAGAGGTCTTCCCGGACCATACGACTTCTGGAGTGTCGCGATATAATTTGAGACCGAGCAAAGAATCTGAACATTTGTTTAAATAAACTGGTTGAGCTACCGCCCTGGGTTAGTGAAACGGAGAGCCAATGTGGCAAGTGGGGGGGAACAGCCATGCATTAGGGTAGTGGCACCCGTCTTGGCCCGTGGTGAAGAAATCAGCGGCTGCCCAGGGATAAGAGTTCCAACAGTTGTTTTTAATTCATTTCTGAAAGGGTTGATTATCACTGTTGCTAAAATGAATAACAAACTGATCATTAGTACTATGGGGTTTGTTGTTGTTTTGGTGGTTACAGCAACAATCACCTGGTTTGTTGAAAAGAAGGCTCCTGCTCGTGAGTTTTTTGTTGGCTCTACTCTAGTACCAGAGGATCACTATTACTTTACGCTTCCCTATCAGGAGCAGAAGCACCGTCAATCGTACTTCAATAATACTTTCAATCAGATGTTGCATCATACTCATAATGCTACAAATACTACTAACTGTTGGGTATGTGGAATGATACCTGCGCATCAAAAGAAAGGAGGAACACCTTTCATTCCTCTTCCTTTTTCACACAATGGTTCTTGTCAAGCTTGGTACACGCTTTTGTTCGCATCTGGAAAACGTACAGAGGGCGGACTTCTTTTTCGCCTTAATAAAGTATGCTACCAAGACAAAGATGGGTATCCCCAAGCCAAAGGAACTAAATGGGAATGGGAAGAGTATCAACCGGACAATGTTTCAATACCATATGTCTTCACAAATATAAGAGACTCTGACAAGAAAGAACAATTTGTGATTTCGGTTAGAAAAACTAAAGCAGATTTATGTATACGTAGCATTGGGCGAATTCCAGTAGGGATAAGCAATTGTACCTTGATTTTAACTATTGAGGGTGTAAATAATAGTAGTTTTACAGCTTCACATAATACATATTTTGTTTGTGGTAACTATGGATATTACCAACTACCTGTTGGGTGGTCAGGTGTGTGTTATGTATCTTTTCTATTACCCCCTGTGTTTTTGGCCCCTGCATCATATCACCAAGATTTAAAACTGCTCAATGACATCTTTAACAATAGATATAAAAGGGAAATAAGTACAAATGAGGTAGACCAAACGGATACTAGCCTCCAACAATATGTTGATTTTAATTAAGGATTGTTCCCCTTTGTGGGTGCTGCGTTAAACAGTAGGAAAGTGAGACGATTGACTAGGGTTGTGGAAGCTGTTACCAATCAGGCAGCTCTGGCACTTGGTAATATTACTGAGGAGCTCCAAATTGTAAGGATTGTAGCGCTCCAAAATCGTATGGTACTAGATGTGATATTAGCTGACCGAGGTGGTGCATGTCGCATCATCTGTAGTAGTTGCTGTGTTTTCATTCCTGATCACTCACCTTCCGTATATGATGCAATATCTAAATAGCATAAAATTGCTGCAGAAATCCACACAGAGACTGGTACTTGGACTTTTTCTGGATGGTTTTGGGCTCTTGTTTCCGCCTGGGGCTGGAAACTACTGACTATCCTGTGTGTAATGATTTCAATATTTTTCACATGCTGTATCTGTATTCAGTGTGGTCCAATGTTCTACTCCATGTGTATTACTGCTTGTATGCCTACCAAAAGAAATATTACAGAAATGAAAGCACAACATATGTTAGATAAAGAAATAGCTGAAATGATGAGCATAAATATACAAGATGAATATTTAGATTATCCCAGAAAGACGAATGTCTTCAGCTAATGCTGAAAGGGTCGTCTGTTGTAGTCTAGCAGCGATTAGATTAAGCATTAACAGAAGACATCTTGTATTTAGTAACTATTGTGAACATTTCGCGGAATCCATTTTGTATTCATGGCAGCCATTTTCTCTGTCACATGCTGCCATGTGCTCACCATATGCTCTGTCCTACCTTTCTGTTAACTACTCTTGAAATCTGCCTAGTGACAAGTTATATTTAGCATCTCCCACTTTTGCACATGCTCAGTAAGGTCTGCAGCTGTTAGTCCTTGAAAACTGTTAGCTCCTCCTACCTGTCGACTGTGCATTTTCCACATGACCTTACATGTATGCAAGTCTTGCTTCTATAATTGTACCACCTCCTTTTAGCCTCTGCGTTGGTATAAAAGGACCATGCTCTCTCAGTTCAGTGTGCTACTTCAGACATTACCTAAGGGTGCTGTTTGATCTGTAGTACCACCTCATGAGGTTAATAAACTTTGTCTTTTATTTCAGTTCCTGTGCCAACTTCTTCCTACATGGTCTGAGGACTTTGTGCACAGAAAGGTGAACCCCTTGCACTAGTAGGCCTTGCTGAGGCTTACTTCAACACTAGGGTGGGCTACCTTGCACCTCACGACCTAGGGAGGTATGTGCCATCTTGAAGGGGGCAAAGGTGTGGCATTCTAGGATAGCAAGATGCCACACATCAAAGGAATTTCATCACTAGGTAGGAGGGGACCCAGTAGGCCCTTGGCTAGGGACCATGTGGTCCCCTCTGAGCACTTTCTTGGAATAAATATGGCACCCCTGGCAAACTAACCCTCATAACTCGCTGGACTCGGAAGGAGGACAAGAAGAAGACCACTCTGCACCCGTTGGAAGTGCATTGAGACTGGGACAGGGGAGCGACTGCACCTGTTGCACTTTGGGCTAGCTGAGTTTGGACCATGTTCTGTGGGCCTGGCTTGGAGGAAAGCTGATTTCCAGTGCCCAGTCTGAAGCAGACTCCAAGGGTCAACTGGCTGACCTCCCAGAATGGCACTGGGGACATTAGAGCTTAAAGAGTCCAAGTTGCATCTCTGGTAGACACTGGAAACATTTTGTTGCTACTAAACGTCGGGCACCCAAAAGGATAATTTGGAGATAGCCAAAAGGTGCACCTGTGTCTGCTGTCCCCGTGGGTGTTGGCTATGACCAGATTTGTCAACAGAGAGGGATACCAGCTTCCACCAAAGATCTGCACCTTACCCAATGTGTTGCAAAAGTGCAAGGTAGGCATTGGCAGCCATTGGAACTCTGCAAAGAAGACTTTGTGGGACCCCGAGATCCGTAGACAGAGCCATCCCCACTAACCTGTAGACTTAACTGGACTTTACCTCTGTTGATCGCACAGCACCAGGAACATCTTTGAGCATCTTTGAGCGTACGTCCCTCAGTATAAGAACTACTCCATTGTTGTCTATGGAGGTCATCCTGTAAAGTTTGGATCTTGCCCAAAAATTGTGCTGGTGGCCAGGTAAGTGTCCAAAGTGTCCTACCTGGCCCGCTAGATCTCTGTGCTGACAGATTTGGTTGCCCCCATGCCGGAGTTGTTGAACTAACTTTTACAAACCTTTCAAACGTTTCCAAACTCTTTGTTGGCCAACGCTTGTTTGCAGTTGACATAAAAAATATTTATTATTTCTACAACCTGTATCTCTGGAAATCTCGGGTG
This sequence comes from Pleurodeles waltl, assembly GCF_031143425.1. NCBI lineage: Eukaryota > Metazoa > Chordata > Amphibia > Caudata > Salamandridae > Pleurodeles > Pleurodeles waltl. The sequence continues at coordinate 483,720,898 of NC_090446.1, forward strand.
GGATTTAATGATCAAGGTCTCTACAAATGTATAAAAATCTGCTCTATGTTTATAAATTGGTGTCTTGTTTCTTTCATGTTGTGTTACTTTGTTATTCTGTTGTTTGATGCTGTTAAATGCATTACACATTGTTCCTTTGCTAAGCCTTACGGCTCGAAGCCACAGCAACCCAGGGTTGAGCTACGGTTAAGTTGACATACCTGACTGGACCCAAGATGGTATTGGTGTGTGTACTACACGGTAAGGCTTCCCAGCCATACCATATAGTACACCAAAGCCTTCACATTGGTACCAAGTGGTGGGATCCAGAACTTGTGTTTAGCTGTTTCAGGCAATAAGTTAGTAACCGGCTATGAGCGTTTTTGCTAAGTCGAGAGGTAAAAGTTTGTCCAAGTTATGACTTTTTAAATGTACCTGCTTCCAAGAAGAACAAGTCCATGGAGTTGCAAAAAGTTTTTCTTACTACTACAAAAAGTCTTCAAGGATGGAGGGCACAGGAATCAACTTGGCCACCATGCTTACTTTGAAAAAAAGTGCGTTGAGGGCTTTGTGCAGCACAAAGGGAGAAAAATCCTTCCAGGAGTGTCAGCTAAGAAGACTGACCTGGAAAAATCCCTCAAAGCCTGCGAAGACACAAGGACAGAACAGACCCTGCTGGAAGATGATATTACCCCTGAGAGTGGGTAAGAGGATGACAATGTAGATCCATTTACAGGAGATCAGGATAGTGGTGTCCCTATAAGTCGTTGAAAACATAACTCCCTGTCTGGGAATGAAAGAAGCTTCACAAAGGACATAGAGGCCCAGCTTGGGCTCTTGGAGCTCCAGGAGAGGAAGCTGGCCCTAGAAGAAAAGAGATTGACCCTGGAGGAGAGCAAGGTCAAGTTGGGGGCGAGACCCCAGGAGATTGGTGGTACCAACAAAGTCACAGAGGTAACTGCTGAGTGTGCGTATGATTCAAGGGTACCAAATGGGATTGTGCCCAAGTATACTTCGGAGGATGACATAGACAAATGGCCTGCATCCTATGAGAGAACTCCTAGGACAGGAAGGGTGGGTGCAAAACATTGGAGGTTTTTACTGTGAGAGCATTCCAACTGTGGGGAGAGATAGATTTCTGACACTAGAGGATGAGGTGGCATAATCTTACACTCACATTAAAGATGCACCCATTGAGCTCTTTGGTCTGACCCCTGAAGGGTATAGGCAGAAGTTTAGGACCACACACAAGGGAGCAACATGATAATGGAAAGGTTTTGTATATGCCTCTGTGCAGTTACTGGATGAGTGTATTAAATGTAACAAGGTTGATACCTATGAGGACTTATACAATTTAGTGGTTAAAGAACACATCTTGACAGATTATTCCTCAGAGAAGTTACACCAGCATCTGGTAAACTCTAAGCTATCTAGCCCTAGGGAGCTGGGGAAGATAGCTGATGAGTGGGTACACACTAGGGTATCCAAGAAGTCATCAGCTGGTGAACACAAAAACGGAGGATAGGCCCCCCTTCAGGAAAATATGGGGGGAAGTTAAAAAGTCTGAGAAGCCCAAAGAGTCCCCAAAAGAAGCCCAGAACCCAGCATCACATCCCAAACCAAGGGGAAGGGTATCAGGAAAAGAACTATGGCCATTCAAAGGCTGGAGTGTGCTTTGTCCGTAGACATCCAGCGCACAAGAGGGGGGGGGGGGGGCAGCATGCACCAAAAAGTCAAACAAAGGTGACATTCCGAAAGGGACTGCCAGTGTAGGAATTGGGGTAGAAGTTGTTCCTGGAGAATGCAAGGGGTATACTGAATCCACATTAGTTTCCCTGGGTGGTGAGGACATTGAAACTTTGGCCCACTGGCCTGCCAGCATGGTAAAGTAAAGGTGGTGGCCAAATCAATGGGGTGGAAGTTCAGGCCTTAAGGGGTACAGGTGCCAGCATAACCATGGCACTGGCCAAGCTGGTTTCCCCAAATCAGATCTCACCAGATGAGGTGCATGAGAAAGTCAACTCTGACAATATTATGAAGTCACATCCCATGGCTGTGGTAGACTTTGAGTAGGGAAGGGTTACTGGCACTAAGAAAGTAGCTGTGTTCCCTGTCATCCCAGTGGAGTGTCTATTGTGCAATGACCTTGAAAAGTCTGCCTGGGCAGAGGTGGAGAGAAGGACTCATGCAGCAATGCTGGGTCTCCCTAGGGGGGTTTGTGTCTCAACTGGAGCCCAAAAAGCCTTAAGGGAAAGTAAAGAGACTATGGATCCTATTACAGTGGACCCAGTACCTAGTGACAAGAGAAATGACAATAAGCCTAGGAAGGCTTCTGCAAAATGTCCTTAGATCTAGGAGGAGCCCAAACCTCGGGGAAAGGGCTTGGTCTCTGAAAAGGAGGGTGTTGCCTTGGGAGACTTGCTATCTTGGCACAACTTCAAGGAGCAGGTGGTCCCCATAGAGAGGACTTGAGGCTGGGACAGAAGTCGGGCCTCACTCCTGAAGGGTCTGAGACAGTTAGCTGTCAGACAGGAAGAAGGTGATGTCAGCGGTACCCATAAGGCATACTGGGAGGAGGGAATCCTGAAAAGTGAGACGAGGGACCCAAAACCATGGGGCAACCAGGAAAGTAGTGGTCCCCCAATAGTACAGAGCATTCCTTTTGACCTGTCCCATGACTTCCCCTTGTCTGGGCATCTAGGGCTGACCAAACCAGGGACAGGTTGGTCAATCAATTCTATGTGCCCCAGATGTCAGAGAAAGTGAAGTTCTGTCGCTCCTGTGTGACCTGTCAGGCCATTGGCAAGGCAGGTAGCAAACTGAAGATCCCCCGATACCATTTCCAATGGGGGGGTTCCCTTCAAGAGGGTAGCGATTGATGTGAGAAAAGTCCTCTTTTGACATGGTAAGCCCCAACTTTTTGCCTGGTATGTGACGTAGCCAAGAAGTTGTTAGTGCTCAGGGCCCCTGCTAACCAGGTTCCCTGGGTCATAGCTCTTTCCCTAAACTTTTGTGATTCATTGGCACCATTGGAGACACCTTTAGCTGCCACTATAAGTCCCTAGTAAAAGGTACTTGGGCACCTAGGGCATGGGGTACTAAGGGTAGGCCCCTTAGGGTAACAGCAATGATTTTGCAACCCTCAAGGGCCATGCACCTAGGCACACACAGTCCTATAATTGTGGGCTGAGTACTCTGGGGCAAACATAAAACACAAACTCCACTATACACTGCATGCACTATGGACAAGACACCCCTCTGGCAGGCCTTCCAGCCCCAATGCAGAGTACAACATACTGTATGTGATGGCATAACTGCATGAGCAATATGCCCCTACTGTGTCCTTGCCAAACCTGGGACATAGTGAGTGAATAGAGCAGCCATTTTAATACATGTGCTGGACAATGGTCAGTACGAGTTTCACAGCTAAATGATGGCCACTCTCAACCCTGGGTTGTTTGGTATCAAACAGCTCAGAATGATATATCCAAACTGGTACCAGTATTGGATTAATTACCAAATGGACCCGGGGTCACCTTACTTAAGAGGTGCCCCCTGCAAAAGCTAACTAACCTGGAATGGTGGCTGGCTGATCCCATACAGCCTGCCACTTCCAGACGCAAATCTGCTTCACTGGGGTGAGGACCTGTAGGAGGCTGGCCTCGCTTGTAGTGGGTACCAAGGGGCACTTACACTCTGTACCAGGTCCAGTTGTCCCTTATTAGTGTAGAAGAGGTGTTTCTAGCAGCTTAGGCTGATAGAAGGTAGCTATAGCAGAGCAGCTTAGGCTGAACTAGGAGACATGCAAAGCTCCTACTATACCACTGGTGTCATATGCACTATATCATAAGAAAACACAATACACAGATATACTAAAAATAAAGGTACTTTATTTTTATGACAATATGCCAAAAGTATCTCAGTGAGTACCCTCATTATGAGGATGCCAAATATACACAAGATATATGTACACAATACCAAAAATATGCAGTAATAGCAAAAGGAAGTAATGCAAGCAATGTAGAATTACAGTAGATTGCAATAGGAGCATATAGGTATAGGGGCAACACAAACCATATACTCCAAAAGTGGAATGCGAGCCACGAATGGACCCCAAACCTATGTGAGCTTGTAGAGGGTCGCTGGGACTGTAAGAAAACAGTGAGGGTTAGAAAAATAGCCCACCCCAAGACCCTGAAAAGTAGGTGTAAAGGGCACCTATATTCCCCAGAGTGCACAGAAGTTGTGATAGGGGAATTCTGCAAGGAAGACCAACACCAGCAATGCAACCAAAGTGGATTTCCGGACGAGAGTACCTGTGGAACAAGGGGACCAAGTCCAAGAGTTGCGACAAAGTCGAGATTGGGCAGATGCCCAGGAAATGCCAGCTGAGGGTGCAAAGAAGCTGCGACCGGATGGTAGAAGCTGTGGATTCTGCAAGAACGAAGAGGACTAGGAACTTCCCCTTTGGATGATGGATGTCCCACATCGTGAAGAAGCTTGCAGAGGTGTTCCCACGCAGAAAGACCACAAACAAGCCTTGCTAGCTGCAAGGGTTGCAGTTAGGGTTTTGGATGCTGCTGTGGCCCAGCAGGGACCAGGATGTCGCCACTTGGATGAGGAGACAGAGGGGGCCCCCAGCAAGTAAGGGAGCCCTCAAAGAAGCAGGCAGCACCCGCAGAAGTACCTGAACAGGCACTTGGAAGAGGAGTGAACCGGAGCTCACCCGAAGACACAAAAGGGAGTCCCACGACGCCGGAGGACAACTCAGGAGGTTGTGCACTGCAGGTTAGAGTGTAGGGGACCCAGGCTTGGCTGTGCATGAAGGAAATCCTGGAAGAGTACACAGGAGCCGGAGCAGCTGCAAATCACGCGGTACCCAGCAATGCAGTCTAGCGTGGGGAGGCAAGGACTTACCTCCACCAAACTTGGACTGAAGAGTCACTGGACTGTGGGAGTCACTTGGACAGAGTTGCTGAGTTCCAGGGACCACACTCGTCGTGCTGAGAGGGGACCGAGAGGACCGGTGAAGCAGTCTTTTGTTGCCTGCGGTTGCAGGGGGAAGATTCCGTCAACCCACAGGAGATTTCTTCAGAGCTCCTGGTGCAAGAAGGAGGCAGGCTACCCCCAGAGCATGCACCACCAGGAAACAGGCGAGAAAGTGGCAGGATCTGCGATACAAGGTTGCAGTAGTCGTCTTTGCTACTTTGTTGCGGTTTTGCAGGCGTCCTGAGCAGTCAGCGGTCGATCCTTTGGCAGAAGGTGAAGAGAGAGATGCAGAGGAACTCTGATGAGCTCTTGCATTCGTTATCTAAAGAATTCCTCAAAGCAGAGACCCTAAATAGCCAGAAAAGGAGGTTTGGCTACCTAGGATAGGCTAGAAACACAGGTAAGAGCCTATCAGAAGGGGTCTCTGACGTCACCTGCTGGCACTGGCCACTCAGAGCAGTCCAGTGTGCCAGCAGCACCTCTGTTTCCAAGATGGCAGAGGTCTGGAGCACACTGGAGGAGCTCTGGGCACCTCACCTGGGAGGTGCAGGTCAGGGGAGTGGTCACTCCCCTTTCCTTTGTCCAGTTTCGCGCCAGAGCAGGGCTGGGGGATCCCTGAACCAGCGTAGACTGGCTTATGCAGGGATGGGCACCATCTGTGCCCATCAAAGCATTTCCAGAGGCTGGGGGAGGCTACTCCTCCCCAGCCCTGACACCTTTTTCCAAAGGGAGAGGGTGTAACACCCTCTCTCTGAGGAAGTTCTTTGTTCTGGCTTCCTGGGCCAAGCCTGGCTGGACCCCAGGAGGGCAGAAACCTGTCTGAGGGGTTGGCAGCAGCTGCAGTGAAACCCCGGGAAAGGCAGTTTGGCAGTACCCGGGTCTGTGCTAGAGACTCGGGGGATCATGGAATTGTCTCCCCAATGCCACGATGGCATTGGGGTGGCAATTCCATGATCTTAGACATGTTACATGGCCATGTTCGGAGTTACCATTGTGACGCTATACATAGATAGTGACCTATGTATAGTGCACGCGTGAAATGGTGTCCCCGCACTCACAAAGTCCGGGGAATTTGCCCTGAACGATGTGGGGGCACCTTGGCTAGTGCCAGGGTGCCCACACACTAAGTAACTTAGCACCCAACCTTTACCAGGTAAAGGTTAGACATATAGGTGACTTATAAGTTACTTAAGTGCAGTGGTAAATGGCTGTGAAATAACGTGGACTTTATTTCACTCAGGCTGCAGTGGCTGGCCTGTGTAAGAATTGTCAGAGCTCCTTATGGGTGGCAAAAGAAATGCTGCAGCCCATAGGGATCTCCTGGAACCCCAATACCCTGGGTACCTCAGTACCATATACTAGGGAATTATAAGGGTGTTCCAGTATGCCAAAGTGAATTGGTGAAATTGGTCACTAGCCTGTTAGTGACAATTTAGAAAGCAGAGAGAGCATAACCACTGAGGTTCTGATTAGCAGAGCCTCAGTGAGACAGTTAGTCATCACACAGGGAACACATACAGGGCACACTTATGAGCACTGGGGCCCTGGCTGGCAGGGTCCCAGTGACACATACACTAAAACAACATATATACAGTGAAATATGGGGGTAACATGCCAGGCAAGATGGTACTTTCCTACAGGACCTGTGCCCTTGATATAGAACAAAGCCCTTTCTGGGTGGAGGTGCTAACACCCCTTCCCTCAGGAATGTGCACTGCCCTATTGGTGAGCTTCAAAGGGCTTACCACTTTTGAAATTCAACCTCCAGGCCTGATGCTAGCAGCAGATGTCTGCCCCCATGTAAACCCCCGCTTTTGGTGGAATCAATGGTGGGAAACTCAAACTAAGGATAGGAGGAATGGCCCTGCCTAGCAGGCACCACCCCTAAGGTGTTGCCTGTGAGGTAGACTCTCCATTTCATTGTCCTCCATCTCGGATGGAAGGAAAATAACCAATCAGGTGTAGGGAAGTGATCTTTGCCCACAGGAAGTGGTCACTTAGTGGGTATAGCCAACCTAAGTAGATGACCCATTGGTCACTACCAGGTTCCCCATAAAATGCCCCCTAAATAAAGTATTTAGTGGGCATCCCTAGACCAAGAAATCAAATTCACCGGACAGAAGACAAGAACCAAGAAGATCCAGGGAATGAGAACTGTGGACCTGCTGCATCCAATAAAAGGCACAAAACCATTCCTGCTAAACCCAGTACCCAACGTCACTGCTAAGGAGCTGCTGGTCAACTGGAAAAACTCTAATGAACCCCAGAGGACCCCCAGGCTTCATACATTACCAGATAAATCCCTCCAGGGTAGAGATAACACTCTAAATCCACAAGTAACCAACAAGCCAGTGAGGTCCACTTCACTGACCGGATGCTAACTCCAGTACCAGACACAACAGCCAGACCAAACTTCAGACCAATGACCGTGAGCACAAACGCTGCTAGTGTGCCAAGTTTGGTGGCACTGTACCATCTAGTAGCTGAATCATACCAATGCCCTGGTATTGGTCATCTGACTTCGGACACCAAGAAAAACAGTCCACCCAGGACTGAAAAAGGACCAAAAGGAAGCCCCAGTCAAGGGACTTCAAAAACAACCTGGACTTCCTGCCAGAGTGCCTCTGTTGTCCTGCAAACAACCCTTGAACCGACCTACCTCCTGCTTCTGAGGGAATCCTTGCGCACAGCTCCTGGCACATTGATTTGCTCTGCACAAGCCGCCCTGTGCCCTGCGCCAAAGAATCAGCTGCGCTCCAAGGGTCCCCACTCTTGCGACCTCAACACTCCAAGAGGACCCCCAAGATTTACCTTTAAACTTACCTGTGCAGTGCTTTTCCAAGTGCTCCCTTGCAGTGGCCCAGCTCCAGAGACCTTTTCTAGCTGCTCCCATCTGAACTGGGAGCCACTCGAACTTCTCCAGCTGGCACAGTGTGCCCAACGACGACTTTTACCAACCTGCAAAAGAAGAACTTGGTAAACCCACTGTGTGATTTTATAATGTATTTTTAAAGGTTATCCTCCATTGAGTCCTATGGTGCAAACTTACGCACAAAAATACTATTTTTATTAAAATTCTAAAATTCATATCTCGAAAAGTACTTAACCAATATCGATGATCTCGGTGTTAAAGATGACATAATAATCTGAAGTATTTTTGTAAATTGATCTTGAGTTAGTCCTTTGTGCGTGTGAGTTGCAAGATTGAAGCTGTGAATACAACAAATGCTTTGCAGTTCTCCAAGATTGGCTTCACTGCTTGACCAAGCTCCTATAAAAATTAAAGCATTAGGTGGTCTAGTTTTTACCCCTGTAAACCAATGTGTGGTTGCCTGGACAACAGCACAGTGTGCTTAGCTTTGCACACTACATAGAGGGCGAGCTTCCTACAATTGACATTGTTGGTCGCCTAGACCCACCTACTGTCTTAGGCTATAGGTTAATTCTGGTGGTAGAGAACCATGTCACTAGATATCCAGTAACCATACCCCTTAGAACAGCTACTGCTCCTGCAGCACCTAGAGCTCTCCTTAGTATTTATACTAGAGTGGGTTTTCCTAAGGAAGTAATTTCAGATAGATGAACAAACCTTATGTCTGCCTATCTTAAATCAATGTGGGATGAGCATGCAGTGACTTATGCGTTCACTACACTTTACCATCACCAAGAAAAATGTATTTTTGAAAATTAAACTAGACCTTAAAAGGCATGATTATGGGTCTACCAGAGAAACTCAGGAGGAGATGAGATGCTTTTCTCCCATGCCAGTTGTTTGCCTACAGAGAGGTTCCTCACAAGAGAGTAGTTTTAGCCTTTTCAAACTGCTCTTTGAACACTCTGTCAGGGGTCCTTTAAGTTTGGCAAGAGAAGGTTGAGAGAGACCTCTTTAGGAGCCCCAACATGACATCCTAGATTATGTGCTAGGTCTTTGCCAGAATCGCTGAGCACCTGTAAAAGCATACAAGAACGTGGAGGCAAGCCAGGAGCTTGTGAGGCACTGGTATGACCAAAAGGTTTCTATGGTTGAGTACCAACCTGGGCAATTGGTTTGGGTGTTAGAGCCTGTACAAAATGGACTAGGCCTTGCCCTATCTTGAAAAAGAAGGGACTGGGCCTTACCCTATCTTGAAAAAGAAAGGAGATGTCTCATACTTGGTGGATTTGGGTGCCACCATGAACCCTCATAGGGTGAAACGTGTGAACATGCTCAAATTATATCATGACAGAGCAGATTTAACAATGCTTATAGTGAAAGATGGTGAGGAGGAGGAAGAAAGTGAGCCTCCCCCAGGCCCGATGTCTTCCAATGTCAAAGATGGTTAAGTGGAAGGACCAGCACTCTTTCCCACTTTGACAGATCAGCAGCAGAAGGACTGTCTCAACTTGTTCAGGCAGTTCTCTGGGTTTGTTTCCTTGACTCCAGGTCTGACAAAATGGTGTACCTGTGATGTTGACACGAGTGACAGTTTACCTGTCAAAAGTAAGAGTTACAGAATGTCAGATCAGGTCAAGGGTAGTGTAAAAGCAGAGGCTGCTAAAATGCTAGAGTTAGGGGTGATAGAGCCCTCTAATAGTCCATGGGCCAGTCCAGTGATTCTGGTGCTCAAAGCTAATGCCAAAGGAGGAAAACCTGAGCTAAATTTTGGGGTTTATACAGAGGGCTGATACGCTCATAGACAGGTTGCGGGCCGAAAAATATCTGAGTACCCTTGGCCTGACTTCAGGTTATTGGCAGATAACCCTCACACCAGAATCCAATGAAAGGTCTGCCTTTTCAATCCCAGAAGGCCACTTTCAATTTAAGGTGATGCCCTGTGGGTTGAAAAATGTACCTGTCATCTTCCCGGGGTTGGTGAAGAGAGTTCTTTCAGGTCTATAACGTTTCAGTGCAGCATACATTGATGACATTGTTGTATTGAGTTCAACCCTGGAGGCTCACCTGATCCACATCAAAGAAGTGATTCAAGCCCCTCAATAGGCAGGGCTGACTATTAAGGCAAGCAAATGCCAGACAGGGCAAGGGTCTGTATTGTGCCTGGGCCACAAGTTGGTGGAGGCCATGCACAACCTTTCCAGTACAATTTCCAGACAGTTAAGGCCTGTGAAGCTCCAAAGAAACAGACTCAGGTCATAGCCATTTTAGGCATGACTGGGTACTATAGGAGGTTTGTGAAAGTTTATGGTACCATAGTGCCACCTTTAACAGAATAACCTCTACGAAACAGCCAAGGAAAGTCATTTGGACTAACTCGTATCAAAAGACCTTTGACACCCTAAAGGAAGCTCTGTGCTCTGCACCTGTATTAAAGGCACCTCACTTCACCAAAAAGGTTGTTGTCCAAACTGATGCTTTCGAACATGGGATTGGGGCAGTTCTGTCACACCTAAATGACCAGGGTCGAGATAGACCAGCTGGGCTTATTAGCAACGACTCTTCCCCAGAAAGCAGCATTGGAGTGCAATTGAGAGGGAAGCCTTTGCTGTGGTTTGTCCCCTGAAGAAGTTAGACACTACTTGTTTGGGACTCACTTCAATGTTCAAACTGACGACAGACTTTTTGAGAGGCTTAGGCAGATGAAAGGAGAGAATCACAAACTGTTGAGGTGGTCCATCTCCCTACACGGTATGGACTTTACACAGATCTGGGACTGACAATGCCAATGCAGATGGCATTTCCAGAATTTTCCACTTAGATGATGAGAATCACCAGGATTAGGGTAATGTTGCTCATCACCTTTCGTCTCAAGGAGGAGAGATTGTAAAGAAATGTTTTTTTTAATGTTCACCCTGCATTTTGGGACTGATGCTGCCAGTTTTTCGACTCTGTGAGTACACTGAGGCATGCTATCCAGACCTGGGTGCTAGTGTTTTAACCCTATACAAATTGCATGTTGAATTAGAACCACTCAATTGGCAAGACCTTGCTTACTTATATGTCCCTAGTATATGATACCCAGGGTACCCATGGCATGTAAGACAGAGTGTCCACTCAGGACTGCAGCACTGTTTGTGCCACCCTTCATGTGACGAGTTAGAAAATGGCTCCCAGCCTGCCACTGCAGACTGGAAGGGCAGTGTTTTCACTGCCAGTTTGACTTTGGCATTTAAACCAACGGCAAAGCCTCCTTATTCTTTAAAATTACATGTAAGTGTCCCCTATGGAAGGCCTATAGAGCCCAGGCAGCAATATTTTGTTAAGTAAGGTATATGTTTCACAAAATGTATTAGCAGCAACACTCCAAAATTGTTGTTTTGCTGCATATATAGTTGGTAGCCCCATTGGCTATTACAGTTACTGGTTAACATCCAAACCCAGCTAACTTTTGACTGGGACTACCAAACTGCGTCATGTAAAGTATCAAATTAATTCTGGCAATAATGTGACCTGATGTTTGGGTGAATATTAATGTCACTATTAAAAGTAGGCAACTTTTACAATGTTGACACACTGTGCTTTGCTTGTCCAGTGGCCTCACAAAGGCATACACATGCAGACAGCTTTCTGACCACCAGGGGAGATGTATGAATGACACCTAGGCTTAGGAACACAGGCAGTGCTGCAGCAGTGAGGTATCATCTTCTCTGCCAAAATGCCACTCATGGGGTTAGTCCAGTGCATGCTTCAAAGTGGAGGGTGCCTTTGATGGCAGGTACTTGGCCCAACACCCCTGAGCAGAATGCCCTGTGATTCCTATAGACAGCATGGAGACAGGAGTAGAGAAGAGAAACTTGCCCCCAAACTCCTTTTATGGTATGCGTGTTGCCCTGGGCTACTTTGCTCCTCATGACCAAGGAAGGGTTGTGCAATCATAAAGTGAGCAAGAATGTCACAAAGGCAGTGCTGCAGCAGTGAGGTGTCACTTCCTCTGCCTTGAATGCCACTCTGGGGGTTAGTGCAGAGGCATGCTTCAAAATGGAAGCTGCATTTGATGGGCCATCTGGCCCAACACATCTGAGAAGGATGCCTTTTGATTCCTGTAACCAGACTGGAGACAGTACCAGAGAAGGGAAACTTGCCCCCAAACTGGTTTTACTGTAGGCGTGTTTCTTCAGGTGGCCAAACCTCTTGGGTGGGCTACATTGCGCCTCACGACTGAGGAATAGTCATGTCTTCATGAAGTGGGCAAGAATGTGACATTCTGAAATAGCCAGATGACTCACACCACAGGACATTTGTCACTAGTGAGGAGGGAACCCAGTATCCCATTGGCTAGGTACCGCATGGTTACCTCGGGCACTTTCCTGGGATAAATATGGCACCCTTGGCATGTTGACTCTCAGTACTCGCTCGACTTGGAAAGACGACAAGAAGAAGACCACTCTGCACCAGGTGGAAGCGCACAAAGAGAGACTTCGATGCCAGAACAACTGCACCTGCTGCACTTTGGGCTGGTGGAGTTTGGGCCCTGTTCGGTGTGCCTGCCTCAGGGAAAAGCAGTGACTCCCAGGGTCAGCTGGCGGATCGCCCAAAATGCCACTGGGGACATTAAAGCTGAAAGAGCCCAAGTTGCATCTCTGGTAGCCACTGCAGATGTTTCGCTGCTACTGTACACTGGGCACCCCAAAGGACAATTAGGAGATGGCCAAAAGGTGCACCCATGTCTGCTGGACCCATGGGTGTTGGGTCTGACTGGATTTGTCAACTGAGAGGGACACCAGACTCCACCATAGATTTGTGCTGTGATTGCTGTGTTCCAAAAGCGCAAGGTCTGCATCAGGAGCCCTTGGAACTCTGCAAAGAGGACTTCGTTTGACCCTGAGATCCTGAACAGAGTTGCCCCACTCACATGTAGACTGAGGACTCAACCAGACTTCCCTCTGTCGACTGTAAAGCATCTGGAGCATCCTTGAGCATCTTTGAGCCTGCATCCCTCAGCATCTGGACCACTCTATAATCCTCTATGGCAGTCATCGTGTAAAGTTTGGCTCTTTCTCTAAAAATGTGCAGGTGGCCAGGTAACTGCCCAAAGTATCCTCTCTGGCCCACTAGTCCCCTGTCCTGCCACATTTGGTCACCCAACTCGTGCCGGAGTTGTTGAACTAAGTTTTACAAACTTTTCAAAAGTTTACAAACTTTTTGTTGATCAATGCTTGTTTGCAGTTAATATAAAAGTTATTTACTATTTCTAAAATTTGTATCTCTGTAACACTCCAGTAGATTTTGATGACCAAGGTCTCTAAAAATGTTAAAACAATCTGCTCTATTTTCATAAATTGGTGTCTTGCTTCTTTCCTGTTGTGTGATTTTCTTATTCTGTTGTTTGGTGCGGATAAATGCTTTACACACTGTTTCTTTGTTAAGCCTTCCTGTTCAAAACCATAGCTACCCAGGGCTGAGCCAAGGTTTAGTAAACATACCTGACCTAAAATGGTATTTGTGAGTATACTGCATTGTAAGGTTTCCCAGTCATAGCACATATAGCACCCAAATCCTCACAGTATTTAGATATAGTGTGAATCTAGCTGTAAAGTAACATAATTGTTTACATTGCAAAAGGGACTGGAAGATGAGCTCGAGCCACCAGGCCACATCGCTTCTTACTGGTCCTGGCCCCCTCCTTTTCTGCCCCCCATTCTCCAAGTTCTCCTCTTTGTTCTGCTGGTCCTGTCCTTCTGATCATGTTTCTGTTGATCCTGGTCTACCTTTCATGGTGGCTGTCACCTGTCCCTTCAAGTTGATCTCTTCATGTTTCTCCCTCTATTCCTATTCCTGGTCCACCAACCAGTCAATCCAGCATTGGTCCCCCTAAAGGTCCCTTTCCTAGTCCACCTGATACTGAGACTCTTAGTTCTTTTGGTTACTGCATTCATGCTCTTCCTGGTGAGACTGTTTTTCCTATTCCACCTGGTGGTCCTGGTCCTCCTACTACTTGTGTTCTTCATACATCTACTTATCCTCCCTCTTCCTCTTCATCCTCTTAGTCCTAAGCTTGAACATTTTGCCCTAGTCCTTTTTCTTGTACTGGCACTCCTGGTCCTTCTGTTTGTCTAGTGGACCTTGCCTTCCTGGGTGTCATAATTTTTCACATGGCCTTCCTGGTTCTCCCCTTTTTTGGGGTCCTCCTTGTTGTGGTCTTGGTTATCTGGTTTTGGCATTCTGGTTCATATTCTCTCTATCCTTCTGATCTTTCTTGCCTTTCTCCTTATCCTCCTCCTCTGGCTGGTCATTGTCCTCCTGCTTCTAGTCCTCCATTTAATCACTTTGAGCCTCTCGGTCTCCATTTAATCCTTCTTGGCTGCGTCTCTCACTTCCACCATGGCTTCAAATCATCTGGGTACAACCTTCAGGAAGGGGAGGATTTGAAACCTCCAGTGGCCTGGTAGGATTTACTTTTCATAGCCCTCCACACTTTGCCTTGAGCTGTGCAGGGCACATTTGTAGTGTGGGAGAGAGAAGCCACAGCAAGAAAGGTATTTTGGGAAACACCACTTTAAACCTTTAGAAATGCTAGTGAGAAGGAAGGCTCACACCTACAGCGATGTGGTCTTGAAGCAACAGAGTGGATCAAAAGCAGCATGAGCCAGAGCGAATGAATGTTTAGTCCCTATTTCCAAGCCTACAACTCTTGTGTTTTTTTACTCAGTGTCAGGATTTTTCTGCTGATTAAAGGCAAAGAGGATATAAAAAGAGGGTCTCCTCACCATTTTTTCTGCTTTGCTGATGACAAGCACTGACAGAACATGGCCCATTTAAATCACTGTCATTTTATCGGAAATGAGCACTGACAATGAATACAAGACATCCATCAATGCACTGAGCACACTGCCCATCCACTCAACCCTGACCAAGAAGTATTTCTGATGCAGAGTGTGCATGTGTGCATCGAGAAACTGGTGAGTCCCTAGACATGTAAAAGGGCTTTCACTGAAAAGCAAGGGAGAGCACAAACAGTGCAGGGGGGGGGCCGACCCTCCAAGTCACGGCAACAATACCTGAGAGAATCAGAAACCAAACATCAGACAATGTTGTAACGGGTGAAATTGACACTGTGGCATGTACAATATGGGTTTGGGGTAGAATGAGATGCAGGGCCAAACTGGCTTGCTTATATGCGGATAAGATACCCGTATGGAACTAACTCCATATTGGCCTTCCCTGCAGATATCATGGCATACCAACAGCTGAGACACATAGGGGATCATTACCACCCTGGCGGTCCTTGACCGCCAGGGCTGTTTTGACAGAAGCACCGCCAACAGGCTGGCGGTGCTTCCTGGGGAATTACGACAGCGGCGGAAGGGCCGCAGTCGCACCGCCGGGACCGGCTGTTTCCTGCCACTTTAGTCCCGGCGGTTTAAGTCCCCCAGGGCAGTGCTGCTTGCAGCGCTGCCTAGGGGATTACGAGTCCCCCTCCCACAGCCTTTCCATGGCAGTTTGAACCACCAATGAAAGTCTGGCAGGAAGGGGAATCGCGGGCCGCCTGCAGCTTTTCACTATCTGCATAGCAGACAGTGAAAAGCGCGACGGGTGCAACTGCACCCGTCGCACAGCCGCAATACCGCCGGCTCCATTTGGAGCTGGCTTCCGTGTTGCAGCCGAGATCCCCTCCGGCCCAGCGGGGATCTCCAAATAGGCCCGAAGGATTGTGGCTGCATTGGCGGCCGTGCAGCGGTTTCAACTTGGCCGGCAAAGGTTGAAATGAGGGCCCTAATGTTCTTGGGCTGGGGGATCTTTACCCGTAGAGAAATTTCATTACACTCCAGAAGATCCATGACACTGTGAACTGCATGCCTCTTGACGTGCTGTTATGCTACCGCATCCACACCACATGTAGAGATATAAACGGTACCCAAAGCTGCAATTTCGTGCACTTGATATGATACTGTCTTCTCCCGCCTTGAGGAGACTGATCCCCCAACTGTATTCCACTATCAAGAAAAGGTGACGGTTATCACTCCAGGGTCTAGAGTTGAATGACAGATTGATTGCAATGAAGAATTGACAGATGACCAATGGCGCTACTGCTGAGTGCAGACTTGTGCCGTTTAATTATTGGCTATGCTCGATACATTTCAAACATTTACAGAAAATGTACTGCACCTCTGCTACACTGCGGAAAATAGGCCTGTGGGACAACACGGCGCTAATGATATGGATATCCTGAACCTAGCTTGCAAAGCCCAAATGTGGTACAATTTTGGAAGCGTGTTGGTGACTGTATAGACAAGGAGACTGGTAACAGAGTTCTGCGCTGCTGCTGGTTGTCCTATTAGGATATGCCAAAGAGGTGCTGCCAGGTGCGTGCAAACTCACTCCATTAATGCTCCTTCTTGTCAAAAGTAAGCCAGCTATCTATGCATTGGGGTCAAGGAACCTCTCCATAAGTAAAAAGATGATTTGGGGGCAGCCTAGTCCAAAATAATTTGTAGACAAACAAAGCACACAGTGGCATAACACAAAATGACGTGGCCAGCCTCCACAACGTGATGAGGGCCCCCCGAGTCTCCTGAGCCTACGATATTCATTGGCCTTTGGCTGGATGGAGGATCCCCTGATAGGGTTAGGGCCCCCCTGGAGGTTTGGGGGGAACCCTGTGCTAAAGAGGTTGCAGGGGACTATGATACACCCTTGAAAGCACATTTCCTTTTAGCTGTGTACATACTTAAGGACATAGCACTGTTTATTCTAACCATTCACAAAGCACTTTACAGCCACAACAGATTTTATGAAAATAGTCTAAAACGTTGGTACAGTTTCCAGACATCAGAACTGCCAACTAAAACAACATTTTCAAGGTGTGACGCGGGAACGGGGCCTTAGATGGTCAAGGTATCAGGCTGAGAAGTGCTCTTTACCCCCTCTCTACTCCAAATCCCTTCCGAAAAAAACACTTGTTGAGGCTGGTGCAGATGTTATAGGGTGTTTTTTTATATCCTTTAATAGACATCGGCAGTTCAAAGCCTCTGGCGAGGAGCTTGAAATCAACTGTTAACAGTAGTTTTCAGCTCGTTTGCACTTCTGTGTGCTATCGGCTCCTCACTGAGTGACCGTGTGAAAGGAGCCGATATTGTTTGCCACATGGCGGCATCGTGTGAGTTGGCAAGTCTGAGACATGCACCGTTCATACAAATTGTAAGCCATGCATGTTGTAGGTGAGGTGAGGCTAAACATCCTACTCACACTGTATATCACCCAGACCCTCTTTTTCACATACAAGGAAGTGAGAAAAGTCCCCTTAAATGTGAGGCAACACTTCTCCGAATTAAAGTGACAGAAAAGCCACATCTTTTAGTAGTGTCTCACACTCGAAATCGACTTTCAGTTTAGCAGTTGTTCTCCACTGAAAAATAAGGTTGTAGTAATACTATTCATAAAGAATGAGTAATGCAAATACTAGTTTATGGTATTCCTGCACATTTCCAATAATGTCAGGGTCTCATTCTGAATATTGAGACCTCTTAGGACTTCAATTTAAGTATTTAATGCAGACTCTGCTGATAATTACGATTACGTGAAATTCACTTAATGTACTATTGTGTGTAGGAGGCTGGACTGCCTTGTAGTGAGTACCAAGGGGTACTTACACCTTGCACCAGGCCCAGGTATCCCTTATTAGGGTATAGAGTGTCTAGCAGCTTAGGCTCATAGATAATGGTAGCTTAGCAGAGCAGCTTAGGCTGAACTAGGAGACGAGTGAAGCTCTTACAGTACCACTAGTGTCATATGCACAATATCATAAGAAAACACAATACACAGATATACTAAAAATAAAGGTACTTTATTTTTATGACAATATGCCAAAAGTATCTCAGTGAGTACCCTCAGTATGAGGATAGCAAATATACACAAGATATATGTACACAATACCAAAAATATGCAGTATAGTATTAGAAAACAGTGCAAACAATGTATAGTTACAATAGGATGCAATGGGGACACATAGGGATAGGGGCAACACAAACTATATACTCCAAAAGTGGAATGCGAACCCCGAATGGACCCCAAACCTATGTGACCTTGTACAGGGTCGCTGGGACTGTAAGAAAACAGTGAGGGTTAGAAAAATAGCCCACCCCAAGACCCTGAAAAGTGAGTGCAAAGTGCACTAAAGTTCCCCAAAGAGCACAGAAGTCGTGATAGGGGAATTCTGCAGGAAAGACAAACACCAGCAATACAACAACGATGGATTTCCAGACAAGAGTACCTGTGGAACAAGGGGACCAAGTCCAAAAGTCACGATCAAGTCGAGAGTGGGCTGATGCCCAGGAAATGCCAGCTGTGGGTGCAAAGAAGCTGCCACTAGGAAGTAGAAGCTGAGGATTCTGCAGGAACGACAAGGGCTAGAGACTTCCCCTTTGGAGGATGGATGTCCCACGTCGTGAAGAGTCGTGCAGAAGTGTTTTCCTGAAGAAAGACTGCAAACAAGCCTTGCTAGCTGCAAGTCGTGCTGTTAGGGTTTTTGGATACTGCTGTGGCCCAGGATGGACCAGGATGTCGCCAATTGCTTCAGGGGACAGAGGGGGCGCCCAGCAAAATAAGGAGCCCTCTCAGAAGCAGGCAACACCCGCAGAAGTGCCGGAACAGGCACTACGAAGAGGAGTGAAATGGTGCACACCCGAAGTTGCACAAAGGAGTCCCACGCCGCCGGAGGACAACTTAAGAGGTCGTGCAATGCAGGTTAGAGTGCCGTGGACCCAGGCTTGGCTGTGCACAAAGGATTTCCGCCGGAAGTGCACAGAGGCCGGAGTAGCTGCAAAAGACGCGGTTCCCAGCAATGCAGTCTGGCGTAGGGAGGCAAGGACTTACCTCCACGAAACTTGGACTGAAGAGTCACTGGACCGTGGGAGTCACTTGGACAGAGTTTCTGGATTCAAGGGACCTCGCTCGTCGTGCTGAGAGGAGACCCAGGGGACCGGTGATGCAGTTCTTTGGTGCCTGCGGTAGCAGGGGGAAGATTCCGTCGACCCACAGGAGATTTCTTCGGAGCTTCTAGTGCAGAGAGGAGGCAGACTACCCCCACAGCATGCACCACCAGGAAAACAGTCGAGAAGGCGGCAGGATCAGCGTTACAGAGTTGCAGTAGTCGTCTTCGCTACTTTGTTGCAGTTTTGCAGGCTTCCAGCGCGGTCAGCAGTCGATTCCTTGGCAGAAGGTGAAGAGAGAGATGCAGAGGAACTCGGATGAGCTCTTGCATTCGTTATCTAAGGAAATCCCCAAAGCAGAGACCCTAAATAGCCAGAAAAGAGGGTTTGGCTACTTAGGAGAAAAGATAGGCTAGCAACACCTGAAGGAGCCTATCAGAAGGAGTCTCTGACATCACCTGCTGGCCCTGGCCACTCAGAGCAGTCCAGTGTGCCAGCAGCACCTCTGTTTCCAAGATGGCAGAGGTCTGGAGCACACTGGAGGAGCTCTGGGCACCTCCCAGGGGAGGTGCAGGTCAGGGGAGTGGTCACTCCCCTTCCCTTTGTCCAGTTTCTCGCCAGAGCAGGGCTGAGGGGTCCCTGAACCGGTGTAGACTGGCTTATGCAGAAATGAGCACCATCTGTGCCCATGAAAGCATTTCCAGAGGCTGGGGGAGGCTACTCCTCCCCAGCCCTGACACCTTTTTACAAAGGAGAGGGTGTAACACCCTCTCTCGGAGGAAGTCCTTTGTTCTGCCATCCTGGGCCAAGCCTGGCTGGACCCCAGGAGGGCAGAAACCTGTCTGAGGGGTTGGCAGCAGCAGCAGCTGCAGTGAAACCCCAGGAAAGGCAGTTTGGCAGTACCTGGGTCTGTGCTAGAGACCCAGGGAATCATGGGATTGTCTCCCCAATACCAGGATGGCATTGGTGGGGCAATTCCATGATCTTAGACATGTTACATGGCCGTATTCGGGGTCACCATTGTGAAGCTACACATAGGTAGTGACCTATATGTAGTGCACGCGTGTAATGGTGTCCCCGTACTCACAAAGTCCGGGGAATTGGCCCTGAACAATGTGGGGGTACCTTGGCTAGTGCCAGGGTGCCCACACACTAAGTAACTTAGCAACCAACCTTTACCAGGTAAAGGTTAGACATATAGGTGACTTATAAGTTACTTAAGTGCAGTGTAAAATGGCTGTGAAATAACGTGGACGTTATTTCACTCAGTCTGCAGTGGCAGGCCTGTGTAAGAATTGTCAGAGCTCCCTATGGGTGGCAAAAGAAATGCTGCAGCCCATAGGGATCTCCTGGAACCCCAAAACCCTGGGTACCTCAGTACCATATACTAGGGAATTATAAGGGTGTTCCAGTATGCCAATGTAAATTGGTAAAATTGGTCACTAGCCTGTTAGTGACAATTTGAAAGAAATGAGAGAGCATAACCACTGAGGTTCTGAATAGCAGAGCCTCAGTGAGACAGTTAGTCATAACACAGGTAACACATTCAGGCACACTTATGAGCACTGGGGCCCTGGCTGGCAGGGTCCCAGTGACACATACAACTAAAACAACATATATACAGTGAAAAATGGGGGTAACATGCCAGGCAAGATGGTACTTTCCTACATTGTGTGATTATGAAAAATTATGCGTAATTGTGCGAAATGCGAATCTGTCATTTTGTGCTATATTTTTATACCAAATGCTTCCTTGCATCAATTTTTGAAGGAAAGATGCATTATGCATCTCAAAAAGTGCACAAAAGAACTGCAAACAACAGCCACTTGTGTGCTGTTGTTCCTGTACGTTGGCTCTATTCTAATTTTCTTTACCAGTAATGGTACATTTGTGGTACATTCAGATCATAAATGGTACATAATTACACGAGGTGGCATTATGCTGTAATTTGGGGATTTCATGTAACAATCCTAATGTAAAATTCCCCAAATTACGCAAATTAGACAAGCATAATTTACTAGCCGAATCCAAATTAAAAGTAATGAGTCAAAATCGCTCTCGTTATGTTTTGCCCCTGAATATTTCCAAAACAAATAGCAGTTAAAATATGCAGGTGGAAAGTGGGACAAACATAAGGATTCAATGTGGAAAATCTAATTCAGAAAAAACTGTTTCCACAGTAATTTCCAGTTTCTCAGGAAACGTTGGAAATGAGAACGATCCATCCTGATCTGGGATTCAGCAGCTATTAATGGCCCAGATCCTGGATCCAGACAGGCATCAGTGACATATCCTGACTTTCTCTAGGTTTAATTAGCCGACACCGAGAATTGCTCTTCTTTGTGTAGAACAGCGAATTGCATAAAGTGAATATGTAGCCTATTTTCAGTTCCTGCTGCCTCACACAAATTCCTCACTTAATAGTCCACCAGCACTCCTTTTGTTCCATTCCCATCCAGCCAAACACCTTGATGCAAATGCCAGTGAGGAAACAATGACACTCAGCTTGCCACTTCACTATGATATGAAGGTAGGTCTGTGATTTTTCCAGTCTCTGTTATGTTAGGGATACGCATGCACTGTAAGAAAGTCAGCTATATCGGTTTATAGGAGTAATTAAACTAACATCTAGTTACGTAGCTCTTACTAACTGTCTTTATTACTACCCAAAATAACCTTATTTAGCAAGCTCAGAGTAACGAAAGATTGAGGTAAAACTGTAACACTGCTCCGATTGAAAAAGTTCTCCCTGCTCTGTGATGCCAGTTTTTAACCACTGTACTCTATTTTAAGGACTTTGGCCCTAATTATTACAATGGCGATCCTTAACGCCTACCGCCGCGGTGACGGCCGCCAACACACCGCCACCACGGTGTCCTGCCATTTGATAAAGTTTGTTTTGACCAATGACTTTGTGTTTCACCACTGCGCATATTAGTTGCTCAATATTCACCAGTAGCACATGGTATGTTTTATTCAGTTGAGCCGCTTATGGGCTTTGACATTGCATTAGTCATTACATTCTGTATTGTGCCTATTGGCTTTGACATGGCATTAGCCATTACTTTCTGTATTCAGTTGAGCCGCCTATGGGCTTTGACATTGCATTAGCCATTACATTCTGTATTCTGCCTATTGGCTTTGACATGCTGTATCCAGTCTAGCCGCCTATTGGCTTTGACATTGCATGCCTATTGACTTTGACATGATGTATTCAGTTTAGCTGCCTATTGACTTTGACATGCTATTAGATATTCTGCCTATTGGCTTTGGCATGATATCATATATTGCATTTTATATTCAGCTCAGCTGCCTATGGGCTTTGACATGATATAAGACATTGCATTTTGTATTCAGCTTAGATGCCTATTGGCTTTGACATGACACTAGACATTGCATTTGATATTTAGGTTAGCTGCCTATTGCCTTTAACATGACATTGCATTTGATATTTAGGTTAGCTGCCCATTGCCTTTAACGTGGAGTTAGACATTGCAGTTGAGAATCTAAGCTGTATTTTTCCAAGCTGTGTTTTTGCACCAGAGAACCAAGATGTTTTGCTCTCACAGTAGACTAGACCTGATAAGAGAGAGTACATGGGCGTCGTTTCTCTTCCCTTGAGCTTGGGAACAGGAGTAGTCTTGGAGACCTGGCCAGTCTCCAAAAGGCTTGCTCAGTTTCCCAGGTCTGAGAGGAGGGGGCACACCTTTGTAACGAATGTAACAGGCTGCAGAGAGTCAGATTCGAATCTGCCGGACCTCGTGCTGGAGCTTGGCGCCAGCTGCCAGCATCCCGTGTGGGTAGATGACACTCTTTCTCGCGGCTGACAGGGGTCATCAGCTTGCAGACCTTAGAAAGATGTAGCTGTAAATAGTTCCTACACGGTGAAGTATTTGTTTTGCTTTGCATTCAATATCTTATAAATATAACCTGCTGTGTATATTGCAAACTGATATATTTTGTTTGATTAACGCGGACTTGAAAGCTACTAATTCGTCATTCATTCATAAACATTGTGGTTGGGGAAGAATAAAATAACAATAAAAGTCTTCTTTGACCTCAGAAGTGCATTTCTGTTGTGTTATGTTAGTGCTTAGAGACTAAATAAGAGGAAAGCACTACAATTGGTACCAGGAGTGGGGTCGGTCATTAAGAGGTGATTAAAGGGTTTGACGAGTTAGTAGATTTCTAAGTGCACACTTTAAAAGTGTAATTGTTTTTTTGTTGTTTGGAGAATTACAGAAATTGTTTTCTGTTTGGAGAATCACAGTAGCACGGCAGACCATGTCTGAGAATACATGTGTTGATGAACTGCCTGATGGTGCTAAGAAAAACTGTGAATTGTTTTCTGTTTGGGGAATTACAGAAGAAAATGCATGTGTAGCTAAAAGGCCTGATAATGTTTTGAGAAATAATTCCCGTTGTATATATGTAGAAAACGTGTGTTTTGGAAGTAATGATGACAGAAAGGTCTGGATACCTTTATCTGCTTACAGAGAAATGCAGGAGAAATGTAGGAAGTTGGAACATGAAAATAGGAATTTACGTGAGCAAATTAGCCAGGATACAATAATTCAAAATAATGCTGAAAGTTATAAAAATGAAGAATCTTTCTTGTCCCATTCCAGTAATGAGGGGGTTAAGACAGCTCCGAGCTGCACTGAGTTTCCGTGTGAGCCAGGGTTTTTGGCAGCCAAAATGCATTCCTTAACTGATAACACGGAGGAGAGAGACCAGAATGTGATTTACGAGTTACCATTGCAAAATGCACAAGTAAAACGAAGGATTTTAGAGCAAAACACCCCGAGTTTCATTAGCTTGTTTGATTTTTGGAAAAAGAATAGCCCTCATTTGAGAGAAATCCTAACACTTTTGTATATGGTCACTGTGAAAAATAATATGCAGCTGCGCGCTTGTGATTTGGCAAATGAAATAATGCAGACTTTAGGTTTCTGCGCAGTGCAAGAAGGAAATACTTATGTACATGTAATTCAAGAACAAGGGAAGAAAATACTGCCCCTAGCTAGAATCATACAATGGATCTGGTACTTGCAAGACAGGGCTAGAGTACCACAGATAAAAGAATTACCAATGAAGTTGAATGCACCATTTGAATTCGTGTCCACTGAAGATAAAAAGCATGTTTGTTTTACTAATGATTCATTGACTGAAATGTTGTTTTCTGGCACCGTAGAAGGAACAGCGTTGTATAATGTGTGTCAGATTTTAAAGCAAGAGCTACGTGAGATGTGTCATTTTTATGCTGATTTTTGGTTCTTTGATAATGTTTTAGCACCAAACTGGTTCAATTACCTTGCAGATGTTAATGAGAAAAATGCAGAGAGAGAAGTGTTCACCCAGAATTCTGCCTTAGTGGGGACGGCTATGTGGGTGCCCCAGAAATGTGAAAAGGCCACTTACAGGTGGGCAGAGATGAGAGAGATGCACATTCCCCTAGATTTGATAAAAACTGTGCAGCACGCACAAAAGCAATCTGTCATGCAAGCAGTCACAGAGCAGTTGCGGAGAGGAAAGTTACCAGATCAGAAATGGCAAATTGATCAGGTTTTAGGGAGAGTGATTGCTGCAAATTACCAAGGAAAAATCGAAATTATGCTGATACCTAGAAAAGAATCTGATTCATTCATACAAATTGGAGACAGAATGGCCCAACTTGACAAAAATGCAGTGAATGGAGGTTTGGTAAAGAAGGAGTCTGCCCCAGCCCTTCTGACAGTGCAAGAAAAGGGGAGCTGTGGCGCAGCAGATAAAAACCTCAGTGCTGATGTGTGGGCTGAAGCCCCAAGTGATCCTCCAGAACCTGCAGAAAATATAACAAAGGGCCTCAAAAACGTCCTGCTGATTATAAAACAGGGAAAGAAAGAGGAAGGGTGCAGTTTAAATGAAAAATGTTATTTGCAAGAAAAGTCATACTTGTTTCTTTTGCAGATCCGACCACGTTTCGCCACTGTCCCTGAGTGTGCTGTGTGGTCCCCCTTCCGGTGTGTGCGTGTGGGGTCGGGGAAGGGACCGAATCCCCAACCTGAACCTGGCTGAGTAAAGTGCCAGCACCATGGATCCATTTTGCGCAAACTGCGCCTTCAGTTCAAGTTCAACTTGTTTGCTGTGTTTTTTTTTTTTCCCCTCTCGTATGGAACTCTGACTTTTGCTTACCTTCCAGCAAACCTTTCAGGTGGACCGTGCACCTTTACATGACTAGAACTCATGCCACATCAAATTGCTAACACTGTTGAATTAGAGACTCATTCAGAAAAAAAAAAATTGCCCAGTCTTTTCTATGTAGATGTATCTGATGTGAAAGGTTATGAAATCAATGTGTTAATTCACTTCTATTGCTTTACAGGGATTGCTTTGATCATAATGTTTTTTTTTTGTGCTGATGTTTTTTTTTTTTTTTTTTTGTTTGTTTGAAATATGAGATATGTGAAACAAAAATTCATTGGTCAAAGGGCGGAATGTCCTGCCATTTGATAAAGTTTGTTTTGACCAATGACTTTGTGTTTCACCACTGCGCATATTAGTTGCTCAATATTCACCAGTAGCACATGGTATGTTTTATTCAGTTGAGCCGCTTATGGGCTTTGACATTGCATTAGTCATTACATTCTGTATTGTGCCTATTGGCTTTGACATGGCATTAGCCATTACTTTCTGTATTCAGTTGAGCCGCCTATGGGCTTTGACATTGCATTAGCCATTACATTCTGTATTCTGCCTATTGGCTTTGACATGCTGTATCCAGTCTAGCCGCCTATTGGCTTTGACATTGCATGCCTATTGACTTTGACATGATGTATTCAGTTTAGCTGCCTATTGACTTTGACATGCTATTAGATATTCTGCCTACTGGCTTTGGCATGATATCATATATTGCATTTTATATTCAGCTCAGCTGCCTATGGGCTTTGACATGATATAAGACATTGCATTTTGTATTCAGCTTAGATGCCTATTGGCTTTGACATGACACTAGACATTGCATTTGATATTTAGGTTAGCTGCCTATTGCCTTTAACATGACATTGCATTTGATATTTAGGTTAGCTGCCCATTGCCTTTAACGTGGAGTTAGACATTGCAGTTGAGAATCTAAGCTGTATTTTTCCAAGCTGTGTTTTTGCACCAGAGAACCAAGATGTTTTGCTCTCACAGTAGACTAGACCTGATAAGAGAGAGTACATGGGCGTCGTTTCTCTTCCCTTGAGCTTGGGAACAGGAGTAGTCTTGGAGACCTGGCCAGTCTCCAAAAGGCTTGCTCAGTTTCCCAGGTCTGAGAGGAGGGGGCACACCTTTGTAACGAATGTAACAGGCTGCAGAGAGTCAGATTCGAATCTGCCGGACCTCGTGCTGGAGCTTGGCGCCAGCTGCCAGCATCCCGTGTGGGTAGATGACACTCTTTCTCGCGACTGACAGGGGTCATCAGCTTGCAGACCTTAGAAAGATGTAGCTGTAAATAGTTCCTACACGGTGAAGTATTTGTTTTGCTTTGCATTCAATATCTTATAAATATAACCTGCTGTGTATATTGCAAACTGATATATTTTGTTTGATTAACGCGGACTTGAAAGCTACTAATTCGTCATTCATTCATAAACATTGTGGTTGGGGAAGAATAAAATAACAATAAAAGTCTTCTTTGACCTCAGAAGTGCATTTCTGTTGTGTTATGTTAGTGCTTAGAGACTAAATAAGAGGAAAGCACTACACACGGCTACCACCCGTCTGCCATATTATGAGCACTGCCTGCCTTCCGACACAATAAGGGCGGAAATCCCGCAGTGTTCATGGTGGTGGACGGCAGTCAGCTGGTGCTACTTCCACCAAGACTGCCACGCAAGTCGAACACTGCCAGCCGTACTATGTCCAGTAATACGGCCTGGTGGTGCTCTGCTGGTGGGGTGCTGCTGGTAGTAACAGCACCCCTTCCCGTTCCCTGCCAGAAGACCTTCTCAACCAAGGTAAGCCAGGCTTCTGACAGGGGACGGGGTGGGAGGGCGACGGGTGTTTTGTATGTGTGTCTGAGTGTGTGCATGAATGTCTGAGTGTGTGTGTGAATGCATCTGTGTGTGTTGTGTTGTTTGCGTGGGTGAATGCGTGTGAGTGAATGCGTGTAAGAATGGTGAAGTGAGTGTGTCTCTGCATGTCAGTGTGACTGTGTGTTAGAATGCGTGTGAATATGTCTGGAAGTATGCGTGAATGAATGCGTGTATGTCAGTGTGTGAATGAATGCGTGTATGTCAGTGTGTGAATGAAAGCGTGTATGTCTAAGTGAATGGGTGTATGCCTGGTGCTTGTGGGTATCTGTGTGCGTATATGTGGGGAGAGGGGTGTGGTGTGAGGGGTACTGTGACTGTAGTGGGGGAGGGGGAAGGGAGGTGATGTGTGCTTGTGTGGCTGTGGGGACTGGGGTCAGTTGTGTGGTGTGTGCGTGTATGGGGTGAGTGAATAGATCGGAGGAGGGTGTGGGGTAAGTCTGGATAGAGGGGGGCATTAGGTGAGTGTTGGGTGGGTGGGGGAGCCGCCTACGGGTGACAGGGAAGGAATTCCCTGTCACCGGTAGGGCCTACTGCCATGGTTTTCGTGGCGTTACCATGGTGGTAGGCCGGCTCATAATGCCATAGGCAGTACTATGTCGGCCGCCGGGCTGGAGATAGATATCTCCGGCCTGGTGGCTCATACCGCCATGGCGGTATGAGTGGAGAAATAATGAGAGCCAATATTTTGTGACCTGCAGGTATCTCAAGGATCTCTGCAGCAAAAGCACTAACATGCAAACCTTCTACATAAAATACTAATCTGTGACCCGCATGTTTTACATTTTCCTTTGCAGCAGCCACATTATCCATGTGTGATTTTTTTTTATGATGAGTCAAACCTATGAATAAACCGCACACATATTTCTCCAGCCAGTTAATGATTACGGACTTCCTTAAAGTAAATAATTTCAGCACTAACGGTGAGGTCACGAGTGTCAACGAGCATGCCTCTTGCTCCCCAATCAGCGATTACCTCCTACCCGCAAGTGACAAGCAAGGTATTATCCCTCCTGGTACTAATGGTATTCCTGGCTCACACCACACCAGATATATTTTTCCTGTCCGGGATATGTAGGAAAGTACCATCTTGTCTGGCATGTTACCCCCATATTTCACTGTATATATGTTGTTTTAGTTGTATGTGTCATTGGGACCCTGCCAGCCAGGGCCCCAGTGCTCATAAGTGTGCCCTGTATGTGTTACCTGTGTTATGACTAACTGTCTCACTGAGGCTCTGCTATCCAGAACCTCAGTGGTTATGCTCTCTCATTTCTTTCCAAATTGTCACTAACAGGCTAGTGACCAATTTCACCAATTTACATTGGCATACTGGAATACCCTTATAATCCCCTAGTATATGGTACTGAGGTACCCAGGGTATTGGGGTTCCAGGAGATCCCTATGGGTTGCAGCATTTCTTTTGCCACCGATAGGGAGCTCTGACAATTCTTACACAGGCCTGCCATTGCAGCCTGAGTGAAATAATGCCCACATTATTTCACAGCCATTTTTCACTGCACTTAAGTAACTTATAAGTCACCTATATGTCTAACCTTTACCTGGTAAAGGTTGGGTGCTAAGTTACTTAGTGTGTGGGCACCCTGGCACTAGCCAAGGTGCTCCCACATTGTTCAGGGCAAATTCCCCGGACTTTGTGAGTGCGGGGACACCATTACACGCGTGCACTATACATAGGTCACTACCTATGTATAGCTTCACAATGGTAACTCCGAATATGGCCATGTAACATGTCTATGATCATGGAATTGCCCCCTGTATGCCATCCTGGCATTGTTGGCACAATCCCATGATCCCACGGGTCTCTAGCACAGACCTGGGTACTGCCAAACTGCCTTTCCCGGGGTTTCACTGCAGCTGCTGCTGCTGCCAACCCCTCAGACAGGTTTCTGCCCTCCTGGGGTCCAGCCAGGCCTGGCCCAGGAAGGCAGAACAAAGGACTTCCTCAGAGAGAGGGTGTTACACTCTCTCCCTTTGGAAAAAGGTGTTAGGGCTTGGGAGGAGTAGCCTCCCCCAGCCTCTGGAAATGCTTTCATGGGAACAGATGGTGCCCATTTCTGCATAAGCCAGTCTACACCGGTTCAGGGATCCCCCAGCCCTGCTCTGGTGCGAAACTGGACAAAGGAAAGGGGAGTGACCACTCCCCTGACCTACACCTCCCCTGGGAGGTGCCCAGAGCTCCTCCAGTGTGCTCCAGACCTCTGCCATCTTGGAAACAGAGGTGCTGCTGGCACACTGGACTCCTCTGAGTGGCCAGTGCCAGCAGGTGACGTCAGAGACTCCTTCTGATAGGCTCCTTCAGGTGTTGCTAGCCTATCCTCTCTCTTAAGTAGCCAAACCCTCTTTTCTGGCTATTTAGGGTCTCTGCTTTTGGGAATTCCTTAGATAACGAATGCAAGAGCTCATCAGAGTTCCTCTGCATCTCTCTCTTCACCTTCTGCCAAGGAATCGACTGCTGACCGCGCTGGAAGCCTGCAAAACTGCAACAAAGTAGCAAAGACGACTACTGCAAGACTGTAACGCTGATCCAGCCGCCTTCTCGACTGTTTTCCTGGTGGTGCATGCTGTGGGGGTAGTCTGCCTCCTCTCTGCACTAGAAGCTCCGAAGAAATCTCCCGTGGGTCGATGGAATCTTCCCCCTGCTACCGCAGGCACCAAAGAACTGCATCACCGGTCCTCTGGGTCTCCTCTCAGCACGACGAGCAAGGTCCCTTGAACTCAGCAACTCTGTCCAAGTGACTCCCACAGTCCAGTGACTCTTCAGTCCAAGTTTGGTGGAGGTAAGTCCTTGCCTCCCCACGCCAGACTGCATTGCTGGGAACCGCGTCTTTTGCAGCTACTCCGGCTCCTGTGCACTTTTCCAGGATTTCCTTTGTGTACAGCCAAGCCTGGGTCCACGGCACTCTAGCCTGCATTGCACGACCTCCTGAGTTGTCCTCCGGCGGCGTGGGACTCTCTTGTGCAACTTCGGGTGAGCACCGTTTCACTCCACTCAGTAGTGCCTGTTCTGGCACTTCTGCGGGTGCTGCCTGCTTCTGAGAGGGCTCCTTGTCTTGCTGGACGCCCCCTCTGTCCCCTCACGCAATTGGTGACATCCTGGTCCCTCCTGGGCCACAGCAGCATCCAAAAACCCTAACCACGAGCTTTGCAGCTAGCAAGGCTTGTTTGCGGTCTTTCTGCAGGAAAATACTTCTGCACGACTCTTCACGACGTGAGACATCTATCCTCCGAAGGGGAAGTTTCTAGCCCTTGTCGTTCTTGCAGAATCCTCAGCTTCTACTGTCCTGTAGCAGCTTCTTTGCACCCACAGCTGGCATTTCCTGGGCATCTGCCCACTCTCAACTTGATCGTGACTTTTGGACTTGGTGCCCTTGTTCCACAGGTACTCTAGTCTGGAAATCCATCATTGTTGCATTGCTGGTGTTGGTCTTTCCTGCAGAATTCCCCTATCACGACTTCTGTGCTCTTTGGGGAACTTTAGTGCATTTTGCACTCACTTTTCAGGGTCTTGGGGTGGGCTATTTTTCTAACCCTCACTGTTTTCTTACAGTCGCAGCGACCCTCTACAAGGTCACATAGGTTTGGGGTCCATTCGTGGTTCGCATTCCACTTTTGGAGTATATGGTTTGTGTTGCCCCTATCCCTATGTGTCCCCATTGCATCCTATTGTAACTATACATTATTTGCACTGTTTTCTATTGCTATACTGCATATTTTGGGTATTGTGTACATATATCTTGTGTATATTTGCTATCCTCATACTGAGGGTACTCACTGAGATACTTTGGCATATTGTCATAAAAATAAAGTACCTTTATTTTTAGTATATCTGTGTATTGTGTTTTCTTATGATATTGTGCAAGTGACACTAGTGGTACTGTAGGAGCTTCACTCGTCTCCTAGTTCAGCCTAAGCTGCTCTGCTAATCTACCATTTTCTATCAGCCTAAGCTGCTAGACACCCCTATACACTAATAAGGGATACCTGGACCTGGTGCAAGGTGTAAGTACCCCTTGGTACTCACTACAAGCCAGTCCAGCCTCCTACATTGGTTGTGCAGCGGTGGGATAAGTACTTTGCAACTACTTACCACTTTGTCATATTGTACTTTTCATAAGAGAAAAATATACAAAACAATTTCAGTGTATGTACACATAACCAAAAAGTTTTGCTTTTCTCCTTTCACTTTGCTAAGTGCTGAAAAGTACTTCTAAACTTTCAAAAAGTTCTTAAAAAGTTTAAAAAGTTTTTTTCTGTCTTTTAAAAAGTTCTGAAAAACTTTTTCTTTCTTTTTCTGTCCCTTAAACACTGTCTATCATGTCTGGTGCAGGCCAAACTCTTGATCTGGCCAGCATAGCTTATGACAACCTTAGCTGGAAGGAAGCAAGGAGACCCTGCATAGATAGAGGTTGAGGGGTAGGGAAGAATCCCTCAAGACAACTGTTAGTTAATATGCTCATTGAACAAGATAAGACCTTAGTTGGCACTTCTGGTGAGAAATTAGCTGATGGTTCCCACTCTGATTCTGGGGCACCCCTAGCAAAAGATTTGGGAGGGAATCTTTCCAACCTGCCCCTTAGCAGGCCACCTAGCATAGCTGGTACTGAGGTGAATTCACATCATAGTAATAGTGTTGTTTCTCATCACAGTAGAAGTGTTACTTCTGTAGGCCACAATGTTAGAGTGCCATCTGTTAGGGCTAGGTCTCCTTCTGTTCATTCTCACCATTCTTCTGTATCAAGACATGCCCAACCCACCCACCCTGATGACAGAGTGTTAGAAAGGGAGTTCAATAGATTGAGAGTGGAAGAATCCAGGCTGAAGCTCAAGAAGCAACAGCTGGATTTAGATAGGCAGTCCTTTGATTTAGAAAGAGAAAGACAGAAACTGGGATTTGGACCCCATGGTGGCTGCAGCAGTATTCCCAATAGTCATCCTGCAAAAGAGCATGATTCAAGGAATCTGCACAAGATAGTTCCCCCTTACAAGGAGGGGGATGACATTAACAAGTGGTTTGCTGCACTTGAGAGGGCCTGTGTTGTACAGGATGTCCCTCAAAGGCAGTGGGCTGCTATCCTATGGCTATCATTTAGTGGAAAGGGTAGGGATAGGCTCCTTACTGTGAAAGAAAGTGATGCCAATAATTTTACAGTTCTTAAGAATGCACTCCTTGATGGTTATGGCTTAACCACTGAACAGTACAGGATGAAGTTCAGAGAAACCAAAAAGGAGTCTTCACAAGACTGGGTAGACTTTGTTGAACATTCAGTGAAGGCCTTGGAGGGGTGGTTACATGGCAGTAAAGTTTCTGACTATGAAAGCCTGTATAACTTAATCCTGAGAGAGCATATTCTTAATAATTGTGTGTCTGATTTGTTGCACCAGTACCCGGTGGACTCTGATCTGACCTCTCCCCAAGAATTGGGAAAGAAGGCAGACAAATGGGTCAGAACAAGGGTGAACAGAAAAGTTCATACAGGGGGTGACAAAGATGGCAAGAAGAAGGATGGTAAGTCTTCTGACAAGGGTGGGGACAAATCTAAAAATGAGTCTTCATCAGGCCCACAAAAACACTCTGGTGGGGGTGGTGGGCCCAAATCCTTTTCAAATCAAAACAAAGAAAAGAAACCATGGTGCTATTTAAGTAAAATAAAAGGCCATTGGACAACAGATCCCAGTTGTCCAAAGAAAAGCACCAAGCCTCCTACCACTACAACCCTTGCTGCTACACCTAGTGCCCCTAGTAATAGCAGTGGTGGTGGGAGCAAACCTACTAATAGCCAATCCAAGGGAGTAGCTGGGCTCACTTTTGGTAACTTAGTTGGGGTTGGTCTGATTAGGGAGACCACAGAGGCTGTGTTAGTCTCTGAGGGGGCTATTGATTTAGCCACCTTGGTTGCTTGTCCCCTTAACATGGATAAGTACAAGCAACTACCCCTAATAAATGGTGTTGAGGTTCAGGCCTACAGGGACACAGGTGCCAGTGTTACAATGGTAATAGAGAAACTGGTCCACCCTGAACAACACCTACTTGGTCACCAGTACCAAGTAACCGATGCTCATAACAACACCCTTAGCCACCCCATGGCTGTTGTGAATCTCAACTGGGGGGGGGGGGGTTACTGGCCCAAAGAAAGTTGTGGTTGCCTCAGATTTACCTGTAGACTGTCTATTAGGAAATGATTTAGAGACATCAGCTTGGGCAGAAGTGGAGTTGGAGGCTCATGCAGCAATGCTGGGCATTCCAGGGCATATTTTTGCTTTGACCAGGGCTCAGGCCGAAAAGCAAAAAGGACAGGGTGACTTGGATCCTGGAAGAATGGACCAAGTGCTCCCTAAAGCTAGGGTTAGTAAGAGTAAATCACTACCTACTATCCCTCCCTCTACAGTGGATTCAACTTCTGAGGAAGAAGAATTTCCACCCTGTGCAGAACCTACACCAGAGGAGCTGGAAGCAGACACTGCTGAGCTTTTGGGTGAAGTTGGGCCTGCCAGGGAGGAGCTGAGTGTGGCACAGCATACCTGTTCCACACTAGAGGGTCTAAGGCAGCAAGCTGTCAAACAAGCAAATGGGGATGTCAGTGACTCTCACAGAGTTTACTGGGAGGACAACCTCTTGTACACTGAAGCAAGGGATCCAAAACCTGGAGCTGCCAGGAGATTGGTGATTCCTCAGGAGTACAGAAAGTTCCTCCTAACTCTAGCCCACAACATTCCCCTAGCTGGACATTTGGGGCAAATGAAAACTTGGGACAGGCTTGTTCCCTTGTTTCATTGGCCTAGAATGTCAGAGGACACAAAGGAATTTTGTAAGTCCTGTGAAACCTGTCAAGCCAGTGGCAAGACAGGTGGCACTCCAAAGGCACCCCTTATTCCACTGCCTGTGGTTTGGGTTCCCTTTGAAAGTGTAGGGGTTGACATAGTTGGACCCCTTGACCCTCCTACTGCTTCAGGCAATAGGTTTATCTTGGTGGTAGTCGACCATGCCACCAGATATCCTGAAGCAATTCCTCTGAGGACCACTACAGCTCCTGCAGTGGCAAAGGCCCTCCTGGGAATCTTTTCCAGGGTGGGCTTCCCAAAAGAGGTGGTATCAGATGGGGGAAGCAATTTCATGTCTGCTTACTTAAAGGCAATGTGGAAGGAGTGTGGTGTTACATACAAGTTCACCACATCCTATCATCCACAAACAAATGGACTGGTGGAGAGATTTAACAAAACTCTCAAAGGCATGATTATGGGACTCCCTGAAAAACTCTGCAGGAGATGGGATATCCTGTTACCTTGCCTCCTTTTTGCTTACAGGGAGGTACCCCAAAAAGGAGTGGGCTTCAGCCCCTTGGAACTCCTATTTGGACACCCTGTGAGAGGTCCTCTAACACTTGTTAAGGAGGGTTGGGAACAACCTTTAAAAGCTCCAAAGCAAGACATAGTGGACTATGTACTTGGCCTAAGATCTAGAATGGCTGAGTACATGAAAAAGGCCAGTAAAAACCTTCAGGCAGGCCAAGAGCTCCAAAAGCAATGGCATGACCACAAGGCTGTTTTGGTTCAGTACCAACCAGGGCAGAAAGTGTGGGTCTTGCAGCCTGTGGCACCAAGAGCACTCCAAGATAAATGGAGTGGACCCCACATCATTGTTGAAAAGAAGGGTGAAGTCACCTACTTAGTTGACTTAGGCACTGCCAGGAGTCCCCTTAGGGTACTCCATGTCAATCGCCTGAAACCCTACTATGACAGGGCTGATCTCACCCTGCTCATGGCAACAGATGAGGGACAGGAAGAAGAGAGTGACCCTCTCCCTGATCTCTTCTCTTCCACAGAACAAAATGCTCTAGTGGAAGGTGTAGTTTTGGCAGAACGTCCTACTGCTGAGCAGAAAGACCACTGCATAAATCTCCTGGGTCAGTTTTCTGAACTCTTCTCTACTGTGCCAGGCACCACTTCTTGGTGTGAGCACACTATAGATACTGGAGACAGCTTGCCTGTCAAAAGTAAGATCTATAGGCAGCCTGACCATGTCAGAGACTGCATAAAGCAAGAGGTGCAGAAAATGCTTGACCTGGGAGTGGTTGAGCACTCTGAAAGTCCATGGGCCTCTCCTGTGGTACTTGTACCAAAACCTCATTCCAAGGATGGAAAGAAGGAAATGCGGTTTTGTGTAGACTACAGAGGTCTCAACCAGGTAACCAAAACTGATGCTCACCCTATACCCAGGGCAGATGAGCTAA
Source organism: Pleurodeles waltl (assembly GCF_031143425.1). Taxonomy (NCBI): domain Eukaryota; kingdom Metazoa; phylum Chordata; class Amphibia; order Caudata; family Salamandridae; genus Pleurodeles; species Pleurodeles waltl. The sequence goes on from NC_090446.1 coordinate 483,755,975, forward strand.
TAGATACACTGGCATCTGCCAAGTATCTAAGCACTTTTGACTTGACTGCAGGGTATTGGCAGATCAAATTATCAGCCGATGCAAAAGCAAAAACTGAATTTTCAACCATTGGAGGCCATTACCAATTCACAGTAATGCCTTTTGGATTGAAAAATGCACCTGCCACTTTTCAAAGGTCGGTGAACACAGTCCTGCAAGGGCTGGAAGCTTTTAGTGCAGCATATCTAGATGATATAGCTGTCTTTAGCTCCAGCTGGGATGATCACCTGGTCCACCTATGGAAAGTTTTGGAGGCCCTACAAAAGGCAGGCCTCGCTATCAAGGCTTCAAACTGCCAGATAGGGCAGGGGAAGGTGGTTTATCTGGGACACCTGGTAGGTGGAGAAAAGATTGCACCACTTCAGGGGAAAATCCAAACTATTATAGATTGGGTTCCCCCTACAACTCAGTCTCAGGTGAGAGCATTTTTAGGCCTCACTGGGTACTACAGGAGGTTCATAAAGAACTATGGCTCCATTGCAGTCCCTCTTAATGACCTCACATCCAAGAAAATTCCTAAGAAGGTATTATGGACAGCAAACTGTCAGAAAGCTTTTGAGGAGCTGAAGCAGGCCATGTGCTCTGCACCTGTCCTGAAAAGCCCCTGTTACTCCAAAAAATTCATTGTCCAAACTGATGCATCTGAATTAGGGGTAGGGGCAGTCTTATCACAACTTAATTCTGAGGGCCAGGATCAACCTGTTGCTTTTATCAGCAGGAGGTTGACCCTTAGAGAAAAGCGTTGGTCTGCCATAGAGAGGGAGGCCTTTGCTGTGGTCTGGGCACTGAAGAAGTTGAGGCCATACCTGTTTGGCACTCACTTCATTGTTCAGACAGACCACAAACGTCTACTTTAGCTAAAACAAATGAAAGGTGAAAATCCTAAATTGTTGAGGTGGTTCATATCTCTACAGGGGATGCACTATACAGTGGAACATAGACCTGGGAGTACCCACTCCAATGCAGATGGACTCTCCAGATATTTCCACCTAGACAATGAAGACCCATCAGGTAATGACTAGTCTTATTGTCCGTCGTTTGGGGGGGGGGTTGTGTAGGAAAGTACCATCTTGCCTGGCATGTTACCCCCATATTTCACTGTATATATGTTGTTTTAGTTGTATGTGTCACTGAGACCCTGCCAGCCAGGGCCCCAGTGCTCATAAGTGTGCCCTGTATGTGTTACCTGTGTTATGACTAACTGTCTCACTGAGGCTCTGCTATCCAGAACCTCAGTGGTTATGCTCTCTCATTTCTTTCCAAATTGTCACTAACAGGCTAGTGACCAATTTCACCAATTTACATTGGCATACTGGAACACCCTTATAATCCCCTAGTATATGGTACTGAGGTACCCAGGGTATTGGGGTTCCAGGAGATCCCTATGGGTTGCAGCATTTCTTTTGCCACCCATAGGGAGCTCTGACAATTCTTACACAGGCCTGCCATTGCAGCCTGAGTGAAATAATGCCCACATTATTTCACAGCCATTTTTCACTGCACTTAAGTAACTTATAAGTCACCTATATGTCTAACCTTTACCTGGTAAAGGTTGGGTGCTAAGTTACTTAGTGTGTGGGCACCCTGGCACTAGCCAAGGTACCCCCACATTGTTCAGGGCAAATTCCCCGGACTTTGTGAGTGCGGGGACACCATTACACGCGTGCACTATACATAGGTCACTACCTATGTATAGCTTCACAATGGTAACTCCGAATATGGCCATGTAACATGTCTATGATCATGGAATTGCCCCCTCAATGCCATCCTGGCATTGTTGGCACAATCCCATGATCCCACGGGTCTCTAGCACAGACCCGGGTACTGCCAAACTGCCTTTCCCGGGGTTTCACTGCAGCTGCTGCTGCTGCCAACCCCTCAGACACGTTTCTGCCCTCCTGGGGTCCAGCCAGGCCTGGCCCAGGAAGGCAGAACAAAGGACTTCCTCAGAGAGAGGGTGTTACACCCTCTCCCTTTGGAAAAAGGTGTTAGGGCTTGGGAGGAGTAGCCTCCCCCAGCCTCTGGAAATGCTTTCATGGGCACAGATGGTGCCCATTTCTGCATAAGCCAGTCTACACCGGTTCAGGGATCCCCCAGCCCTGCTCTGGCGCGAAACTGGACAAAGGAAAGGGGAGTGACCACTCCCCTGACCTGCACCTCCCCTGGGAGGTGCCCAGAGCTCCTCCAGTGTGCTCCAGACCTCTGCCATCTTGGAAACAGAGGTGCTGCTGGCACACTGGACTGCTCTGAGTGGCCAGTGCCAGCAGGTGACGTCTGAGACTCCTTCTGATAGGCTCCTTCAGGTGTTGCTAGCCTATCCTCTCTCCTAAGTAGCCCAACCCTCTTTTCTGGCTATTTAGGGTCTCTGCTTTTGGGAATTCCTTAGATAACGAATGCAAGAGCTCATCAGAGTTCCTCTGCATCTCTCTCTTCACCTTCTGCCAAGGAATCGACTGCTGACCGCGCTGGAAGCCTGCAAAACTGCAGCAAAGTAGCAAAGACGACTACTGCGACACTGTAACGCTGATCCAGCCGCCTTCTCGACTGTTTTCCTGGTGGTGCATGCTGTGGGGGTAGTCTGCCTCCTTTCTGCACTAAAAGCTCCAAAGAAATCTCCCGTGGGTCGACGGAATCTTCCCCCTGCTACCGCAGGCACCAAAGAACTGCATCACCGGTCCTCTGGGCCTCCTCTCAGCACGACGAGCGAGGTCCCTTGAACTCAGCAACTCTGTCCAAGTGACTCCCACAGTCCAGTGACTCTTCAGTCGAAGTTTGGTGGAGGTAAGTCCTTGCCTCCCCACACCAGACTGCATTGCTGGGAACCGCGTCTTTTGCAGCTACTCCGGCTCCTGTGCACTTTTCCAGGATTTCCTTTGTGCACAGCCAAGCCTGGGTCCACGGCACTCTAGCCTGCACTGCACGACCTCCTGAGTTGTCCTCCGGCGGCGTGGGACTCTCTTGTGCAACTTCGGGTGAGCACCGTTTCACTCCACTTCGTAGTGCCTGTTCTGGCACTTCTGCGGGTGCTGCCTGCTTCTGAGAGGGCTCCTTGTCTTGCTGGACGCCCCCTCTGTCCCCTCACGCAATTGGTGACATCCTGGTCCCTCCTGGGCCACAGCAGCATCCAAAAACCCTAACCGCAAGCTTTGCAGCTAGCAAGGCTTGTTTGCGGTCTTTCTGCAGGAAAACACTTCTGCATGACTCTTCATGACGTGGGACATCCATCCTCCAAAGGGAAAGTTTCTAGCCCTTGTCGTTCTTGCAGAATCCTCAGCTTCTACTGTCCAGTAGCAGCTTCTTTGCACCCACAGCTGGCATTTCCTGGGCATCTGCCCACTCTCGACTTGATCGTGACTTTTGGACTTGGTCCCCTTGTTCCACAGGTACTCTAGTCTGGAAATCCATCGTTGTTGCATTGCTGGTGTTGGTCTTTCCTGCAGAATTCCCCTATCACGACTTTTATGTCCTTTGGGGAACTTTAGTGCACTTTGCACTCACTTTTCAGGGTCTTGGGGTGGGCTATTTTTCTAACCCTCACTGTTTTCTTACAGTCCCAGCAACCCTCTACAAGGTCACATAGGTTTGGGGTCCATTCGTGGTTCGCATTCCACTTTTGGAGTATATGGTTTGTGTTGCCCCTATCCCTATGTGTCCCCATTGCATCCTATTGTAACTATACATTGTTTGCACTGTTTTCTATTGCTATACTGCATATTTTTGGTATTGTGTACATATATCTTGTGTATATTTGCTATCCTCATACTGAGGGTACTCACTGAGATACTTTGGCATATTGTCATAAAAATAAAGTACCTTTATTTTTAGTATATCTGTGTATTGTATTTTCTTATGATATTGTGCAAGTGACACTAGTGGTACTGTAGGAGCTTCACTCGTCTCCTAGTTCAGCCTAAGCTGCTCTGCTAAGCTACCATTTTCTATCAGCCTAAGCTGCTAGACACCCCTATACACTAATAAGGGATACCTGGGCCTGGTGCAAGGTGTAAGTACCCCTTGGTACTCACTACAAGCCAGTCCAGCCTCCTACAGGATATAAATCATCAGTAGGGTAATTTAGCATTCTTTGAGACAGGATTTGAGCATTCTATCTCCCTTTCATTGGATGCAGATACTGCAAATGTGGGAGAAGTCAAAATGAGCAAACTATCAAATGCCACAACTAGTCTGGTACATCAGGTGACTAGCTCAACATCGCACATCCCAAGCGCCCAACTAACAGACTGTAGGTAATTTTGCATGTAATTTGGTTCCTTCTACCTCTCTAAGTTCAATTAAGCGAAACTTATTATGTACAAAACCTTCGACCACTAGCCCAGCCAAAGGAATGTCTAGTCGTATTCCCGCAGACGAGGACCATGGGACTTACATCTCTAGTTCTTCATGCCACTCTGACCTAATGTCTCTTTGAGAATAATTTAATCTACAACACAAGTCTTTTAGTAGTCAGATTGAAGGGAAATTCCAACATCAATCAAATTACAGTATTTGGACTGTCTTACTCAGAAACCTGGAAACTGTTTCAGCATCTTTATCTTATCATTCTTACAAACTTCATATACAAGTGAAAATTCTAAGTGCCCTAGCAGCCACATTCTGGGAACTGATGCAAAATTGTCAGCTCTGAACATCTTGAATACATAAGTTCATTCAGATCTGGCTGTTGTATATCACCCTGGCCCTTGCTCCAGTACAATCGACTCCCTTGCCAGGATATCCCAAATGCGGGAAGTTATCCTTGATCGGATTTCAACACCTGTCCATCAGACTGGCACCATCTCAGTTCAATGGGATATGAAGGAACCCAGAAAAGCTCCTACTTTATCTAATGGCACTCTTGAACAACCACTGCTTGTGGGTTACCCTGCCCTCCTATGACACCTGATGCTGCGGAGGCGTTCAAGAGACCAGCGCTTGAACAACTTATCTTAGAATCTGTACTGGGTGTCACTGGAGCATTATTCCCAATCCATAAAATGGTATTGCCAGTCTCATCATAGAAGGGGCAGTGTCTGCAAGCTAGCAGAAAGCTGCTGCAAAGCCACCTAAAGAAAGGGAGCGCAAAAAGCTTCGGAAAGCAAGATATAAGCGAAGTGCCAGTAGCATCCTGTTTTGTTGCGTAGCTCCTGTGCTGTTGGCCTCTTCTGATAACAAGGTTCCAGCAGGCAACCCGAAATTCTCCCATCTACCTGCAAACAGCCCTCCAATTAAATAAATATTCTTTGTTTTAATGCAATTTAGTATTAAAGCTCAATCAAAAATTGAACATTGCCCGAGATGGTAAAACTCCAATTTTGGATAACCAGCTCACAGCAAGAATTTTGGCTCCATCCTTGCTTGCTTCAAATCCATCAACTTTAAATCTTCATATAGGCAACAAACACTTTGATAATTCTAACACTCCCGCTGCAGGATTTAATATGCCTGTTACATCAAATGAAGATCCTATTCCCCTGTCTCCAACTACCAATGCAACTGTATATCCAATTAATGGACATGGAAGAACCCATCTACCAGCCCCCTTTGTCTAATGCTGATTTTTCATTTCATTACCTCTGCACAGATCACCAAAGGCCTAACACTATAACAATCCACCCTTCTTCCTCTAGTAGGATCTCACTAGGACCAATAAGTAACATGGGAAATAACACTGAGGCAGCAGAAATGGAAAATCAGACCCCTGAATGTATTTCCAACTTCCCAACAAACAAGCTTGAGTTTATTCTGCATTATGTTTTAGGGGTAAACATGACATTCTAACAGTAGCACAATTTTGAAATTGTTTGGGACAATGGTTAGCTCTAGACACATTAATACCACACATTTGAAGTCAATAGAGTTTAGGACAAATCCAAATTTGAGAGACAGCACTATTACTACCTTGTCTTCTCCAGACCTTGCCGACCTTGTTTGGCAGTTCAAGGATAACTTCTCCATGTGGGGAATTGAGCTGGTGCAAGTGTTTCCACCTCGTTATCCCAGTACACTATCACCAAGGTCCAGCAACTCTAATGCACTAGACCCCAGGCTTAAGAGAAGTGCCACATGCTCCAATTTGTGCAAGCATCTACCCACACCCTTGATAGCCATAAATGTGAACACAGAGGGACACAATTGAGGAGTTATTTCCCAAGCACAGCAGGCAGAAAGCGATATTATAAGGATGGGAACCTTGCAATTGTCTGCTCATTTGTGAAGCCATGGCGGGAAGTGCTTCATTGGGAATGGAACCCCCCCTTTCTACTAACCATGGAGGAAAGCCACCTGTGCCACCTGGGATTTGCCCACCCTCGTGATCAGTTCCAGCTCAAGTACATGATAACAAACGTGGTGTTTCTACAACACTTTCCTCTCAAAAAGCTTTGGGTAGTTTTCTACATCCAGGGGAACAAGGAATCTGACATAAGAGTGGCACGAGATGAAGATAACATTACACCAACTACATTTCCAAGTGGCTGTGGGTCAACCTCTGATCATGTTCATATAATTGCCAGTGCCCTGAAACTCTCCTTTTTGTTCTTGAATGTGGCAGGTATTAAGGGCAACTTGGGCATCACTCATGGTTAGATTTTTTGAGTTCCTTTGTGACGTTATGCTTTCAGGAGACATGGGTCGTGCCCACTGTTCATATTAACGGTTTCAAAACATTCCATTTACCAGCCATTCGATCCTCATGTGGCCGTCCTGGGGCCGGGGGGGGGGGGGGGGGGTGAGGGGGGCAGGGCTGGCGATTTACTTCTCTCCATGGTTAAAGCCAAACTTTTTTCTACGCTGTTGACACATCATTTTATCAGGTCCTTGGTCTTGAATTTGTGTCTGGTGCACGATTTGATGATTAAGTAATCTTTATGTCAATGCTCAAAAGCACTGCACTTTTTAAAATCCCTGACCTCAGAGGAGAGTGTGTTTACCAAATATACCTTCCTGAAGCTGGTGCTTAAGGTAAGGAAAACGCTTGGGTGATTCCCTATATGGCTGTGTGCGTTTTCTGTATATTTCGGTTTTAGTTGCGCTTCTACTTTTATTATTTAAGTTATTTGGACATGTTTGTATTATTGCTGCAACATACTGCATCAAATGTAATTTTAAATTAAAGATGAAATACATTTGATGTACTAATTGTAACTATATTGCAAGATGCAACGTTACTTACTGTGGCTTGTTCTAGTGCCATTGAAGTTTGTACGTAATCCCTAACTACTATTATTACAGTCGAGGCACTTTGTGATTTCTGTTTTATTTTTCATTCTGATTTTTTATTTTCTTTAAGGATTACAAAATGAAATTGTGTGTTTTTTATCGTGTTGTACATGGTTGTATTTCACTTTTGTGGTCTGTATTAATATGACTGAATAAAGGTGTTTTGCATTGTACTGAAAAGTAAGACATCACAGGTTTACTATCACATTTCTTCTTTGAGGCAGAGATTTTATATAAATAAACTCTTACGTTGTCTATCAGATACTGCTTCTCATGGCTCCAATCCTCGTGATTCCTCCCTTTTACTGCCACCACCCCATGACCCCCAATGTATTGGATCCCAGGGTAAATCTTTCCATGCCCAGTACTGCTGGTAGTCCAAAACAGAACACTCTGGTAGCCCTTCACCTTGAAATTGCCACACAGCATTCCAAGGACACAAAAGGAAGGCCCTGGCTTGCACTGTTGCAGAAGCAAGGGTGGTTGGAGGGGGGAGGCGCTGGTTACCTTAGCTCGCAGCACGTTGCATTGCAGAGTGCACTTCTCCTGGTCATACAGCAAGTCAAACTCCAATGTGCCGAGCGCTGCTGGAATACAAAATCAGAAAAAAAGGATCAGAGCTGGCCATCCTCAGAGAGAGCTAAAAACACAGCAGACGTGACACAGAAGCAGAGCACGTCGGTTCACATGGCGATCGTATTGACATAGCATCGAATTAAATTGGGCAGGAGGGGACACTATACAAGGAGAGGCAGGCTGCCAGTCAAGCCTTGCATACTTCAGACCCCCTTCATTTACAGCAACTACAGGTTATGCTCTGCCCGTCTGTGACTCCTGAGCACAGCCTTAGATCCTCATTGTTGTGAGGTCCCTTTTGTCTCCCTGGTGTCTCTGTCCCTGAGAGCTATGTACTCAGAGTGCCTACAGCTCTAGGTGCCCAGTTACAGAGGCAAGAAAACGCGGACCTGGGAGTACTCTGAAGAATGAAGAAATATGGATGGACTGGATCATTCTTTTTCTGATCCCCCTAGTAAATTCATGTGGATATTTGAATGTGCGAGCAAAGCTGTGCCCATCCGGATGCGGGTGTACGTGTGAGCCTGTGACGTCTGTGTACATATATAGAACTGTAAATGTATGTGTGTTTGTATCAGTGTCTTGGTGTTGATAGCTCTGTGTCGACCAAGGGGGGTAGCTATAGTGGTGCAGCAGGTGCAGTGGTACCCGGGCCCAGAGGTGGGAAAATGTTTGCCCTACAACACTATTTGTCTTATGTGTGCAGTGATGTATTTAAGGTAGTGACTTATAGTGTTAGAACTCTTCAGGTATCAAAGAGCCAATGCACCATTTATTCACTGCTGATCTGGTGCAATAGGCCTAAATGATGAGCACCACATACAATAACAAGCTGGCTAGATACTAATATCTAAGCTTGCTTATATTATGTTGTAAAGCATGGGTTAACAATCTGTGGCTTAGACATTCTTCAATGAAGCAGCAAACACTTAGAGACCCTCTTGATATGTGCTGAAAGTAGTGCTGATTTATTGTCACACCAATCAAAGCAGTTAGACAAAGATTTGCACAGCTAGTAGGTTTCGCTTATATATTCAGTTATACACCAGACTTACTGTATTTGTTCATTTAATTCCCAACAGAGGACTACCAAGCGTGCTGAATCTCAGGAGCACCCAGTGGCTGAATGTGATTGCTAAGGAAGTCAAAGGGTTATTCCTCTAATGGAAACAATTAGAAGATCTCTCATTTCGGATACAAAGCAATTACGTTTATTTTGCTGTAAATTGAACCAAAGTACCATTCATTGAAAAATGTTTGTTTATATGTAAAGCATAAATTAGAAAAGATAATTGAATTTCACAAAATGTGTGATGAATGAGTGTGCCTCTCAGATGTACAAATTATGCCTCGTGCATTCAATCAATCATTCAATCCATAAATCAATCAAAAAAGCTTTTTTGACTGCTAAAAAGCCAATCATAAAATAACATAAACACGTAAAATATTATAAAATCAAAAACACTCTAACCAGTAATCAGAAAGAATTAATAATAGTTTCGAGCTATACAAAAAGCTATACAAAAAGATTTGATGACATACAAAGCTAATCAGCACAGTTAAATATTTCAAATCAAATATTTCAGTATCAGCAACGCAAGGGTAACATTTAAAATAGAGTTAAAAAACTTATATTGATTGCATTTGCGTGTATCAGCTTTAAAAAAAAACATCCCACGGAGTAACATACAAGCTGGTTTGGCAACATACATAACAAGCATTTGCAATGCAACGGGTCTCGCGTTTGCTCATGTTAGAGCTGATCGCGTTGTAAACTCCTAACCCGACTTTTCATCTATCGGCAAAAGTGCTTTTATGTACGTAACCCGAAAAAGTGAAATTAACTGTGTAAAGCGCTCGACTTCTGCCAAGCGAAATCGCGCTAAGAAAATAGAGTAAAAGTAGTCCACGATCCGACAGAAAACAGCAAGCCTCGCATGTTTTCTGTACTTGGTCGCTGCGCTCGAGGAGGGCTAACCACCGGAAAAAGCATGACGTGGGCATGCCTTCCACTAATGAAAGCAAGCAGATTTTACTAGGCAAGCCCACGAACCAATCAAACACATTGAAGTGATGTCGACAGGGCTCCGAGCCCTTTTCTAATAACTAAAGCGTCTCGCTGCGATACGCATGCGCGAGCGCATGCAACGCAGGCTCGACCCTAAAAAGTACAATGCTGGTTTATATTGATGGAAGCTGTAACCATAAGAATGATAACCATAAGAATCATAAGAAGCATTCAAGAACAGGTATTCAAAATGTTCTCTTAAAAAAGTATATACGGGCATATTTACAAGAAACTGGTGCACCAGTTTTCTTGCATTGCCCCTGCCCCACCTAACGACACCATGGGTGCATCATATTTACAATACGATACACCAAGGTGGTCAGTGGGCCAATACCATCAATATTTTTGACGCTATTGTGCTGCTTTGCTGCACTAATGTCAAAATGTTGAGGCTTGTACCTCAAAGTGCAAAGAGGCCCATAGGTTTCTATGGGTGGGTCATTTTAATGCCTGCTTTGAGCAGGCATGAAAAATGATGCCAAAAATGGTGCAGTGAAATCTAGTAAATTTCACTGCACCATTTTTACGGGCCTCCTAGCGCCAGAACGCCCCCTTGCATGCATTGTGCCTCGCACAGGCATAATGTGGTACAAGGGAGTGCAAAGCGGCGCAAAGCGAGCATTGTGCCACTCTAAATGCGGTGTGGCAAATAAGCCTTCCTAACGCCACATTAGTGTAAAAAAAATGACACTAATGTGATGCAGGAAGGCACTAGGAGCTTGAAAATATGCCCCATAGCATTTACAAAACAATACAAAGTGAGCCACCCTCTGTGCAGAGGATTCATTAGAGGGGCAGGTACAAAAAACATGCAGTGTCATATTGTCCACAAGGGTGGTAGCTGCGAGGAACGAAAAGGATGAACCACCCCACTTTTTCCTCTTTGTCCTTGGGACCCCTGCCAGCAGCGCATTGGAGGAGCTCAGTGGATGGGCCGGATGACGCAGCCTAATCCTGTTCATGAGGCATAGAGGCCCAGAGTGGTAGAAGACTCTGTGAGTCAGGATAAGTCCTTTGAACTTCACTCTATCTTTGATGGGAACCCAGTCTAGCTCCTATCCTGCTGCATATGACTTCTTTTAGGTAATTTTAAAAGAATTTGAGCTGCCGCATTCTGAACTACCTGGAATGCTGTTGGGCCCCAGTAAAAGGTGTTTGCATAGTCCAGTCGAGACATGACAAGGGCATGAACTATCATTTGTAAGTATTGCCCAGGTTCAAAGTACAAACATTTCTTCTAAGATTTTAGGAGGTCAAAGCAAACGCCTTGAACACACTGACCTGTCTGTTGAATGAAATAGTGTTATAGAACTTTATTCTAAGATTCCACACTACAGCTGTAGGGGACATTGGTGGAGGAACATGGCTAGGCCAGCAATAATCATCCCATAGCAGGGGGCGAACTGAACAGTAGTACCTCGGTTTTACTAGTGTTGCATTGCAAATTGCACATGCATATTCATAAAAACACAGCTGAAAGGAATGCCTTGAAGTTAGTTAAGGAGTTAGGAGGAATTGTGTCTAACGTGAGGACAACCTGTGTGTCATCGGTGTATGACACAACTTGCACTCCTAAGGTTTCAATTAGCACAGCAAGCAGTGTCATATACACATTAAACAATGCTAGATTCTATGTCAACCCTTGGGAAATGCTGAACACTAGGAGCTTAGGTCCTAACAAGTAGAGCGCCACCCAGACCGCTTGATTATGGTCTGACAGAAAGGAGCGCTACATTCTCATAGAAAAGAGCAAGGCCAGTCCAAAGCGAGTCCACTGACACCAGTGTTTCTTAATCGTTGCAATTGAGTGGGGTGGGACACAGTATCAAACGTTGCTGATAGATCCAAAAGAAGGAGTGCCACTTATTTCCCCTGGTCCACCATCAACTGAATGGTGCCTGACACCTCAACATGAGTGGAAACGTGGCCTAAAACCAGATTGGAAGGGGTGTAGTAAGTGATGTTGTTCAAAGTATTCGGAGAATTGCTTGTTGACCCACTTCTCCAGCATCATAGAGAAGGCCAGTAACAGCCAGATAGGTTGAAAATTAGTCAATACTGACCTGTCTGCTGATGGTTTCTTTAGCAGGGGAATACGTTTTGCCTGTTTCCCGCAGCTCAGCAATCTAGCTGAAATATAGGAAGTATTTAGGAGAAGATTTAGGGTTGGGTTAATCATTTTTCAGTTGGCCAAAAGAATATGTGGTGGGCATGGATCATCAGTGATCTGCATTTGCAAGCTCTTAATGCTTGTTCAGAATCGGACAGCGAAAAGGACCTGAACGCATGTAGAGAACAAGCCAAAGCTTGAGAGGTGGTTGATGGCTGCTGTTCCGCCCCCAGCATATCCAGGAGCAGTTTGTTCCAGTGAGTGCCTCCACAATACCACTGATTTTATTATTAAAAAAGCCTGACAGCTGCGAGCACAGATTTGGAGAAGGTTCTACAGGTATTTGAAGTACATCCGGATGATTGAATCTTTTCACAATTTTAAAGACATCTCTGGGCCTGCTGTCAGAGTCTGCCACGTTTCTAGTAAAGAAATCATCTTAAGCCCTTTTATTGGCTTGATGATAGTCTTTCAGTGCACTTTTGTAAAGTTCTGTGTCTGCCAGTAAGCAGTCTTTCCTCAAGCTTCTTTCAATCTCTTACAGAGCTTGTGCTGACTCCCAAGTTCATCATTGAACCAAGGGGCAAAGTATCTGCTCTTTGCTCCACCAGAACTCTCTTTCAGTGGCACCACTGTATTTGCCATGTGTTTTAGCCAATCATTAATCACCCGAGAGTCTGCCTCAATATCCCCGCTTACTTTTGGGACACTAGAGCAGAGAGTGGCTTTTATCAGTTCGGTCAATGACGTAAAGCAGTTTCTGAGGGGAAGGGATGGAGTAATTCTTCTGCCTAACGATTCCTATTCTACCTTCTATTCAAAATGGATCATGGTATGGTCTATCCAATCATTCATAAGAATAACTAGGGCTTTTATCCGATCGTTAGTAAAAATAGGGTCATGAATGTGACCAGCTGAGTGGGTAGAAAAATTTACTAACTGTTTCATATTCCAGGAGGACATAATTTCAAGGATTAACCGACTGTTTGAATCCAAGGTATTGTGCAGATGCAGGTTCAGATATCCCAACCGGGTGAAGCTGTAATGTTTCAGAAGGTACTTGGATAGGCATTTGTTTATGGGTGCCAAGAATGCTCCTGCATGACCAGGTAGTCGGTCAATTAAAATCCCTGCTAATGTTTTATTGGTGGATAGTGAGAGACTGAAAACAAGTGATTCCACCCCTTGAAGCTCTGTAACCTCAAACTATGAGCATCTGAGGGATTGTTTAAAAAACATTGCTACCCCTCCTCCTCTCTTACCCACCCTGTCGCAGTAGAGCATACCATAGCTTGTGGAATCACCATTGTGATATCCATTGCCGAGCTCTCAGATAACCAGGTTTCTTGAGGAACAGCACATCTTGTTGATCATCCATGATAAGTTTGCTAATGTGGAGCAATCCAGTTATGTGGAGCTCTTGTGATCATAAATAATATTCTTAGACCGACTACAACTTGGTAAAGACCTAGAACAACTGACACATAACGGGGTAAGTCTGGTTTCGGGATTAAAGCCCATGTCATCAATATGAGTGCTAGTGCATAGTGAAAGATGCTCTGCTTAAAAGTGAACTAGCCACTGCCTCAGATGGGACTGAAAACCGGCAGTGTGACTCGCGATGAGCAAGGTCGGAGCACGGATGGGCGCAGACGGGCTTACCTTTGGCATGCCTGCTCGCACCCCCTGGAGGCATCCACTACAGGCCCGCTCACCAGCTTGTTTTAAGTAAGCTAGGGACATCCCCCAGCCTACATCAAGAATGCTGCTTGCCTCAAAATGGTGGCACTAATGCACAGGCTGATTCTCCCAGCACCTGATTGTACTCCTCTAATAAAGTTCCTGGTGCTAGTTTTATCCTGTAACAATCCTGCCCCCAACACCAGTAGGGATAAAATGAGAGCGAGCATTCTGCGACCTCAAAAGTAGTGCAGGAGCTCGGGTCTCTCCGATCACTAAAAGAATGGATCCGGAGCAGTTAAAATGCAAGTGCGAGTGCGGAAAACAGTAACAATTCAGGTTCAAATTCAGTTTAAAACAGAATGTTAAAAGAGAGTTAAAACAATTTCCAGATTTGAATGTAAAGATATTTTCAAATAACACGTAAAGCACAGTGCTTACAGACCTAGACTGGCGTCCACACACTGGCTTGTTAATCACCAGCACGTCCTCCCAGAGGAAATAAAGAATCATTTAAACCAGTGGTTCCCAACCTGTGGTCCAGGGAACCCTGGGGGTCCGCGAAGCCTCCTCAGGGGGTCAGCGACTGCTTAAAAATTAAATAATATTAGCAGATTAGGTCCCCAACTTTCAGTAATGACTCAGTGGAGGGTCCCTGGATTCCCATAATGATTCAGTGGGGGTCCCCGGGTGTCAGTAATAATAAAGTAGGGGTCCACAAAAGTCAAAAGGTTGGGAGTCACTGATTTAAACCATTCACATACAATAAAAATAATGCCAGTGCCAGAACACATCCTTGGTGCACTCTCCTCGCCAGGAAAAAAGATTCAGAGCACATGCCCCAAGCCTGGCTGAGGTTGAAACTCTGCAGTGCAATTCCCTTAAAAAGTCAATGAAATACTTAACAATACCAATCTGGGTGACACTGTTCTATAATTTACCTCGGTTCACCCTTCTAAAGCACTACTGAGGTCCATAAAGTAAATGTACAGGGCCCCCTTTTTGCCATAGTATATTTACTAATGATCAGGTGCAAATTGAGGTATTGTTCATGAGTAGCAAGACCATCCCTAAAACAATACTGCACCCGGGAAATTGCCGTGGTTTCTTATGCCCCAGTCTCAATTCCACAAATGACAATATGTCCGAAAGTTTTGACTGGTCACCTTAACAATGAGATCAGCCTGTAGCATTGTGGATCTTGCCTGATGCCCTTTTTGTAAAAAGGGAGAGTCAGAGCCGAATGCTAGGAGCTGGGTTGCTTGGTGGCAGCAGCACAATTTAGCACATTAGTAAGTATAGGTGCCCAAAAATGTATGTCCTCCTTATAGAAGTCTGTAGGGATCCTATCAGGGCCAGGGCCTTATGCATAGGAACGGATTTAATAGTCTCCAACGCCTCATTCAACTCGAACCTAATGTTTAAAGGGGAGGTTAAACAAACTTCTTATGGACTATCATCACCTTCCTTGGAAAACAAATAAATGGTTTTAAAGTATGTAACTCATGCCTCGGTGGTAATGTTAGTTCCTAGGCTATCTGTGCAACTCTCGACTATTTGGGCCTATTTATTATTTTCCCAAAACATCTGGGGCCGTATTATAGAATACTGCGCACTCTTCTTGTTTGCGCAGGGTGCACCTTTCAAAAGGTGTCCTTGACACAAAAGGCACATTATATTGAATGTGCCGCCCGCCAGGGCAGCTGCTAACTCATAATGCCCACGGGCAGTGCATGTAAGAGAAATATGGAGCAGCTCTTTAAAAACTGTTCCGTGTTTCTGTGTGCAGGCAGCAACACCCCTGCACGTTCAAAGGGATTTAGCGATTGCCTTGCAGTGGGTGACTGGGCCCACCTGCACGGGGATGCCTGAGGGGTCCCGCGCCAGAAGGCTGCCTTTTGAAGGGACACTGGAAGTGCACCACTTTTTTTGTTCCACACATTCAGTGTGCCTTCTAAAGGCATGTTTGCCTCTGTGCCCACGTCGGTAATACGGCGGAAGCGCAGAGGCAAAGTGATTCCCTCATTTGCATAGGGCCACGCTCCCATGCAAGTGAGGAAACACCCTCTGATGATAGCGTTTGCGCTATATGTGCATCAGTGCTATCAGTATTACAGAAGGGGTCCCATAACATCTGCGGCCTCTTCTATAATACCAAAGTACCCCACGGTTGCGCAAATAGGTGCAAATGCTTGTTGTGCTCAGGGGGTGTGCAAATTGGGTGCAAACGCCTGTTGCACCACTGGGCACTTTGGTATTAATATGGACACTGATGTCTTTTGCTACAGTGGCATTAAGAAGGTTTTCCCACTACTTTTCCTTAAAGGCATGCTTCCTAAGCTTGATTGTTATTTATATAGAGATCTTAATGGGGAGACTAGAGATCTATCTAAAGCTCTGTCCTGTGGCAGTCTGTTAAGGGCAGCACGCAGCTCTTGGTTAGCCATCCTACATTTTTTTTAAACCAGCCAGGGGGAGTGCTGTTAACAATTTTTGGTAGACACATAATTAAGGTTCTTATTTGATGGTTAAGTATGCCAAATTCATTACTGTATCTACTGAACAAACAAAAGCGTTCATGATATGCAATGTGAAAATGTATGACCCTATTTATGTCGCGCTTTCACTACGCAACGTGGCGCATGTGCAACGCAACTCTTAAGGCAGACTTATGAAGCCATGCAAGGCCTTAAGGTGGCCTTGCGTGCTTTTATAAATCTCGAGTAACGCAATGCTGCGCAAATTGCTGAGTTGCATTACTCTACCCTGGGAGCCATTCCATGGGCGCTGCAAGGATATTTACATGCAACTCCCATGGATTTGGATGCATTCCCAGATGTACCAGAACTGGTAAACCTAGGAATGTGCCAAAATGTTATATCTCTATTTGTCTTTGTTACTTCCTCTTTCTATGAGTGCTGCATTCTGCAGCACACATGGAAAGAAGGAAAGAAGAATATGTGTCAGGGGATTGTTTTTCTGCAGTAAGGTGTCTCTTCCTAAACTAAAACCACCCTCCTTACAATGGAGCGACCCTTGCAAGGATACCCGTGTTGGCACTAGGCTGTCAAAATGGCACCAGTGCAGGGAGAAAGGCAGGAATGCACTATATTATTTTATATGTGGTGCATTCATGCCCCTTCCCTGTCACGCAGTACAGCAAGGTGACTTGCTGTGCTGCATGACTTGGCCATAAATATGGCCCATAATCTATAACAGTGTACTGGCCCCATCCAATGAATGTCGGTGATTGGTCCTTGAAATCACCCACTAATCCAACTGCATTGCAGAAACCAGGGTTTACCAGATGATGGTATAATTGCGCCCCCCCAGAGGTTAGCCATTCAAGGACGAAGATCCTTCTGGCCAGATTCAAACAGTCCGATCAATGTTATGTTACCATCCAATATGACATAAAGATCTCCCCCAGTTATTACATTAAAGCACTTGAGTACATAAAACAGTCTATTCCTTAAGCAATGCAAAGCTAAAAATAAACCATTGATATTACAATCCTTATTATACCAACTAACAACATCATAACAAGCATTTGCAATCCAATGGGTCTCGCATTTGCTCGAGTTAGAGCTATTAGCATTGTAAACTCCAAACCGGACTTTTCTTGCACATAAATTGAAAATTGAAAGTAAAACAGTTTCACATAACTCACAGGACTTTTCTTGCCAAATAAACTGAAAAGTAAAAGTTTCACATAAGCGAGCCGAGAACCGCGATCAGTGCAAAGAAGACACACAAAGGGAAGTAACAGTTTGCTCGCAGTGAAACCTGTCGACAAAAGTGCAATTATTAATGTAACCGGCAAATGTGCAATTATCTATGTAACCAACAAAAGCGCAATTACCTATGTAACAGGATCAGTGTCATGCAAAGCGCTTGACTACTGTCCAGCGAGATCATGCTGCGAAATAAAGAGAAAAAGTAGTCCAGAAACCAGACAGAAAGCATCGAGCTTCGTATGTTTTCAGTAGTTGGTCGGTGCGCTCGAAGAGGGCTAAACACTGGAAAAGGCATGACATATGCATGTCTTTCACTAATGAAAGCAAGGGGATTTTTAAAAGGCAAGCCCACAAACCAATGAAAGTGACTGACGTGACATGGGCATGGTTAGAAGCACAAAGAGAGATTACAACAGGGGACTCAGCGCTTTGCGTTCGCCCCTAAACAACATTTAAAGGCACTTCTAGTAGACAGGCTGGTAGACAGAACATTGTTCCTCACAGCATGCAAGACTGATGAGTAGGGCAGCTATACATTGAATAGGTCAAGCAGAAAGATAAGGGGCAGGAAACCTTTTAAAATAAATACAACATATTAACTACTTCCTGAAGTAGAAAACATATATAAAGAAAAAAAACAGTTCCCAGAAAGCGAGGACTCCTGGAAGAATACAAGGAAATGTGGTCAACAGGCTAGGCTCCACAGAAGGGGCAAAGCAAAGCTGGACGGCTAAACAACGCCACCAAACAGAAAGTAAGCAAAAGTGTGCAACTATCTTTCGTGGTAGCCTCTGCAAATGAATTCCCGTAATCTCGGCTACAAGGACACCAAGTAATGTGATGATGTCTGTGTTTAGAACTTTTCTTTGGAATTCGAATTGGACCTTTAAAAAAGTGGCGCGACAGGTCGCAAAACCAGACCACCTCCAGGCTCTGCTCTACTCTGCAATAATGTTGAAGGAAAAATATTCATCAAAGTGGGACTGACGGTAGTGCAGTAGCAGCATTACATTCAGAACCTGCTAGAAGGAAGTCAAAGAAAAGAATCAAAGTCTTTCTGAGGCTGAAATAATCTGGTTAAAGCGCACTGAAGTTGTTTACCTGAGAACTCACTTTGAAGAGAGTGGTTGTAGAGGATCTGGCGAAGCTGGAAGGCACTACATCACACCATATACCACAGAGGTGGATCTGAGTATTCACCCCACTTCGAGGGTAGAGTGGCACCTTCGAGCTGTCCAGTGCAAAGGCACACTGTGGCAAGTAAACGCTGCCATCAAGCTGGAGGTGCCTGTAGCCACCTGGGACATCCTTATGTGTAGGCAGGGCCTGGGCGGGCACCCTGCCTTAACGGTGAGCACAGGATGTGCTCAGGATAACAGGGGACATGCAAGGAATGCCACCAAACCCACACGCCTGAGGGTACAGTGAAAACAAGTAGGAACATTTGAAGGTCACAAAGGGGCATTGTCACGGTGACATGTACGCATGGCATTGTGACTTAAAGCGCTTACGCAAAATGATGATTGTGGCTGATGAAATGGCTGAAGCTCTGGCAGGGAATCGTGATTTGCATGGCTGGAACACACTGCATGGATGCAAGAATGACGGGATTCATATCCCTGATCTCAAGAGAAACCTGCTTTCCCGCATCCGATGATGTTGAGGCATCACGACACACGTTGGCTGTTACTATTTGATGGCAGTCGGTGGCTGATCACTCTCTCCATACCACCATTGTATCGCAACATGACAGCTTGAGGCAACATACAGTGCTTGAAATGGAAAACAAGCATTTGGAATGCAATAGTCTTGTGTTTGCTCGAGTTAGAGCTCACAGCGTTGTAAATTACTGACTGGACATTTATTGCCACACAGAGTGAAAAGAACGAGGAAGAGAGCGAGAGCGAGCTGGCCCTGGAAAAGCCCTCCTCTGATGTTGGTTTATGTTTACAGAGGGAGCTGGTGGGGAGAAGGGACTGAACACACACCCACAATGCAAGGAAAACAGGCCAATACTGAAAGAAAAAGTCCCCTTCAGAAGAGATAACCAGGACATAGCATAATTACACAGTACTTTGTGCTGCTCCCAAAGTGAAAAAAGGCAGGACAAAGAGGCAGAACTGACCACTAGCAAGCAAGGATTTTTGAAGGACACTGCAACTAACAAATCAAAATGCTGGAACTCACTCTATTGTATACTTTAGTATACAGCAGGCCCAACGCTAATGCTCGACCTAAAAATGAACATAAAAAAATTACATTTGTCAGAGAAAACTACCCATAAGATCTGAATACATAGTGGGTCCTGGGATGAATACATACTCCCTACACAGAAAGATGAAAAAGGACAAATTAAGGTTACCAGTCCACCCCTGGGCCTGCCAACAGCAGAGCCGGAAGCCGCCAAACAAAAACAAGGTATACTTTACAAGGGCCATGTTTCCTGGAACAAGAAAATGCCACGTATTTGCATATAGGAAAGCCAATCCTCCCTCCCAAGCTGTTTGCGATACCCAAGACATTCCAACAAACAAGGTTCAGCCTTATTCCACTGCTGGCACCTACTGCTGAGGTTGATTGAACAGAAGTGCACCTCGTTCTTTACAGTAGTCTATTGAAGTTAAAACATTTCGTTCTGATCTATGAGTGGATTTAAACTATTCTCACATGGTACACTAAATCTATTTGAGTAAATAGAACCAGAAGGCAATAGGGCATGTATAGAAGCTTGACAAGGAATCAGATGTCTGTAAAGAAAAAAAGCCCGGAGTTAATAAGTTAATGTGGTCCCCCAATAGATTGTCTGCCGTTTTGTGAGCAAACAGGCATTATGCTATGCCTGAATTCCTACAATTAAATATAACTTACATTCCAAAAAAAGCACTTCCAATGAGGTGAAAGTAAACACTCAGTTTATAGCATTAGAGTGAGAATAAAATATTCCTCTGTGTGGATCCAAGGTATGACTGCCAATGTTTCAAGCTTATGGCTGAAGGGGACTCACCGAAGGAAGTCTTCAATTGAAAGATTTTGACCAAAAGCACAAACACAAGAGGTTTTGATATGTCAAACCTTAAAAATGCTGACTATAATTGACAGCACAGTCTAAAGAAGATCAGACATATGTACTTTTTGTGTTTTTTTTAAATAATTACAGAGAAACAGGTTGTTTTTCATCTGCATTTATGTGCACAAATCTGTAAAAACTAGTGGCACTGGAACAATTTCCAGATTGTGGGTGCTGACATCAATCTTACATCACTGAAGTCATGTCATAGGGTTTGTGAAAAATCCAAGCATCATACTAAGAACAAAAGTAGCAAATGAGGCACTCCAATTCAGCAGGAGAGTGGTAAAGGCGTGGTATTTAGCCAGTGGTGCACTTTAGAGTACAGAGTGGCACACATATCCCTAGAGTATGGTGTCATAGGACACTATTATTTACAGATAGCACTATTCCTATTGAAATGGCCACTAATGTTACAGTTTTACAGATTAAACTGTATAGCACACAAACAATAATGAGTGGAAATGGGTTTCACAAATATTTATTATATGTGCATCACCAAGTAAAGTACCTTGATATGTTTCGATCACATTAAAATCTTTGCTTCCATCATGTTTTAGAATTACAAAAAATTGTGCTTCATGTCTGCTTTCCTACCTTCTGATATATCTTGAATATTTGGTATAGTTCATTTACAACTGTTTACATTTTGTCATCCTACAGTCTTTCCTTCTATACTCGCTGTACTCAGGAAGATTGTCACATGATTCACTTTACAAAGTTCTCTCACTTTACAGTCAGAGAAAGAAAAGTAAACACCAATCTCCATGTTAAAAGAATAAGCTGCAATTTGACAAAAGGTGACATTTGACCTCTGTCTTTGAATGCACATCAAATGTGACAAGGTAAAAACAACCTTTAAAGACATATTTATTGTTCATTCACTTTCTGAACTAGATCATGTTTTTTTGGGGTGCTGCAACCACCCTCACCCCTATTCCCAACACGTATGAAAAAAACTGAAAATTAAAAGCCTTATGTATATTTAATCAGAGTGGATACCCATGCACATTCAACATGGTCATATCGTCAGTCTCAACAAAAGAGATGTTTGGTTCCAGGAACACATTTATTGACTTAATTTATGATTTTTACTCTTTTTAATTATGCGTATATATGAACATATGTGTAGTTGTATATGTGGTTTTATTGTTTTTTTAATCATGGAAAAACAGAAGTGAATACTTAAATAAAATGAAAATTTGTATGTGGTCTGTATGCTTGTTCATAAATGTGGGAGAATCTGTTTTGCATAACTGTGTACTTTTGTAGGACACACTGCTGTATGTATATGAGCCTGTAGTGCTCAATTCCACATGCTTAAGTATGCAGGGACCAATCCTGCATTCTTGAGTATGCATTTTTCACTCCTTTGGGCATAATATATGCAGTGCTCGTGCTCCTGTGCTTTATTACACAGTGCTCATGCTCGCTTTCTTGAGCCTGCAGTGCTTTATGTGCTTGACTGCTTGAATATACAGTAATCACCACTACCTTCTTGAATATTGTATTATGTTCTAACTTTTGTATAGCATTTACCACCCCTGTGGGGGAGCTGGAGTGCTTACCTTCCTCACGCGCATTGCAAGCAGCACTGTGTAGTGAGTGTGGTTCGAACAGTATTATTTTAGTTTTGAACCTATACGGGAAGTGTTCTTATGTCGACTACCAAGATACAGTTTTCACGTAATGGGACACAGCGCTTGGCAGTGTGAATGGTGAGGGTATGTGTGGGACAGACATGCAAATTATAATTATAATGAGGACTAACCAGCCTAGATACACACAGGCAATCAGATGTTGTGTGTTTGTATATGAAAGAGGGTGCTATTCAAAGGAGGTACAGTTATCGATACAGAAACATGCACCAGGCAGAGATGCTGTTGAATGAGTAAATCATACCAAAAGTGCAAGAATGGAATAGATGGCAAAAGCAATAGCCATGCATCATTTTATCTTATGTATTTATTTGATACTGTCGCCTGCTGAACAAATACACCCCTTAGGATAAAGGAAGCAGAAGAGCAGTCAAGATTGGCAACCTGGGCAGAAACGACAAAACTTTAAAAGGCCCACATTCCATCTATTCCAGCTAGGCCGAAGTAAGCCAAAATTTTGAGTAGGGGTTCATGCCCCAACCTCCTCTTAGCCTCTCAAAGGAGTAAAAGTACCAGCTGGATGAGCACTAATCGGGTTGTAGCTCAGATCCTAGCTAGACTATGACCATGCACATGCAAGAGTAAAATATGAAGTGCTTGGTAGGCTGCTGTCTTGATTCCACAAGAGCAAATTGTCTTGCCTTGAGTAACTCTGCAGTCCTCATCCCTCCATGTGCACCCAACACTTATTGTAGATCTAAGAGACCCTTGATCTTTCTAGTTTAAATAATGCGGCACCCTCCTGACCTATACTTTCCTCCGAGAACAACTTCCATTTTCATTATTAGTAGTAAATGTAATTTCAGGGTAAAAAGAGACAATAATGTTAAAGGGGGCTTACCTTGCTTCCATTATTTCAATGAGGACTGCAGCATGGCACTGATTACCCAGTCTTAGCACAGTTCTTTTTTGTCCTGGTAGCCATGTTCAAAACACTTTTTATTTAGGCCTCCACAAATTACCTTGTCTTCCAAGCTCCTTTGTCTGGTCTATTTCCACTCTACCCCTCCCCACCCTCTAATGTTCTTTTCACCTCTAGCCAGAGGTCTTCGAGCTAAAACAATGGTACCTAAAAAGTACCATTTCCTTTCTTGAACAACTCATATCAACCGGTCTGAATGCTGGCTCCAGCCAGCAGAGTGTGTTGATTGAGTGTACTGGATACTGCAGCTTTAGTCTGGTCTGGGAGAGCAGAGCTTTTGCCTGCCTTGTTCAAGAACGTTAGTCTTGGGCCACACATGCACACTGAAAAATTAGATTGCCACTAATATTTTAAGGGTGATTGTTAAGTCTTGAAGAAGCCTTGCTGATTCCTGGCCATTTTGTCCTACCCTGATGACCCTTCGGATTGCACTGCCAGCGAAGAAAAAAATCAATCCATCTTCTACCACATTAAGGCTGCTCGCAATGTCTCTGGCTAGCCTTGCTAATTCCTGGGTCCATCCTCTGGACCGACAACATTGCAGAGATATCACCCACACCCTGCCATTATTAGCACTTAAAGCTAAAGCACATTGAGCCTGCCCACTAGTACCTTTACACATCCCTAACTTTGGCCAGAATTATCTTGGTGGCAGGGGCGCCAGTTGGTGCAGTGGTCTGAAATTTTCTGATCAAGTCTGCCATGCAATGCTCACTCATGTTTGAGAATACAGTGCTCCTTCCTGCAATTTTGGGTAAGCAGTGCTTATTCTCATGTGCTTGAGTATGCAGTGTTGCTCCTGCATTTTGAAAATGCAGTGCTTGCTCTCATTTGCTTGAGTATAACATGCCATCTCCTGCATTCTTGAGTATGCAGAGCATGCTTCCCTGTGTTTGTATTTCCAGTGCTCACTCGGACATTCTTGAGGATAAAATACCAACACTCCTGTGGTTATGCAGTGCATACTCATACATTCTTGACTTTGCTGTGTTTCTTCCATTGGGCTTGAATATTGAGTACTCACTGTTATTTCTAATTATTCAGTGCTTACTCATGTATTTGTAAGTTTGTAGTGCTCACTCTCGTGTGCTTAAGTATGCACTCCTTCATTGTTCAGTGGCTCTTACTCTTATGTGCTATAGTATACTCTTCTCACTCATGTATTCTTCAGCCTAAAGTGCTCTCTCGTGTGCTTAAGAATGCACTGTTGATTCCTGCAATGTTGGGTACACTAAGCTCACTCTTGTGTGATTGAGCTTACCCTGCTCAGTCCTGTATTCATAAGCATGCAGAGCTCATTCACTTGTGCCTGAATGTTCAATACTCACTCCTGAATTCTTGAGTATGAAGTGCTAATTACATTGTGGCTTGAATTTATTAAGAGCTTACTAATGCATTCATGAGTATGCAGTGTTCACTCCCTTGTTCTTTAATATTCAGTGTTCACACTTGGATTCTTGACTGTGAAGTGCCCACTCTCATGTGCACTCTTGCATTGTTGGACTTGCAGCGCTCACCCTCATATTTGATCATTCACTGTTTGCTCCTGCATGACTTAACCTGGAGTGCTCAGTCCCTTGTGCTTAGATATTCAGTGCTCATGTCTACATTCTTGAACAAGAAGTGCTCACTTGTATGTGCTTAAGTGTGCACAGCGTGGCCCTGCATCATTGGGTTTGCATTCCTCACTTTCGTGTTTGAGCACTAATTGCTTACTCCTGCATTCTTGAGTTTGCAGTGCTCACTCCTTTTTGCTTCAAAATGTAGGGCTCACTTTTCCATTCTTGAGTATTCAATGCTCACACCTGCATTTTCGAATATTCATTGCTCACTGTTGCATTCCTCACTCATATGCTGAAGTATACAGTGCTCACTCGTGCATCCTTGAGTATGCGGTGCTCAGTCCCTTGTTCTTGAATATTCAGGGCTCACTCTTGCATCCCTAAGTGATTTTAAGTGGTTCTGATCTATGCAGGTAAGGAATTTCATAGTTTTGCAGCTTGAATGGAGATAGTAGTGCCACCATGGATTTCTTTCTGCCTTCGTGAATTAACAAGTGCAGTGTCACTCTAGAACATAAGTTCTTGGGTTGGGAGTATTTTGCGACTGGTTGAATGAATGACAGTTGTTTGCCATTGATAGGTATGGGTGGGATTCATAGTTGTTTAACAGAGAATCTTCTTGCCATGGGGAGCAGGTGTGCAGCCTTAAGGACCAGAGAGATAGGGTTTGGTCATTTATACTGTACTCAAGTCTGCATTCTTGAGTATGTACTGCTCTCTCCCTTGTGCTGGAATATTCAGTGTGCACCCCTGCATTCTTGAATATGTAGTGCTCACTATCAGGTGCTTAAGTGTGCAATGCTTGCTGCTGAGTTTTTGGGTTAGTAGTGCTCACTTTTATGTATGAGTGTGCTCTGCTCACACCTTCATTCTCGAGTATGCAGTGGTCATTCTCTTCTTCTCAGGTGTGCCACGCCCATTGGACTGATAGAGCCTTAGCCCCGCCCCATCCTCTGCCGAAGCCCGGGCTGTGCAGCTCCAGCTTCAAGGACACAGGCAATTCTTGAGTTCTTGTGGGCTGTGCTGGAATGGGGCTGAGGCCTGTGGCGAATTCGTAGTATTTTGCAGGTTTTCAAAAGGCCATCTAATTGTAAACGAGTCTTCTGCTTTCACTTCATCCTGCGCTCCTTATCTTCCTCGTTCTTGTAAGGACTGTTGCTGTCGCAGTGGGGGAGTATATTCATGGCCACTGGAATTATGCGCTAGGGAGGGCCAAATTATGCGGCCGGGTTACGTAAACTGTGGTAAGGAAAGCCAAATTATGCTGCACATTTTGTGATAGTATTAATTCCTTATTTTGTTATTTTTAAACTTGATAACACTGTCTGGGAATTAGTTGCACCTCATGTGTACCAGTTTAACATCTAAATATAGCAAAAAGCTACAGAAAGGTGGCCAGTCAACCTTTACAAAGGGCCTTCCACTGTGCGACAATTTGCTGCATTCTTAGTATATGTGGCAGACGATGGATTAAGTGGCAAATATGGCAAATATACTATTATGCAAAAATCGCAGCAGCTGCACAATTACATAATTCCATTGGCCCTGAGTGTATATCAGGGGCAATATAGAGGTGGGCAAGCAGACTAGCAATAAGGAGTGCCAAGTTAGGGCTTAACAAATTATCAGGCTTGACTCTAAGGGCTATAATGAAAACAAAGCCCTTTGCATCGTATGTAAATGGTTGTGTAAAAAGGTACTAAAGACTCTTCAAAAAGTGTATTTATTTAATGTGCAAGCCTTTCACTTCTGAACACTGGAATGGACTGTTGAATTAAGTGACATTTATCAGACGTCTTAGAGCAGATTTACTAACTTTAAGCATTGGGTTTGTAAATGTTTATTTTGAATTCATGTTTGCTGCCAACTGCCTGAAAATAATGCAAAGCAGAGCTTTGTTCTGCTTTACTTTATTTTGTGTCAAAGCGCTGTCCCAAGGGCAGTGCATGAATGATCTATATTTTGATGGTTTTTAATGCTAGGCCATGTCTACTAACCATAGTAGAGGTGGCTTTGTGCCAAGAAATATTGCATCTTTGAGGAAGGTGTTAAAAAGGAGAAAATATATTTGTTTCTCTGAATGCTTCTTGCTTAGCATCTGTGCTGCAATGGCCTCCAAAGTGGGAAAAGTTAGTATTAGTATTTTATACACAGTGCATAACCTACACCACACATCACGTATGCAGCATTGCAATTCTGTGCAAAGATGTGTGTATTGGACGGATTGCCCATCAGCGCTAACTTAACAGATATGGCGCTGTCCTACTCTCTACTCTCACGCAATGTAGTGCTGCAACTCTAGTTGCTGCACTGCGTTGCATGGTTTTTAGTAAATCTACTCCATAGTTTCTAAATAAACCTAGATATATTAATGCCTCTAATGATTTTGGTATTAGTGAACCATGACACAAGAAAAATTGACATGTTAACCCTGCAAGAGTTCTAGATTTGGCTCTGGCTTTAAGTGGCTTGGACACCTCTATAAAAGGGAATTTGTCCAAAAATCTGACATTTTGTTGCAGGATCAGCAAGCCACTAACTCAGCACTCACATAGGCGCACCTTTCACACAGCACTCACAACGCTAACTATGCATTCACACCACTCTCAGTCACTCAGCACTTACATGGGAACAACTCTTACACAACAAAAAATAAATTACCCAACACTCCTAAACATGCACATATGTCCACAAATGCACTTGCAGAATATCTGTTCTTCCCAAAGCACTAGATTCCTATTTAGATCCATCTACAACCACAGGGTGGGTGCAAGAGTGAAGAGCATTCTGAGGCTGGTGGATAGAATGGGAAGGGTGACTGTGCTGGGGCTGAGTGGGCTGGTGTGGGGGCGAGATCACTCTCAGTCTGTGGGGATGAGCCGGGAGGGAGTGGTATTGTGGTAAAGAAGGGAATGCAGGAAAAAGCTGCTGGAGGGGAAGCAAGTGCAACAGTCTAAGAATGAAACAGTGCATCTCAGGCCATGGGCTGGTGTTGAGTAGGGACTGCAGGCTAAGTGTGTGTGGGCACAAGTTGTAGATCTACCTGACTTTTTCAAGGCTAGACTGGAGACGAGTAGATAAAGTATCCAACTAGAAAAGATGAAGTAAGGGAGCTGTATTCGTATCCAGAACTGTTTTAGAACTGGAAGCGCACGCCCAAATACAACTCTTAGGACTTACCAAGGTCTTTTGATTCTTTGCTTACTTAGGACTCTACTACTTTCTGTACATATGGTATATACTAACCCTTGGTGTCCTTATATATTTTATGACACCGGAACAACATACGTATCTAATTAGGATACGAATACTGCTCCCTTACTTCATCTTTTCTAGTTGGATACTTTATCTACTCGTCTCCAGTCTAGCCTTGAAAAAGTCACTGTGTGACGAAACACGTGTTTGCTGTGCTTGATTGGCTGTGTTAATCGAAACACAACTATTGATCCAAATAAATATCTTTCTGGAACACAGAGAAGAGTATTGTACTATTCATACCGATCAGTCATACCAAAGTTTGCACCTGTATTGTACTACTACATATGCTTTGTGTGCTGTGGTTGTATCTGTTTAATTTACCTGGCAGTTCTACTTCTTTACAGCACTTGCCTTCACTCTCCATCAGACCTAATCTCCTTCTATTTCAATTATTACTGTTATGCAGATAATACACAAACCATTTTTAAGTATGAAAACCCATCTGACTTTGACTCATACTTAAATAGACAATGCCTCAAGTGGTCACATAAAGGAAGATCTCTAATCAAAGGAAAATAAACATGTAACAAATCGAAATATTCATATGCAGCAAATGGATCAAACTCCACAAGATGACCTCAGCAACCTGTCAGGCAACCAAACAACTCAGCCAAGTGAGAAACCAGAGTAACCATAGACTCCAATCATTCAATCATGTTCAGATTGGGTTTGTCCACTTTGTTTAAACTGCAGCTTTTCACTTCTTTCCCTCACATTGGTAATAAAGATTGCTCTGCCCGAATTGCTTTAAATAAATGACCCGCACCACTTGCTAGAATTGTTAGCCCCCTGATGCCCCCCCTCCCCCTCCACCTATCCCCCCCAAAAGTCGGATCTAGTTGCGCCCCCCGCTTGTGCTTGATTATTAAATGTTGTTTCCTGCATTAATCACTCCTGCTTTCTTGAGTACGAATAGCTCAATCTCATGTGTTTAATTAAGAATGCAGTGCTCGCTAGTGCATTGTTGGGTTTGCAGTGCTCACTGTTGGGCTGAACCATGCACTGTTCGGTCTTGCATTCGTGGGTTTTCACTGCTTACTGCCTCATGCGCGAGGACAAATTGAGGGGAAGGAAAGAAGCAGGTGCTTAGCGAGCTGGGGAGAGAAATCCTCGATTTCAGACGGCTTCGGTTTGGCAATTAAAACCAAATCACAGATTAGAAAGAAAGCGCGCGGGGGAGGCGAGAGGGGGCGTGGGGGAGAGATGCGATCCGTGAGTACAGATTTCATTACCCAGAGGCTGCAGCCCTGTCGCCAGAGAGGGGACAAAGGCGAGGGCGAGGGAGGGCACCGAGGACAGCTCTCCAGGGCCCTGCGCTCATTGTACCGAAGAGATTGTGGATGTGCGCGGCTTCATATGTCTCTATAACTCTCGCAGTCACAGGAGTCCAGGGAACGAAGAAACGTCCGCCCATTCCAGCTCCAGCTGTGGTGCACACCTCTCAGTCCCCACCATCCGTACAGCTTTCCTCTACATACGTGGTGCCCAGTCCTAAGGACACTGTGCGCAGCCCCTCAGCATATTTTGTAGAGTGGAACATCATTTTGCCCTACACCACTGGTATGCCATGAACTAGTAAGGATACCACACGTAGGGGCTCTAAGAGGGCTGAAAAAACTTGGGGTGGGGGGTCTCTAAAAGGGGCGCAGCCTATTAAGGCAGTGACCGAACATTTAAACTAATAATGCGTGCTTCCCGTAGTGTGACGCCCGACTTGTATATTGCCGTTTCTCTGTTTTTTCTGTTACTTCAAACAGACACATAACTCAACAACTGGCACATACCAAAACAAGCCATAACTACTGGCTTTGTCAGTGGTTGAATGACAATGCATTTTCACCACCTTTTTGACTCAGAGGCAGCCACTGTGAGAAACTTGCACTTCATTCAGCCTCAGCTCCAGCACTCTCAATCCTAGTCCATTATAAACACATGGATGGGACTCTGCTCAAAGTATGCACTAAATAAGAGCAATATGTAGGCTTCACTAAACGAAACCACAGAAACAGAATATCCAAGAAATAAGAAACAGTCTTACGGAATGGAATATTAAGCAAAAGGTAAATACAAAGAGGAAACTAAATGCTAGCTTGGACTACCTTAAACTGTTTTACATTCATTTTTTCAGAAATCGATTGTTGTTTGACAGTAATGTTAAGACTGTTACTGGAGGGCCCAATAAAGACTGGCTTTTCTGTTAGCTTTTATTATTTACTGCTCTGAGGCCTGGAGGGACAAAGCCCACTAAAAGCCCTTCCACTTGTATATGTTTGTTATACTGTGCTGAAGAGCACGTTTTCAGTGTAAATCTCCGTCAAGATCTGGTGTGTGCTAGTATGTGCCCTGATAACAGCAATCTCCAGAAATTTACTTATATTAAATTTAACTTAATTCACACTATTAGTAACATACTAATGTCAACATCTATTCTACCAGAATTGGTGAGGAAAGTATCGCGTTTTGGTAACTATCTAATCATTTTGGCCCAGCGCTACACTCCAAAAGGCCTTGTTGAACTGGAAGGAGCCTAATTCTTAGCTTCTACCAAGAGGTTATGTCGTGAATGGGAACTTCAGCGCAAGATAGTGAGGCTCTATCTCCCTTCAACCTCGCGCTCTGGCAGCTAACAATGTATGGTCAATTACCGGTCATGAATTTAAACTACCAAAACCTTGCCGAAAGTTAAAGTAGTCCTCTGGTCACATGCGTAGGTGGTGTTGTTAGAAGATTCGGTTGATGGAGATATTGAGATCCATAACTTTCTGTAGAGGGACCACCTCACTTCTTAATGCCACACAAAACAATATCATTATTACCTCATTCTGTGCTCAGAATATGCTCTTGAACTGAGGTGCAACACTCTGATCCAGGGTGTCACAGCGGGGTCTGTCAGTGAAAGGTATAGAATACGATCTGCGAGTTTGACAAGGAAAACCTGTAATTATCATCCATCCGGGCACATCTTAGCAACCCAATGCCTGGGCAGACGCTGACTTCTTTACAAAGCGTAGGGGCATTCTGCATAGTTCCTGCAGCTGTACTAGGATGTCCACTGTCAGCCAACTTTGAAAAGGGTTACCATAAAACAATTAAGGCAGATCTTAAAAATTGCAGCATCAACAACCCAACAAGTGAATCCAGTCAGTAGCAATACTTGGTTCAAGCATAACAGATCCTTATTGAGTAGCACCAAACCTTTTGTGACTTTTCACTTTTGCCTCTATCCATTCATCCACCTTCACCACTGGTGGGCTAATAGAGGTTAGAGATCTTCCAAACCTTCTAAAGCTGCAGAGTTATAAGGCTGGGTAACAATTCCTTTGCTGCACTGCTCTGCTTGGTGGGTCCTGGGAGGAGGTTGACTAACTTAGAGAGCTCTTTAATTGTCCCAGTTTTTAACAAAAGTGATAAATTGTCTCTAATTAATTATCTGCTACTAGCAATGCTTTGCCAAGCTAACAAAAACATTGCCAAAGTTCGCTATTCGCTTTTCAAAGCTAGGTGGAGGAAAACTATACAGTGTGATTTTCAAAGCAATACGCTTTGGTTTGTGTTTGTTAGCTTGATTTCTTTTGTGTTATTAAAAGACAAGCCTGCTGCTATATTAAGTGTATGTAGATCTTGAAAACATGCTCAACACCACAGAGATCTCTTCTGTTCTCCAAAATGTATAAATTAGTAGTTCATAAAGACATTCAGAGAGAATTGCAATTTTATAAATCAAAATTAGACTTTAGTTCATCTTGGAAAACGAAAGAGCCACGCTTTGAAGATTACCACACCTCGCCGGTAAAACCAGGATGCTTATTGACCCATTTATGTTTAATTTATTAATGTATCCGCTCATGAAAGCTAATGTGCCTGTCATTTTGTCTGGCATTATAAACGCCATATTTTGTGTCATTTAGGGAATATTCCTACCTAGACCTGCTAAATGATAACTTGACTTGGAATTATATCCTAAATGTAAAAAAAAGTCTAAAAGTATAATGGGAATTTGATTAAATGTTGCAGTACTATTGAAAATGTTTCTATTCAACCTCTTTAACTGCATTGCATTTCAATGTGGACTCGACCCCCATTTATCAACTCCATTATTTGGGGATAGATGAAAAAGCAGTGGTTGGGTAAAACCGAAGACCATTTGCTTAAGGAAGCACTTAACTCAAGGAAAAGCCATCCGGCTGGAAGTTAGACTTTATTTGCTAAGGCAAGATTGATCCAATGGATAAACCACCTTGACTACAAAATAAAAACTGCCAGCCTGGCCAATAGAGTCACCCTAATCAAAATCTAAGAAATTTCCGGTATTCTTGCAGACAGGGGCATTGGATGAACCTCTTCTTGTATATGCCCTTGTAAACGTTTTTACTACCTACTTTTGCTTCAAATACTCCTCAAAAACTCCATTATTCAGTTATCTACAAACAGTATTTGCTCCAAAATGCCACATCTTCTCCTTTTTCCGCAGCCTTTGCACTGTTGATCTCTACCTTGACAGTGTTCTAAACTGAGGGACCCCAAAGTAAAAAAGAGTTTTTAACCTATTTCAATTGCTATTTTGGATTTCATGGGCAGACTGCTTGGAACTTGGAGTGATATGTAAAGTTTACAAACTATTTTAAATAGAATACAGCATTTTATGACCCACAAGATATTATAGATTTTGTTTTTTTGCAAGGCTATCTATCTATCTATCTATCTATCTATCTATCTATCTATCTATCTATCTATCTATCTATCTATCTATCTATCTATCTATCTATCTATCTATCTATCTGTCTATCTATCTATCTATCTATTACCAAATAGTTATAGTTAGTTCGTTTCCATAGAAAAAGCATTTCTTTACTTGCCTATATCTTTAGCGCTGGTAGATGAATCTTCACAAAATTTTCCCAAAAATTTGCCACTTAAGTGAGCTGCTGTCTACAAAGTTTTGGGGTGATCCGTCAAGCGGGGGCTGAGAAAAAGGGGGGGTCCTTAAACGCTTTTTACCCGTTAATTTTTCCATTGGGAGTTTGAACAGCGATGGCGCAAAAAAACGGAATAACACCAAATTTGTCAGAAAGCTAGGGCCTGGTCCAGAAAGCACCTTTTTGTGATTTGGTGTAAATCCGTTCATTAGTTTTAGAGAATTTAAAGAAAATCCAAATTTGTATATATAGGGATGCAAAGGCTTCGCAGACCCTCCCTATCTCGTGTTGAGATCTGATTGGCTGTACACACTTCAACAACAAAGTGTTGGCAGCTATGTTGGGACTCGCCCTCAGCTGAGTCCCAGAAAAAAGTGTAAAAATAAACAAAAGGGGCCGGGGTAGTCACCCTGACCCCTAGCTCTGGTGCTGGGGTCCCAGAGGCACCTCCCAGAGCTAAAAAGCATTGTTTAATACATTTTTGCCACGATCCATGGTGGGTCTGGTGAAAATGTAAAAAAAAGAAGCCCAGGCTCCAGTGCTTGTTTTGTAATAAGCTCCTGGGTGGACCAAGTACCAGGGGCATTCCTATTTTAATGTGGAGGGCCTCCCGGCCCCCGTTGCCCTTGGGACCACCACCTCCCCCGGGCAATAAAAATGATGTGTGCAGGGGGCCACCTGGCTCCCCTCAGCCCTAGAGACCGCCATCTCACCAGGGTGCTAAAGAATTGTAATGGAGGGCTGCACAGCCCCCAAAGCCCCAGGGACCACCACCTCCCTGGGGCTTAAAAGTAATATGCAGGACAGCCACGCAGCCCCCCCACAGCCCGGGGACCACCACCTCCCCAGGGCTTAAATCCAATTTAAAGCTGGGTCATCTCCCCAGGGTGTTAAAGAATTGTAATGGAGGGCTGCCCGGCCCCCACAGCCCCTGGGACAACCCCCTCCCCGGGGCTTAAAAGTAATATGCAGGACAGCCATGCAGCCCCCCCACAGCCCGGGGACTACCACCTCCCCAGGGCTTAAATCCAATTTAAAGTAGCGCAGCGAGGCCCCCCACAGCCCTGGGGAACACAACCTCCCCTGGAGCCTATAGTTGTACAGTGCGGGGGGTGCACAGCCCCTCGTAGCCCTGGGGACTGCCATCCCATGGGCTACAATTAAAAAGTGAAGTGGGTCCGTTTTGGACCATCCAAACCCCAGGGACCACCACCTCCCGAGGACAAGAAACGTTGGAGTGGGGCTACGCATCCCCCGTAGAGGAGGCACCGATGGCCCTGGTGACCTCCACTCCCCAGGGTTGACTCCTGCTATGTCTGAGGGTGCCCACCCCGGGGACATAGCTGTTTGCCTTTGCTTGGTGGGAGCTTTGACAAACCCCACCAAGCAAAAGCAAACAAAGACCACTATCTGACAACGGGAGCTGTCAAACAGCTCCTGCTGTCAGAAAGCGGAGTTTTCATCTGTCTTTCCTGCACACAAATATGCGTGCAAGGAACACAGATGAAAGCATTGCTCCTACAAGCAGAGAGTTGCTATTAAAAGCAACTCCTTGCTTGTGGGAACAATGCTGGCTCCCACAGGATGTAGGGAACCAGCTATGACTACTGGGGCCTTGAGTGTTCCCCCACAGTCCTGTCACTCTCTGTCACTCACTTCCATCACATAATGGGATGGAAGAGAGAGTGGGGCTGCGTGGCCCCACTCGAGAAGCCACAGATGGCCCTGAGGACCATCACCCCCCAGGGCCGGCTCCTGCTATGTCCCGGGGTGCCCTACCCCGGGGCATAGCTGTTTGGTTTTGATTGGTGAGAGCTTTGACATTGCCCACCAAGCAAAAGTAAGCAAAGTTCACTTACTGACTGCAGGCGTTGTTGTACAGCTCCCGGTGTCAGAAAGCGGAGTTTTCACCTGTCTTCCCTGCACACAAATATGCGTGCAAGGAACACAGATGAAAGCACTGCTAATTCAAGGAGGGAGCTGCTATTAAAAGCAGCTCCTTGCTTGTGAGAGTAATGCCAGCTCCCTCAGGATGTAGGGAACCAGCTATGATCGCGGGGACCTTGAGGCATCCCCACGGCCCTGTCAGTCTCTGTCTCTCTCTTCCATCCCATAATGGAAGGGAAGAGAGAGAGATGGTCATTGCAATGGTCTCTCCATGTAATGACTTCAAAAATTCAAAGTAGCAAGATGTTTGCTTCGAATGTTAGAGTTACGTTTTAATGCACACCAGACTACAGTGACTTCTGGCCTAATGGTCAAGTTCTTGGACTGTTACTGGTTCAGATCCAAGAATTGCATGACAGTGTGCTTATTTACAAGTGTTTTGACTGTTAATACATGTCCTCCCTATCAAAATCTTTGGGTTGACTGTCATTGATATGTCTGGAGACACCACAGTCAGGAGTCACCTATGGCATAATGGTTATGGTCACAGACCCTCCCGCTGTAAGTTGAGGGTTCTACTCCATGTGTTTCTGTGGTAATTTCCCTTTAATTTCTTTAAGACGTTAAAAGCTTAAGGTTCATACTAAAAGGTGATCTCACTCTTTTAAATTCACAAATAATTTTTATTTCAATTTGTTCAGAAATACTTCATTTTAAGTAAATCATTCACCAAAGCCTAAAAAAATCACTCTCTCTCTCTCCTTCTCACTTTCTCTATCTCGCAGTTTCTCTTTTTCAATCTTTCTCCCACTCACACACCCACTCAGACCCCTATGCCCCACTCATAGACCCACTCAGACACTCACACACCCACTCCCACGTCTACTCAGATCCTAGTGCACCCACTAACAGCCCCACTTGCCCTCACGCACTCACTCATAGACCCACTCAGTCATGCACCCACTCACAGACCCACTCAGATTATCACACACCCAGTCACAAACCCACTCAGACCGTCATGCACCCACTCACAGACCCACTCACCCTCACGCACCGGCTCACAGGCCCACACACTCACACACCCACTAAGAGATTGAATCACCCACTCTCACAGCCAGACAGACACTCACGCACCTACTCATAGACCCACTCACACTCACACTCTCACACACCCACTCCCAGACCCATAGAAACCTTCATGCACCACACAGACACTGAGTCAGCAAACTGAGACACTGATGCACCCACTCTTCCAGCCAGACAGACACTCTCACAGCCAATCTCACACCCAGATACACCCTCACACTAACCATCCAAAACCATGCTGCACACGGCCCTTTGGCCGTGCACAGCGGAAGTTGGCCTCGGCCTGTCTCTCTGGGTGTGAGAATAGGTATGAGATGGTGTATCTGGGGGAGAGAGTGGGTGTGAGAGTGTCTGTCTGGTTGTGAGAGTCGGTGCAACAGTGTCTTAGTGGGTACGTCACTTTCTGTGTGAGCCTGTGAGTGGGTGCGTGAGGGTTTCAGTAGGTCTGTGAGTGGGTGTGTGAGTGTCTGAGGGGTCTGTGAGTGGGCGCGCGAGGGTCTGAGTGGGGGCTGTGAGTGGGTGCAGGAGGGTTTGAGTGGGTCTGTGAGTGGGTGCATGAGTGTGAGTGGGTCTGTGAGTGGGTGCATAAGGGTATGAGTGGGTGTGTGAAAGAGATTGAAAAAGAGAAATTGAGAGAGAGAGAGAGAGTGAGAAAAAAAGTGAGCAGGAGAGGGATAGATAGTTTTTTAGGCTTTGATGGATGATATACTTAGGATGAGATATTTCTGGACAAATTAAAAAGAAAAATGTATTTGTCAATTATAAAGAGTGAGATCACCTTTTATTATGAACCTTTGACTTTTGATGTTGAAAAGAGAATAAAGTAGGGAATGACCACAGACACACACCTGGACTAGAACCCTCAACTTGCAGTGTGAGGTTCTGTGACCTTAAGAATTATACCACAGGTGTCTCATACTGCGCAATCATTGTATGGCAAGACTACTGCAATGACTATCTCTCTCTCTCTTCCATCCCATTATGGAATGGAAGAGAGAGAGAGAGTGACAGGGTCGCTGGGGAGCCACAAGGCCCCCACAGTCCTAGCTGGCTCCCCACATCCGGTGGGAGCCAGCATTGCTTTAAGTAGCAGCTCCCTGCATGTGGAAGCAATGTTTTCATCTGTCTTCCCTGTATGCATGTTTGACAGCTCTCTCTTGGAGAATGAGCGCTTTGTTTGCTTTTGCTTGATAAGAGCTGTCAGCTCCCACCAAGCTAAAGCAAACAGCTATGTTCTGGGGGTGGGCATCCCATGACATAGCAGAAGCCGGCCCTGGGGGGGTGGTGGTCTCCAGGGCAACCTGTGGCTCCTTGAGGGAGGCTGCAGGACCCCCCCTCTAACTCCGCATGTAGGTCAAGGGAGGTGGTGGTCCCCGGGTCTGCAGGGGGGTTCTAAACTGACCTCTATTCTTCTTTTTTTCAAATGTGCCCCAGGGAGGTGGTGGTCCCCGGGCTGCGGGGCGCATGGCCCCCGCATTGAAATAGAATATGTGCCCTGGGGAGGAGGCGGTACCAAGGGCTGGAGGGGGGAGGCGCTCCACTTTTAATTTGATTTGAGCCACAGGTAGGTTGTCGGCCCTGGGGCTGCGGGGGGACTGGAGGTCCCTCCCCCTCATTCAAAAGATAAATACCCCCAGGACCTGGCCCACTTGGGGACTGCAGTTAAAGCAAGCGCAGGAGCCCACACTCGGTTTAAAAAAAAACATTTTCAGCTCATCTATGGATCCACCACAAATTCTGTTAAACATTTTTTTAAATAGCTTTTTTGCTCCCCAGCACCAGAACTACGGCATCAGGGTGACTCTATCCTGGCCCCTTTTTTATTTTTATTTTAAAAATTCTGGTCTGGGCTGAAGCCGAGTCCCAACATGACTGCCAACACTTTCTTGTTGAACTGTTGGCAGCCAATCAAATCTTAGCCTGAGATCGGGAGGGTTCACGGAGCCTTCGAGCCCCAATATAGACAAATTTGGATTTTCTTTAATTTCACAGCAACTAACAAACGGATTTAAACCAAATAACAAAAAGGGCTCCTTCTGGACCAAGAGCTACATTTCTGCCAAATTTGGTGTAATTCCGTCCAGTAATTTGGGTGCTAACGCTGTTCAAAATCCCTATGGGAAAATGAAAGGGGAAAACAAGTTTTGGGACACCCCCTTTTCTCACCCCCCGCTTGGCGGATCATCCCGAAACTTTCCAGACAGCAGTTGAAATGAGCATCATATTTTCTTGTAAAATGTCATGAAGATGCATCAAACAGCCCCAAAGTTATTAATAAAACAAAAAATGCTTTTTCTATAGAAACTAGATCCTGACTATAACTACCTTGCCACTAGGTTTTATATATACATATATATATTACCTAGTGGCGATTGCCACTAGGTAGTTATAGTTAGTTATAGTTAGGACCTAGTTTCTATAGAAAAAGCAATTTTTAATTGCCTATATCTGTGGCATTGATTGACAAATCTTCACAAAATGTTCCAAAAAAATATGACGCTCATGTCAGCTGCTGTCAAGAATGTTTCGGGGTGATCCGTCAAGCAGGAGCCGAGAAAAAGGAGGGGTCCCAAAACATATTTTCTCCATGTTAATTTCCATAGGGATTTTAACAGGAATAGTGGCCGAACCGGTAAATGGATTTACACCACATTTGGCAGAAAACTAGCTCTTGGTGAAGAAAGCAACCTTTTTGTGATTTGGTGTAAATCTGTTCAGTAGTTTTTGAAATAATAAAGAACATTCAAGTTTATATATCTAGGGACACGGATCCTCCTCGGATTGGCAAATCCACGCGCCAACAGCAACGTCGCAATTGGCTGGCCTTAAACTGAGAGGAAAGTAGTGGCTGCCATTTTGTTCATTGGGTCTGGGTTCCCAGTGGGGAAAATAAAGATAAAAAGTAATAGAGGGGGTCAGGTAGCAGTACCCTGACCCCATTGGATTAATGGAGGGGTCTGTGAGGGACCCCTCATGGGCAAGAAATTGTCCAAAAAACTTATTTTTTTAACCACGCAAGGAGCCGTGGATCCTCCCCGCATTCTAGTAGATTTGGGTAGATTCAGAGTGGATTTGGGGATCCAGATCGTTTGTCAGAAGGACTCACCTTTCAAGAATACTTACATTCAGTTTGTGTATTGGGAGCAGGGTGCTGGTAAGAATGATATGTTAAAAACCATAAGACCGGGAGAAGCACATATATTTTTCTAAAAGATGAACCAGCATCGATCCACAGTGTCACATCATAGGAGTCCGAGAAACATACATCTGTTCTACCCTCGAAGCAGGTCCTGTCACAGATGTTGATTAGGGGTAGCTATGGGGTATATGCTTTTTGGCACCCCTGATGCTACTCTAGACAATTATGCTCTTGCGGGCCATGATAGTCGCATCTGAGGCATGATGTAAATAGTGCTCAAGGAGCCCCTGTTTTCTTCCTGTTTCACTTTTTTGTCTGCCCTTTTGTCCCTAATAACAAATAGGAGGATGTTGATAGATCAAACATGTGCCAAGGTGTGAAACCTGTGATGTCATTGGGGTCACAGGATATAGGATGACACTTCGTCCACACATGCCATTTAGATAAATCAACATCTATGGTTTCTGGAGGCAGAATATGTCAGAATAAAAACATGGCACTCATTTAATTACTCTTTCAATCAGAAACTTTTGTGCTGCTAAATCAGAGCCGAAGTGGGAACCGTAAGTATCCCTGACAAATGTAATCAGACCAGCCTTCATACTGCCCTCATTCCAGTACTTATATGGTAAAGACTCTTCAAAATTTTAAATGGAGTATTTATTTATGGTGAGAACGTTGCAACACATTTCAGTTTAGTATATTAAATTAAACTACTACATTGGGTGACAATTGTTAGAAGTGATTCTAATCACGAACTTAAAAACATTTATGTTGCCACTGACCTGACAATGATGCTGTTAGTGAATCAAGAGGAAAGTCAATTGCCTTTGAGACTTTCCTGTGACTTAGGGTGTTACTATTGATTGAGTAATATTATAGTCTTTTGTTTTGTGTAGCACACACCCTGAACTGGTGTATTTCAAGGTGTTCTCATGATGAAGGAAAGGGATGCACTGTAAAAAAAGTAACTACATAGGATCACACAATGTGGTCAAGTGGAAGCTGGGATTCATGTAAGGTTCCCTAGTGTAACATTGGACAGTTCGACCACTACATGGTTATCTCTTTCCCTCTCCCAGTTTTGATCAAAGCTTAATGCTTTGCGTTTTTTTGTTTGAGGTGCTAGGAGCATTGTGTTAAATAAATACGGGTTGTGCATGTATGGTGCAAAGATTGATGGTGGTAGTGTTTGGGGAGGGTAATGCTTTAATTCAGAAGCTAAAATGAAAACCAGCGCACATACCCTTAGTCTGTGAATTGAGACCATTTGCTCTACATAGCTAAAAGTCTATTCATTGCAATTAATTATTGAGTTGAATCATTCACCTACTCCTCACCCATAAAGCCATCAGCTATATGTGACCCTTACATCAATGACAACAGAGTTTGACCGAACATAGTTCCAGTTATTCGATAGTCAGAGGATGTTAATTGCATCCATTTGAGCAAGAAACACATGCGGGTCAATACCACATGTCATTTGCAATAGTTTCATGCTAGTTGCCTGGAAAATAGCTAAACATGTACCTAATGCATTCTCTACTCATCAAGTCCCAGGTATATATATGGTGGAGGGTCTCCAGTGTCCCAGACCATCTCTAATAGAATGCCCCATGTCAGTTGGGCCAGGGTGCCCCTGTCTACTTTAAATAATGCTGCCAGTCTATCAACTTCCACCTTTACCCAATTTGACAATTCTGACTTTCAAATGGTAACACTAGGGACCCGTATTGAACACCACTTCATTGCCATCAATCTTTGAGCTGTTAATAGTGCTAAGTTAGCTAATTTACTTGGTGATTTGTCAGATTTGAATCTTGGAAGTCTCCTGACAAACATGGTCCCGGGGAATACAAATAACCCCTGCCTGATAGGGAGGGGATATTTTCCGTAACCCTCCACCAAAACCACTTCTCAAGGATCAGAAAGTCCCATAACAAGTTGATGTTATTTTGATTTGTGTAGTGCACTAATCACCCGAGAGGGTATCCAGGTGCTTGGGCAAGTGTGTAGGTGTGAGGTGCCCATGGTGCATACTGGAAGAGCCAGGTCCCCAGCTTCTTGCGGAACTCAAGAAGTGAGGAGGAAGATCTGATGTGTTCAGGGAGATCATTCTATGTCTTGGGTGCGATGTAGGAGAATGAGCACCCTCCAGTTGTGCTTTTGTGGATGTGGGAAATGTGTGCTTCTGACAGTGAGACAGAGCATAGATGTCTGATGGGTTGATAAAAGTATATGTGGCTGTTCAGGTATACTGGTCTAGTGTGGTGTAGGGCTTTGTATGTGTGCATGAGAAGTTTGAATTTGCTGCACTTGTGAAAAGGGAGTCATTGAAGCTTCTAGGGGTGTGGTGTGATGTGGGTGCAGTGTGGGAGGTTAAGTATGGGTCTTTAAGCAGTGTTCTGGATGGTCTAGAGTCCATTTAGGAGTTGTTTGGTAATTCCAGCTTAGAGAGTGTTGCCGTAGTCTAGCATGCTGGTGATGAGTGCTTGGGTGATGGTCCTTCTGGTGTTCTGAGGCAACCATTTGAAGATCTTTTGTAGCATGCACAGGATGTGGAAGCAGGAGGTGCACACTGTGTTGACTTGAGCCCTCATGTTGAGCTTGTCACCTAAGATGATCCCTAGATTTCATGCGTGGTCTGTCGGTGTTGGTTTTAACTTCAATGACCACCGGGTGGAGTCCCATGGGGAGGTCTATTTGCCAAAGACCAGTTTTTCTGTTTGGTGGAGTTAGCTACATGCAGTTGATTCGCACCCAGCCTGCTACCATGGTTATGCAGTTGGTGAAGTTGAACCTGGTGGTGGTTGTCTTGTCTGTCAGGGAGAGGATGATTTGGGTCTCATCGGCATAGGAGATAGTGGCGATGTCTTGAAATCGGATTATGTTGACGAGCGTTGTCATGCATATGTTTAAAAGGGTGGGGCTGAGGGACTATCCCCGGGGGAATCTACATATCAATCTGTTGGTGTCTTGTGTAAAGGGTGACAGCCTGACCCTTTGTATTCTTCACGTGAGGAAGGGACAGATCCATTTGAGAGGGGGTCCTGGTATGCCAATCCTGTAGAGTCTTCTGATTAGTGTGTTATGGGAGACAGTGTTGAAGGCCGCAGAGAAATTGTGCAGGATGAGGGCAGTTGTTTCTCCTCGGTCTAGGATGATTTAATTTAAATGTCATTGGTGGTTGCATTGAGTGCTGTTTCAGTGCTGTGGTTCTATCTGAATCCTGATTTAGTGTGTCTAGAAGATGGTGAAGTTTGAGGTGGGTTGCGAGTTGCTTGTTGATGGCCATCTCAATCACTTTGGCTGGGTAGTGGAGCAGCGATATGGGTCGGAAGTTGCTTAACTGATTTGGGTCAGCTGTGGGCTTCTTGAGGATGGCATTGATTTCTGCAAGTTTTCATTCTTCTGGAAAAGTGTCGGACATGATGAAGGAGTTAATTATGTGGGCTAGGGTGGTGCTGATTGATGATGTTACCAGGTAGTGGATATTGTGGGGGCAAGGGTCTGTTGGGGCCGCTGGTTGGTATGCATGATTGCCACTGTGTCATTTCTGGTAAGGGTTGTCCATTCGGTCAGTTGGCTGTCTTTGTTGTTGGTGGGTAGGTTAGAAACAAGTTCTCTGGGGTTGGATTTTTTGCAAGGTTGCTGTAAATGTTTGCAATTTTGCTGTGGAAGAAGTTGGATAGGTTGTCATAGAGTTGTTAAGAGGCAATGATGTTGTTGACAGTGGTCAAGGGAGAGGTGAAATCCTTAACAATCAAGAAAATCTCCTTCAGCTGTTGGAGCTTCTTTCTATGCAGTCCACTAGTGCTTTTTTCTTGCTGTCTTCTATTTGCTGGTGATAGCGTGTGATACAGCCTTGTAAAAACATGCCTAGTAAAGGCATGTGTGGAAACGGCATGCAAAATGGCATGCATGGTTCTATCATACCACCCCCCCCACCTGCCCTGAGGCCCAAAACTACTCCCACCCCAATACCAAAACTACCCCGATCACCCACCTGCCCTGAGCCCTAAAACAAACTATCCCAACCCCCTACCCTATAAACTAAAGTACCCCGACCCCCTCACGCGCACTAAACCTAAAAAAAACTACCGACCTCCCATCCCTACCCCATAAAAGTAAACTACCCTGACACCCCAACCCGCCCTAAGCCCTAAAAAAACTATCCCGACTCCCCTACCCCTAAAAGGTAAACTACCCCGACCCACCACTCATAAAAACGAAACTATCCCAACATCCACCCTGAGCCCTAAAACCTTCCCCCAATAAGTGAACTACCCCGAACCCCCCACTCACCCTAAGCCCTAAAAAAGGATGATCCCGACCCCACCACCTCAGCCCATAAAAACTAAAGTACCCCAACCACTCCATCCACTCTGAGCCATAAAGAAATACTCAACCCCCACCCCTACACCTAAAAACTAAAGCTAAAGTACCCCACCACCACAACCCACCCTAAGCCCTAAATCCACCCCACTGCTAAAAGCTACCCACCAACCCTGCCCCAAATCTCACTTACCTCACCGCTTCCTCTCCCGATCCTTCCTCCTCTTCATTCCTCTCTCTTCCTTAAACCTTTCCCATCCCTTTAAAAGTAAACTACCTCACTCCCACCCTAAATAAAAAATATACCCAAACCCCCAATTCCCTACTCCCGCCCCTAAAAATAAAACTACTCAAACGCCCACCCCTGCCCCATAAAAGTAAACTACCTCGACACCCCCACCCACCCTGAGCCCTAAAAAAAACCTATCCCGACCCCCCTACGCCTAAAAAGTAAACTACCCCGACCCCCACACCTACCATGAGCCCTAAAACCTTTCACCCTAACAAGTAAACTATCCCGACCACACCAGCCCCTAAAAACTAAATTACCCCGGACCCCCCATCCACCCTGAGCCATACAAAAAATACCCTGACCCCCCCATCCCTGACCCTAAAAACTAAACCTAAAGTACCCAGACACCCTCACCCACCCTAAGCCCTAAATCCATCCCACTGCTAAAAACTACCCACCAACCCTGCCCCAAACCCTCTTCTCTCCTCCCTCCTCCCTCCCTTCCTTAAACCTTTCCCACCCCTTTAAAAATGAACTGCCCCACCCCACCCTAAATAAAAAATATACCCAAGCCCCCCACTCCCTAAAAAAATAAAATAGCCCAACCCCACACCCTAAGCCCTTAAAAAAATACCCAAGCCCCCACCCTGCCACTTTAAAAAAAATAGCCTGCCCCAACAAACCACCCACCCCAAACCCTTAATCCACCTCCCTACCCCTGCCCCAGCCCCAATTACCTCACTGCATCCTCTCCCGAACAAAGCATGGCTTTTTCTGTGCCTTAACCACACATAGGTGAAGTTCAGCACAAATGCGTGGTTAAGGCACAGAAAAAGCCATGCTTTGTTTAGGCAAGCGTGGTTACGCTTGCATGGGAAACGTCTGCGTTGTTTACAACGCATGGTTGAGGACATTTCCCCTCAACTTCAGTTGCTCACTGCTCCACTGGCTGTTGACAGGCAACCTAAAATTTTGGGGTGACTAGTGAGGTTGATCCCTTACTGCATTTTGGTTCCTGTGGTCTGGGG
Organism: Pleurodeles waltl; assembly: GCF_031143425.1. Lineage (NCBI taxonomy): Eukaryota > Metazoa > Chordata > Amphibia > Caudata > Salamandridae > Pleurodeles > Pleurodeles waltl. The sequence goes on from NC_090446.1 coordinate 483,800,493, forward strand.
ACCCCTAGGGGTCTGCTACCCCTGCTAAGGAGGCCACAACTGCTTAATAGATGTAATAATATTAGCAGAATCAAATTGTAATTTTTAAAATTGAAACATTTAGTATATGTAAGGAATTTGAAATTGGTGGCTAAAAATCAGGTTGGCATCCTTAGACTGATTCATGGGAACAGTACATCAGAGAAAATCGTGGGTGGACGATTGCTGGCTTCAATTGAATTTAGAAATCGCCAACCTTCCCATTAAAACTGAATATGTTTTTTAATATTTGTTTGTGAATTAAGTAAAATATTTAATCACTTGTGTATTTGTTTGATGACTGCTTGTTTCTGTATTTTTGTATATTTTTTTGCAGTTCTAATCATCGAAATTGTTTAAGCATAGATCCCCCGGCTTCCAGTAATGACCTAGTGCGGTCCCTGGATCCCAATAATGAGTCCGTGAGGATCCCCAGATTTCAGAAATGATTAAGTGGGTGGTACACAGAAGTGAAAAGGCTAAGAAACACTGTCTGTCTTACAGCTTTCACTCAGCTGCAAGTTGGCTAAAACATAGAACAATACTAGAAGGAAGTTAATGAAAAGGTAATGGGTTTGTTTATTATCACACTTAAAGAAGGGCAGACTTTAACCAACAGGTCCAGAATACTGTACAGTCAAAAGCAGCCCAGCAAAATGCAAGGCTGAGCAGCAAACAGGACATAGGTCAATAAGGCATTAAGGGTCATAGTAGCATTTCCCAATTAGAGGAAGCTTGATACCAGACACTTATACAGTACAAGGTAGAGCTATAAACAGAACTTGGCAGGAAGAGCATCATCAGGCGCAAATAAATTAGTACAGAGACATTGAACAGTGAAGGCAAAATACTGAACCAGCCATGCAAGGACTTCACCAGCAGAAACAAGCACGTGTACCATGAGGATTAAAGAGACATTTTGAGAAGATAATTGTGAGATGGAAGAGCCTGGTGTAAAAGAAAGCAAAGTAGATAAAGGAAGGAATAATACCTTAATAGAAAATAGACAATATAACTTTCAGGGCAGAGTGATAAACATTGAGAGAGGAGAGAGTGAAGGAGCGAGAGAGGAAAGTGACAGCACACTTAGCCTACCTAGGAGTTAGAACACAGAGCAGGAAGCTCACTGAAATGGCAAGCATGAGTCTTTAGAGGGGATACACGTTCTTAAGAAGAGATGTAAATATCTGAAAAGAAGGAGTATTCTTGAGGTGAAGGGGAAGGGCGTTTCAGATTCTGAGAGCATTGTCAGAAAATGATATGTGGAGCATGGACCTCTTCTTGACATGTAGAGTAGAGAGATATATTCTGCCCTTAAAGCTTAGAGTGTGAGAGCCTTCTGCTGTGAATAGCTTTTAGAAGACACATGTGGGAATGTGGAGGTTTGGAGCTCTGTAAATGAGGTAAGGAGGTCTCATGGAGCAGCATGCCTCGATTGGAGCCATTTTAGGGGGGAAATGTGGTCCAGTTGCTTAGTGTTTGTAGGCACCCTTGGAAAAGAATAAAGAACAGCTATAAGTGTGGAGAGATTGTGTTGTAGAAGGCCGGTATCACTGTCTCACCATATATGCTGAAAATACTTTTTGGTTCTGTCTCACTGCATCACTACCCTGAACCCATGGTATTTCAGTCCTTGTGTCTTAACGTGTCACTGAAAGTATAGTAAAACAAAAGTGTCCCCAGACATATGCACTCTCCTACCAGTAATACTGCAGGGGCAGAAGAACACTCCAAGCCGTTCTACCCTCTCTTACTATATCACTGCAAAAATGAAGATCACCCCAGGATAGATCTATTCTTCTCTCTCACTGACTGTTGAAGAAAGCACTCTCTGATATTTCACCTCTTCTCTCTCTTCCCCACTGCTTGCATGAAGCATCTCCCAGTATTATTCTGTCTCGTATGGAGGCCACAGTAAGTTTTGTTCCAGTATTTGCATCACAGCTCAGAACAGATGGCTGTCGTTGAGTTCCAATTTATGTATCTATTAAAAGACCCTCCTGCTGCCAGAAGATAATATGCAATAACTGGAGAGGCATAAAACATAGGGTCCTCATTCAGCATATAACTGTATGTAACAGGGTTCTCTACAACAGAACGACTGTAAGGAAGGACATTTTTCACCTGAGCGACTTTAGGAGATCTGCGATCCTGAGTGACAGTAAGTGGACTCTGCGTACATGAACGACTGTAAGATCAGTGGAAGCTGGTGATCTTTGAAAGTGATGAGGCGTAATACTTGCCAGGAGTTCACCCCTTTGTTTCAAAATATGCTTTATGTTAAGAATTACCTTCATTTTGCCAATGACAGCATTTTGTTTTGGATAGCCCCTTATGACAAGCACTATATAGAATATTCCAGTACCAAACTTATGCTATTGATACTGCTCATACACCATGGGTGACCTGTATGTCAAAAATGACATCGAATATTTTAGAGCCAACATTTTATCATCATTTGCTTGCCCCAACCTGACCCCTCAACTCCAATTGTCCATGTCTGCCCTCTCTGAGACAAAGCATTACCTCCACAATGCCAGCGCCAGCATTTGCCATAGATGTCCCCTTAAGTCAGATATTACTTCCAGTAGTTCATCACCAAATTTTGCTTTGGATGCCCTCACTAATACCAAGAATTACTTCCAAAGATCCAGTGTCAGAATTTTGCCATATGTGCACTCATGCCAAGAATTTCCTCCAGTATGCAAGCACCATCCTTTTCTCACAAGGGCTGCATCTCATGAATTACTTCTTTTATGCCAGGGCCTGAATTTTGCCATGGGTGCACCTACTTATGCCAAGAAGCATCTAGAATGTGCCAGTAGCTGCGTGGCAGCATGTTAGCTTGGGTGCTGCCATATGCTCAGAATTATATTGAGTGTTTACAATCATAAAGCAAGCAAACAAACACATTCTTAAGTCACTCACTCTCTCACTCTTTCACTCATACTCACTCCCTCTCAAGTTCACTCTCTTTCCCCTTACTCACTCTTACTAAGCCTCTCACTTACTGATTTTCACTTATACTCATCACCATTTACCATGACTCACAATTGTACTCATACTCAACGGTTCTAGCTCTCACCTGTAAACAGAAAAATACACTCATCCTTTCACACTGGGTCTTGGTGCAGTTGCACCTGTTGTCCCACTGATAGCTATACCACTGACTCACTTCCTCTCATGTCCTTTAATCACTCACTTTTTTATGCACTCAGTCCTTCACTTACTCTCTTGCACTCACTACTGCTTATTTATACACTCTCTCAAACTCAGATTCTCACTCACTTTCACTCTTAAAATCACACACACACTCTTAATCTCACTTTCAATCTCTTAGAAGCACATTTGCAAAACACATACACGCATGCACAGAGAAACATTATTTTTACTTACCTTGTGTCCTGTGCTGGTAACTTGGAGGTTCATTGGCAGAAACAGAGCAAGAATCTGGCACATGGACATTGGTACCAACAAGCCATGTTTCCTAACGAGGAGCCAGATGGAGCAGCAAGGCCAAATTTAAAAAGGGGAAGACCCAACTCAAGCCCCCTCCCAGATTCTCGATAGGACTGGAAGCACAGCCCTGGAAGAAACTAAGAGGGTGCTGTAGGCTCAGCTCCTGCTGCTTTGTGTGGCTTGTTATTTGCCTTAGGGATGTGCGAATGTGCTCCCGGACAGGCCAATTTTAGAAGATCTACTGTGCTGTCTGAGGCATGTGCAGTGTATCTGCTAAATAAATTGGACTGTGCCTGTGTGAGGAGATCATAGTTGAACTATGCCCCTCACTTGGGCAATCCATCTACAGAGAGCTGTCTTTTTATACAACACTATTTAGATGGGTCATCGCTCAACGCTCTCCTCTCCCTCCTAGGTTGACCACCCGTCCATAAATTTCACGGACTGTGAGATGAAAGGCTTAACAGACAGCATTAGTTTAGCCTTTCACCAAAAGGACAACGGAGGCAGGGCAAAATTACGGGCAGATCAAGGGGGTCTCCTGTGCTCTGAAGGAGGGAGGGGCAGACAGATAAGAAAAGGCCTTCTTGCCAGGGTGTCTCCTTCCCTAAAGAAATGCAAATGTGGGCAACTGGTAAATCTGCAAATGCAAAGGAGCTTGAAACCCTGCATTGACTTTAATAAAAGGAGTCACTTGAAGCTCTCTGATGGCAAAGATATTTTCTTTTAGAGAGGTACTGTAATGGTGTTCCAAGGTGAGCTGTGGAGTGTGTGGTTTTAATGGAATGTTATAAAAAATGTACTAGGCATAAACTGTATATAATTCAAATCTGTATTTGAGAAGCGCTTTTTTTAATTTAACCGAAATGTATTTGCGCATTTTGTAGCAGCCTATATTATGATGTAATTGTTTATATAGCACTTACTACCCCTGATGAGGCATCAAATGCATGTTTATAATAAGGACATTCACAGTTCTTTAAGGGAGCTCGGTACCGCATAATACCAACAAACATTGGCAAAGCCAATAGGTCTCGTCTGCATAAGAGTTATTGGCTTTGCCAATGTGTTTTAGCCATGTTATACACCATAGTGGCTGCTGTTCAGCATGGCTAAAAGTTAGCGGGATTGTGGTGTGGAGTGGAGTAGAGTGGCGTAGAGCCCAGTGGTGGAGAGTACAGTGCAGTGGGGAGAGTGCACATGCGTAGAGTACAGCGGTTTAGAGTGCAGTGGCATACTGTGACGTGGGACATAGTAGAGTGGCATAGAGTGCAGTGGAGTAGAGTGGCATACAATAGAGTGGCAGAGAGTGCAGTAGTGTAGAGTGGTGCAGTGGCATAGGGTGCAGAGTAGACTCGCATGGCAGAGAGTGCAGTGGCGCAGTGTAGAGTGGTGCAGTGCAGAGTAGAGTATGATGCTGTAGAGTGAGGTTCCGTAGAGTGGAGTAATGCAGAGTAAAGTGGCATAGAGTGCAGAGGCATAGATTGCAGTGGCTTAAAAGGCAGTAGTACAGATAGATTGGTGTACGGTACAGTGGCAGAAAGTGCAATGTTGCAGAGTAGAGTGTCAGTGCAGTGATGTAGAGCGGAGCAGAGTGGCACAGAGAGCAGTGGCATAGAGTACAGTGTTACAGAGTAAAGTGCACAAGCATAGAGTGTATTAGCTTAGAGTGCAGTGGCGTACAGTGCAGTGTTGCAGAGTGGCACAGAGTGGAGTTGTGCGGACTAGATTGGTGTTGCCTTGACTGGTGTGGTATAGCGTGCAGAGGAGCAGAGTGCAGTGGTGTATAGAGGTGTAAAGTGTATTGGCACAGAGTAGAGTGGTACACAGTAGGATAGAGTAAAGGGGCATAGTGTGAAGTAGCATAGAGTGCAGTGGCAAAATGTGGAGTGGTTCAGAATGGAGAAGAGTGCAGTGCAGTGCAGTGGCATGGAGTGGTGTAAAGTAGAGTGATACAGAGGAGGGTGCAGTGGTGTGGAGTGGTGCAGAGCAGCGTGCAGTGGAGTATGCATGGTGTGGTAACACACTGCCATTATAGACAACACATTTTTTATTGAAATTACCATTCCATTTGTACAGACATACCGTTTTTCAAATCAAACTATACTGTGCACAGACGATGATGTGTGGAAATTGCATCACCTAATGCAATGATTTGTTTTAATCATATAAAGGTATTTGTTTCCAGCACAGTTCAGAATTACCAAAATGTGCTTCATTTGTACTCCCAATTCTGATATATTCTGAAGTTTATTTAAATGTTGTCATGTGATGGACAAAACTCTTTCCTAACCCCAGTATCCAGCAAGATTGTTGCATAAATCCTCTTGCTTTGAAGTTGGAGAAAGAAAAGTAAAGACTTAGGGGGTCATTTTGACCTCGGCGGTCTTTTTTAAAGACCGCCGAGGGACCGCCGTGCGGAAGACCGCCAGTGGTGGTGGTTTGTCGCTCGGCCAATTATGACCGTTGGCAGCTCTCCGTCCTTTTACGGACGGAGAGCCGCCAACAGCCATACTGGCGGGAGGCGGGGAAGTGGAGGTTGCTCCACCTCCATCGCCACGCCAACAGAACACCACCCAGCGAACCACATCCTGTGATTCGCCGTGGCGGTGTTCTGTTGGCGGTGTGGTGTCGGCGGAGCTGCCCCCATGGCTCCCGTCCCCTCCCGGAGGATCGTCGGACCAGGTAAGTCGATCGTCCGTGAGGGGAGGGGGGTGGGAGGGTGTTGTGTGTTGTGTGGGTGCATGGGGGTGTGCGTGTGTGTATGTAGACGGGGTGTGTGAGTGCGTGTATGCCTGCGGGGGTGTTGTGTGTATGGGAATGAGTGCGTGTATGTCTGTGGGTATGTCTGTATGGATGTGTGCGTGTATGTTTGAATGTGGGTGTGCGTGTATGACTGTGTGTGTGGATGTAGGCATGTATGTCGGCGTGTGTGCGTGTAAGTATGTAGGTGGTGCCTGTGTGCGTGTCGTGTGGGTATGGGTGAAGTGATGTTGGGGGTTGGGAGGGCGGCCCTGCCACCTTTGGGGGGGTGGCAGGGGTGGTGGGGGGGTAGAGGGGGGAGTCGGGGTGGGGGTGGGGGGTGGGGGAGACCCCTATCAGTGCCAGGGAAGGAATTCCCTGGCACTGATAGTGCTTACTGCCATGGATTTCATGGCGGTTTAAACCGCTGAAAATCCACGGCGGTAAGCCGGGTCCATTACCGCCGGCAGTATAGTGATGGCCGCCGGGCTGGAGACCCAGGTCTCCAGCCCAGCGGGTGGAACGGAGAACCGGCGGATGACCATGGCGGTAACCGCCATGGTCATAATTCCACAAAGTAAGACCGCCAGCCTGTTGGCGGTCTTACCGCCGGTTCTCCGCCTTCCGCCAGGGTCATAATGATCCCCTAAGTTCCCACTGAAGACCGAGCATGACATTTGACTTTGTTCTTTGAATGCACAGCAAATGTGATGAGATTAGAAAAAGATTTACAGGCCTGTTTACAGAAAGGGATCACTCGGAAGCATACTGTGAATAAGGTTTGGGCAAGTGAAGGAACAAACTCAAGCTGCATAGCCTAAAACAAATAAAGCCAGCAAACTGAAAGCAACAAAATGTGAGTTACAAACCACAAGGCCAATGGCAAGCAACAGGCGGAATGCATTCTCAAGGAAGCACTATGAATGTACTTAAAGTGACAGCCGTGGGATACTTTGTGGGGAAAGTCCAGATTTTAGTCCAATCCGCATCTTGCAGAGGTTTGGCCAAAGCAATCACCCAGGTAGTATGACGAGAAGACATGGAGTGGTTTTCATGTTGGAGGAAAGGTCTGTACACCAATTATAACAACAGTTCCTATGGTGTAGAACTTCTGGCACACCTCTTGTAGGGCTAGTGCTAGGTGGCAGACATGAAATAAGGAATTTAATAATTATTTAAGAGGGTTGTAAGTAAGGAATTGACCTGGGTGAAGATGGTAGTCTGCCACAAGGCTTTGGAAAAAAAAACAATTTTAAGATACCCGCAGCATGCCACTGATGGAGTTGCTCTGAGCACAGCCGTCCTGTGCCAGTAGCAAAGGTAGTGCAGGAGCACATGCTAGGGTTTCTTCGTGTCAGTGAGTTTACAGGTTCTAGTAAGCCAAGAGAAAGCTGTGCGTGATAACCCCAGATGGTGATCTGTAGAATGGTCAGCAGAAAACAATGAGCAGTGCATTAAGCCTTCCTTAAAAGTCTTTACTGATAAACCACATCTCATGCAGGGAGGTGGGCAGAAAGCCAGCAAGCCACCCATTGGATCTGTGCAGCTGAATAATAGTGTTCGAAGTCCGGAAGACCTAATCCACCCGCAGTCACAGGTAGCTTTAGAATGGAAAGAGCTACCCGACGGTGCCGTAGCGACCAAATCAGATGTCTGGCATGTCTGAAGAAGGAATGAAGGACGAGCAATGGAAGGTTTGCAAAATAATACTATCATTGGGGTAGCACAACATCTTCACTAGTGCCACGTAGCCCACTACAGAAAGCAAAAGAGAAGACCAAAAAGCAAACTGGGCTTGGAGGGACCGTGACGCTCTGCCGAGATTTCCATCCTGCAACTCAGTGGGAGAATGGTAAATATTAATCACTAGGTATCAAAAGGTAACTGGTTCCCAGTTCAATTTGAGGTCTGATTATATATAAAGGGGAAAACAGTGCCATATGTTAAAGAAACACAAATTACATTTCAAACTTTTTACAGTTTGTTTGTGCAATTAACATCCCAAATATTTTGAAGATTCTATGTATACTTGACACTTAGGGATAACCCAGATCACTACTGGTAGTGTTCGGAAAACATGAACGTCGTTTTCAGGAACACTGTTAATTTGAAGACTAGCAGTTATAACTGGGCTAGTAAGTGTAGGAGGCTGGCCTGATTTGTAGCAGGTACCTTGGGTACTTACACCTTATACCAGGTCCAGTTATCCCTTATTAGTGAACTGTAGTAGTGTTCTAGCAGCTTAGGCTGATAGAGGTAGCTACAGCAGAGCAGCTTAGGCTGAACTAGGAGACATGCAAAGCTCCTGCAATACCACTATTAGTTACACAGTACTTATACACAAGTAAAGACAATACTCAGTTTTACCAAAAATAAAGGTATTTATTTGGGTGACACAGTACCAAAAATATCTTAGAGACAATACTCCTTCTGGAGGTAAGTATTATACACAGTATATACACTAGACACCAAAATTAGACAAGTAAATAGTCACAGAGCAATGTAAACAATAGGAAATGCTATAGATTGCAATAGGAGAAAATAGGTCTAGGGGCAACACAAACCATATACTAAGAAAGTGGAATGTGAATCACAAATTCCCCCCTAGACAAGTATAGTGTGTGCAGAATCGCTGGGAGAGTAAGAATGCAGTGAAGGTAAGTAAATTACCCCACCCCAAAGCCCAGAAAAGCAGAAGTACTGCAAGTTTCCTTAGGACACACTATACCTCGTGATTAGGATTTTGCAGCAGCCAACGAAATCTGCAAAGAACAACTACTGGATTCCTGGACCTGAAGACCTGCAAAGGAAGGGGACCAAGTCCAGAAGTCGAAAGAAGTTCCAGGAAGGACAGGAGCCCCTGCCAACCCGGAAGAAGGTGCAAAAGAAGAGTCCACTGTTAGTCGAAGACTGCAGAATTGCACCTTAGAAAGATGCCAGAGGGTTCCTGCATAATGCAAAGGATGTCCCATGACATGAAGATCGTTGCAGATGTGATTTTGTGTTGGAAGTCTCCAACAAGCCTTGGCTACGACAAAAGTGTGTTTTGCATCAAAATGGCCCTGGATGGACCCTTGGAGGGACCTGGAGGCCTCAACTCTATGTGAGGAGGAAGAGGGGGCTTTCAGCACTTTAGAGAGCCCTCAGGATGCCAGCCAACACCCCAGAGGTCCCAGGAGACGGGGACAAAGGAGGTGCAAAACGTGGTTGATGCAGCACAACAAAGGAAGGTCCCACGCCGCCGGAGAACAACTCAGCAAGTTGAGCATCGCAGGATGGAATGCTGGGGACCTGGGCCAGGCTGTGCACAAAGGAATTTTGCAAATAGTGCACAGAGGCCTCAGGAGGTGAAGAAGACGCAGTACACAGGGTACCATCGCTCTCTGGGAAGGCAAGGTCTTACCTCCTCCAAATTGCGTCAGCAGGACCTCAGGACAGTCTATGTCGATGATGTCCACCCTCTGTGTCCTTAGGAGCATGCTTGTCGCGGTGAGAGGAGTCCCAGGGTACCGGTTGTCGTCTTGGAAGGTGCCTGGTTGGAGCAGGGGAGTGAGCTAGGGTTGCTGAAGAAAAGTGTCTCTTGTAGAAACTTTGTTTCAGTTATACTGTTTCTTGGAGCAGGCTGCAGTTGATCCGAGGTCAGAAGGGTCTGAAGTTGTTGCAGAGGATTCCTGAAGGAAACATGCAAGCAGAATCTGAAGAGAGCCCACAGGAGAGACCCTAAATAGCCCTGAGAGGGGGATTGGCGACCTTATCAGCTAAGGACCTATCAGGAGGGGTCTCTGACATCACCTGCTGGCACTGGCCACTCACAGCCCTCCAGAGTGCCCCCACACCTTGCAAAGCAAGATGGCTGAAGTCTGGGACACACTGGAGGAGCTCTGGGCACCACCCCTTGGGTGGTGATGGGCAGGGGAGTGGTCACTCCCCTTTCCTTTTCCAGTTTCGCGCCAGAGCAGGGGAGAAGGGGTCTCTGAGCTGGTGTAGACTAGTTTATGCAAGGAGGGCACCATCTGTGCCCTTCAAAGCATTTCCAGAGGCTGGGGGAGGCTACCCCTCCCCAACCTGTAACGTCCATTTCCAAAGGGAGAGGGTGTAACACCCTGCTCTCAGAGGAAATGCTTTGTTCTGCCTTCCTGGGACTAGGCTGCCCAGACCCCAGGAGGGCAGAGCCCTGTCTGTGAGGTGTCAGCAACTGTAGCTGCAGTGCAAGCCTCAGAGAGCTGGTTTGGCAGTACTGGGGGACCATGGTGGAGCCCCCAGGATGCATGGAATTGGCTACCCAATACAAGATTTGGAATGGGGGACAACTCCATGATCTTAGGCAGGTTACATGGCCATATTCGGAGTTACCATTGTGAAGCTACATATAGGTATTGACCTATTTGTAGTGCACACGTGTAATGGTGTCCCCGCACTCACAAAGTCAGGGGAAATGGCCCTGGACTATGGGGGGGCACCTTTGCTAGTGCAAGGGTGCCCTCACACTTAGTAACTTTGCACCTAACCTTCAGCAAGTGAAGGTTAGGCATATAGGTGACTTATAAGTTACTTAAGTGCAGTGAAAATGGCTGTGAAATAACATGTGCGTTATTTCATGTAGGCTGCAATGGCATGCCTGTGCAAGGGTTTGTCTGAGCTCCTTATGGGTGGCAAAAGAAATGCTGCAGCCCATATGGATCTCCTGTAACCCCAATGCCCTAGGTACCTAGGTACTATATACTAGGGACTTATAAGGTGGTCCAGTATGCCAATAGAAATTGGTAAATGAAGTCACTGGCCTACAGTGACAAATTCAAAAGCAGAGAGACCATAAGCACAGAGGTTCTGATTAGCAAAGCCTCAGTGACACAGTTGAGCACTACACAGACACACACATTAGGTCATAAACTATGAGCACTGGGGTCCTGGATAGCAGGATCCAAGTGAGACACGCAAAACACACTGACATATAGGTAAAATTGGGGGTAACGTGCCAAGGAAGATGGTACTTTCCTACAGTAAGTGACACCTCCAAGGATGCAGTGCTGCGCCCTGAAGCTCCTGTTAAGGAGCTGCCACTTTGTCAGAGGGCTCTGCATATATGAGCGACAATAACAGGACTCTGCGTAGCTTACTGACTTTGAGAGGATACTGCTTACCTGAGTGACTGTAACCGGGCTCTCCGTATATTAGCGACTATGGCAGGACTCTGCATCCGTAAGCGACTGTAAGAGGGCCCTGCGTACCTAGACGGTTGTAATAGGGCTCCCATACCCGAACACGTGTGTCAGGACACAGTTTATCTGAGTGACAGTCACAGGGCTCTGCTTAGCGACTCTAACAGGGCAGGGCCTTGCGTGCCTGTGCAACTGTAACAGGGCGCCCCATACCTGAGCTGCAGTAATAGGACTCTGTGTCCATGAACAACTGTAAAAAGGGATTCATGCCCGAGTGACTGCAACAGGGCTCTGTATACCTGACGACTGTCAATAGGTACTGCTTATCTGAGCAACTACAACAGGCTCTGCGTACCTAAGTGACTATAGCAGAGCTTTCCATACCTGGGCTATGTAACGGGGCACTGCTCGGCTGAGCAATTCTCACAGGTGCTCTGTGTACTTGAGCGACTGGCACATGACTGTGTACCTTTGCGACTGTAATAGGGCAATGCTTATCTGAGTGACTGTAATAGGGCTCTGTGTACCCGAGTGACTATAACGGGGCTCTGCATATCTGAGTGACTGTAATAGGGCTCTGGGTACCTCCACAGTAGTAGCAGGGCTCTGCATATCTGTGTGACTGCAACAGGGATATGCATACTTGAGCGACTGTAAAAAGAGCAGGGCTGTGCTTGCCTGAGCAACTGTAACAGAGCACTGATTACCCGAGTATATCTCACAGGGGTCTGTATCCCTGAGTGACATTAACAGTATTTTGCGTCGCTAAATAAGTGTAACAAGGTCACTGCTTCCCTGGGCAACTGTAAATGGGTTCTGTGTACCTGCACAACTGTCACAGGGCTCAGTCTGCCTGAGCAAATGTCACAGGCGCTGCTTACCCGAGTGACTGTGACAAGGCTCTGCATTAGTGAATGCCAGTAAACAGGATATGCATACCCGAGAGTCTGTTACAGGGCTCTGCAAGCGTGAGTGCCTGTAAACAGGATATGCATACCCGACAGTCTGTGACAGGGATCTGCATACCTGAGCAATTCAAACGGGGTATGATCAGCTGAGTGATTGCCACAGGGTTATGTATACCTGAGTGACTGTAACAGGACTCTCTGTGCCTGAGCAAAGGTAACAGGGTTCTGTATACCTCGTTGACTGTAATAGAGATATGTTTACATGAAGAGGGATAAAAGGATTCTGCATCCCTCAGTGACTGTCAGAGTACTAAGCATGCCTGCACAACAGAAATAAAGCTCTGTGTACATGAGTGACCGTCACATGGCTCTCCATTCCTAAGCGACTATAACAGGGTACCGCTTACCCGAGTGACTGTGAAAGGGTTTTACATGTGTACGAAATGGTGACGGGGCTCTGCATGTCTGAACATCTCTACCTGAGTGACTGCCACAAGAACTGCTTACCTAAGCGACTGCAATTCAGCTCTGCGTACCTGGGCGAATATAACATGGGCTCTGCATATCTGAGTGACTGTCACAGGGCTCCGTGTACCTGAGCGTCTGCAACAGGGCACTGTTTACCTAAACAACTGTAATGAGGCTCTCATTATCTGTGGGACTGTAACAGGGCACGGTGTATCCCAGCGAGTGTAAGAGGGCACTGTGTACCTGAGGACCTGCAACAGCCCTCTGTGAACTTAAGCGACTGTCACAGTGATCTCCATTCGAGAGCCTGTGTACTTTAGTGACTGGGAAAGGGCTCTGCGTACCTGAACGACTTTATAAGGTTACTGTGCATTTCAGTGACTGGAACAGAATTATGTAACCTGAGCAACTGTAACGGGGCTCTGCGAAAAAAAACTAAACATAACAGCACTCTCTGTAACAGCATGGATGTAATAAGCCACTCAGGACCCGAATGCCTGTAGAAGGGTTCTGCATAACTGAGCGACTGTGGCAGGGCTCTCTGTACCCGAGTGCCTGTGCCGAGCTCTCTCTCGGGTAGGGGGGCGGTGGGTGCCTCACTGCAGAAGGACTTTCCTTTTGTAACAGCAGCGTGGTGCTACATCACAGATTGCAGAAGGTCTCGCTAGACCCGACGCTACTACTGTCTTCTTTCTATGCCCATTGCAGAGTTGTCTATCAGTTAACGCAGCAGGTCTCTTCTTCCCAGCATGGTGCTGGTAACTGACGTAAGGCTCTGTATGATGACGGACTGTGGCAGATCGTTCTATTAGTACCTGTAACAGGGGTTCATATAAAAGACAGCACCGGTGCCCTCTAAGAGGCGTCAGTGGGGTCCTCGACAAGTGATAGCAGAGCTCTATATGAGTAGGGGGACTACTTGTCCGTAGGTCACACGTGCTGCCTGTACTTTCGGCCTGAGGCCCATTGTCCAGTATTGATCTCACAACGGTCAGCGTTTCTCCATAATTTCAGCACAGTTACATTTACAGCTTCCTGGCATTTTATGCCGCTGACAGGTACGTGATGTAATTTTAACCTGCTTCAAAAGCGATATCAGAAATGGCTTCCAGTGCAGTGTCAAATATTATTGAGCAATGAATCGAACAGAGATATTTTTAACATAACACAATAACATATCGGAAATTTGAAAAGCTCTAGACTGTTGCTTGTCCTGCTTTTTATGGCTTTTATTATTATGGTTTTACAATTTATTTCCTATCTTTATTGTTTTCCTTTTGTAATTTAGCACTAAGATGTTTACTTACTTTGCAGGTTTCCACTTAACTCGAGCACATTGATGTTTCTAACTTTCTATTCAATTATTAGGCGTTGTGGATAGATGAACAGGGGGATTGATGGATGGATAAACAGAGGAATAGATGGATGAGTAGGAGGCTGGTTTTGATGGATAGATGCATTTTCATATAAGGAGGCGACTGTTACCCATATAAATACCAGAAAAGTCTGTGAGAAATACCGGAGGTAGTTTTAAAGCCTTAAAGGTACTCATTCAGACATACACACATGCTCTCTAGGTTTCATCACAATGCTGATTTTTATTGGCGTGGTCGGGTGCGGCCCAGGCAGGTTCGGTTGCGGCACCTCCGTTCGTGCCTTACTGAGCCTTCCTGACCACACCCTGTTTATTTATACTCAGGCCCCTGACCTCGGGGCAAACCACAGCACACCTAAACACGGGTGTGGCCAAACGACTGTACATGGGCGCGCCCGAGGGAAACATTCCGGGCTGCACCCCACTGTTGTTGGTGGTGTCCAGTGTCCGGTTGCGTCACAGACCTGCGACACCACATTCCTCCAAAAATCACAATAAAAAAACCAAGTAGAACAAAAAGTCATCTCACCCGTCCCACAGGTGGTCGCACAATCTGGTGGATGGAATGGGGTTGTTGTGCAGGTTGTACCTGGTGACGTCTGACCTCCCTTGGACCAAACTCGGGTCAGGGCCGTGGCTTGAGGGTTCACTCTGGGTCACACCTGGCATGTCTTCCTGTGATCCGCCAGAACACAGTTTACTGTCATTGTCTTCGTTGGGTAATGCCATCGCGTCATCATCATAGGGGCTGCAGAGCTCACTCAGAGTGTTGTTGTCCGGGGGATAAAACCTCTTGAACAGGGAAGCGTTTCAGGTGATGATATTCTCTCCGCGTGGTGCTACTACTGCTGACCCGTTTCAACGGATGATCGTCCACGGAGTGGTGCCAAAGGGAATGCAGAACTTGCTTCCGGATGATACTTCTTTCAGCAGGACTTTGTCCCCCACCTCCAGGTTGGACGATACCGCTCGCCTCTTCAGGCTGGCACGCTGGCTCGTGGCTATCCGGCGTTCCTGAGCCTGGTCTCGATTAATGGCTGGAGGTGTCTATGAGTGGTGGTGTGGGATTGAGTCAACTGTAGCTCTCCCAAATGGGACATGCCCAGGTGCTCTGTTGGTCGTCGAATGAGGTGTCTGGCAGTAGTTTCGCAAGAACGAGTAGATGGCATAGTCACTCGTCTGGTCGCTGGCATGGGCGATGCGAATCACTTTGTTCAACGTTCTCATGAACCTTTCGACTTCCCCATTGGCTTGAGGCCATCTTGGTGTTATCCGCCGATGTCGAGTGCCTGTGGTGCCTAGATATTCCGCTAACTCCCTACTTTGGAATGGCGGGCCATTGTCTGTCTTTATTTCCGATATTAGGCCGTGAGTGGCTATTGCCTTCTCCAGGTCTGATATGACTACGTCTGCCGTGAGGGCCGGGATGATCTCTACCTCAGGGTATTTGGAGAAGTTGCCTATGAGGACCATGGTGTGGTGGTCATTGGGGAGGCTTCCAAAATCTAGACTCGCAGATGCCCAGGGTCCTTCAGGGCTAGGCTCAGTCTCTAAGGGGATTGGCCTGGTTGTGTCTCCGGTGGCTTGACAGCATACACACGACTTCACCATGTTTTCGACTTGTTCATCTATGAGGGAAAACCATACTTTCGTCCTTAGGTGGCTTTTTGTCTTTACCACTCCTTGATGACTGTTCAAGCTGCACAACACTGGTGGTGAGGGATGATGGTATGACCAGCCTGCACACTCTCAGTACACACCCCTCTGTATCCACCATGAGCTCTTCTCGCACATGATATAGGCTTCCTAATACGCGTCGCGTGTCTGAGCTCAACAGGAGTAGTTGTTTCTTTATGACATGTCACCGGTTGGTCTGTATTGCTGTCAAAACTTTCTGCAGGCATTCATCATCTTTGGTTGCTTGAACAATTTCACTCATCAATATGGGTAGGGGTCGGGATAGATCAGCAACGTACCGGACATACTCTTCTGTTACCAGTGCGTCGTGGACTTCTACATCTGAGGCTGCTCGGGGATGTCTGATGTCTGGAGAGGTAGTCAGCAGGGTTCTCAGATCCCGGCCGGTATTCTAGTTGACACCTGTAGTCTTGTAATTGAAGCATCCATGTCTCTATTCTGGGCGGAGGCTATGAGGCTGTGCCATTGAACAGAGGGAGTAGTGGCTCATGGTCGGTGGTCACTGTACAAGGGCATCCATAGACGTAGATATGATAGTGCTTACAGCCCCAATGTGCGGCTATCGCCTCTTTCTCTATATGAGAATATCTTTGGTTTCAGTGAGTGACCTGCTGGCATACGCTACCGGGACCATATCCCTTCCCCTTGTTCTTGCAACAATACATCTCCAAGTCCTTTTGATCCTGCATCTACAGCGACTTTAGTGTTCTTTTTTGGGTAAAAATATTTCAGTGTGGTCTCGCTGGATAGTGCTTCCTTGATGGCTTCAAACGCGACTTGCACTGCAGGGCCGCAAATCCATTTCTCTGAGGTTTTCGTTAAGTTTCAGAGGGGCTGGGTGAGAGTAGATAGGTCTTTGATAAACCGGCCACAGTAATTAACCAGGCCCAGGAAGCTCCAGATTTCTGTCACACTCATGGGAGGGGGTGCATTCTTGACGTCACTCACTTTGGCTGCATCCGATGCAACACCGCTAGCTGAGAACACGTACCCAAAAAACTGTATCTTGTCCTTTAGGAACTTCATTTCCTGCGATGTAAGGTGAGTCCTGATTCTTGGATTCGTTGGAGCACGTTCCGAAGGCGTGAGTGGTGCTCTGCGATAGTGGGCGCGGGAATGAGAATGTCATCACTGACATTTATTGTCCCAGGTAGATCAGCCAGTAGCTCCTGTATGACATTCTGGAAAACCTCCGCGGCGCTGGAGATCCCGAAGTTTAGGCGCTTATATCTCCTTAGTCCTACATGTGTGGAGATTGTCGTTATGTAGCGTGACTCTTTCTCCAACACCAGTTGATGATATCCGGACCGAAGGTCTAACTTGGAGAACCAACAGGATCCGCTAAGTTCTCCCAGAATGTCGTCGATTCGGAAGGCGCATGTCCACACAGATGTGGACCTCTCTGGGTTGTTTGGGTTTGCGCGCTACCACAATGGGGGAGACCCACGGTGTGGGTCCGGATACCCTCTCGATAATGCCTGCTTTCTCGAGATGGCCCAGCTCTTTCTCCACCTGTGGCCTGAGATGAAACGCGACGCGTCAGTGGCAGAGAGCGGCCAGCTGCACGGTCTTGTCAATGTGGAGTTTTATCTCTCGGCTGCGTAGGCATCCGATTCCTTCAAACACTCCCTGGTATCTTGCCAACAGTTCTGTTATGGATTCCTGGTGGATGCTGAAGGTGAACATGACCACTCCTAGGTCTTCAGCATTCCCTGCCCTTCTTCGGTCACGTAAACTTTTGCTGGAATGGTTTTGATCCATGGGTGAGTGTGGTTTGGAATACGCCCTTCAAGATGAGTGGAGTGTTCTGTCCGTATGCGTAGACTTTCACATTGGCCTTTGTTAGGGTCAGGACCGGCACCATCCGGCGGTGTTCTTCTGCGGCCAGGATGTTGATTGATGCTCTTGTACCAACTACTGCCACTGTCCCATGCATGCTTATGTGGATCTGGCACCTTGGTAGTTGCGTTTGTCGAGGGGCAGTATGCCAGACAGTGAATAGGGAGTGAATTACATGCACCACAGCTTCATCGTCATCCATATCACTTCCATGCTCCAACTTGTTTGATGCCGTGTTGACCGATGCGTTTCCTGCTCGGGTCCTTCTTGACCTGCACACCTTTGCAAAACGGTTTAGCTTCCCGCAGCTGGAACACGTTTTTTCTCTCACTGGGCACTCGGCCGATCTGTGTGGGGTTCCACCGCAGTATCCACATTATCTTGTCTGAAATTTGTTGGGGCGTTGTTTGGTTTTGTTTGCAGATGACGTAGCTGTGTTGGCTGCTTCCTCTTTTATGGGCCTTTGTAGGGCCGCTTCCATATGGGATGCACAGGCCTTCGACAGTTCTTTTGTTCGCCCCATTTGCAGAAGGTCGGGTAGAGACCTTCTGGACTGTTCCAGAATGAGTTCCCTGAGCCTCAGTGACGCACACCCTTGGATGATTTGTCCCCTTATTTCTTCTGTCTCGTCAGTAAATCTGCAGGTTGTGGCTAGATCTTTCAGCCTCACGTGGAAGGCGTCTAAACATTCCTCCACCTGTTGCCTAGCTTGCCTGAAGATTAAACGTTTGTAATCGGTGTTGGCCATTGGTTCGAAATGCCTGTTTAAAGCGGCGATGAGAGTCGTGTGCATCTTGGGAGCGTCTTCGACAAGGTTTTTAGATATTTTGTATATGACTTTTCCCCTAAATGAAGGTGCATGGCACGCTTCTGAGTGTCCTCGACCTTGGTAGCTTCGAAAAATAGGAGGACTCTCTCCACCCACTCTCTCCATTTTAGGGCTTGCACAGACGGGGCTCCTTCGACGAGGAATGGCTCCACCGGTGGTATGGCAGACATGGCAGCAGGTTTAGGTGTTGAGTGAACAGGGGTAATATAGAGGCGCACTCACCAGGGTCTCTGGGTGTGCTACTTATCAGGACAGCTGGGTGTGCTGTCTTTTAGGACTAGCTGACGTAGAGCATGTGGGCCACTTGGTAGGAGGGCTGGGTGCACTTTCTTTAGATGTGGTGGGCATAGGGCACATGGCAGCAAGGCCGGTATTACAGAAAAGATGGCCCTCCAATCCTGAGAGGGGTTGATGGCAGTCGGGTTCCCTGCACTGGAAGGTGCAAGGGTGGGCGTGCAAATTTGGGTGTGGAACTTCGTGATGGAAGGCCTTGAGACCTTTTCCGGAGTTTCAGGGCGGGGCCACCCTCATAGGCCGCGCTGAAAAACGAGCGCGTCAGGGCAGGCGTGCGTCGGTGCTGCAGAGTAGCAGAGTGCGTGTTCACACTCACGTGGCACGAGCACCGTGTCTCCAGCGGCTGCCGCGGAATGGACAAGGGGCCTGGAGGAGGAGCACAGTAGGACACCGCTCCGTTTTCGTCGCCAATGTAGTGTTTGCCACTGCTAGTGTTACCTTGTACTCTGTCAGTTTGAATAACACACGGACACAATGCAGATTTTTATCGGTGTGGTCGGGTACGGCAGAGGCAGGTTCGGTTACGGCACCTCCGTGTCCTTCACTCGTCTGTTCGCGCCTTACCGAGCCTTCCCGACCACGCCCTGTTATTTATACTCAGGACCTGACCTCGCGAACCTAAACACGGGTGTGGCCAAACGGCTGTACACGGGCACGCCTGAAGGAAACACTTCGGACCGCGCCCCTCTGTTGTTGGTGGTGTCCAATGACCGGTTGCGTCACCGACCTGCGACACCACAACCACCAATGCATCTCCAGAATTTACGAAGGTGTGCAACTCATTCCGATACTCTGCCTGTTCATTTGCTGGCCTCTTTGCTGTGACGTTTCTCCAGGGGCGCAAAAACACTTTTCACTGACAGTGAGAAAACATTCCACAACCTTATAACTTGAGAGGGGCGCGGCCAAGATAGTGGGTGGCTAAGGGGTGCTTCCCATCTCTCTGCTGCCCGCCAAACAACACAGCACAGAGCGCCCTTCCTGCCACAGACAAAGCTTCCCATAACTCTTCCCTGACCATCGGGAAGTAGCGGACACCGTGTGGGCACCTCAGCGCTTCACCCCCGCAGGCGGCGTCTCAAGAACTAAGATGGCACAGGCGGGCAGCGCTGTCTGAAATGTGCAGCCCAGTAGCAGAGCGACCTTCCAGATCTGGAGAGGGACTGGCAGAAGTGAAAGATTGGGGATCCCGCGGTGGGGCCCGCTACAGCGGTGAGAGGTGCGCTCCCCCATTGGCGTTCCATTGAGCTCCCACTGCTGCTTTGACCTCTCGGCTCAGCGGTGCTGTGGCCCTCTGGTGCTAGAGGGAAGCCGCAAACCTTTACGGGCAGCGACGCCCAGCTCGAACACATAATAAGAAGGCCTACCTGTATCTTTGTCAATGCCAGCAACCCCTGGGACCCAGACAACATTCCTGACATGAAGCATGGCTGCTACGAGCAGAGCGGCCTCCTGAAACTTTTTCCGACATTAAAAGCCTAGCACCACGTGCTCAGTGCACACGCTCACTGCCAATCCCAGCTGCCTAAGAAGTGTCTTACTTGCTCATCAGCCTGAAATCACAGAAGGAAGACGAGCTTGACCTCCTTGATTAATGTAGGGGAAGTACTGATGCATAATTTACCTCACTGTACTGGAAAAGCCTGCAGATCTTCCCCTCGGTGCTCTTTGCCCTAATTGCACCTACAGGTGGCCTTGACCAGGGATGCACACTTATGTGGGCCGTGACTAATGCACTAATTGCCCTGCAGACCTCCCACATTTCCCCATTGCCTCCGGGGAGGCCAACACACAGCTAGGCTCCATTCTCATAGTTCTGCAGCTCACCTGTGGCTTTCTTTAAGAGGGGCCCTGAGAACACTCTTGATGGCTGCACACTCCTCACGGGGCAGCTCTCCTGGAGTTCGGAGTGCTCTCAGCAGGGCCCTGCACAATAAATGGGCCCGTGACCCCCCCTCCTTTCTGAGACGCCACTGAGACGTTGGAGGAGGAAGGGCCTTGCAGTCCTCTGTGATCGAGTCTGCTTAATAATCAAGAAGAGACGCTGTCACCATGTTCGCAGTCCAAAGTAAAAAAGACTGCTCTCTCCAGGACATGTTGAGAAGACACCTGGGAGGCTCGGACGGGGATAGCACACCTATCAGCGAGCCTGATCGTGTACCGGAGATGAACAGCCAATCAATGCAGGCCTTCTTAGAGTCCCTGCCCTCTTCCATCTGTGACGACCTGCAAGCGGTCAAGAAAGACCTCTCAGCCGACCTGCGGGACATACGGCGCAAGCTAGATAATGTCGGTCAGAGAGTCTCCGCATTAGAAGACAAGGACGATAGCCGCAGTGACGAAACAGAAAGACTCCAGCAAGAGATCCTTCGGATTAAGGACCAACAACTGGACTTGCAGATGCATACGTAGGACTTAGAGAACCACTCTAGATAAAATAACATTCATATGAGGGGCGTCCTGACTCTCACTGAGGCAGTTGACCTTCATGGCTACATCACGGCTCTCTTCCAGCAATTACGAGGTGATCATTCTGACACGGAAAATAAGCTGGATAGACTTCATCAGGTGGCCCCCTGTGATTGGGGAGAGCCGCCCCTGGAGATATCGTGGTGTACCTGCATGATTTTCAACTGAAGAAGCCATCCTGCGCAAGGTGCAGGCCCCACATCCACTCCAATTCAGAGGCCATACTCCTTTGCTTTTCCAGGACCCTGCAGCCATCATGCTCTAGAATCGGCATGCCTTCTGTCCCATCACGGCCCATCTGCAGAACCTGGGGGTCCCCTACTCTAGGGGCCATTCCTTCCAAATCGTCTTTCGACTTGAAGACAAACTGCACCTGATCCGCTCCCTCCAAGACGTTTGCCGCATGCTGGGTAGTGAGGAAACGTCCGCAAATGACCACCCAGATAGTCTCAAGAGACAGATGTTGCAGAATCAGCAAAGGAAACGCCACCCGAATCGCACTACTAAAGTGGCTCACCCGGATCCTGCAACAATGACACCAATAAGACAGGCTGTTCTGGATTCATTATCAGGGCATACTGACAAAATATACTCTGCCTGAAATGGAGTGGGTTCGAGTTAGTTGACTCTACCACGAAGACCAACCCACCTGGACCACATACTTCTTAATGTCTCCATGGTTATTTGACTGTTAAGAGTTTTGGAAATTAGACTTTTCTTTTGTTGTTTTTGGGAGGGTTTTTTGGGTACACTGGTGCCTCCAGCTACTACAGTTTTCCCCACATGCCTTTTCTGTCTTGGCACTATGCGGACGGACGGCCGACATTCTACAGGGGTGGACTACCAAAGCACTGTAGGGACTTCTCTAGATGTTTGCACAATCCCCTAAAGTGCAATGGAACTTAAAATCCTTAGTCTTAATGTTCAGGGCCTCAACAAACCATTGAAGAGGTTAGCTGTTCTGTACCTCCTTGAGCAATCATAGTACAATATTTGCCTCTTAAAAGAAAGACACTTGCTTACAAAGGATGTTCATAAGATGAACTCCCGTTGGTTCACGCACCAGTACTGGTCCTCAGGTCATACTAAGAAGGGAAGGGTCACTTTTCTTCTCTCCCATGGATTCAGCAGGGATGTCCTTTCCACGATAGCTGAGATGAAGGGGTGTCTGGTTGTAGTTAAGCTTAGAATAGGCTCTTTTCACTTTATACTAGCGAACATTTACACCCCAACACACATCAAGAGGCCTTCATCCTGAAATTACTAGCCCCAATGATTCAAACGCCAGGCGCAGCCATACTGGTGGGCGGGGACATGAACCTGGTTATGAACTCTGAAATGGACAGATCCAGTCAACGCTCAGACCAAACAGGGGCTTTTCCGGAGGCAGGGAGGCAGTTTCTTGATGATGTGGCCTCCAAGATACTTTGCGGCACTTCCACCCTACTTCATGAGACTATACATACTATTCAGCCACCCACAAGACCAATGCCTGCATTGACTATTTTTTTGCCACTCCCCCCTTGCTGTCACTTGCCTCTACATCTCCATCGCCCTACGCTCCTTATATGATCATGTCCCTTTAACTCTCACGCTTAACCTACCCTCTCCCCAGCCTCCCTGCACCACTTGGCGCTTGCAAGACTCTCTACTCTTTTCACTGGCAACAGTTGACTCTCTCCACCAAGCTATCATGTCCTACCAACAGACCAATTATACTGTTGAGACTTCCCTGGCTTCCACTTAGGAGGCTTTAAAACTGGTTATCCCAGGAGAGCTGATAGCTTCCTCTGCGCCGAGAATAAACGTCACCAGGATAAGCAGCTCAGTCTGGAGAATGCTGGCTCGGAATTTGAATTAATACACAAACACACCAAGGTACATAGGATTTGGAGGAAACTGGAGAAGACCAGATGCCTCCTTAAGCATCTCGATTTACATAGAGCTGAATATGCGATCCTACGCCTCAAGCACAAATTCTACTTGGGGAGCAACTGCCGTGGGCATATTCTCGTGCCCCACCTCCAAAACAAAACCCTTGCAAACTCGGTTAAATCGATCCACACCCCGGCAGTCAGCGAGATGAGCTCCTCTGAGGGGATAGCCCCTGCCTTCCAAGCCTATTATAAGGCAATCTACACACCAGATCAAGCCCTATCTGACGACTCCCCGGACTATATCCAATCTGCTGCCCTTGTGGCCCTCCCGGAGACAGAGGCAGATGCACTGGACCAGCTCATTCCAATTGACAAGGTAATTTCAGCAACAGATCGTCTTAAAATGATGAAATTACCCAGGCCGGACAGCTTCACCATGCTATTTTATAAGACATTCTGCCCAGTTCTGGCTTCATTGCTGACTCACCTATTTAACTCTTTTGCAGAGACGGGAGCCCTCACCAATACAATGTGGGACGCAGTTATCTCAGTTATACCCAAACCTGGCAAAGACCCGAACCTATGTTGCTTGTACAGACCCATCTCCCTCCTCAACATTGATACAAAACTCTTTACTAGTTTCCTTGTGCATTACCTTAATCTTTTAATGCTGGAATTAATTGGCCCGGACCAGGCCAGATTTGTTCCCTCCTGTCAATGCGGTGACAACACCAAACGCCTGTTGCATCTTATTGACAAGGGCCATCGATCACATGGAGAAGCACTCCTCCTGTCTATTGATGCGGAGAAGGCATTCAGCTGTGTTCACTGGCCTTAAATTTTTGAAATACTGCTCCGCTTTGGGATCAAGGGCCGCTTTTGTAAGTGGGTCCAAAGTGTAAATAGCGCCCCTAAAGCCTCAGTCTGAGTCAACAATGTCTCTTCCCCCTCCTTTCCTATTCAGAGAGGGACACCTCAGGGCTGCTCCATGTCCCCTCTCCTGTTTGCCCTGTATATGGAGCCCTTTGCCCATCAACTGCGACACAACCCAACAATATCCGGCATCCCCTTTGGAGCATGCCAACATCTCATTAGCCTTTATGCGGACAACACTATCCTTTCCATTGTGAACTCCATGACTTCCCTTCTCACACTAACTGATGAGTTCCAAAAATGTGGCCTGTTTCAGGCTTCAGAGTCCACCTACAAAAATCCCAGATCCTCAACCACTCGGTAGACCCAGACCACAAACGTATGTTACAGTCACAGTTCCCCTTTGAATGGAGAAAAGATACCGTACCCTATTTGGGTATCTCTTTGACTTGTTCCATTCCTGGTTCAGTGGTGGACAACTACTCTGTCTTACTTGCACAGATTCGTAAAGACCTGGCAACATGGTCCCACCTTCGCCTCTCCGGGATGGTCAGAATTGCAGCAGTCAAAATGACTATCCTCCTGTGCATCCTTTTTCTCTTTCAAACTCTACTCCTGGTCCCTCCTCTGGAAATGCTGTGATCCCTCCAACTCAACATCAATAGGTTTATCTGGGATGGTAAGAAGCCTTGTTTGCACCCACATTTTTTCGCACATCCCAAAATGTCAGGAGGACTTGCGGTCCCACAGCAGCTCCGTAATTACCAGGCAACCTAGTTTCGATACATGATAGAATGGAACCACCTAATGACGGGAGAAGCACTGGACCTTTATGGACCAATCTATTTCTGTCTCTCACATTTGGAAAGAAATGTGGCTCCCCCGCAAACATAGGGCCTGGGGCCTATATTCCTCAACCATCACGTGGACGTTCACAGTATGGGACTCGGTTGCAACTAAGGTAGGCCTCACCATCTTTCCTTCCCCCATGACTCCCATTCTGGCCAATCCTGATTTTATCTCTGGGATGCAACCTGAAGAATTCAGTCGCTGGTGGAAGGGCAGTTGTAAACGGATCGCAGCCTCTTTGACACCCAAGGGCTCATCCCCTTTGACCAACTGAAGATTGACTAATCCCTAACCAACGCTGAATAAGTCCACTACCTTCAAGTCTGCTACTGGGTGTCAACATCAGGGACCCGGCCTGGAGTGAGTAGGCTGCTTTCCCACTTCGAATGGTGGCTCCTACTTAAACAAGACAATAAATGCCTCATATCCGAACTCTATACATACCTAACACACAAGAACAGCCCACCCAAGACCAAGGGACAGCTCTGGTCGGAGGCAGAATTCAGTAGAACAGTAATGGCCAAGGAGTGGAGAGATATCTTTTTTAGAGTCCATCACACCACTTACAATATAGCAGGCACTGAATCTGCATACAAAACTGCCACTTACTGGTACCTGACCCCACCTCTCATCCACAAGTGGAATACCGGAACCCTGGTACACCTCCTATGGCACTGTCCAAAGTTAAAACTCTAGTACTTAGATGACTTTGACACAGTCTTTCGCACTTCCATTCCTCGATTACCCGCCTACACGCTCCTGGGCCTCCCCAACCCTTTGACATAGCCGCTACACTCTGTAGGAGGGAGACAAATAGCTCTGGCACTAACAGCTGCCCAGTAGGTCATCCTTTCTCTTTGGGGCACCGATAAGACACCCGCCCACACTTCCTGGCTACACAAACTTTGGGTTATACAAGGGATGGAGAAGTTAGCTATGTCTACTGAAACAAATTGCACCACATATGCTGAACTGTGGGTCCCTTTCATAAACCTTCTCTCTTCCGAATTCCAATAATTAACCTCCCTGCATATATGAAGCTTTTGCATATGATTCCTGATCAGACCCCTGGCTGGACTACCTCCTTATTGACACTCTCCACTTTAAAAAGAGAATTGTTCCTTAAAGTCTAACTTGAAAAAATTGCAGGTCCTTCAGAATTCCATCTACAGGTAAGGCAGTATTCAGGATTGTAAGGAAAGAGCGTATATTTCACCTTTATTGCATGGCAGGGACTGACTGACAGTTGAGAAAAGGATTAATTGTAAAGCACTGGGGCAGATGTATTCTACAGTTCAGCACCGGCATGTTTGTGAATAAACTGGGGATTTACAATCCGACCCGAAGAGGCAAAACTCCCCCTCTATGCCCATATGTCAAACAGTTATGACACATTATAAATTATGCTGATAATGACTGTTATTATGATGGTGACCTCTCCAGGATGTGTAGATGGAAACGTCGTCATTCATATTGTAGAGTTGTCTATCAAAGTTAGAGATGACTGCCCTTAGACAGCATTACGCCCATTTTTGAACAAATGCATACACATACGACTCCCGGCAAAAGTCCATGATATGCTTCAAGGATCTGCAAAAGTGAAATGTTGGCAAGAACTGAGAGTAATTTTCAGAGCATGCCGTTAAGAAAAGTGAGTTATGCTTTTCAAATGTGTTACCTGAACTATTGCTTCAGAAATGGGGACAACAAGGCACTGGAAAGGAAGTGGTTTGTGGTGTGAAATGGTGCATATGAGGTTGGGTGTGCGGTGCATTGTGCCACAGATAGTGTACCACTGTTCTGAGGGTGATGGAGGAGTGTACAGAAGGTTGGATTTTAGTGTGCTGAGAGTGATGGCACACTGATCTGTGGTGGTAGTGCACTGTATGTGATGATGCACTATGACTTTGATCGGTGCACACCATAAACTAGGTGGAGAAGCACTTTGCCACAAGTTTTGGTACCCTGTTTTATGGACGGTGTTGCAAGTGTCTCAGGTTGCAGGCGAATGTGCTGAATGTGGGGGTGCACTGTTCTGCAAGTGGCGGTGCTACGCTCTATGTGGACTATGCCATTTGTTGTGTTACCTAATGCAGTGGGTAATTGTAACTTTGCAGCACATGGTGGTATGTTGTTTGGCACATCCATGGACTGATGATTGACGTGCATATGTGTGGAATTTTGTAAACGGTTGTGTGTGCTCTTTTTCTGCGTCTCATTCATATTTTTAGGTTTGTCCTGTAATGGTTTCCGTCTTCTTCAGCCAGATGCTTCTTTGCCTCTGGAATCTTCAAATATTGACATGAGACATTGACAATCGTATCTTTTGTCGGTTCACAGGAGTATTTAACCTCACCTTCTTTTATTTTTTATTTATGTGTACCTTACTGCTTCCTTTTGAATGCATGAGGTACTATTTTACAAAAGTATATACTCTTAACACCTATTTAATTCTTTAACTCATCCGTAGGCTTTATGTAGAAAATAATCCTATTTTAAATGGTTTGTGCTCCAGCAGACATTTTTATTGTTTTTGTCAGAACTCAATTGTGAACGTCAAACTGATGGTTTTGCTATTGCTTGGACAAAGTCTTGAAGCTACCATTCAAGCCTGAGTCTATGCTGACAGGTGCAAAGGCAGAGAAAATAGCATTGAGGGGGGTTGGCTGAAACCCTACAGAAGTTTTGTGAGAAATAAACACAGTGAAATAAACATACACACGCATAAGCGGTTCTCCCTCCAGTTTGATATTACCACTTTATCAACATTTCGCTTCCTCCCTCCTTCTAGTAATAAGAGGACTATTAATTTGAGCTGGAAATCCACATTCCTCAATGGAGTACTGTTTCAGATACTATTATGTGTGGTAAGGGGACAGAATCGTGTGACAACTGCCCCCTTTGTTGACTGTCAAAAATTGCTTAGTATGCACATGTTTGCTTGTTTTTGAAATCTTTGCATAAGTCCAGTTACACATGAATGTTTGCCCAGTACTTCAATGTATTATACAAACCAAGGAAAATAATTCATTGTATATTATCATTGGACCTACACTGATGTGTCTGAAAAATTGTCGTTTTGGCCTGAATTTTTACTCTTGAACGTTTACAGTCATTATTCCGAATTTGTGTATCTGCTTATAAGTGCAAGCACCAAGACTGTCTATAGGTGACAGCAGCAAGGCGTTCTATAAAAGACAGCAGTTGGCTCTCTACACTTAACGGTTGCACTGCTTTCCATAAGTTGTAGCTGCAAGGCTCTCTATAAATGATAGCAGCAGGGCTCTCTACATGTGATGGCAGTGCAGCTCTCTATCGAGTAAGTGCAACAGGATCTTGATATGTGACGATAGTAGGG
This sequence comes from Pleurodeles waltl, assembly GCF_031143425.1. Lineage (NCBI taxonomy): Eukaryota > Metazoa > Chordata > Amphibia > Caudata > Salamandridae > Pleurodeles > Pleurodeles waltl. Next base: position 483,828,708 of record NC_090446.1, read on the forward strand.
CTGTATTTAAGTGTCTGCAACAGTCCCCTCTGTAAGTGATGGCAACAGGGCTCTCTACAAGTGACAGCAGTTGCTCTCTGTAGGTGACGGTCGCAGGGATCCCTCTACAAGTGACAGCAGCAGGAGTCGCTACAAGTGTCAGCAGCAGGGCTCTTCATGACTGAATGTAGCCAAGGTGAACGCCCAACACTATCATTGACCCAGCACTAATTTGCAGGTCCATGACAATTAAAACAAGCTTTGCAATGCTATAGGGTCTCGCATTTCTCCGAGTTACAGCTAGTAGCAGTTGTAAACTCCCAACCGGACTTTTCTTTCCACATTAAATGGAAAAAAACAGCATGATCGCGCTGCTACAGTTCACTCGTACGGACAGTTGAATACGGCATGCAGGTAGAAAAAAAAAAGAGTGTGATCGCGCTGCTACAGTTCACTCTGCAAAAGTGAAATTATGTACGTAACTGGCAAAAGTGCAATTAACTATGTAACAGGGTCCATGTCATGCAAAGCACTGGACTTCTGCCAAGCGAGATCGCGCTGCAAAAAAAAGATAAAAAGTAGTCCACAAACCTGATGGGAACAGCGAGCCTCGCATGTTTTCAGTACTTGGTCGCTGCGCTCGAGGAGGGCTAACCACCGGAAAAGGCATGACATATGCATGCCTTCCACTAATGAAAGCAAGCAGATTTTGAAAGGCAAGCCCACGAACCAATGAAAGACACTGACGTAACATGGACAGGGCTCCGAGCCCTTTTGTATCTACTAAAGCGTCTCGCAAGCGAAATGCATGCGCAAGCCCATGCGATGCAGGCTCGACCCTAAAAAGTCACAAAAACACAAAAACATTTGGATGTGCCTGGCAAACTGAGAGTAATAAATGTGTGCTAAAAAGAAGCAAACAGCTAGGAAGAGAGAAAAAAAGGAAAACCAACAGAGAAGTTAGAAATAACTTTCTTCCTCTCTATTGCAACACCTATATTATTATTTTTCTTATGTATTAAGTAAGATTTTATATGAGCGCCAACTAGACACCAAAAAGCATTAGATTATTCCACTTTAGGCTAAAATGCAAATAGCAATGGCACAGAAGTGAACTCTTTGAGCAGTTTCTTGAAAGCTCTTGTGCTGATCCTATCTGTATTTGTACTGAAGGTCAGGCCTTAGCTTAAGTGACAAAGCAGTTCAAAGTTCATCTCTTTTTTAACCCGGGAGGTCGGAAGACAGATTCAGTCCTAAATTTTCTGTGCCTCCCAGGGATGATAAACTTCTGGACTTTCATTAGTGGGAGCAAGCTTTTCAAGGCAGCTTGAACTGGTCGAATTTCTGTGTGGTGGAGGCTAGATGAAGTGCTGCCAGTAGGACCTCTTTGAAGGGGATCAATTGCAGCTCAGGGTGGCTGTCTTCTAGTGGATTGCCCCAGAGTGGGCTTCTCCAATGAGTAGCTTATGAGCAAATGGTAGTTCTCCACTACCTGTAAGTAGCCCTCCTGTGTGCAGCCCAGCCAAGCTTTTGCTTAGTTGATTTGATTTAATATATGATTTAATATATGTAAATACAAAATAAAAAGTGTGTGTTTGAGATGAAATGTGTGTATTTTCAGTACTCATAAGCTGATGCTTGGACAAAAATGTTTGAATTTTCAAAATATATTTAAAACTGATATTTGAGTGACAAATCATGTGACAATCAGGAGACTTAATACTAACAGTATTATTATATTTATATACAGGCATTGCAGTTATGTCTGTTATGTATTACATACATGTATTACAGGCATTCCCAATTTACAAAGCCTTTTTAACATTTCTGCTGGCAACCCTTCTGATGCAGTGAAGTGATCACTGTTGGTAATCTTGCATAGGGTAGCCATTAAGTTAGCCTTGTCTGACGTGCTCACTATTACAACATCAATAGTAGGGCTCACAATGATTTTCATTAAACAAAAGTTATTCTTTTTACAGAAAAGGTTGGAGACCCCTGTCCTAAAATGCATAGTATCATCTGGTGTGAGAGACAGCCAGAAGAAACAAGTATAGACAGAGGACGGACAGAGAACAATGAATGAAAATAAAGATGGAAGGCAAAATAAGAATGTGTGACGATAGAAGGGCGCAATAATAGAAAACAATATTTTGGTTTTACTAATGCTTTTTGCCAATGCCATTCTGTATCGGCAAAACAACAATGCTTGTTTTCAATGTTGCACAGCATCGACCAAAAAAAGCATTATGCGTTATACGCATGGAAGAATCACGACACACCTTTGTCAGGAAGCTATGGTGGATCAGCATAATGATGCGTGCACACATATGCATCGCCATGCTTGCAAACACATTCACCTTGATATGGTGCCCATTTTGTTTTTTGTTTAATTTACCATTCAAGATTGTGGACAACCATCTTTGAATAGCATTTTAAAAGAATAAAAAATAGCCACACACATTTTGTTAAAGAAAGTAGAGGCCCAGCATCAAGTGGCAGATGCCAGGCCCTCATAAAAAGGAAAAAAATAAATAAAAACAAAACAAAAAAAGAATGGGGGTTGACAGTGGAGAAAGTGGGGGAAATAAACATTGACGAGTGGCAGGAGCAGAAGGGCTAACAATGTAGAAGCTGGTTGTGGGGTTATGGAGGTGGGGAGAGCCAGTGGAAGGGACTTAAGAACTCGGGGGAACCATACACAATGCAATGGGGCTTAGGATGTGATGGTACAACTGAACTGTGTACATAGGAGAGAACAAGAAAACACATGCACTTCCATGGAGTGTTGAAATCAAAGCCAACAACCATTGATAAAGCCAGTATATCTCAGCGGTGAAAACAATTGGCTTTGGCATGTTTTGTGTGTAAGGTTGGTGCCTAGAAGATCTACAGCAACCATCTTTAAATGGGTATGTTACAACATTACAAATGCATTCAAAGATGGCACCATGGATGCATGTGCAATAACGATAGCCACCCTTGATTGCTTTGTGATATTTGAATAAACCCTTTAGAATGGGTTTGTTCAAGTAGGAACAACCCTTTTCTTGGTGCCTACCATGCATAACTTTTCATGCACTCTTGGGGGCGGAAGTCTTGAAATGGGTAAATAGTGATTTAAGATGAACTCCCTGCAATCGCCGAAAAAAACATATTACTGAGAGAGTGGTAGGGAAGGACGGGAAGAAGTGAGGTGAGCAGGGGATCAAGGAGGGACAAGGGGCAGGGGAGAGGAGAAGTTTTGAAAATTGAGTAGGATGGGACTGGATAGGGCAGGAACAAACGAGCTGGTGGCGGAGGGTAAAGAAGTGACACAGACGAAAGCAAGAAGACACATTCCTCCCACAGAATGCCGGAGAGAAAAGAAAAACATAGTAATCCGAGGGCAAGCGTCAGCAGTGGAAGAACACAAGTCAACCAATCAGAACACTGATAAATGCATCACAAAAATAGGAAGCACAGCCCTTGAATCAACATGAAAAAAGGACGTAGACAGCAGTCATACACTCACCATCAAAGGGTCTACTTTATCTATAATGGAAACAATACTTCTGGTCAACAGACAGGTAAATCTACCGTCTTTTTCCGAATCTAAAAAGTAGTTTCCCGGTGTTGTGCCGCAGAAAAATACAATTCATCAAATCAAGAGGGTGGTAAAGAAGCTGTGCTCCGAGTAGCTTAAAACACAAGAAATGGAAGGAAAGACACTGAATATGATTCAAGCAATGGAGATTGAAAAGAAAACCAGCAAATTTAAAATAATGGTCCGTCACAAAGTTAAAGCTAAAAGCTGACTTTTGGGGAGACCTAAAATGGCAGCACAGAGCAGGAGTCGCTGGAGAGAGGTGAGAAGTCGAAAGACAAATAAAACAGAAACTGGTACCATATAATGACATATAAGGCTGCCGAGAAGAACAAAAGGGAAATGAGGGGGAAAAGAAGAGTGAAAAGAAGAGTGAAGTGGGGTTATCCTCTGAAAAAGACAATACGATTCAGCATGGATAAGAGGATAGGTGTCAGCCTAGGAAAACAAACACAGAAAACATTTTCTAAATGAAGGGTATTCTCCAGGTTGAATCCTTAAGCGTGGTGACTGCATTGTTATCCTTATACATTTGTGACATGGTTTGTGGGAATAGGACTCCCAAGGGTTTGTGGCGGATCTCTTTGGTACTGAATATGGCGGGGCTCTCTGGCAGTGCCTCACAGTGGCCCAGGCAGGGCTCCCAGAGGCTGTGACGGGGTTCTTTCTCAGTGACTATGACAGAGCTACAATCTCTCTCCATAGCTGCGGCGGTGCTCCCTCTCTGTAACTTCGACAGGGCTCTCTCTCTCGTTGGCTGGCATGCCCGCATTGAAATGACTGCTGGTAAGATCTTTCTTTCTCAGTGTCTGTGGCAGGGCTCTTTTCAGTGTTTGTGGCATTACTCTTTCAGTGACTGTGGCAGGGCTCTCCCTCGGTGCTCTCCGTGGCTGAATACCGCAGGCCCTTCCCTGGGTGCTCCGGGCTCCTCTCCGCTGCGTGTGCAGGTTCTGCATGACTGTAATATTCCATTAGCTGCATCTTAACTTGATTTGTCTGTTCACTCATTCACACCGGAGCCGGGGTCCCTGGGGGAGTGGGTCGAGTAGCAGAGGCGCCGGGCTTGGCAGAGGAAGGGAGGAGTGAAGGGGGAGGGGAGCATGGAAAGTGGAGATGCAGGAAAAGATGAAGACTGGCTAAACCAAGCAAAACGGAGCGAATTAGATGCACATGCATATTGGGAAGGTGGCAACAAGATTATTAAAACTAGACGATTGAGAGAGAGGGCCAATGAATAAAGGAGCTCATGGACAACTGAATGAAAGGACCAAATAAGGAGGGGCAAAGGAAGGAATTACATAAAAAAAAGACTGAAAAGGAAGAACTGTCTGAAGAAATAGCGATGGTGGGAGGATAAAGTAAAAGGGACAATGAAGAGGAAGGAAAGAAGAAAGAATAAAATGTAGGAAGAAGGAAGTATTGGATAAAGGGGGAGGGAGGTAGGCAAAATTGATTAAAGATGAAGCAAAAACAGAATGGGATTGATGGAGGCAGGGAGAGAGGATGAGAGAAAAGAAAGAAGGCAATGTAGTAGCAAGGCTGAGAGTAAAGGCATAAAGAGTGCAGACAGGAAGGGAGTAAGGTATGGTGGAAAGAATTCAATGAATTAAAGATGAAAAAGATGGAAAGAAGAATGGAAATGTAAGGGGAGTATAAGGGAGATAGGAAAGAAGAATCAAGAAATGTGCCTTGAGCGAAATGGACCACAACAGGTTGGTCTTAAATTCCTATTTCTCTGTTCAGGAACACCCACACACAGAGGCCCAACATCCATTAAAAAAGCCCACGAGGAGGTAAACCAAGCACTTACTTGTGTCGTCTGAGTCATAGCTGTCGATCTCCGTTCCTTCCTCCATGCGGACATCAGGGTCCGCAGTGGGATCAAAAGCTGGTGGCCTTCCAGTAGGGGAGATGTCGAGGGGTGAGAGGTCGGTGGGTCCTGTGGGCGAGTGGGCCCCATCGGCGCCCAGGCCATGACAGCGCGGGAAGTAGTCTGAGATCTGCTTGATGGGCCGTATGGGTCCAGGGCAGACATTGATGGCCATGTGCTCCTGGATGGTGATGGCCATCTTCTCCCCTTTGCGCACGGTCATGCATGCGTCCTGCACAAAGACCATAAGAGAAAGAGACAGAGACCAGAGGTGAGGGTGTGAGTGAAATGAAGACACAAGCTATTAGTAACACCAATGAGCCACCCACTTACTGTCCAACTATGAGGTCTATTACAGGTTCTTTAACTTTATGTGCAGAATCCCATGACTTCCTTTATAACCTATTTTTCAAGTCTCCTCCCAGCCCTTATGCTTTCAAGCATATTGGTATGCTCTGTTATTTTTATGAGCGCACTACCACCTTTACAGTGCTTTAAAAAAAACTAAGCAACAACACAACATAATGCAACCATATCCATCACCCCCTCACCAAATTTAAATAAACAGGAAGGTTCCTGTCCTTTCTTAAATTCTTTAAACGAAGATAATTGTCAACGTTTCTTAGGTCATTAGGAATAAACTTCCAAAACTTGGGTGGGAGGAGGGTCAAGATACCTAAAAGAAGAGCCAATGTCTACATATCAATAAATAAAGAAAACAATTATCCCTACTTCATGAGGTGTAAACCTTTCTTCTATTTCACTTCTGAGCCTATATACCCACCTCTGAAACTAATCACTTTCTATTACTATCAGGGGCTGCCAGGTCCTGGCATGCATTTCTTCTTGAATACGCCATTTGTGTATGGGTTCTCTCTCTACCCGTGTGTAGGAAAGTACCATCTTGCCTGGCATGTTACCCCCATATTTCACTGTATATATGTTGTTTTAGTTGTATGTGTCACTGGGACCCTGCCAGTCATAAGTGTGCTATCCAGAACCTCAGTGGTTAAACTCTCTCATTTCTTTCCAAATTGTCACTAACAGGCTAGTGACCAATTTCACCAATTTACATTGGCATACGGGAACACCCTTATAATTCCCTAGTATATGGTACTGAGGTATTGGGGTTCCAGGAGATCCCTATGGGCTGCAGTCACCTATATGTCTAACCTTTACCTGGTAAAGGTTGGGTGCTAAGTTACTTAGTGTGTGGGCACCCTGGCACTAGCCAAGGTGCCCCCACATTGTTCAGGGCAAATTCCCAGGACTTTGTGAGTGCGGGTACACCATTACACGCGTGCACTGTACATATGTCACGACATATGTATAGCGTCACAATGGTAACTCCGAACATGGCCATGTAACATGTCTAAGATCATGGAATTGTAACCCCAATGCCATTCAGGCATTGGGGAGACAATTCCATGATCCCCCAAGTCTCTAGCACAGACCCGGGTACTGCCAAACTACCTTTCACGGGGTTTCACTGCAGCTGCTGCTGCTACCAACCCCTCAGACAGGTTTCTGCCCTCCTGGGGTCCAGCCAGGCTTGGCCCAGGAAGGCAGAACAAAGGTCTTCCTCAGAGAGAGGGTGTTACACCCTCTCCCTTTGGAAAAAGGTGTCAGGGCTGGGGAGGAGTAGCCTCCCCCAGCCTCTGGAAATGCTTTCATGGGCACAGATGGTGCCCATTTCTGCATAAGCCAGTCTACACCGGTTCAGGGATCCCCCAGCCCTGCTCTGGCACGAAACTAGACAAAGGAAAGGGGAATGACCACTCCCCTGACCTGCACCTCCCCTGGGAGGTGCCAGAGCTCCTCCAGTGTGCTCCAGACCTCTGCCATCTTGGAAACAGAGGTGCTGCTGGCACACTGGACTGCTCTGAGTGGCCAGTGCCAGCAGGTGATGTCAGAGACTCCTTCTGATAGGCTCCTCCAGGTGTTGCTAGCCTATCCTCTCTCCTAGGTAGCCAAACCTCCTTTTCTGGCTATTTAGGGTCTCTGCTGTGGGGAATTCTTAAGATAACGAATGCAAGAGCTCATCAGAGTTCCTCTGCATCTCTCTCTTCACCTTCTGCCAAGGAATCGACCGCTGACTGCTCTGGACGCCTGCAAAACTGCAACAAAGTAGCAAAGACGACTACTGCGACCTTGTAACGCTGATCCGGCCGCCTTCTCGACTGTTTTCCTGGTGGTGCATGCTGTGGGGGTAGTCTGCCTCCTCTCTGCACTAGAAGCTCTAAAGAAATCTCCCGTGGGATGACGGAATCCTCCCCCTGCAACCGCAGGCACCAAAAGACTGCATCACCGGTCCTCTGGGTCTCCTCTCAGCACGACGAGCGAGGTCCCTGGAACTCAGCAACTCTGTCCAAGTGACTTCCACAGTCCAGTGACTCTTCAGTCCAAGTTTGGTGGAGGTAAGTCCTTGCCTCCCCACGCTAGACTGCATTGCTGGGTACCGCGTGATTTGCAGCTGTTCCGGCTCCTGTGCACTCTTCCAGGATTTCCTTTGCACACAGCCAAGCCTGGGTCCCCGTCACTCTAACCTGCAGTGCACGACCTCCTGAGTTGTCCTCCGGCGTCGTGGGACCTTCCTTTGTGACTTCGGGTGAGCTCCGGTTCACTCCACTTCGTAGTGCCTGTTCCGGCACTTCTGCGGGTGCTGCTTGCTTCTGAGTGGGCTCTTTGTCTTGCTGGACGCCCCCTCTGTCTCCTCACGCAATTGGCGACATCCTGGTCCCTCCTGGGCCACAGCAGCATCCAAAAACCCTAACCGCGACCCTTGCAGCTAGCAAGGCTTGTTTGCGGTCTTTCTGCACGGAAACACCTCTGCAAGCTTCGTCACAACGTGGGACATCCATCCTCCAAAGGGGAAGTTCCTAGTCCTCTTCGTTCTTGCAGAATCCACAGCTTCTACCATCCAGTGGCAGCTTCCTTGCACCCACAGCTGGCATTTCCTGGGCATCTGCCCACTCCCGACTTGATCATGACTCTTGGACTTGGTCCCCTTGTTCCACAGGTACTCTCGTCCGGAAATCCATAGTTGTTGCATTGCTGGTGTTGGTCTTCCTTGCAAAATTCCCCTATCACGACTTCTGTGCTCTCTGTGGAACTTAGGTGCACTTTGCACCCACTTTTCAGGGTCTTGGGGTGGGCTATTTTTCTAACCCTCACTGTTTTCTTACAGTCCCAGCGACCATCTATAAGGTCACATAGGTTTGGGGTCCATTCGTGGTTCGCATTCCACTTCTAGAGTATATGGTTTGTGTTGCCCCTATACCTATGTGCCCCCATTGCAATCTATTGTGACTGTACATTGCTTGCATTGCTTTCTATTGCTATTACTGCATATTTTTGGTATTGTGTACATATATCTTGTGTATATTTGCTATCCTCATACCCAGGGTACTCACTGAGATACTTTGGCATATTGTCATAAAAATAAAGTACCTTTATTTTTAGTATATCTGTGTATTGTGTTTTCTTATGATATTGTGCATATGACACCAGTGGTATAGTAGGAGCTTTACACGTCTCCTAGTTCAGCCTAAGCTGCTCTGCTAAGCTACCTTTTCTATCAGCCTAAGCTGCTAGACACCTCTTCTACACTAATAAGGGATAACTGGACCTGGTGCAGAGTGTAAGTACCCCTTGGTACCACTACAAACCAGGCCAGCCTCCTACATTGGTTGTGCAGCGGTGGGATAAGTACTTGTACACCTAACCAAAAAGTTTTGCTTTTCTTCTCTTACTCTATTGCTAAGTGCTGAAAAGTACCTCTAAACTTTCAAAAAGTTTCTTAAAAAGTTTTAAAAGTTTTTTTTTCTGTTCCTTAAAAAGTACTGAAACTTTTTCTTTCTTTTTCTGTCCCTTAAACCTTTTCTATTATGTCTGGTACAGATCAAACTCTGGATCTGTCCAGAATTGCTTATGACCACCTTAGCTGGAAAGGAGCAAGGAGTCTCTGCATTGAAAGAGGTTTAGGGGTAGGTAAGAATCCCTCAAGAGAACTGTTAGTTAATATGCTCATTGAACAAGATAAGACCATAGTTGGCACATCTGGTGAGAAATTGGCTGGTGGTTCACACTCTGATTCTGGGGTAGCCCCAGTAAAAGTGTTAGAAGGGAACCTTCCCAACCTGCCCCTTAGCAGGCCACCTAGCAGGGCTGGTACTGATGTGAGTTCTCATCATAGTACAGAGGTTACTCCTTTAGGCCAGGTTGTTAGAGTGCCATCTGTTAGGGACAGGTCTCCCTCTGTTCATTCACACCATTCTTCTGTGTCAAAGCATGCCCAACCCACCCTCCCTGAAGACAGAATGTTAGAAAGGGAACTCAATAGATTGAGAGTGGAAGAATCCAGACTGAAGCTCAAGAAGCAACAGCTGGATCTAGACAGACAAGTATTCGACTTAGAAAAAGAAAGACAGAGGTTGGGGTTTGGACCCCATGGTGGCAGCAGCAGTATTACAGATAGTAATCCTGTAAAAGAGTATGATTCTAGGAATCTGCACAAGATAGTTCCCCCTTACAAGGAGGGGGATGACATTAACAAGTGGTTTGCTGCACTTGAGAGGGCCTGTAATGTACAGGGGGTCCATCAAAGGCAGTGGGCTGCTATCCAATGGCTAACTTTCAGTGGAAAGGGTAGGGATAGGCTCCTTACTGTTAAGGAAAGTGACTCCAATCCATAAGAATCTTGGTCAGGGAGGTGTTTGGTAGAATAGATGACCAGTGGATGCCTTACATTAGCAGCAGATGTCTTTGCTTTTCCCATGTGGTCATGAACCGCAGGCTTTGGGGTGTGACCACTAGGGCTGCTTTCTGCCCTTCTGGCATTCAAACGGGGTTTACAGGAGGGCAGGCTTGTTCAGAGTTGCTTGTTTTTGTCATGGCAGTGCCACAGTATTGCAGGAGGCAGACATATTTCTTGCCTTGCAATACTTATTAAACACACACCTCGCTCCAGCAGACTGAGTGCTAGGGCCTGGGTCTAAGAAGAAGTCGAGACAGATGTAGAGAGCCATCCGGGCTCTCCCCTACATTGTATTCTGTTCTGCGTGTCCGGGCAAAGTGCAGAACAGAGGTTATAAAATAAAGACGGGGCTGCGCTGACGCAGTTCTCCACTGGAGACATAAACTGTGTGGTGCGTACATTACTGCAACTAACTCGGTGCGGCCTAAGCGCACTACATTGTCGACGAGGCTGGTATTCGAACACCCAGCGTCGCGGAAACACGCTGATGCGGACACAGAAAAATAAAAGTTACCACGAGGAGCTGAGTGGCGCTGTGACCCGCCCCTTGCCGCATCGACCGCATCCTCAACCTGGCTGGTGCGCGTCGGAGTGAGCAAGAAAGCAACGGCGCGTCACACCTTGAAAGGTGAGCCCCGCCTCTCCTCCGGTGTGAGCCGCACGGAGACCGGGCCGAGTACCTGGCGTTGCGTGCGCCCCCAAGGAAAACAAAAGAGCAAGATGAGGAGCCGTGCGGCCACAGCCCAAATCCGCCACGCGCTCAGCCCAGGCCTGTCTACACCACGTGTAGAGAGGGCGGCGCGAGGCAGAACACACCCGCATATCCCTCTGAGCGGCTGCAGCCAAGTGAGCTCGCGCTGTGCTCCCCAGGAGAGAGGAGCACAGTGTACTGAGCGAGAGGGGCAGGAGCCCCAGAGAGAGAAAAAAAAGAAGGGTGAAAGAAAACAGATAGAGGAGAAACCCCTAAAGGAAAAAAAAATAAAAAAATAAGAAGAATAAATCAGTCCACACGAGTACAAAATTCAGGCAGCTTGAAGCGTGAGTGGGCCCACCCCCCTCCTTCCCCAAAAGAAGTGTGAAAAAAAAAAAAAAGAAAGACAAAGACAATACACAGACATACAAGGCAGAGATAAGCCCAGGGGAGCCCCAGTGGAAAAATAAAAAACAATAAAAAGGACACATAAATATCTCACAACGTGAAATACACTGAAGGGCAGACATCTACCCCCTAACAGCTAATGACACCCCAATGAGGGAACCACTGTGGAAGTAAAGGACATTGTCAGAAAGATCCTGCATAACCAAAGATACAATGAGTGCCCCACAACAAGAAAACCCCCAAGTACCCGTGCAGGCGGGCACCAGTGCTCACTCCTCAGTTACTGCATTGCCCCCGTTCAGCCAACTGATTGACCCGGCTACCGCAGCGCCAAGATGGCGCCTTTGGTTAAACCATTTAGAAAACTATTTCTGCGCCACAAGAGAGACAGATGGAGCAGTGCGCAGATCTCTCATGCTGCTGATGGGAGGAGACGAGCTACAAGAATTATTTGATTCGCTCACAGATACTGGCAACAGATCAGACTTCAACGCGGCAGTGGAAGCCCTAAATAAACACTTTGATCCACAGTTAAACTCAGACTTTGAACGCTTCAAACTTCGGCAGGCGCAGCAAACGGATGTTGAGTCAATGGACATGTTCTATGCACGCCTAAGGAAACTGGCAAGCTCGTGTGTAGGCCTTAATCAACAAGAAGAGATCCGGGCACAGATCATTCAGGGATGTCGATCAAATGCATTAAGGAAGCTTATTCTACGCAACAAGGCATGTCCCTCGACGACATCTTGGTTCTGGCACACTCCCACGAACTATCGACAAGCCGGGCGGATGCCATGGCAGCGGTAAGGGGACAGTCGCTGGCAGCGGCGTCAAACACATGCCCAGTTCAGGTGAAGGAGGAGCAGGTCGATACCATCCAAACTCGTCAACCGCCAGGACGTAGACCGAGCTCAGGCAGACAAGGCACACGCACCTGCGGAAGCTGCGGGTATGAGCACAAAATGACAACGGGATGTCCGGCGAAGGGCAAAACATGTGGCAAATGTGGCAAACACAACCGCTTTGCAAAGGTGTGCAGGTCTGGGAGAGGCTGGCAAGGAAACCTGAAAGGAAAAGACTCCAAAGTCAGGAGTGTAGTCAAAGAAGGTGATGAGTCCAGAACAACCACAGACCAAAGAGACCCAGTCTTTGAAGACGATGAGGACGAAGACATCTTCGTGATCTCTTTTACAGGCGAAGGAAAGCACAAAAAGTGACCACCGCCCATGAGCAACATTCAGATTAACGGCAAATCGGCGACAGTGCTCATAGATACAGGAGCATTGGTAAATGTAATGGACGACACCCTGTTTAAGCAATTGACTCCAATGCCGTCGCTTACCCCAACCACCACAAAAATATATAACTACGGGGGCAGAGAACCGCTCCCTCTCAAAGGTACTGTGGAAGTGGCTGTATCCAGCGGGCAAGTATCAACGCCAGCTAAATTCTATGTGGTGACCGGAGATCGAGGCACCCTGCTGGGATGTCACACCGCAGAAGAGTTGGAATTGGTATTCTTCGTGCGACAGGTATACGACTCCCATGCCGAGCGCCTGATCAAAGAGTTTCTGCAGCTCTTTGAAGGGCTAGGCCGGCTTAAAGATAAACGAATCAAACTCCACATAGATCCAAGAATCACACCCGTTGCCCTAAGACACCGGCGTGTACCGTTCCACTTGCGACCAGCGGTGGAAAAAGAGTTACAACTGCTCGAAGACAAGGAGTGATCGAGAAGGTGGAAGGACCAACACCATGGGTCTCGCCGTTGGTGATAGCGCCGAAGCCCAAGCAACCAGGAGCCATCCGTCTTTGCGTTGATATGCGTATTCCTAACAAAGCCATCAAGAGGGAAAGACATATAACACCTTCAATGGATGACATCATAGCTGATCTGAATAGGGCACAGTGGTTACCGAAATTGGACCTCAATGCGGGGTATCACCAGCTGGAGCTGGATCCAGATAGTAGAAACATCACGACATTCTCTACACATCTCGGGCTCCAGCGGTAAAAGAGACTGAGTTTTGGGGTATCCTCAGCAGCCAAAGTATTCCAAAACGTGATAAGAGAGACGCTGTCAGGGTTGCCGGGAATGATCAATTTGAGTGATGACATCCTCATATACTCCAAGACCAGAGAGGAACATCATCGACATCTCAGGGCCACCCTGCAGAGGTTAGCGGAGGCCGGACTAACACTCCACAAAAAGAAATGCACGTTCTACCAAACGCCGGTAGAGTTCTTTGGATATGTCTTCTCAATAGAGGAGCTACAGGTTGACCAGAGGAAAGCTGATGCTATCCGTCAAGCACCGGTTCCCAAAAACCCCACTGAAGTAAGAAGTTTCTTGGGTATGGCAACATATTGCGGGAGGTTCATTCTGCAACTTGCGACAATGGTAGAGCCTATCAGGCAGCTCACAAAAGGAGGGCACCGGTGGGAATGGAGCCCAGCGGCTGACAAGGCGTTCACAAACATCAAAACAGCATCACTGGACAAGGCAACGATGGCTTACTTTAACCCCCACAGACACACAGAAGTGGTATTAAATGCCAGTCCGGTAGGCCTGGGTGCCGTCCTTCTTCAGGAAGAACCCTCAAGAGTGGGTTCCGGTTGCGTACGCCAGCAGAGCGTTGTCATCCGTTGAAACACGATAAGCTCAGATAGAGCGCAAAGCATTGGCGATTCGTTGGGCGTGCAAGCATTTCCACCTGTATCTGTATGGGCAAGAGTTTCAGGTGGTAACGGATCACAAGCCTTTAGTCACACTCTTTACAGAATGCCCCCGTCTGGTGCCCTGACAGATAGAGCAGTGGACCGTTCTCCTGCAACCCTACTGGTTTACTGTTACTTATCGACCGGGAGTGAATAACCCTGTGGATTACTTGTCTCGACACCCGTCTCCAATGATGACAGATCACTCTCAAGAGAATGATGAGGAGAGCACCGAAGTGTTTGTCAACATGATTGTACAATCAGCCTGTCCCAAGGCCCTTAGTGTAATAGACATTGTGAATGCCACCAAGGAAGATATGGTGTTAGACCAGGTCAAGGAAGTGTTGGACCATAGAAAATGGAAGCTCTTCCTGGAGAAGACACAAGTGGCCAATCATGAGTGCAAGATAGCCATGCAGGGGATGTGGAGGGTGCGATATGAGCTATCGACAGATGGTCAAGGGCTGGTCCTTCGAGGAAGGACAATTGTGCTGCCGCAGAGTTTATGGGCCCGAGTGGTGGAGTTAGCGCATCAGGGCCATCAAGGCGCCGTGAAGACGAAGGCCTGGTTGCGAGCACTAGTGTGGTTCCCGGGTATGGACAGTCAGGTAGACGAACTGGTGGGGAAGTGTCACTTGTGTGTTATCACAGCGGGGGATCCACCCAGTCGCCCAGTCATCACTGAACCGGCGAGCCTAAAGCCATGGACGAAGCTGAGCATGGATTTTGGCAGTTTCCCCAATGGGCGGTTGACCGTTGTCCTCATTGACACTTGCACAAAATTCCCTATTGTTGATGTTGTGTCGTCTACTGCATTTGAGAATGTTCGACCAGTGCTCCAGAAAGTATTCGCCATGTTTGGACTCCCCGATGAGATCAGGACAGACAATGGGCCACCATTCCATGGGCAAGAATTTCGATCTTACCTGGAGGGGCTGGCCATACATCATCGCAGGGGCATGCCATATTGGCCACAGGCTAATGGGGACGTAGAGAGGTTCATACGAAATCTAAACCGAGCCCTCAGAATAGGGGTTGAACAAAGAGAAGACAGTGAGCAATGTCTGCAACAGTTTCTGAGTGCTTATCGCCAAACACCTCACAGCACTACAGGGTGTGCGCCTGCTGCACTGATGTTCAAAGTCCCGCCTCGGGACTGCATTCCATCCGGCCCTCGTTGGGTATCACCTGAACTAGATGTCGAAGCCACCCAGCGATGCCGAGAGCGTACGAACCAAAAGGCCACTGAAAAGAGGCGAGGTCGGTTCAGAGACTTGCAGGAAGGGGACCAGATGGTAGTGAAGAGTCGGCAGCCAGAAGGGAAATTCCAAACTCCGTTTGAGCCTGAACCCTGGCAGGTCATCAGTGTAAGAGGCGCCATGATAACAGCAGCCAGAGACAGGCAGAGAGTTACCAGAAACATATCACACTTCAGGAGAGGTGGAGTGTCGAGCACATCTAGAGAGGAAGGAGAAGTTGACAAATCGATGGCCGAATCTCTGGATGAAGAAGTCGAAACAGAGAAGACTCCGGCAGCCCTGCCTAGCACGAGGCACCCGCTGGGAGAGAGAGTGGGCCAGGAGGAATCACTTGTTAGGGGTGGACGGTACCATCTGCGCCCCAACCCTATGCCCAACAGACTGCTCAGAGACTTTGTCTGTACCCTTGGCTGAGGAGGAGCCCACATTCAAGGGTCTATACATCTGCTGGAGTAACCTCTGGGTCCATTGACATTTTCTGTGTGTTTTCCTTTTGGTCTCTTTTTCCGTTTTGGGTTTCATTTTCTTTATTACTTGCGTATTCGCGTCTCCACCACTCTAGTATGGCATTTGTAGTTGGTTAAGGTTTATGTGTATTCATTTCCTCTTCTGTGTGGAGTAAAACATGGGAGGGATGTAGAGAGCCATCCGGGCTCTCCCCTACATTGTATCCTGTTCTGTGCATCCAGGAGGAGCGCAGAACAGAGGTTATAAAATAAAGACGGGGCTGCGCTGATGCAGTTCCCCACTGGAGACATAAACTGTGTGGTGCGTACATTACTGCAACTAACTCGGTGCGGCCTAAGCGCACTACAACATATTGCTATGAAAATGTACAGGGAAGTGACAAAACTTGGAGCTGAATTTGCAAGCTGAGGATTCCCTCCAAATAATATGCAGTAGTAAATTTCAACCCATGATTGATGCCGTTGTTCCTTTAACCCATCATGAGGAACTGCCATCTGTAAAGAGAACAAACTTGGGCTTTTAATGCTAAAGAGCGCATGGCCCATTTGCCTCGTGGGAAGTAGGATCACGGGTCACAAGTGCAGAAGTTGTGGCTCGAATTACAGACCACATGGTGTTTGCGATGCTTGTGCTTGAGAACTTTCCCACAATACTAAGACATCTGATGCCCTCCCTCTACAAAACGCTGATAGGACTATCATTCCTAAGGAATGGAATAATGTGCTCCAACGATGGATCGTTCACTTCCTCACCACAAAGTACCCAGTGGAAAGACGGAGGCTGAATTTCTCTCGGTCCCTTTCAAGGCATTTGAAGAGTGAACAGCACAGGACCTCCCAGAGCAGAAAGCCAAGATAGGCTTCCGTGCTCTTTTTCTACAATGAATGTTTTGCTGCCTGCTATACCCTATGCCACTTATGCTGCTTAGGTACTCTGGAAATGTTTTAAAGCCTTAAATGAATCTACACAGGATAGCATGGACTGTACCGATTTGTCATCACTGGACCTAGTCAGTTGTATCTTGTCTGTTACAACCTTTGATGGCCTATGATCCAAAGCAACAGCTTCAGAGGCGTCCATATCCTCCAGGCAGCATATCTAGATTAAGACCTAGAAGCTGGAGACTGATCCGAAGGCTATCTTACACACTTCTGTTCCTGGAGCCAAAATTATGGCTTGCCTGCAGGGAAAGTGATAAGGGGGAATGATGCATTTTTACTGTCTGGAACACCGTTCAAGACAACTGGGCTCAATAGGTCATCTCAGATTATGGTATTGAACTCTCCAGCAGTCCTTTTCCTTCCAAGTTCAGTTTACCTCTGATGTTACAGTGTCTGATCAACGTGGCTGTACTTTTGAATAAGATCTGCTCTCTTCTGAAAAAAACAGATGATGGGCTGGTTGCCAGCCTTGGATCAGCGCCTTGGATGAAAATGTATTTGTATCATATGCATCTCACCCGACAGGGTATACTGGTATGGAATGTCACTTCATTCTCATACCAGAGCCAACAGAAGGACTTCAAACCCAGCGATGATCAACATGTTTTAGTTCTTTTTACTCCTCCTGACTCAGGCAACCTCCTCAGTTCTCTAGATTTGATCCCCTCTTACTTCCACTATTGGTTCAACCAAGCTTGTGTCAGTGTTTCCTCTTTGCAGTTGAAGGGGATCCTTACCGCTTCTGCCTTTTATCTCCTGGCTGCCAAATTCTCTAAGTATTCTTTTACCAAGGTAGCGTCCATCCTAAAGGATAGAATTCTGCTCTTTCCTTTGCTTGACAACTGCCTAATTTCTGCCGGTTGTCACCCTAATGTGCTACACAGCCTGCAGTGAGTTTGTGAAGATGTCCAAAACACTGGTACCTCCTGAACACAGAAAAGTTATATTTGCAGCCATGTGTATTTCAATGATGACAAATTCCAGACAGTGCTGGAAAATGTGTCCCAACCGAGGGACACAGTGCTTGTCCTTCATACTCTCCTTTCCAATGTTCTTCTCTCCCAGGAATATGTCTGCCAATATCTGGGTACAGGCCCAGGGTCTATTGGACACCACAATGTCATTCATCAATTGGGTTAAGTTTCTTCTGGGTCACTAGACTCCTTCTTAGTAAAACGTTTGCATCTCCTCCAAGCCATTCCCGTGATCTGAACTGCCATGGGGAATGGTTGGTTGACAGCATCCTTCTGTTTGGGGATTCCATTCACCAAAAACCACTGATTCTAATGATGGATCACAGACTTCTAGGAGGCGCTAACTTGTGGGAAACAGGGTTATCGGTGGCTCGATTTAATTGCCTCCCAAACAAAAGTCATTCTTCTGCGTTTCTATTCTTTGTTCCAAGGTGAGGGGGACAGAGGCTATGGGATGCCCTATCACTCTGGTGACTCACAGTCAGTTTTATGCCTTTACTCCAATTCCCCTTCTCTAGCAGGTGCCGAGCTAGAGTCAGCGGGAGAATGATTAATTGATTCTTACTGCTCCATAATGGGTCACCAGGCCATGGTTTTCTATTATGCTTCAGATGACAGTGAAACCACCATCCTACCTTCAGTATGATCCTGATCCTTTACTCTTTCCTTTACTCCTACTATCAGCCCACTTCAAGCTGCAACTATTTGCTACACATTTGAGTTATTTTGCCTTCAGCAGTTACGTTTCATGGTTGAGGCGGTGACAGGATTTCAGTCTTCCAAGAAGTCACTCTTCTAATTTAGTGAACCACTACCAACAATGATTCCATTTTCCTGAACATTGTAAGCCTTTTTGTCTATATTTTGCAATCCCTTCTTGATCTCTGATTCTTTGCAGGGTGGCTTCATGAAGAGGTTGTTTCAGTCTAAGCTGAGGTGCCAGTTGATGGGCTTGTATGTCTGCAGATTCCCCTGCGATGCTCTTTCATCTTTAGAACTGCTTGATGCTCAGCTACTGTGTGGTTTACAGCTTAAGAGAACTTTGTGTTAGGCTCCCCTGATCTCCTGTGATTTCGTTTCAGAGTTAGATTTTTGCACAAGCCCCACGTTAAGCCTCTTAATCGGGTTCCCTTTTCCCTCCTGTTAGCTAATTTGGCTTTCCCTGTGGCTATTAGCTGTGTGGATATGGATAGGGGATAAAGCAAATGCGGTTTTGGTGGATCCCCTCTCTCCTCTGGTCCAGGGTCTCCACACAGTGTATGTCTGTCACCTGAGTGAAGTGGAAAGGGGTCCTTATGGTTGAGGCGTCCCAGATCTTGTGAGAGCATATCCCCGGGAGCGTTTTCTGCATTGCATTCTTCTATTTTGCAGTTCTGACAGTAACCATTTGTGTACATGTATTTGGTATCTATGTTTTCTTTTTTTATTCAGTCCTGGGTGTTGCTTCATGTAAAGGCCTGTGCTTAGTTTGCTGTGTCTTCAATGCATAGGGAATGGAACAAAGAAGGATGAGGAGGTCATCGTCAGATTACTTACCTTTCTTACTCCTAAGGAAACTCTTCCTGGTTCCACTTATCTCTCTCTCTCTCTTTCTCTCCAAGACTTGTGCTTCTCCTGCTGCTGTCTAGGGAATTACAGAAAGTGATGGGTATTGGAGGTGGGATTAAGAGCACTGCTGGGTGTATTTTTTTTTATTTCACCCCTATACGGAAGTGAATTCCAACTAAATTTAGTGAAACTGGCTACCACCTCCAGTGGAAGAAAACAAGACACGTGAACCTAGAAATGACCAATCTGGGCAGCTCGGGTGGTTAATGTGTCAAATGAGGTCTAGTGAGAACTATATTAACCATGAGCATTGGTAGGTTCATAGGTGGTTTAGAAAGCTGTTCTGGTTTTTGATGGACCACATTTTGCTTTGGAGAACCACAAGAAATGCCTAAACTGTGAAGTCTTCCATTTCTCAGGTTTACCATTCAAACTGTTTATGCTAAATAGTTTTGGCCAACCCTAGCTACTGGACTCAGAGGTGAAATAGAAGGAAAACTGTTACCTCATAAAACAGGTAAAAGACAATTTCTTAATATAATAAAATGCTGTTTTTAGATTGTCCTTGGAAAGTTGTGATCTCAATCATACTTATAACCATATCTCTGAACACACTCCATTCTGCTCAATAAATAAGGGGTCTACCACATTTCTAGGTGGAGGTGTGTCCCACATATACCAGCAATTTTATATGGTTGCATTTTTCATGGTTGCACATCAGTGGCCTGTGGCAACCGATATGCATCCCTGAAGTTGTCAAGCAAGCGGTTTTGTAACCAAACAAGGTGTGAACCGATTCAATAATCCCACAACTGGCACCTGACTCTTTGGCGGTATGGTCTGCATTAGTCAGCTTTCCTTGTAGGTTGAAATTATAGGCATTGTACCTACAGCTCTGAAATATTCAGTTCTAGAAGTAGCATGATTCATCAGCCTCAGAATCCTCTCTGAGCCTCAATGTTTCAATCATTGACATTTTGGCCTGTAAGTAGTAGATCTATCTTGCTTTGTGATTGTGCCAATCGATGTGAATAAAATGTAACTGTACTTAGGGCCCACAATAGATCTTTTAGGCACATTTTGGCCTTTATCACCATTTTTGTGAATTGTTTTTTCTTGGCCATGTTACACCTCCTTCAATCTTGTCCGTGCCTGTTTGTGGCAAAAGCCCCCAGAAGTCAGCCACACTGCTTAACAAGATAAAAAGACACCATTTGGACTCAGGGCCTGATTTAGAGTTGGGCGGACGGGTTACTCTGTCACAAACGTGACCGCTATCCCATCTGCTGTATTACGTTTCCCATCTGATATAGTGGGATCGTAATATGGGGATGGGATATCCGTCACATTTGTGGCAGAGTAAGTCCATTCGCCAGCCACTAAATCAGGCCCCTAGTTTTTATCTGCCCTCTCAAGAGCCTTCATTTGCTACTTTCTACAGCACTCATCTCTGATGCCGCTCCGATTGCTAAGGGAAAAGAACCTTCATGATTCCATCCCTTTATGTAAGGTACAGTTTAATATTGTAATAATGAAATCTAGGGACATCTACATCAGGACCATTTTCTGTAATGTCAATGCATTTGTAAAAACAAGAATTTCAATGCAATGGGTCTCGCGTTCGCTCAAGTTAGAGCTTTTAACGTTTTAAATTCCTAACTGGACTTTTCTTGCCACTTAAATTGCAAAATGAAAAGTAAAACAGTTGACATAACCAAGCCGATTGAAAGCGCCATGGTGGTCATAAGCATGAATGCGAAGAAGAAACACAAAATGGAAAAAGAAGTTCACTTGCAGGGAAACGTATCGGTAAACATGCAATTATCCATGTAACAGGGTCGATGTCCAAGGCGGTAACCAAACTGCCCCAAGAAGGGACAAATATAAAGCATTTACAAATGATAACAGAGGATTTTCGAAAGGCAAGCCCATGAACGAATGATAGTGATGGGCGTACGTGGTTAAAAGCCCACAGATAGATTATAACAGGTCAGAGCGTTTGTGCGATCGACCTAACTAGAGAAGCCATTTACACCCCCTTGAAGTCTTCTGTCTATCTAAGAATTGGCTAACAGAAGGCTGAATTAGTCTCCACTAATTTCAGTTTCTTGTGTAAAGTTATACCTAATCACAGCAGGGGAAGTTGCATTTACCACTCTAAAAACATTTACTTGCAAAAATCAGAATGGAATGAACCAGATGCTACCTTTATGAATCATGATGACAATGCTAATGTTCGTGTGATTTAGCTCTGGCTGAAAGCTCCTTAATGAAATGCACTTTGAACTCTAAATTTGCGTTACTTAATCACAGGGCGCCTACCGGACCAAAAGTTTCCAGCTGCATCTATGCCAGTCCTCATGATCCCACCTCATTAGCAATGGAAGATCACCAAGCAGTACCTTTCTAAATAATGTTCCTGCCTGCTCCATTCTTAAGTCTGATACATTTGTGAAAAATGAAAGGAACTGGAAACAAATGGATATCGAGCAAACGGTCACTGCCTCAATGGATTGCTGTGATAGCAGCCCCTCCCTCGATTGACAACTAGAAATCAAAACAGCATACCAACTTAAAATAAAATTCTGCCTCTGAAACAGTCAGGATTGTTTATTGATGATTAATTAATATCATTACGATACAAAACGGCATTAAAAAGCCATGATTTATAAACAATTGAAAAATTAATGTAACATCTATTACAATGAAACACGAACTTTTTTGTTATTAAACACGAAAAGTGCACATTTGTTGTGCATAGCCTACAAGCATGCACACTTAATTGATTGCCTGATGCATTAACTAAAGTGGGTAGTAATTAGGCAGTCTCTAACAGTCTTTAGATATTGACCTTTGGGGTAGTGTTTCCTTGTGGTACCTGGTGCTTAGCATCCCTGGGCCGTTTTTGAGCTAGGCAAAGAAATTTGGTTCCCTGGCACAGCAGGTGAATTGAATCTCCACCGAACCAACCAGTTACAGCTCGCCTACAAGTGGGTACGCACAGTTGTAAAAAGACTGATCTAAGTAGCTTCCTTCTGTGGCTAAGACTGCTGGACAGGTGTATAAAATGTGGGTTTTTGACTCTTGCTTGTACCCGCATTGGCGACAATTTGGATTTGTTGGTCGGCTCTTCCAAGAATGAATAAGGTCTTTTGTTTGGAATTGCCCAGAATGAAACAACATAAACTGACGTTTTAATGTGAATGAAAAATGTGTTGTCAAGTATGCTTGGGGCTGTAAATGCTGGTATGACGTGATGACTGTCCATACATGTTGCTTAGCCTCAAGTGTGTTCTTGTTTTGCAGTTGTGGCAAGGCTTTTGCTAAGGTGTTGCTTAGCCGGATGAAAGATGCTCTTTCCATGGGGTTGGCCCAGGCTTCCTTTATACCCTGTGCTTTTATTGATGACGAAAGATACACTCCCCATGATTTGGTTGAGTCTTCACTCATCTGAGTACAAGTTGTTCAGGGACCCTTTTTCAGAGGCAGGAAGAGTCCAGCATAACTTTAAAAACACATTAATTCTATGCAGTTTTTTGTTCAATAGGCCAAATTTCAGCTGTACATAGGCTTGGGAGGGGGATCAAACAAAAGTTGGATTGGTAAACATGTGTTTCTAACAAATTTAGCAGGACTGCCCCTTTTCCATGGGTAATTTCCACGCCATATGCAACTGTTGGTAGGAGTTGTGTGGTGATAACTGTGAGCAGGGGAATATATGGGGGGGGGGCACCTTCGTTTCTGTTGCAACTGGTTAAAAGCAAAGGTTAATGAGTGTGCTTTGGCCTGCATCACGTCAAAGTTTTGTTTGAAAGTCAGCTGATATTCAATCAGTATTCCCAGGTACTTGTAAGAGGTTACAACTTCTATGCTATTGCGCTTGACAAACCTATTGGGGGATTTTTCTTTGGCTCAACCAAACAGACCACTTTAGGTTTACTTAAGTTCCACGCAAGTCCTTGCTGGTCAATATAACCAGCCAGTGCCTTTATTGACCTCTGTAGCACAACAGGGGTCTGACCCAAGATGACTGTATCATTCACATACTGCAGATAACTTATGTTATCTAATGCCAGCCCTGATGAAAAACCCTTAACTTGTGCAAGTTGACGGTCGAGGTCAGCCAAGTAAACATTGAATAAACAGTGGGCCAAAACGGATCCCTTCATAAGGCCATGTTTTGTTTAAATCTTAGACATGACTCTGCTGCCATTGCCAGTTTTGACCTGGACCCATGTATTGCTGTACAGGGTGATCACTGAGTTTAGCAGTTTTTTCAGGAAGGTCCCATTCTGCCAATTTTGCCCAAAGGTAGACATTTGGAGCTCTGTCAAAAGCAGATTTGAGGCTGATGAAACATGTAAATTGTCGACCCTTTTGTGGATACCCTTGTGCCAAGATGGTGAGTGCTGATATGTTTGTTATTGTCTCTGTGTCCGACCTAAATCCTGTTTGCGTTTGAGGAGTTAGATGTTTCTCATTTCCACAAGGCTGAAGTTCTTGAAGTATATAGGAGGCATATAGTTTGGCTTCAACATCTATTAGGGCTATTGGGCTATAATTGAGAGGGATGATTGACTGTCACTCTTAAAAATCAGATTAAGTTTACCTCCTCCCCGCTCCATGAAAGGGAATGATGTAGGAGCTCTGAAATCTATTGAGTTGTTAACTAACTGGCCCAAAATTGGATATCTTGTTTAAAAACTGCATTCCAGATGCCATTGGGGCCCTGTGCAACCTCAGACTTAAGTTTCTTCAGTATCCGCTCCAGGCGCTTGACATCTGTTAATGGCTCTTTGGAGTCGATTTGACTGTGAAAGCTTGGTGAGGTTGATGGAAAAAAGAGGAGCCTCGGTATTTGGGGCCTCTGTA
Source organism: Pleurodeles waltl (assembly GCF_031143425.1). NCBI lineage: Eukaryota > Metazoa > Chordata > Amphibia > Caudata > Salamandridae > Pleurodeles > Pleurodeles waltl. Next base: position 483,852,778 of record NC_090446.1, read on the forward strand.
AGCTTCAATGTACTCAAGAGTCTACTGGGCACTGTTGAAGCTGGCGCTGAGCCCCGGAATTCTCTGGAGCTGTTACCTCCGTCTATGTTGAATGCAAGCTTTTCACACTGGTGATTGTGCTGCCTGGGGATTAATATATAAGGTGAATGTGTGACACACAGGCATCCTCTGGAATCCCTGCATTATGATGTCGATGCTGACCCAAGACTAGCTTGTTTATCTCACCCCAAAACTGCTTGCTATTGGGTTGCTTAATGCACAGTAAGAGCTTGCTCCATATTCCTTTCTGGTGGGTCTTTTTTACTTGACAACATTCTCTGTTGTGTATTTTCCTCAGCTGCTGAACTGACACAATCACAACATCAAACAAAGAGATGCATGCCAACAATAAATGTTTCTTTTCAATGATTTGAAAAAGTAAACTTGAAGTCTGTTAGTGTGAAAAAAAGCTAGAGCTATTCCGCTTTTGCCAAAATCCGTATTTAGAGAAACCTGCAAGCTACTAAGCTCATATAAAGAATACAAAACCAGAATATCACTTTTTATACATTTTAGACCTCCTAACCTACCAAAGGAGCTTTGCAGGCTTTTGTCTGAGATAGGTAAACCTAAGAAACATCCAATCCACGGTCATTCCATCTGCAAGCCCTGTACTCTCCTTCTTACATTTTTTGCGATTGAGTTGACAATATCCATGCTCGACTTGTGCAAGACACTATACTGTGCCACACAGCCTCTGCCGTGCATTACATGCTCTTAACAGCAATGGCAAGCATGGACACCTTTCACTTAAAGTGGTCGGCCCTCAGAGTCCCCACTAGATCCCTGTCCTTGTGAGTTTCTAAAGCAATTGTCAGCAATTACACTTGTAATAAGGTGGACCTAATATTTGTCACATTTGTGAAGGAGTAATCTATCCGCCAATTTCTAATTCAGAACCTGAGCCTCCATTAAGATTCTAATGGGATACACCTTTCCCAGAAACATCACACCTTAACTTTCATTAGATGGTTCATGGCTGACTGTTTTCTGAAACTAAATTCGGTACAAATGGAGGTCCTTGTTGCATCCAAAACTCTTGCAACTTGGGTCCAGCATATGTGGCCAGCAGCCAAGACCTTTGGTCTCAACCTGGTAAATCAGTGTGTAATCTTCTAATTTCTGTTGATCAAAATTTGACATTAGATGTTTAAGTTTTCAAGGTAACAAATACTTGCTATTCAGCTAGAACTTAAAAAAAAAACATTTGCTCTTTATTGAGCTGCATCTACAAGTACCAGTTGTAAAACCATTATCCGATCAAGCCTGTATTACAGAAATTCGATCTACTTTGCTATATCTGTAAAATACTAGGTAGTTTACTATAAGTGTTAATCTTGCCACATGTCAACTGCCGCACAACAAATTACTAATCTTTAAAAAAGACAGTATGTCTCCACCATTCTTCAGTTCATTGCTTACTGGAACCTTTTTAAGCTATGTAGTTCACAGAACTATGTGCCAAAAGTCTTCAGACTTCTTAGCTTCGAAGCTCAGCTGGCACCACCCCAGCGACTCTCTGAGCTCTGCTAAACTTGCTCTTGTCTCAGTGGCCAGAACCACATTCAGCAGCATTAGTGATAAGGCCTTTTAGTGGCTGGAGCTCCACCCTGGAACTCCGTCCCAATCTCCCTGTGGGTAGAAAACTGTCATATCAGGTTCAGGAATACATGAATACAAGCTCAATGAATTACAGCTTTAAATGTCTCCCAAAGCGTGGAGGAGGATGCCACAGATTGTGACTTGAGAGAGAATTTCTCAAGAATGTCTTATTTGATTTCATCTTGGAAGAAGGGATATCTAGGCACATTTGGAGGGAGTCTCCAAGAAAAGGCTCTACTGCAGGCTGCTAACTGTAAAAGGACATGGCCATGATGAGACAATGTCCTGGGGAGGTGTTCTGTCCTAGAGGCCCAAGTAAAATGTCTATCGTGACCAGCTAGAGGTCAATTCTGGATCAGAAGTTATGTGTGGAAGTGATGCATATGCCCTTGATGCTGTGAGCATTTTTACTTTTCATATCTCTACAAGATCATTGCCTTGTATAATGGTGTGTATCTGTGCAGCAGCCCCAGGGTGTGAGCATCTGGTATGGCTAGATCTATCCACAAACAGGTCAAGGATCACATTAAAATTCCCAACCCAAAGCACAGTACCTGGACCAGCACAAAGACTCATACACCATATCTCTGAAGAAAACTCAGGACTACCCATGTTGGGTTCATATATGAAGACCAGGGTGACCTGTGAGTCATACAGCACTCTTTGTAGCATTATGAATCCCCCTTCTTTGATTCATATAACCATTTGTGCCAAAGTGTTCCTTACTTGAATGATTACCGCAGCACCAAAAGCATAGTAAAAGTATGTGGCAATATGTACTTCCACAATCCAAACAGCATGCAATTAGGGTTGTGTAATATTGGTCAGATGCAGCTACTAGAGGAAGCTGATATAAATTTTGTGCCGATTGAGATAGGCACACACCTGCCTCTCACTGCACTGTCCATCCAAACGGCAGATATTCCAAGTCAAGCATCTGACTGTAGCCATGAGTAAGAGAGAGTACGTGCATCACAAACTCTGTGAGCAATGTATGCATGCTCTGCGTTTGGACAAAACCCTGAGCTCGTCTGATATCAATAACAATCCCATGCTGAAGATAGCTAAAAGTGTTGATCTACCCAAGAACCAATGCTCACAACTGGTTGAAGAACAACATCCATGTAATAACGACCCCAATGGGATGTGGAATTCCTATTGTTGGATGCCTGGGACATATTGTTTGGGATCAAGGGCAACATGTTTTAATGTTTATTTTGTCCTTGGGACAGGTGGGCCCAAGACCCTACATTACAAGCCCTTTGGCTGCCAGTTTACAAAGAAGGGAACTGTCTGCAGTTGAGGTAATATGTGTCCCTCAGTTAATACTGTTCAAACTTGTATTTATGGTTCATTAATGAAAAGCCTTCATGATTAGGGTGAGCGCTGTAACTAAATGCTTTAATGTGACACTGAACTACTTACAGTGGTTCTCGTAAAAAAAAAGTGTACAAATATGTTTGAAAAGTTTAACAATTTGAGGCTAAGTATAATGCTCCCAGTATGCTCTCTGATTATATTCAAATATTTGCAGAAGCTTGTAAGCAAGAGTGATGATTCTTTGCTTTCAAAATAAAATGTTCAGAAAAAATGCAAGTAAGAATAAAAAAGTTTCACTGCCATGAAATTTTAGGTGCTATTTATTGAAGTGTCATTCAGTGAAATGTGTTGATGCATGTTAGTATTTCCAAAAAATATTCCTAATGGAAAATCAGTGTAACCATTTTCAACACGATTATGGAAAGCATGGAAATAAATAAGCACTGCACTGGCAAAGCCAATTGATCTGACATTTTTTGTGAGTTTTTTGGTTTTGTCAATGCATGTCTTGTTTTGACATGGATTTTGTAACACTTTATTGTTGTGGGAGTGGCCAGGCCTTCACCATTGTAACAAACACTGTTAGCACCTGCCCTGAGTGATTCTGGAAGGGGTGGGGAGCTCCATGTTCTTTGCAGGGGGCCCCCTCCAGTTTTGTTACATCACTGATTGCCATAATAGTTCCTGGCACTGAACAAAACTACTTTGTGTGCCAATGTGCTCCTTGTGGAAGAGCAGAACGTGATCACTCACAGTAAAGCCAGTCGATAGTTAGAGAGAGAAATAGAAGTTTAATAAAAACAAAATGCCTTTGTGAACGCCAGACCTAATTATGGACCCAATTGTTAAAGAAAGTCACAAAAGTGCACCCATGGTAAATGTCTTTGATTTAGTGGCTTTCATGAATTCACAAGAGTTTACAGAAGTAGACCCGGAAATCGTACTCCAAGAAAGTATGTGTGAACTGTATTTTACCATGAGCAAATATGCATGCATACATTTGCGCAATTTTGCTCATGTGAAAATCTTCTGTACGTTTACAAGTTCACTTTCCCTCCAACCACTTTTCTTCCCCATCTCTGGAAAAACATCTACTTTTGCCATTATCAGGAGTACATTTCCAACCTTTCTCATTATGGGAAAAGATTAGAGAAGAGCTGGTGAAAATCCTTAAAACATACAAGTTAATAAGTTTGGAGATTCAAAGGTATTTCAGCCCTGGAACTATTGCTTACTGGTTCCTCCACCCTCAGTATGTAGATCTGCGAAAGGCGGCAAAAGAAAGAAATTGCTATAGTAGGGATGAAAATTGCAAGTTTTCAAGTCCTACTATTGTAGTAGCCCTGGCATAATCAGAGAGGCTATTATCAGAGCTCTTACATAATGAGATTGCAGCCATAATTTGTCACCGCACTACATGGCACCAAAGGGACAAGTAGTTTTTTTTCACAGGATAAGTAGATTTAAGAAGCAACCTGTCCCATGGACAAGTAGATATTTTAATAAAGTCAACACCCTTGATCATATCGTTGAGAAATGGGGATTTATCCCAAGGATAACCAAAATGCTTGGCAAACAACCCAGTTTGAAAAAAAGCTGGGTGGGTGAAGGCAAGAAAGAAAACCATTTGAGAGCAAGGATGGCAATTAACAAATTACAATGCCACGCAACAGTTACTGAAATCTATAGTTGTGTATACCTTAGTTCCACCATCAATTGCAATCACATGGAGATACCATTGTTGCGCAGGAATTAACAGGTTTCATCAAAGGAATTGCCTCTTCACTTCTACAATGGGAACACAGTCTGTGCCCACAGGGGAGTTTGTTTAAGGTTCACAGGCCTGAGGTGATCTATAGGCTTGGTCACTGAGGTGTCCTCCAGATTCGTCCCCAGGTGAGGCCACGCCACTAACCCTGGGAGCCATGAACTAGCAGAAGAATGTCAAACGGCCTTAGGGTTTGTGAAATGATGGATCATACTGTTTGGGTTTACACACAGTTTGGCTAGGTATATAAGTGAGTAGGTGCCCCCTGCCCTCTGAAGGAGACGTTTGGCGGGTAGGAACTCACTGAGCCAGCCTGAATTGAAAGAGTGAAGTCTGGATACAGGACAGTCACATTTTCCTGGTATTGAATGTCTCTCCACTCTCTAATCAATCTCAGGACAGTGTCTCTGTCTTTATAGTTGAGCAGGGGCTACTAATGTTTACTCTGGAGCACCCGACAGGGGCCATCGGCCCAAAGAGCGATGTGCACACTCCACCGTGAAGAGAAACAATAGATCGCCACCAAACAGAGAGCGAAACATAGTCTCAACATAGTTTATCCATGGCAGTGGACTCTGGGACGCATAGTATGTAGATATTGTTGCTTCTAGATCTTACTTCAAGATCCTTGTTCTTGTTTTTGACAGCCTCTAGCACTTTCTTAATGCATAGCAAGTGTTCATTTGTAGTCATATGACCCTCTTCACGTTAGATATATGACCCCTAATTGATCAAAGCAGCCATTATGCTTGTCCAATCTCTCTCTCATGTAATCACTCCTGTTAGTGAGAATTTCGATTTATGAATCAATAGTATGGAACCTGTCTTTTATCTCTGTGAGTATACTTTGATTTCATGGTCTGGGGTGGAACCACTGGGCATGGGCGCTGCCTTAGAGTGCCCCTTAGGATTTGATTCTGCCGTTCTAGTGAAGTGTTTATTATTTAATGTCAGTTTGGGCTGTTTGTAGATACGTTAGCCCTTGCTTGAAGGGGAAGTCAGAGGAGAGGTGCAGGCAGCGCTACCCACACTTCCAATAAACAACAGTATAGGCACCAAAAGTGCATCCCTTATGCAGAAGGTTCCCTCGCGGTTAGGACCCAGGGTCCAGCCACACCCCACCTGTCACTCAGGGAAAAGCCAGGTTGCACAAGCAGCACTCTCTTCAGTGATGTAGTACATTTCTTCTCAAGATGGGGTTGTGGTTACACCTGCTCTCTAGAGACCATCTCACTGTTCACAGCCATCGCGATTCAGCCCTCTAGGGCCCAAGATACAGCTCAATAAAGGACCAGCAGTGGGGGTCCAAGACCGCCAGTTACAGTAGGGGGCAGGGCCACAGTAGCTGCTCCGTGCAGCTAACCTTTTCGGGAAGGCTGTAACATCACAGCCGTGGCATCACGACAGTTCCCAGAAATGTGAGGACATAGATCTAGACAGACTGTATAATTCTAAGGGCCACAGAACTACCACACAGGCACACTCTGTGGCACAGCATAGACCCACCTCCTAAGCAGCACTGTCTCTGGCAGGCAGCCCAGCCACATGACAGGCCACACTCCTTCAGTGGTCTGCCACACTAATTGCCTATAGCAGGCTCAGGGTTCGTCTTTGCACCAACCCAGGGACAGAGTTCCAATAGCCATAAGTGGAAGGCTGGGCCGTCAACCTACACACATATTACTAGTAGGCAACAGATACAGGCCTGCTGGCCAGATTTCATGTCTCTGTGATCCACTTAAGTCTAGCTAAGATGCGGAAAGCTTCAGCGGGGCAGGGGAGACAGGTACAGGTGAACAGTAAAGTTATTCAATTAATCCATAATCTCAGGGATCATTATTGGATTGAATCCTCGGCCAGCATATCCTCACTTGGTAGCAGCCATCTTTCTGCCAGGCTCTCTGATTCACCCTTAAAGATGACATTAAGTACATCTCATATGTTATTGCCTGGTTTTCATATGCATGAACACCAGCTGACCCGTGGCAAATGTGCTTGTGCTTTCCTGTGCAGGGTTTATAGTTCCCATAAGACAGTGGTGTTTAGCATTTCAGCCTACTCATTGAGGATTCCTCAGAGATGATTTCATAAACGTGAGTTGGCCTCCTGTGGCCAAGTTAATTACCTGGTGCTAGGTAGCCCATGATGTGCATTGTTTAGGAGGCCAGCACATCTGATATGGAAGGAACACAAGGCATTTGTCTGTGGTAGCACTACAAGTTCCTCTAGACATCTTTTAAGACAAGATACAGCTTCTGAGGTGGGGGACTGTCCGTGGTCTGGCTCCTTGGCACACTGGCTGCCCTGCTGCTTGGCGCACTCCAGAAAAGCCGGTTACTGCTGGCACCATTGTTCCCACTGATGTGGTGGATGAGGTGCTGGGTTGGGACCTGGAAAGGCGGGCCCTAGGGGACGGAAGGGATGGGGGAGGTGAGGGGAAGAGGTCAAGGTTGGACAGGAAAAGTTTTTTAGACACATTGGGACGGGTAGATGGAGGGGGTTTGGGAGTGGAGGAAGAGGTAGTGGTTGTAGGAGGTGTACGTTTGCTGACTTTGGGTGAAGGTGCATGGGCTGAAGGCTGTCGTGAGGTGGATGGCTGTTGGGTGGGTGTGTGACTGCGTTTGTGTACCTTGGGAGGTGGGCTCACAGACACACTGGGAGAGGACACAGGGGATGTGTGAATGGTAGTGGGGGTGGTGACTGCACGTGAGTGGTGTGTGGTGATGGGTGTGCTGGTAATGGACGTAGTGGATGAAGATGTAGTGCATGCAGGTGTGAGTGGAGATGTGACAGGAAGGGAGGAGGGAGTTAAGGAGGAGGGGGACACAGTGGAGGCAGTGGCTGTTGGTATGTCTGCATGGGTATGATGCTTGTGTGATGTGTGGTGCTTATGTTTGCCAGAGCTTCCCTTGTGTGTTGAGGTGTGTGCATGCTGGTTTGAAGGTGTGCTTGGGATAAGCTGAAGTACAGGGGTTTGGGTCTGGGTGGAGGAAGTTGAAAGGGGGAGGCTGGACACAGGGACAATGGCTGCCATCAGTGCTGAGGCCAGAGTCTGAAAAGCTCGCTGTTGGGCTGCCTGGCCAGAAAGGATGCCCTCTAGGTATCCATTGGTCTGTTGCAACTGCCTCTCTACACCCTGGATGGCATTCAGAACGGTAGACTGCCCAACAGTGAGGGATCTGAGGAGGTCAATGGCCTCCTCACTGAGGGCAGCAGGGCTGACAGGGGCAGGGCCTGAGGTGCCTGGGGCAAAGGAGATGCCCACCCTCCTGGGTGAGTGGCCACGGGGCACACGCTGAGGGGCTGCTGGGAAGGCGGTGCTGGTAGGAGGGGTGGAGGCTGTAGATGCGGGGGGCACAGAGGGGCCCGCCACCGCCAGGGAGCTCCCATCAGAGGAGGAGTCCGTGCCGCTAGTCTCAGCTCCAGTCCCTGCCGTGGAGCTCCCCTCGCCCTCCGTCCCACTGGTGCCTTCAGAATCCGTTGTCTCGCCCTCCAGGGCCATGTTGGATGCAGCTCCCTCCTGCTCCGGTGCCACTGCTCCTCCGCCTGATGATGCTATTGCACACAAGAACAGGGAGACCAAAAAAAGAGGGGGGAAGACAGAAGAAAGACATGTTGAGTGCATGCAATACCGCTACCGCTGGCTGACACTACAGACACAGAAGACCTCTGCACTACGCTGTGCACTTAAGAGTTCCCTAATTAATCACAGGGACATGGGGTACAAGGCCTATGCCTGGTTGATGCACACATGGAAATCACACAAGTCTGACTAGGTGTAGTTGCCTCTGAACACTGGTGGGGTGGGGTGCCACATGGCCTGCCTTAGGAAGGGACCTTACCAACTAAACTCGCCCTGGCCTAGGGGAACCCACAGCCCACCTCCCCCACCCAGACACTTCATAATGCGCGCTGAATCAGCTGAATGAGAGTGTACTCACCCCCTTGTGGCTGCTGTGATGCTCTCAATCACCCATCCAACTCCAGATACGCCACCGCCAGGATCCAGAACATCGGGGGCTCATGGTGCGACGGGCACCCCTCCCACGTTGGGAGGCCATCCCCAGCTGGGCCTCCGCCGTCTTCTTGCTCCAGCGGCGAATGTCCTCCCATCTTTTCCGGCAGTGGGTGCTCCGTCTGTGGTGGACCCCCAGGGTCCAGACTTCCTTGGCGATGGCACGCCAAATATCCTTCTTCTGGTGGGCGCTGACCTAGAGGAATGGTACAGGGAAAAAGGAGAAGATATAACCGTCCGGACCGTCACAGTCATTGGCCTGCGTTCCCACCCTTGCCATGATGCACATGCACTCACCGTCGTTTCATACACGCCTCATTCTTCCCCCCCATCTTCCATCCACACCGCTCAACACAGGCATTGCCCATACAGCATGCTCACAGTGTACTTACCTGTTTGTCTGGAGGACCGTGGAGTAGCGTGTACTGGGGGAGGACCCCATCCACTAGTTTCTCCAACTCCTCCGTGGTGAAGGCAGGGGCACTTTCCCCAGACACATGAGCCATTGTCTTTTCCAGACTGAGGTCACAGCAGCACTTACAGTGTAGGTCCTCTCTTGTCGAAGATCAGCTATCAAGTGAATAAACAGACAGAAAATGCCGGTAACGTCCGCGGCGGTGCGTACCGTCTCTGCCGGCATACATCGTCATAGGCTCCTAGGACCCATAGGTTTAATGTTAACCAATGCAGGATTGCGCTGCGGTCATCGACCACCTAACGCGACGGTGTACAAAGCCAGCGCAGTTACCTCATATTCCCTTGTCCCACATTACAGGTAAGGCAACCACCATTTCAGGGGGCCACATGGCATTAATTTTAAATGCGTCACACATATCTAGGCCTTGCATACACATCACGGCAGGGACATAGCGGATTGAAAAATTTGTGCAATAAAGTAGTGTTTTCGTACCTCAGTATTGGCTGACCCTCTGCTCGCTGTTCTCCTCCATAGAGCACGTCCGCTGGGGCAGGTGAGGAGATGCCGGCATCCTCCGGTGTACAGATCGCTGGTGGACCTGTCGACAATGGAAGAGCGACATGTAATTGTCACCTACAGACTGGACCGTGCCCCAATCCTGGAACTGTGTGCCCAGTTGGAGCCGGACCTGATGTCAGCTATCCGCCATCCCACAGGTATCCCCCTCTAGTGCAGGTGCTGTCAGTACTCCATTTCCTGGCAAGTGGGTCTTTTCAGATGACAGTGGCCATAGCATCAGGGATGTCCCAGCCTATGTTTTCCAATGTGTTATCCAGAGTGTTGTCTGCCCTACTGAAACACATGCGCAGCTACTTCGTTTTCCCTCAGGTGGAGGACTTGCCAACAGTCAAAGGTGACTTATATGCCCTGGGACATATCCCCAACATCATAGGTGCCATTGATGGGACACATGTGGCCTTGGTCCCCCACTGCAGGAGTGAACAGGTGTACAGAAACCGGAAGAGTTACCATTCAATGAATGTGCAGATGGTGTGTTTGTCGGACCAGTACATCTCCCATGTGAACGCCAACTTTCCTGGCTCAGTGCATGACGATTACATTCTGAGGAATAGCAGCATCCCTTATGTGATGGGGCAACACCAGAGGCACCGTGTGTGGATATTAGGTGAAGACATGGACCCTATACAGTGCGACTAGGTGTCTGGGTCTGGGGTTGTCCCTAAGGGTTAGTGTGTGTCTAACAGTTGTCCCTCGACATTTGCAGGTGACTCTGGCTACCCCAACCTGTCATGGCTACTGACCCCAGTGAGAAATCCCAGGACAAAGGCAGAGGAACGCTACAATGAGGCCCATGGGCGAACTAGGAGGGTTATAGAGAGGACCTTCGGCCTCCTGAAGGCCAGGTTCAGGTGCCTCCATATGACAGGTGGTTCCCTATTCTACTCACCAAAGAATGTGTGCCAGATCATCGTGGCCTTCTGTATGCTTCACAACTTGGCTTTGCGACGACAGGTGCCTTTTCTGCAGGAGGATGGTCCACATGGAGGTCTTGTTGCAGCTGTGGAGCCTGTGGACAGTGAAGACGAGGAAGCAGAAGAAGAGGATATCGTCAACAGAAACACAGTGATTCATCAATACTTCCAGTGAGACACAGGTAAGAAGACATCACTGCCTGCTACATCTGATACACTTGTTCTACCTCTCATCTGTCTGTCACTTTCACCCAGTGTATGGACCCTGAGTTGTCACTTTCCCTTTCGATTTCACAGATGTGGGTCCCACTGTGTGACATCTGCTTTGTTTCCTCATGGACTAGAGCTGTGTGACATAGGTATGTTGACAATACAATGGATATATCATTTTTGCTCAGTTATTGCAAATACACATTTTCGAAAGCACAGACTGACTCCAGATATTTTTATGATTTAAGGGTGTTTATTTAAGTGCTAAATAGTGGAGGGGGTTGTAAAATGGTCAGGGGTGATGTTGGAGGAATGTCCATGGCGGAGTCCAGTCTATTAGTCTCACAGGTGCATTGTCCAAAGGGGCATAGGAAGTGGAGCTGGAGCAGTTTAAGGATGGACAGGGTGACAAAGTGGGACGAAAGGATAACAATCAGGGTGGTCTCATTTATTGGCGGGGGTCTTGGCATTGTTCTCTGTCTTTGTCCTGGATCTCAGGGACCGCTTGCGGGGTGGTTCTCCATCTGCAGGGGGTGGGGTGCTGGTGTTGTGGTCCTGTGGCGGTGCCTCCTGTCCACTAGCGCTGGCGGAGGTGGTGGGCAGTTTATCATCCAGGCTAGTGTCAGGGGCCCCTTGTTGTGCCATAGTGTTCCTCCTGGTGTTGACGAGTTCCTTCAGCACCCCTACAATGGTGCCCAGGGTGGAATTGATGGCTTTGAGTTCATCCCTGAACCCCAAATACTGTTCATCCTGCAGCCGCTGGGTCTCCTGAAACTTGGCCAGTACCGTTGCCATAGTCTCCTGGGAATGGTGGTAGGCTCCCATGATGTTGGAGAGGGCCTAGTGGAGAGTGGGTTCCCTGGGCCTGTCCTCCCCCTGTTGCACAGCAGCCCTCCCAATTCCCCTGTGTTCCTGTGCCTCTGTCCCCTGAACTGTGTGCCCACTGCCACTGCCCCCAGGTCCCTGCTGTTGTTGGTTTGATGGGTTAGCCTGGGTTCCCTGTAGTGGTGGACACACTGCTGATTGACGTGTCCTGGGGACAGAGGTATGGGCCCGCTGGGTGGGTGCTGTGCTGGTGTTTCCAGAGGGGGGAGGCTCTGTTGTGGCTTGTGCCAGAGTGAGGGGAACCGATTGTCCCGAGGTCCCAGATGGGCCGGGCTGGTCATCTAGATCCAGTTGGACAGAGCTTCTGTCGTTACTGTGGGCCTCTTCTGTGGGTGGAGTGGACATGTGTGGACCCTCCTGTCCAGTGACGTTGGGTAGGGATCCTGCAGGGGTGTAAAGGCATGATTATTGCATCTATGTGTGTCATGGTGTGCAATGGGTGGGTGACCCCGTACCCCAGTGCTTGCATTCTTGTGTAGGACCTTGTGTGATAATTGTTTAGGGGCGTGTGTGGGTATGTGCAGTGGTCATGCTTTGGTGATGGGTGTCCATGCTTTGTTGTTGCATGCAGGGCTTGGTGTTGGGATGGGTGGGTTGTGATAGAGGGACATATGTGAGGAGTTGGAGTGATGGGGGTGAGGCGAGGGTGGGGGTATGTGATAGCATGCAGGTAGGGTGGGGGATGAAGTAGTGAACGATTTGACTTACCAGAGTCAATTCCTCCAGCTAGTCCTGCGAGGCCCTCAGGATGCAGTATAGCCAAGACATGCTCCTCCCATGTTGTTAGTTGTGGGGGAGGAGGTGGGGGTCCGCCGCCAGTCCTCTGAACTGCAATCTGGTGTCTTGAGTCCACGGAACGCACCTTCCCCTGTAGGTCGTTCCACCTCTTCCTGATGTCATCCTGTGTTCTTGGGTGCTGTCTCACTGCGTTGACCCTGTCCCCGATACTGCGCCATAGCTCCATCTTCCTAGCTATGGTGGTGTGCTGCACCTGTGATCCGAATAGCTGTTGCTCTACCCAGATGATTTCCTCCACCATGACCCTGAGCTCCTACTCAGAAAACCTGGGGTGTCTTTGCGGTGCCATGGGGTGGTGTGGGTGATGTGTGAGGTGGTGTGTGTTGTGATGTGTGGGGTGATGTTTAGGGGTGTGTGGTGTTTTGTGCGTGGATGTGTATGTGTGATGGTGTTGTGTGCCTCTGTATGGTGGGGTTGTCTTTGCTGTGCTGTTTCTCTGGCCTTCGTCTAAATTTCTGGTCATAAGGGTTTGTGGGTGATGTGGGTGTGTGTTTTATAGTGGTGTGAGTGTGTGGGAGTGGTGTGTGTATGTGTATCAGGTGTGTGTATTTGGAATTGTCCAATGTGGTTGTGTTTTGTAAATGTGTGTGTATTTTGAGCGCGGGGTGGATTTGTGGGTTGTGATAGTGTGGGTGTATTCCTGTTGGTGTGACGTTGTCGGTTTTGTTATCACCAGTTTATCACTGACCTTTGGTGTGGCGGACTTGTGTGGGTGTCTGGATTTTGGCGGATTCCGAGCTGCGGGTCATAATAGCTGTGGCAGAATTCTGCATCCGCGGCGGTGTGTTGGCGGTCTTCTGCGCGGCGGTAAGCGGCATTTACCACCAATGTTGTAATGACCCCTTAATGTCTTGGATATTTGTGTGAAGGATGAAATTAGCCAGGCAACAAGACTGAATGCCTCTCTCTCTCTCTCTCTCTCTCTCTCTCTCTCTCTCTCTCTCTCTCTCTCTCTCTCTCTCTCTCTCCTTTATTCTAGTATTATTCTACCTATATTTCCCTTGAATTTTGTCAAAAAATAAGTAGGCTTAGATGAGGTTCAGACTTTATTGTAAAGCAACGTAATTTCTTTATTCTCTCAACAAAATGGGATCATGGTACATATTTACAAAAATATCTGGTTCAAAAACCTCTGGGAGTTATTGGATGGCCATCCAATTTAACAGGGGTGGTGGACAAACTCCATGTGAACCACACAGTTCATGACAGACACCCTTGTGTGGGTCATTTCTTTCCTACTCCCATAAAATGTACTATCCTCTCTGGACCAAAAGGAAGCATACCTCTATATCCTGAAGGCCCACTGAAAGCTTCTGTTATTTGAATTTTATGATCCTTCCCTTTTGCATAAGGTCCGGGTGCAGACAAAGGGCTGTACTCAGAATGAACCAAGAAACATTTCATCTCTCCTTCTCAAGATCTTCAACTCACTGCTGTTCAGTTATGAACACACCTGGACCACCGTTGCCTGTTTCACAAGTGACCAGAGCCGGAGTCTGCAAGAGAGTGCTGAGAACCAGGATGACATGGTAGGTTCAGCCTCAGCGAGTGGGAGGGTGAGGGGCATCCTGTGTGATCGGAGATCTTAACTTATTTAGTTTACTTTTTTGTGTCTTGTGCCTAGAGGTAATGTCTAGGTTTCTAGTTCCTAATTCCTTTTGCCAGAACCCACCTGCAACTCACAGAAAAAAGGTCTTTACAATTTGGAGCCTAAGTACTCTTCATGGATGAGCCCCTGATTTGATTATCAAACTCCGTCTACTGGGCGGACGTTGGCAATGCTAGAGGTTTAGGTTTCTGACTGAGTTTATTTCAAATGTATTGCAGCTGTTGTTGTTTGTTGAGAATACATTTTGCAAGTGTGTTGCAACACAATGAATTACTTGTTTTATTTGAAAGAGATTCTAAATACATGATATGGTGTGGAATTTACTTGTGAATTGCAATGGCTGTTACGAAGAAGTAATGCCACAGTTATGTACTGTGATCTCATTGCTATTTTCTAATCTTTCTCATCCCAGTCAAAATGTTTGCTGATAGCAACATGGGACTGAGGCTTGAGTAGTGAAAACTAGATCGATCGTTGTTAAGGGGCCCTTTTAGGATATGCTGCTAAGGAAAAGAAAATTAGTTACTTACCTGTAACTGCAGTTCTCCAGTATTGGTATCTTTCATAGATTCACATGCTTGAATCATCCCCGTCGTCGAGGTGGGAGCCTCACGGTAAACTTAAATATATAAAAAGCAGTAAGTCAGTAAAAGTAAAACCAGTAGGCCCTAGTAGGCCTCATAGGGTATTTTACAGTCTATCCACTTTGTTTTGTGAAAAGACCCAAACTTGAGTATCAACCAATCAGGATTCAGCCCCTCCCAAACACTCCCAACAGAGGCTGAATTCCCTCAGATTTTCTAGTAGGAGTGTGAAGTTTAATATCTGTATAATAGGGGAGCCTCTGAGGGGAGGAGGGTGGGTCGCATGTGAATCTATGAAAGATACCAATACTGGAGAACTGCAGTTACAGGTAAGTAACTAATTTTCTTCTCCAGTATTGGATCTTTCATAGATTCACATGCTTGAATCAGAGTAACGAGCAGTAATGTTTTCTTACTTACTGAATTACATTGACTGTAATTCCATCGTAATTCTATACGTGATGTGATTCATATTAGTTCAGTTTTAAATATGCACTTACATATAATTATATTTATATTCATAAACATCCGAATATAAGAGCAATAAAAGGTGTGTGGCAAGAAATCCTGACACAATTTATGCTATTATTATGGAGAATACGACACTTTAACACAGTATAAGAAAATGAACCATTAATGACCATACCTCGAGTGTGGTGGTGGGATGTGTAAGAGGCTCACCTTAACGAAATAGATGCCTCAGCACTGCTTGTCCTACTGCTGTATCGACCTGGTTAGTCTCCTCTAGACAGTAATGTCTTGTAAATGTGTGTTGGCTGGACCATGTCGCTGCTCTACAGATGCTATGTAGTGGTACACCTGCAAAGAGTGCAGCTGAAGTGGCTACCGATCTTGTAGAGTGGGCTCTCACCCTGGTGTGGAGCGGCTTTCCTGCTTTTGAATGGCAGAACTGAATTGCCAGGCCAATCCATCTTGCTAAAGTCTGTTTGGACACCGCGTGTCCCTTTTTTGTTCCGCCGAATGCTACAAATAATTGATCCGACTGGCGGATGGCCTGAGTTTTCTGTAGATAAAACTATAAACATCTTTTAATATCGAGAGAATGTAATGTTTTTTCCGCCACTGTTTGCGGATTTGGAAAAAAGGTTTTTAAGATGACTGGTTCATTTAAATGAAATGTTGAGGGAACTTTCGGAATGAATTTAGGATTTGTCCGCAGGATGACACCTGAGTTTGTAAACTGGAGGAACGGCTGTTTGATAGTGAACGCCTGAATGTCACTGACTCTTTTTGCCGAAGTAAGAGCTAACAGTAACGCTGTTTTCCATGCGAGGAATTTTAGGTCAGCTTTGTGGATCGGCTCAAAAGGAGCTTTCATGAGCTGCATCAACACAACATTCAATGACCATAGAGGCGGAGGTTACCTAATTGGCGGGAAGACCCGAAAAAGGCCCTTCATAAATTGTTTGACAATTCTTGTGGAACACAAAGAGAGTCTGTCTGGTGATCTGCGGTATCTGGAAATTGCTGCCAGATGTACCCGTATGGAAGAATATGCAAGTCCTGATTTTGCCAGGAGCAGGAGATATGGAAGTATCTGTTCCGGAGTAGAAGATAAAGGATGTATATTTTCCGCTGCACACCAAACACAAAACCGTTTCCATTTAAGTCTATAGGTTTTGTTGGTAGTGTCAGCTCTAGCTTTTGCTAAGATGTCTCTACACTCTGGGGAAATTTTGAGATTTAAGTATTCATTGTGTTCAGGAGCCAAGCCGACAAATGAAGAGACGACGGATGTGGGTGTGTGACTTGTCCCTGTTGCATCGTTAAAAGAGTCGGACTCTGTCTGAGTGGTAGATGTGGTCGTTCGGAGAGCATGAGGAGCTCCGTATACCATATTTGTCTGGGCCATCTGGGAGCTATGAGTAGAAGTCGACACCCCTCCGTCTTAATTTTTCTGATGACTCTCGGAATAAGCGGGATCGGAGGAAAAGCGTAGGCATAAACTCCTGACCATCTCATCGAAAACGCATTCCCCCACGAATCTTTTTGGGGAAGCCAACTTGCGTAGAACTGGCATTTCTTGTTCTCGAGAGTGGCAAATAGGTCTAAGTTTGGTTTGCCCCATAATAGAAACAGGCCATTGAGAGTTTTCTGGTCTAGCTCCCACTCGTGATAAGGAATTACTGTCCTGCTCAGGGTGTCTGCTAGAACATTGATCTGTCCTGGCACATGCTCCGCTTTTAGTGAAATATTGTGTTTGATAGCCCATGTCCAAATTTGTTGGGCTAGCTGCGAGAGTTGTAGGGATCTTGTGCCTCCTTGCTTGTTTAGATAAAACATGCTGGTCATGTTGTCCGTCCGGATTAAGACGCTTGAACATTGTATCTTTGGCAAGAAAGCTTTTAGAGCTAAGTGTATTGCTTTGAGTTCTAGATAATTGATGTGGAGCTGGCTCTCTTGCTGATTCCAGATTCCGATGATTTGCAGGTCCTGGCAGTGTGCACCCCATCCTTCGAGAGAGGCATCCGTTGTTACTATGTAACTTGGTGTTTGAAGAAGAAAAGACAGCCCTTTTGAGAAATTGGTTGGAGTCGCCCACCACCTCATAGTGTTCTTCATTAGAGGCGTTATGCGAATCTTGTCTTCGAAGGAGCCGTGGACCTGTGTCCATTGTATGTCCAATTGTTCTTGCAGGGGTCGCATATGGAGCCTGCAATCTGGGACTAGCGGAATGCACGATGATATCATTCCGAGCAATGATTTGTAGATGCGGACTGAAACAAACTTTTTTCTGGATAGGTTGTCTGCCAAAGAGGTTAACTTTTGTTTCCTCTCGTGTGATGGGTACGCTTTGCTGCGTACTGTGTCCAAAATTGCTCCCAAGAAACTCAATTCTTGTTTGGGGTATATCTGAGATTTCTGGTAGTTGACTACAAACCCCAGGCTGTGTAACAATTGAAGGCAATAGGAAATATGATTTGTTACTTGGAATTTTGAGGGTGCCTTTATAAGCCAGTCGTCCAGGTAAGGGAAGACCTGGATACCTGACTGGCGAAGATGTGCTGCTACTGGAGCTAACATTTTTGTGAAGATTCTGGGGGCTGATTTGAGACCGAATGGTAGAACCCGGAATTGGAGGTGCATACTTCCTACCCTGAACCTTGAAAATTTGCGATGTTTGCGATATATGGGGATATGAAAATAAGCATCCTGGAGGTCTAGGGATGCCATCCAATCTCCCGTGTTTAAGAGACGCAGGACATCCTGCAACGTTACCATCCTGAACGATTGTTTCTTTAGAAACTTGTTTAGTGCTCTCAAGTCCAGGATGGGGCGCCAGTCTCCTGAGGGTTTCTTTAGAAGGAAAAACCGGGAGTAGAATCCTTTGTTCTTTTGAGATAAAGGGACTGGTTCTATTGCTCCTTTTGTTAGCATTATTCTTACTTCCCTGAGAAGTTGGTTCAACCTCGGAGGCGGTGTACCCGATGGAGGGACACTCGGTGGTGTTTGCATGAATTCCAGAGTATGACCTCTGGTCACTACATCTAGTACCCATCTGTCCGATGTTATAGCCTTCCACTTGGGGAAATAAGAATTGATGCGACCTCCGACCTTCAATATTGATTGGGGAGGTGTTGAGATTATCCGCTGGTCATTGCTTTTTGCCTGTATCTCTTCCTCGGGCAGCTCCTCTTCCTCTAGCCGGATGTTTGTAAGCTGCGGCTGGTGGTAATCGATAATGCTGCTGTTGTTGATGGTGCTGATGTCCTGGTCCTGTGGAGGAAGATGGATATTGTGACCTGTATTGTTGGTATCCACCTCGAAAGGAGTAATTACCTCTACCCCTTGCTCCACGAAAAGGTAGTTTTTTATACTGCAGGGTACCTAGGGATTTTGCTGTATCGGTATCCGTCTTGATAGCCTGCAGCATGTCGTCGACATGTTTGCCAAACAAACTCTCTCCATCGAAGGGCATGTCGAGAACACGAGTCTGGACTTCTGGTCTGAATGAAGTAGCTTTAAGCCACCCTTGTCTGCGCAGGACTGCTGCTCCAGCTAATTGTCGAAAGCCAGTGAGGGAAATATCTATTGAACTGTCTATTATCTCTGCGGAGACCCTTTCTCCCTCCTGCAAGACCTTTTTAGCTTCCACCTTGAGATCTTCTGGCAGTGAATCTACAAAAGCGGACATGTCTGCCCACATCTGGCGATCGTACCTTCCCAGGATGGCGAGGGAATTGGCCGCCTTGACCGTTACTGCAGCAACCGAGGAGAATTTCTTACCGATATTGTCTAGTCTCCTTCCCTCTTTGTCTGGGGGAGACGCAATAGGCGTAGAGGGGTTTTTGGATCGTCGTTGAGCCGCCTGTGATATAACCGAGTCAGGTTTCGGCTGTGAGACTAAACAGGCCGGAGAATCATCTGGGGCCTTGTATTTTTTCTCTAGCCTTGGCATTTGTGAAGGCACTGTTGCTGGGTTTTTCATTGCCTTCAAACCCTCCTGCCATAAGAAATCCACAATCGGTATGGCTCTTACAGATCTCTTTGATGGCTCTTTAAAGTCATACAAAAAACACTCAGTTTCATGGGAAACAATTGCCAGGCCAAAACGTTTCGCCGCTCTCTCTATGATATTATGGAAACCTCCTATGTCTTCTGGAGGAGAATCCACTGGAGCTGCTGGAGGTGGAGATGGTGTGGGAACGAGATAATCGTCCCATTCACTAGCCGCTGAATCTGCTAGCTCGCCCTCTTCCCTTTCGTCGTCCGACGAGAGGTAAGCTTCCGGAGCTTGGCTAGTTACAGGTCTACTAGCCTGTGGCTTTTCGGAAACATTAGTAGTTTGAGCTTGCTGGTAACTTTGAGGTCTAGGTGGCGTGGACTGAGTTGACGGTGGGAACCTTTTATAGTAGTCCTTCAACATATGTTGTAAATCTGTCACTAATGTGCTAGGCATAGCTAGTGGCGATGGTTGGTTTGCCTGTGGATAAGATGTTGAAGCATAACTATGCTGGTAATGTTGATCCTCTTCTTCATCAAACTCTTGACATTTGACATTTAGTTGGGACGGGCTACTAGCTGCCCCAAACATTCCTTGATCCTCATCATCATCATCGTCTAAAAGATGTTGCGGTGGGTATGGTAGCACTTTACTTGGTGATGTATGCATCGGCAAAATGTCAGATGGCTTGTCCCCTATATTAATAAGGGAAAGGGGTAAGAATCTGGTGGAGTCCTCATGATGGTATGAGGAATGATCTGGTGAAATGTCCAAAGGTTTGTAAACTGTTAATGCTGTGGTGATCGTCGGTTCCATCGTCGACGGTTCCCTCGTCGACGATTCCCTCGTCGACGATTTCCTCGTCGACGGTACTGTCGTCGACGGTACTGTCGTCGACGGGTCTCTCGTCGACGCTTCCGTCCATGACTGCGTCTTTGTCAATGGGTCATTAGTCGACGGTCCCTTCGTCGACGGGTATTTTACCGACGACGGTCGCTTCGCCGACGTATCTTGCGTAGATGGGAGTGCCCTGGATGATTTGTGAACCCAGGAGGCCTCCGCTGTCGACGCTGTGGTTGCCGACGAAGCTCTTTTGAAGATTTTTGCAGTAATAATCGTCGTCGATGACAACGGCGACGACGTCATAATCATCGGTGAAGATGGTGTTGTGAACGTCGACGATACCGTGGTCGCTATTACCGTCGACAATGTCGTCGACGGGGCGGTCGTCGACGGTTGTTTTTTCACCGAAAATAGTTTTTCTGGCTCTTTTTGTGGTGACAGAGACAGGGATGGTTTCTTTGAGGTGCTTTTCCTGTGTAACGGCGTAGTAGGTTCTGAATGAACCTTTTTTGGTCCATGTTTAACTGCCTCTTCAGTTAAGACTTGTTTTGTCTTTTTGTGCATTTTTCTTGGTGGTACATCCGCACCTCTATCTCTCTCACCTGTTCTTTTCTGAGGGCGAGAAGTTTGTGGTGACTCTTCGCTGTCTGATGAAGGATGCTCTAAGGCTTTCTGTTTTTGCAGCCATAAGAGAAGTCTACCCTCTCGGTCTTTGAGGGTTTTTTGACTAAAGGTGCGACAGATTTTGCAGTCTCTCACCTTATGGTCTGGATGAAGGCAGTAAATACACTTCTTGTGGGGGTCATCAATATGTAGTCTCTTCTTCCCACAGTTGTCACAGTCTCTGAACAGACCCTTCTTTGCCTTTTCAGACATAGTAAAGTTGTAACTAGTTTCCTGAGAGAAAAAACAATCTTCAGTCAGAAAATAGGAAAAAAAAAACTGAGCAGAGCTCAGGGAGACTCCCTTCACACGACGTGCGGTAGAAAATCTGAGGGAATTCAGCCTCTGTTGGGAGTGTTTGGGAGGGGCTGAATCCTGATTGGTTGATACTCAAGTTTGGGTCTTTTCACAAAACAAAGTGGATAGACTGTAAAATACCCTATGAGGCCTACTAGGGCCTACTGGTTTTACTTTTACTGACTTACTGCTTTTTATATATTTAAGTTTACCGTGAGGCTCCCACCTCGACGACGGGGATGATTCAAGCATGTGAATCTATGAAAGATCCAATACTGGAGAAGATGGAGATTCCGAATGGCAAAGGGGCTGGTGTTTCAGAAACAACGGGGTGACCTTTTCAGGAGGTGATCTCACTACATAGAGTACTAAGGATTGCGACGATGAAAACTGAACCATCTGATTATCCAACTTACTGTAAAGGAATCAAAGCATTACTGAGTGTCATTATTTATGCCTCAAATGAGCATACCAGATTGATATGATGGATCATTCCCTGTATGTAAGATCGCTAACAACCCTGGACGCATTTCATTTCATTTGAATTTAGTTGGAAAGCTGCTGTGTAACCCGGGTGTGAATTAGTGTCTGGAGTATCTATGGATACACACCACAGTATTAATACAAAATGTGCAAAACTTCTAACCTCCTGTCTAAAAGTTACATTTTTGGAATGGGCAAAGATATGTGACCTACCACAATAATTATATGGAAACAATGCATTGTGCGTTATAGATTGTATCATACAACAATGTCCCCACGGGCATCAATGGAAGAAAAGCTATTTGGTCGCTCTTATAATGCTACAAGGCAAAATATTGCATCCATGGCTAGATTACAACAAAGAAAGACAATCTAAAAAGAGATATTTAATTTTCATATTCAATTAATAGCACCATCAAATAGTAGTTTGAAGATAGAATAATGCGCAGGGAGAACAGTGTTAGCAAAAATCATGTGAACGGCACAAAGTGATACACATAAAACAAGGTAATGCTGAAAAGTAAGGATAATCCGATATTGCGTTTGCGTACGAAAGAGAAGAAAGTCCAGAATTTAATTAATATGTCATTTAAATACCTAGTTACAGATGCAGTGCATTGTCTTGTACTACTGTAAGAGTGACCAAATTGCTTTTCTTCCATTGATGCCCTTGGGGACATGTCTTCTTTTAGGATGCCCAAATAGCATGAAAGTGCATTCATTTATTATAAATTGTAATCATGTGCACCTTTAAGGGTTGTCCTGAACATCTGGCAAGCATGGGTGCCTGTTAGACCAGGACCAACCTTAATGAATATTAATGTCAACAAAGGAGCTCCCCCTTTGCAGCACGCTTGGCAGTGATGGAGGTTGAGTTTTGCACAAATGTTAAACCAAATAAATCTGCAGTGCTGCCTACTATTTAAACAACCAGATGAAAAGTGGAATAGAAGGTCACTAAGAGAGAAAAGGATTCTACGTTTTTTGCATAGAAAATGAAGTGACATATTAAGGCGTATCTTCAATGCAACTTAGAGACAAAGTGATATATGGAAAATGCATTGGCAAACCCATTGGTTTTGCCTTTTGACACTCAATTCAAACCTGCTTTTTACCAATGCTGTACATTTTAGGTTTTTTTTAGGGTCGAGCCTGCGTTGCATGCGCTCGCGCATGCGTATCGCAGCGAGACGCTTTAGTTATTAGAAAAGGGCTCAGAGCCCTGTCGACGTCACGTCAGTGTGTTTGATTGGTTCGTGGGCTTGCCTAGTAAAATCTGCTTGCTTTCATTAGTGGAAGGCATGCACACATCATGTCTTTTCTGGTGGTTAGCCCTCCTCAAGCGCAGAGACCAAGTACAGAAAACATACGAGGCTCGCTGTTTTCGGTCGGATCGTGGACTATTTTTTCTCTATTTTCCTAGCGCGATTTCGCTTGGCAGAAGTCGAGCGCTTTACACAGTTCATTTCACTTTTTCGGGTTACGTACATAAAAGCACTTTTGCCGACAGATGAAAAGTCGGGTTAGGAGGTTACAACGCGATCAGCTCTAACATGAGCAAACCCGAGACCCGTTGCATTGCAAATGCTTGTTTCATTTACCGTCCAAAGACAACAGATGCCAGTTTTGGAGCAGTAAATAAAAGAAAATAATTATTTAAACATGTCCAATAGCACAAAGGAGTGGCCCAGCAGAAAGCTGTTGCTATCAGACCCTCCAACAATATAAAAAACATTTTTAGAAAAGATTACAGCCAGAGGAGCAGGTAAGCAATGGAAGAGCGGATGTGAAGATAAGTCCGTCCCTTTGGGGAAATAGGGAGTGAATAAGCACGATATCAAGGCTTGCAGAGAGGGGAAATTAAAAAACAAAGAAAAATAAAAAAAATTGTCAGCCAGGGAGAGGTGGGGGACGGAAGAGAAGAGCTATAATGAGAGGAAAGAGGAACATGGAGTGCATGAAGGGGGCCTGTATTTGAGAGGAAGCAGATGCAAGGGCAAGCGCAAGAAAAAACAGCGATGACAGAAAAGCTATTTTGCTGATTGTGAGCTGTGGACGGATACAAGTCATCCAATCAAAAGTATGACAAATAAACTATATCCCAGAAAAGGAAAAAAAAACACAAGAAAAGGAAGGAAAACCATTGAATAAAAATAAACAAGATTCACAAGAAGGCAAGCCGATAATAAGCAGTGGGCTATGCCAAAGCCACATGTAAGTGCTGGTATTGGCCTCAGTAGACTTTGGACAACAGACAACTAAAAGCCTGAAATTGAGGAGAGATCATGGATGTCCCCTGCCTCCTAAAGGCTGGTAGGTTTCTTAATGGTCCACCGTGTGTCAAATTTACTATGTATGTGGAGTGTCTGGCCACGTACCTGATAGTCCTGTTATCCCCCAATCCAGAGAAAGCATTGTTAGAGCTTCTAGGAAGAATACCATGGCTTATCGACTTTGAGTAATGGGGGCAGCCAAAAATGACACTTTGATATAACAGCCGCCAATACATGATAGAGAGAGGCTGGAAGTTGCAGAGAACTGATCCAATGCTTCACAACTGAGCATAGTTCTGCCAAGAAACATGCAGTAAGTTGGCAGTGCACTGATCCTGAGAAGGATAATCAAGAATTTGAATTGTTTTATTATTGTGACGTAGAGAGAGCATAAGGCTTGCTACGGCACATGTCTGGATAGTAACTATTTTATCCAAACAACCCTCCCCACAACTGATCCCAACGCTGTAGAGTAAAAGTGTGCAAAGTGCAAAAAGAGGACTTTGGAATGATTGAAGGAAATTCCATCAGTTTGTGCCATAGTAACACTGGTTAGCTTCAGTGCTCTGGCGCAGAGCAAATCTGTGGTAGTAAAGAGATAAATAAACCTAGATGACGATGATGACAATGATGGTCATTATTGTTAATATCATCATTGTTATGATTGCTTTCTCTGGAAGGGGTCTTTACAAATATCAAATAAAGCCTTCATATAAAAATACTATAACACTTTGAGAGCCTAGTTTAAAAATTTATTAATTTGTGCCACATTTTAATAGGACCACAAGCCGGCTTTAGCAGGATTTAACCCAGTCCTCAGAGCAGCTAACCTACCCTTCGCTTTCTGCAGAACATCACTTTAATTTTATAATCCTATCTGAGGTAACACCAGGAAAATGGCACTTTGTATATAAGACAAGCAGGTCCCTGTCCAGCAGCAGGATTAAGCTGAGGTTAATATGTGAGAATTGAGTTTGGACAGCACATCTTCCAAAAACATTAACGACCATCTTCAGGGTCCAGGATGAAAGTCAACTGAAGCAACTCAAGTGTGGAAGGCCAGTATATGAAGTTACACTTTTTTGACTTTAAGCGGAAGCTTAAAAGAAGACTGAATGCCTGATTTGAAGTATGATGGTAATGAGAAATCTGATATATTCTGGAGAAAGTGTTGTATCAGGAGGTTAAATCCACCAGCAATGTTTCTCTATCATGCATTGGTGGCTGTTATATCAAAGTGTCATTCCCCTACAAGAAGACTGGAGTTACAGGTAAGAAACTATTCCTTCTCTCGTATGGGGTCTCCACTGAGAGTCATAATCAATTAATGGAATTACAAGTCCATCCACAGCAAAAGTGGTGGAAAAGACAGAGGAAAGAAAAAACAAACTATCAAGGTGAATAGATTCCTGAGGGAGGCCTGTCCTACTTCAGCATCTGCACTAACATCAGAGTCCAGGCAGTAGAGCTTGGTGAATGTGTGACCAGACCTCCACATGGCTGCTTTGCAAATATCTGCAATAGAGATGGTCCTCATTAAAGCTGAGGTAGCTGCTTTAGCCCTAAGTGTGCCTTAGGGTTAGCTGATAGTCTCTTCTAAGCTTTTTGATAGCATAACAGGATGCAGGACACAATCCATCTAGAATTGGTTGTTTGGAAGTAACTAGCCCTGTATGGACAGACCATAATTGATAAACAGTTGGTCGGATCTGGGGATGTCCTGTGTCCTATCTAGATAAAACTTTAAGACCCTCTTTACACCTAAAGAATGAAGTGTTCTCTCAGCCGGATTAAAGGGATTCTGAAAGAATGTTGATAAAGAAATGGTCTAATTAACGTGGAAATCTGAAATAACCCTAGGGAGGATTTTCAGGTGAGCCCTCATGACCACCTTGTTAGAGTGGAATAGGTGGGAACATAGGGGGTTATTCTAACTTTGGAGGAGGTGTTAATCCGTCCCAAAAGTGACGGAAAAGTGACGGATTTACCACCAGCCGTATTACGAGTCCATTATATCCTATGGAACTCGTAATACGGCTGGTGGTATATCCGTCACTTTACCGTCACTTTTGGGACGGATTAACACTCCTCCAAAGTTAGAATAACCCCCATAGTGCTTGAATTTCGCGAATCCTGCGGGCTGATGTGATTGCCACAAGAAAAGCTGTTTTCCCTGAAAGATGTTGCAGGGATCCCTCATGAATGCGCTCGAAAAGGTCCAGCATGAGTTGTGAAAGGACCAGGTTGAGTTCCCAGAGAGGTGAAGGACACCTAACTGGAGGTAAAAATTTAATCCTCCTAAAAATCCTTAGTTATGGGGAATTTGAAAAAAGAGGTTTGTGAAGGGCATTTTCTATAAGCAGTAAAGACTGCCAAGTGAACCTTTATGATAGAGAATTGTAAACCAGATTTTGCCAGATGTAATATGTATGGAAGAATGACATCCACTTGGCAAGTCGTAGGGTCCACGTTCTTGGAGGAACCCTGAATACAAAATCTCTTCCACTTGAAAGCATACGCAGACCTGGTGGAAGGCCGCTTAGCCTCCTTGAGAATCTCCATGCAGTCTTGTGGCAGGTTCAAATGTCCATACTGCACTAGATCAGGAGCCATGAAGCTAAATTCAAGGAGGAGGGATTGGGGTGAATCATCTGGCCTTGAACTTTAATAGCAGGTCTGGTCTGCATGGCAGCATGAGATGTAGATGCTGTGACCGGTGAAGGGAGTCTGTGTACCACCACTGAAGTGGCTACGCCAAAGCTATGAGGATCATCTTGGCGAGTGGGACAGCTTGATGAGGACTGATGTGATAGGGGTATAGGCAGAAAGGCGTAAAGAAATTTGC
The DNA here is from genome assembly GCF_031143425.1 of Pleurodeles waltl. Taxonomy (NCBI): domain Eukaryota; kingdom Metazoa; phylum Chordata; class Amphibia; order Caudata; family Salamandridae; genus Pleurodeles; species Pleurodeles waltl. The sequence continues at coordinate 483,879,388 of NC_090446.1, forward strand.
TGGAACAGCATTACCCCATGTCCCTGGTTGGTAGTTTACCTTGAGGCGAAAACCACAGCATTTTATGTTTTCTGCGGTGGCAAACAATTTGAAGGTTGAAGTGCCCCACAGGTCGAAAATGTGCTGAAAGACATCATTGTGTAAGACCCATTCGTGCTCTTCTTGCAGAACTCTGCTGAGGGCATCAGCTTGCGCATTCTGCACACCTGGAAGGAGAGTCACCATGATCCACAGGTTTCGGTCTATCAACCATTTCCAAATTGTCTGGCCTCGTGTGACAGGAGCCTGACCTCATCCCACCCCACTTGTTTTAACAGTACATAGTGGCTGTACTATCTGCCTGAACAAGCAAAGTCTGTGTTTTGAATGACGGGTGAAATTCTTTGAGTGCCAAATAAACTGCCCGGACCTCGAAGACGTTGATGTGATAGGTCATCTCCTTGGGGAGACCATGTGCCCTGAATTTGCAGATGATCCATGTAGGCTCCCCATCCCTGTAGTGATGCATTCCTTTGGGCAGATTGGCAGCGGAGCACCATCATTTCAGCTAATGTTTTGCATGGAGGGACAGATTGATCCCGTCCTCCCAATTGCCGGTTATTTGATCCCACTGGTTCTCTAGGCATACTTGAAGCGGCAACATGTGGAGATGGGCATTTGGAGTGAGGAAGATGCTGGAGGCCATTGAGCGGAGAAGAAATGACGCTGCTCCCACCGTTGAATGAAAGGATTTCATGAAAGAGTGACATTTCTGAAGTATCGATAAACATCTCTCCTCTGAAGGACACATTTTTGCTTGAATGGTGTCGATGGAGGCTCCCAAATAAAGCAAGGTCTGAACCAGGGTTAGTGCTGACTTGCTGTGGTTGACATGAAGATCCAACCATTGGAGGAGATCGCAGGTCCAGCTCAAATAAAGTTGGGTTTCCTGAAAAGTTGATGCCTTTGTTGGCCAATCATCTAGGTATGGATTGACGAAGACACAATGTTTTCTGCGGTGGGCAGCCACTACTGCCATGCAATTTGAGAATGTTCTGGGTGCTGTCTTTAGTCCAAATGGAAGTACTTGGCACCGATAGTGATCCTGCACCACCACAAACCTCAAGAACTTTGGACGTTTTCTTGCGATTAGTATGTGAAAATATGCATCTTGGAGGTCGATGGGGCAGAGCCAATCTCCCTGATGTACTTGGGGATAGATTTGATGTAAGGCCAGCATCAGGATCTTTTCTTGTCAAATCCATTTGCTGGCGAATTTCAGGTCGAGAATGGGTCTGAATTTGTTATTGCCTCTTTTCTGTACAAGGAAATATCTGGAATAAATGCCTGTTCCTCGTTGTTGTTCAGGAATAGGCTCCACCGCATGTTTTTGAAGCTAGATGTTGACTTCTGATCTTGGCATATGCAGATTGTGACTGGATGGTTTTGGTGGTACGGTCAGACGGGACTTGTGAATCTGAGACAATATCCATGCCGAACAGTATTTAGTACTGTAGGAAGTTGGCTCTGTATGTGCTATTTCAAAGTAAGGAATAGCATGCACAGAGTCCAAGGGTTCCCCTTAGAGGTAAAATAGTGGTAAAAATAGATAATACTAATGCTCTATTTTGTGGTAGTGTGGTCGAGCAGTAGGCTTATCCAAGGAGTAGTGTTAAGCATTTGTTGTACATACACATAGGCAATAAATGAGGTACACACACTCAGAGACAAATCCAGCCAATAGGTTTTGTATAGAAAAATATCTTTTCTTAGTTTATTTTAAGAACCACAGGTTCAAATTTAACATGTAATATCTTGTTTGAAAGGTATTGCAGGTAAGTACATTAGGAACTTTGAATCATTTCAATTGCATGTATACTTTTCAAGTTATTGACAAATAGCTATTTCAAAAGTGGACACAGTGCAATTTTCACAGTTCCTGGGGGAGGTAAGTTTTTGTTAGTTTTACCAGGTAAGTAGGACACTTACAGGGTTCAGTTCTTGGTCCAAGGTAGCCCACCGTTGGGGGTTCAGAGCAACCCCAAAGTCACCACACCAGCAGCTCAGGGCCGGTCAGGTGCAGAGTTCAAAGGGGTGCCCAAAACACATAGGCTAGAATGGAGAGAAGGGGGTGCCCCGGTTCCGGTCTGCTTGCAGGTAAGTACCCGCGTCTTCGGAGGGCAGACCAGAGGGGTTTTGTAGGGCACCGGGGGGGACACAAGCCCACACAGAAATTTCACCCTCAGCGGCGCGGGGGCGGCCGGGTGCAGTGTAGAAACAGGCGTCGGGTTCGCAATGTTAGTCTATGAGAGATCTCGGGATCTCTTCAGCGCTGCAGGCAGGCAAGGGGGGGGGTTCCTCGGGGAAACCTCCACTTGGGCAAGGGAGAGGGACTCCTGGGGGTCACTTCTCCAGTGAAAGTCCGGTCCTTCAGGTCCTGGGGGCTGCGGGTGCAGGGTCTCTCCCAGGCGTCGGGACTTTGGATTCAAAGAGTCGCGGTCAGGGGAAGCCTCGGGATTCCCTCTGCAGGCGGCGCTGTGGGGGCTCAGGGGGGACAGGTTTTGGTACTCACAGTATCAGAGTAGTCCTGGGGTCCCTCCTGAGGTGTTGGATCTCCACCAGCCGAGTCGGGGTCGCCGGGTGCAGTGTTGCAAGTCTCACGCTTCTTGCGGGGAGCTTGCAGGGTTCTTTCAAGGCTGCTGGAAACAAAGTTGCAGCCTTTCTTGGAGCAGGTCCGCTGTCCTCGGGAGTTTCTTGTCTTTTCGAAGCAGGGGCAGTCCTCAGAGGATGTCGAGGTCGCTGGTCCCTTTGGAAGGCGTCGCTGGAGCAGGATCTTTGGAAGGCAGGAGACAGGCCGGTGAGTTTCTGGAGCCAAGGCAGTTGTCGTCTTCTGGTCTTCCGCTGCAGGGGTTTTCAGCTAGGCAGTCCTTCTTCTTGTAGTTGCAGGAATCTAATTTTCTAGGGTTCAGGGTAGCCCTTAAATACTAAATTTAAGGGCGTGTTTAGGTCTGGGGGGTTAGTAGCCAATGGCTACTAGCCCTGAGGGTGGGTACACCCTCTTTGTGCCTCCTCCCAAGGGGAGGGGGTCACAATCCTAACCCTATTGGGGGAATCCTCCATCTGCAAGATGGAGGATTTCTAAAAGTCAGAGTCACCTCAGCTCAGGACACCTTAGGGGCTGTCCTGACTGGCCAGTGACTCCTCCTTGTTGCTTTCTTTGTTCCCTCCTGCTTTGCCGCCAAAAGTGGGGGCCGTGGCCGGAGGGGGCGGGCAACTCCACTAAGCTGGAGTGCCCTGCTGGGCTGTGACAAAGGGGTGAGCCTTTGAGGCTCACCGCCAGGTGTTACAGCTCCTGCCTGGGGGAGGTGTTAGCATCTCCACCCAGTGCAGGCTTTGTTACTGGCCTCAGAGTGACAAAGGCACTCTCCCCATGGGGCCAGCAACATGTCTCTGGTGTGGCAGGCTGCTGGAACTAGTCAGCCTACACAGACAGTCGGTTAAGTTTCAGGGGGCACCTCTAAGGTGCCCTCTGTGGTGTATTTTACAATAAAATGTACACTGGCATCAGTGTGCATTTATTGTGCTGAGAAGTTTGATACCAAACTTCCCAGTTTTCAGTGTAGCCATTATGGTGCTGTGGAGTTCGTGTTTGACAGACTCCCAGACCATATACTCTTATGGCTACCCTGCACTTACAATGTCTAAGGTTTTGTTTAGACACTGTAGGGGTACCATGCTCATGCACTGGTACCCTCACCTATGGTATAGTGCACCCTGCCTTAGGGCTGTAAGGCCTGCTAGAGGGGTGTCTTACCTATACTGCATAGGCAGTGAGAGGCTGGCATGGCACCCTGAGGGGAGTGCCATGTCGACTTACTCGTTTTGTCCTCACTAGCACACACAAGCTGGCAAGCAGTGTGTCTGTGCTGAGTGAGAGGTCTCCAGGGTGGCATAAGACATGCTGCAGCCCTTAGAGACCTTCCTTGGCATCAGGGCCCTTGGTACTAGAAGTACCAGTTACAAGGGACTTATCTGGATGCCAGGGTCTGCCAATTGTGGATACAAAAGTACAGGTTAGGGAAAGAACACTGGTGCTGGGGCCTGGTTAGCAGGCCTCAGCACACTTTCAATTGTAAACATAGCATCAGCAAAGGCAAAAAGTCAGGGGGCAACCATGCCAAGGAGGCATTTCCTTACACAACCCCCCCCAAACGAAAGAGGATGAGACTAACCTTTCCCAAGAGAGTCTTCATTTTCTAAGTGGAAGAACCTGGAAAGGCCATCTGCATTGGCATGGGCAGTCCCAGGTCTGTGTTCCACTATAAAGTCCATTCCCTGTAGGGAGATGGACCACCTCAACAGTTTAGGATTTTCACCTTTCATTTGCATCAGCCATTTGAGAGGTCTGTGGTCAGTTTGAACTAGGAAGTGAGTCCCAAAGAGGTATGGTCTCAGCTTCTTCAGGGACCAAACCACAGCAAAGGCCTCCCTCTCAATGGCACTCCAACGCTGCTCCCTGGGGAGTAACCTCCTGCTAATGAAAGCAACAGGCTGGTCAAGGCCATCATCATTTGTTTGGGACAAAACTGCCCCTATCCCATGTTCAGAGGCATCAGTCTGCACAATGAACTGCTTAGAATAATCTGGAGCTTTGAGAACTGGTGCTGAGCACATTGCTTGTTTCAGGGTGTCAAAGGCCTGTTGGCATTCCACAGTCCAGTTCACTTTCTTGGGCATTTTCTTGGAGGTGAGTTCAGTGAGGGCTGTCACAATGGATCCATATCCCTTCACAAACCTCCTGTAATACCCAGTCAAGCCAAGGAATGCCCTGACTTGAGTCTGGGTTTTTGGAGCTACCCAGTCCAGAATAGTCTGGATCTTGGGTTGGAGTGGCTGAACTTGGCCTCCACCTACAAGGTGGCCCAAGTAAACCACAGTTCCCTGCCCTATCTGGCATTTGGATGCCTTGATAGAGAGACCTGCAGATTGCAGAGCCTTCAAAACCTTCTTCAGGTGGACCAGGTGATCCTGCCAGGTGGAGCTAAAGACAGCAATATCATCAAGATAAGCTGTGCTAAAGGACTCCAAGCCAGCAAGGACTTGATTCACCAACCTTTGGAAGGTGGCAGGGGCATTCTTTAAACCAAAGGGCATAACAGTAAACTGATAATGCCCATCAGGTGTGGAGAATGCTGTTTTCTCTTTTGCTCCAGGTGCCATTTTTATTTGCCAGTACCCTGCTGTCAAGTCAAAGGTACTTAAGAATTTGGCAGCACCTAATTTATCTATGAGCTCATCAGCTCTTGGAATTGGATGAGCATCTGTCTTGGTGACAGAATTGAGCCCTCTGTAGTCCACACAAAACCTCATCTCTTTCTTTCCATCTTTGGTGTGAGGTTTGGGGACTAAGACCACTGGGCTAGCCCAGGGGCTGTCAGAGCGCTCAATTACTCCCAATTCCAGCATCTTGTGGACTTCCACCTTGATGCTTTCCTTAACATGGTCAGATTGTCTGAAGATCTTGTTCTTGACAGGCATGCTGTCTCCTGTGTCCACATCATGGGTACACAGGTGTGTCTGACCAGGGGTTAAGGAGAAGAGTTCAGGAAACTGTTGTAGGACTCTCCTACAATCAGCTTGCTGTTGGCCAGAGAGGGTGTCTGAGTAGATCACTCCATCTACTGTGCCATCTTTTGGGTCTGATGACAGAAGATCAGGGAGAGGTTCACTCTCTGCCTCCTGATCCTCATCTGTTACCATCAACAGATTCACATCAGCCCTGTCATGGAAGAGCTTAAGGCGGTTCACATGGATCACCCTCTTGGGGCTCCTGCTTGTGCCCAGGTCCACCAGGTAGGTGACCTGACTCTTCCTTTCTAGTACTGGGTAAGGGCCACTCCATTTGTCCTGGAGTGCCCTGGGAGCCACAGGCTCCAGAACCCAGACTTTCTGCCCTGGTTGGAACTCAACCAGTGCAGCCTTTTGGTCATACCAAAACTTCTGGAGCTGTTGGCTGGCCTCAAGGTTTTTGGTTGCCTTTTCCATGTACTCTGCCATTCTAGAGCGAAGGCCAAGTACATAGTCCACTATGTCTTGTTTAGGCTCATGGAGAGGTCTCTCCCAGCCTTCTTTAACAAGAGCAAGTGGTCCCCTTACAGGATGACCAAACAGAAGTTCAAAGGGTGAGAATCCTACTCCCTTCTGTGGCACCTCTCTGTAAGCGAAAAGCAGACATGGCAAGAGGACATCCCATCTCCTTTTGAGTTTTTCTGGGAGCCCCATGATCATGCCCTTTAATGTCTTGTTGAATCTCTCAACCAAGCCATTAGTTTGTGGATGGTAAGGTGTAGTGAATTTATAAGTCACTCCACACTCATTCCACATATGTTTCAGGTATGCTGACATGAAGTTGGTACCTCTGTCAGACACCACCTCCTTAGGGAAACCCACTCTGGTAAAGATACCAATGAGGGCCTTGGCTACTGCAGGGGCAGTAGTCGACCTAAGGGGAATAGCTTCAGGATACCTGGTAGCATGATCCACTACTACCAGGATATACATATTTCCTGAGGCTGTGGGAGGTTCCAGTGGACCAACTATGTCCACACCCACTCTTTCAAAGGGGACCCCCACCACTGGAAGTGGAATGAGGGGGGCCTTTGGGTGCCCACCTGTCTTACCACTGGCTTGACAGGTGGGGCAGGAGAGGCAAAACTCCTTGACCATGTTGGACATATTGGGCCAGTAGAAGTGGTTGACTAACCTCTCCCACGTCTTGGTTTGTCCCAAATGTCCAGCAAGGGGAATGTCATGGGCCAATGTTAGGATGAACTCTCTGAACAGCTGAGGCACTACCACTCTCCTAGTGGCACCAGGTTTGGGGTCTCTGGCCTCAGTGTACAGGAGTCCATCTTCCCAATAGACCCTATGTGTTCCATTTTTCTTGCCCTTGGACTCTTCAGCAGCTTGCTGCCTAAGGCCTTCAAGAGAGGGACAGGTTTCTTGTCCCTTACACAGCTCCTCCCTTGAGGGTCCCCCTGGGCCTAAGAGCTCAACCTGATAAGGTTCAAGCTCCAAAGGCTCAGTTCCCTCAGAGGGCAGAACTTCTTCCTGAGAAGAGAGGTTCCCTTTCTTTTGCTGTGTTGCAGTTGGTTTCCCAACTGACTTTCCTGTTCTCTTGGTAGGCTGGGCCATTCTTCCAGACTCCAGCTCTACTTGTTCACCCTGTGCCTTGCATTGTGCTCTTGTTTTCACACACACCAGTTCAGGGATACCCAGCATTGCTGCATGGGTTTTTAGTTCTACCTCAGCCCATGCTGAGGACTCCAGGTCATTTCCAAGCAGACAGTCCACTGGGATATTTGAGGAGACCACCACCTGTTTCAGGCCATTGACCCCTCCCCATTCTAAAGTAACCATGGCCATGGGATGTACTTTTCTCTGATTGTCAGCGTTGGTGACTGTGTAAGTTTTTCCAGTCAGGTATTGGCCAGGGGAAACCAGTTTCTCTGTCACCATGGTGACACTGGCACCTGTATCCCTCAGGCCCTCTATTCTAGTCCCATTAATTAAGAGTTGCTGTCTGTATTTTTGCATGTTAGGCGGCCAGACAGCTAGTGTGGCTAAATCCACCCCACCCTCAGAAACTAGAGTAGCTTCAGTGTGGACCCTGATTTGCTCTGGGCACACTGTTGATCCCACTTGGAGACTAGCCATACCAGTGTTACCTGGATGGGAGTTTGGAGTGGAACCTTTCTTGGGACAGGCCTTGTCTCCAGTTTGGTGTCCATGCTGTTTACAGCTATGACACCAGGCCTTTTTGGGATCAAAGTTTTTACCCTTGTACCCATTGTTTTGTGAAGAGGCTCTGGGCCCACCCTCCTGTGCAGGTTTTTGGGGGCCTGTAGAAGACTCTTTACTATTTTTAGTTTTGGTTGTCTCATCACCCTTCCCCTGGGGAGTCTTTGTGACCCCTTTCTTTTGGTCACCCCCTGTTGAAGTCTTGGACACCCTTGTCTTGACCCAATGGTCCGCCTTCTTTCCCAATTCTTGGGGAGAAATTGGTCCTAGGTCTACCAGATGCTGATGCAGTTTATCATTGAAACAATTACTTAACAGGTGTTCTTTCACAAATAAATTGTACAGCCCATCATAATTACTTACACCACTGCCTTGAATCCAACCATCTAGTGTTTTCACTGAGTAGTCTACAAAGTCAACCCAGGTCTGGCTCGAGGATTTTTGAGCCCCCCTGAATCTAATCCTATACTCCTCAGTGGAGAATCCAAAGCCCTCAATCAGGGTACCCTTCATGAGGTCATAAGATTCTGCATCTTGTCCAGAGAGTGTGAGGAGTCTATCCCTACACTTTCCTGTGAACATTTCCCAAAGGAGAGCACCCCAGTGAGATCTGTTCACTTTTCTGGTTACACAAGCCCTCTCAAAAGCTGTGAACCATTTGGTGATGTCATCACCATCTTCATATTTAGTTACAATCCCTTTAGGGATTTTCAACATGTCAGGAGAATCTCTGACCCTATTTATGTTGCTGCCACCATTGATGGGTCCTAGGCCCATCTCTTGTCTTTCCCTCTCTATGGCTAGGATCTGTCTTTCCAAAGCCAATCTTTTGGCCATCCTGGCTAACTGGATGTCCTCTTCACTGGGGCTATCCTCAGTGATTTCAGAGGTGTTGGTCTCTCCTGTGAGGGAACCAGCATCTCTGACTATTATTTTTGGAGTCAGGGTTTGAGGGACCCTGTTCTCCCTAGATAGGACTGGTAGGGGGGAATTTTCCTCCAAGTCACTATCCTCTTCCTCTGAGTTGCCACCCTCAGAGGGGTTGGCCTTTTCAAACTCTGCCAGAAGCTCCTGGAGCTGTATTTTGGTAGGTTTGGGGCCCATTGTTATTTTCTTTATTTTACAGAGTGACCTTAGCTCCCTCATCTTAAGATGGAGGTAAGGTGTGGTGTCGAGTTCCACCACAGTCACATCTGTGCTAGACATTTTGCTTCTAAAAGTTGGAATACTTTTTAAGAATCTACAACTGGTTCTAGAATCTAATTCAAACTTTTACAAACTTTTAAACTCTAAAAGAAATGCTAAACAGGATCTAACACAAGGCCCTAGCAGGTCTTTTAAGAATTTAGTAAACTTTTCAAATTGCAAAAATCAATTTCTAATGACAATTTTGGAATTTGTCGTGTGATCAGGTATTGGCTGAGTAGTCCAGCAAATGCAAAGTCTTGTACCCCACCGCTGATCCACCAATGTAGGAAGTTGGCTCTGTATGTGCTATTTCAAAGTAAGGAATAGCATGCACAGAGTCCAAGGGTTCCCCTTAGAGGTAAAATAGTGGTAAAAATAGATAATACTAATGCTCTATTTTGTGGTAGTGTGGTCGAGCAGTAGGCTTATCCAAGGAGTAGTGTTAAGCATTTGTTGTACATACACATAGGCAATAAATGAGGTACACACACTCAGAGACAAATCCAGCCAATAGGTTTTGTATAGAAAAATATCTTTTCTTAGTTTATTTTAAGAACCACAGGTTCAAATTTAACATGTAATATCTTGTTTGAAAGGTATTGCAGGTAAGTACATTAGGAACTTTGAATCATTTCAATTGCATGTATACTTTTCAAGTTATTGACAAATAGCTATTTCAAAAGTGGACACAGTGCAATTTTCACAGTTCCTGGGGGAGGTAAGTTTTTGTTAGTTTTACCAGGTAAGTAGGACACTTACAGGGTTCAGTTCTTGGTCCAAGGTAGCCCACCGTTGGGGGTTCAGAGCAACCCCAAAGTCACCACACCAGCAGCTCAGGGCCGGTCAGGTGCAGAGTTCAAAGGGGTGCCCAAAACACATAGGCTAGAATGGAGAGAAGGGGGTGCCCCGGTTCCGGTCTGCTTGCAGGTAAGTACCCGCGTCTTCGGAGGGCAGACCAGAGGGGTTTTGTAGGGCACCGGGGGGGACACAAGCCCACACAGAAATTTCACCCTCAGCGGCGCGGGGGCGGCCGGGTGCAGTGTAGAAACAGGCGTCGGGTTCGCAATGTTAGTCTATGAGAGATCTCGGGATCTCTTCAGCGCTGCAGGCAGGCAAGGGGGGGGGTTCCTCGGGGAAACCTCCACTTGGGCAAGGGAGAGGGACTCCTGGGGGTCACTTCTCCAGTGAAAGTCCGGTCCTTCAGGTCCTGGGGGCTGCGGGTGCAGGGTCTCTCCCAGGCGTCGGGACTTTGGATTCAAAGAGTCGCGGTCAGGGGAAGCCTCGGGATTCCCTCTGCAGGCGGCGCTGTGGGGGCTCAGGGGGGACAGGTTTTGGTACTCACAGTATCAGAGTAGTCCTGGGGTCCCTCCTGAGGTGTTGGATCTCCACCAGCCGAGTCGGGGTCGCCGGGTGCAGTGTTGCAAGTCTCACGCTTCTTGCGGGGAGCTTGCAGGGTTCTTTCAAGGCTGCTGGAAACAAAGTTGCAGCCTTTCTTGGAGCAGGTCCGCTGTCCTCGGGAGTTTCTTGTCTTTTCGAAGCAGGGGCAGTCCTCAGAGGATGTCGAGGTCGCTGGTCCCTTTGGAAGGCGTCGCTGGAGCAGGATCTTTGGAAGGCAGGAGACAGGCCGGTGAGTTTCTGGAGCCAAGGCAGTTGTCGTCTTCTGGTCTTCCGCTGCAGGGGTTTTCAGCTAGGCAGTCCTTCTTCTTGTAGTTGCAGGAATCTAATTTTCTAGGGTTCAGGGTAGCCCTTAAATACTAAATTTAAGGGCGTGTTTAGGTCTGGGGGTTAGTAGCCCATGGCTACTAGCCCTGAGGGTGGGTACACCCTCTTTGTGCCTCCTCCCAAGGGGAGGGGGTCACAATCCTAACCCTATTGGGGGAATCCTCCATCTGCAAGATGGAGGATTTCTAAAAGTCAGAGTCACCTCAGCTCAGGACACCTTAGGGGCTGTCCTGACTGGCCAGTGACTCCTCCTTGTTGCTTTCTTTGTTCCCTCCTGCCTTGCCGCCAAAAGTGGGGGCCGTGGCCGGAGGGGGCGGGCAACTCCACTAAGCTGGAGTGCCCTGCTGGGCTGTGACAAAGGGGTGAGCCTTTGAGGCTCACCGCCAGGTGTTACAGCTCCTGCCTGGGGGAGGTGTTAGCATCTCCACCCAGTGCAGGCTTTGTTACTGGCCTCAGAGTGACAAAGGCACTCTCCCCATGGGGCCAGCAACATGTCTCTGGTGTGGCAGGCTGCTGGAACTAGTCAGCCTACACAGACAGTCGGTTAAGTTTCAGGGGGCACCTCTAAGGTGCCCTCTGTGGTGTATTTTACAATAAAATGTACACTGGCATCAGTGTGCATTTATTGTGCTGAGAAGTTTGATACCAAACTTCCCAGTTTTCAGTGTAGCCATTATGGTGCTGTGGAGTTCGTGTTTGACAGACTCCCAGACCATATACTCTTATGGCTACCCTGCACTTACAATGTCTAAGGTTTTGTTTAGACACTGTAGGGGTACCATGCTCATGCACTGGTACCCTCACCTATGGTATAGTGCACCCTGCCTTAGGGCTGTAAGGCCTGCTAGAGGGGTGTCTTACCTATACTGCATAGGCAGTGAGAGGCTGGCATGGCACCCTGAGGGGAGTGCCATGTCGACTTACTCGTTTTGTCCTCACTAGCACACACAAGCTGGCAAGCAGTGTGTCTGTGCTGAGTGAGAGGTCTCCAGGGTGGCATAAGACATGCTGCAGCCCTTAGAGACCTTCCTTGGCATCAGGGCCCTTGGTACTAGAAGTACCAGTTACAAGGGACTTATCTGGATGCCAGGGTCTGCCAATTGTGGATACAAAAGTACAGGTTAGGGAAAGAACACTGGTGCTGGGGCCTGGTTAGCAGGCCTCAGCACACTTTCAATTGTAAACATAGCATCAGCAAAGGCAAAAAGTCAGGGGGCAACCATGCCAAGGAGGCATTTCCTTACACAACCCCCCCCAAACGAAAGAGGATGAGACTAACCTTTCCCAAGAGAGTCTTCATTTTCTAAGTGGAAGAACCTGGAAAGGCCATCTGCATTGGCATGGGCAGTCCCAGGTCTGTGTTCCACTATAAAGTCCATTCCCTGTAGGGAGATGGACCACCTCAACAGTTTAGGATTTTCACCTTTCATTTGCATCAGCCATTTGAGAGGTCTGTGGTCAGTTTGAACTAGGAAGTGAGTCCCAAAGAGGTATGGTCTCAGCTTCTTCAGGGACCAAACCACAGCAAAGGCCTCCCTCTCAATGGCACTCCAACGCTGCTCCCTGGGGAGTAACCTCCTGCTAATGAAAGCAACAGGCTGGTCAAGGCCATCATCATTTGTTTGGGACAAAACTGCCCCTATCCCATGTTCAGAGGCATCAGTCTGCACAATGAACTGCTTAGAATAATCTGGAGCTTTGAGAACTGGTGCTGAGCACATTGCTTGTTTCAGGGTGTCAAAGGCCTGTTGGCATTCCACAGTCCAGTTCACTTTCTTGGGCATTTTCTTGGAGGTGAGTTCAGTGAGGGCTGTCACAATGGATCCATATCCCTTCACAAACCTCCTGTAATACCCAGTCAAGCCAAGGAATGCCCTGACTTGAGTCTGGGTTTTTGGAGCTACCCAGTCCAGAATAGTCTGGATCTTGGGTTGGAGTGGCTGAACTTGGCCTCCACCTACAAGGTGGCCCAAGTAAACCACAGTTCCCTGCCCTATCTGGCATTTGGATGCCTTGATAGAGAGACCTGCAGATTGCAGAGCCTTCAAAACCTTCTTCAGGTGGACCAGGTGATCCTGCCAGGTGGAGCTAAAGACAGCAATATCATCAAGATAAGCTGTGCTAAAGGACTCCAAGCCAGCAAGGACTTGATTCACCAACCTTTGGAAGGTGGCAGGGGCATTCTTTAAACCAAAGGGCATAACAGTAAACTGATAATGCCCATCAGGTGTGGAGAATGCTGTTTTCTCTTTTGCTCCAGGTGCCATTTTTATTTGCCAGTACCCTGCTGTCAAGTCAAAGGTACTTAAGAATTTGGCAGCACCTAATTTATCTATGAGCTCATCAGCTCTTGGAATTGGATGAGCATCTGTCTTGGTGACAGAATTGAGCCCTCTGTAGTCCACACAAAACCTCATCTCTTTCTTTCCATCTTTGGTGTGAGGTTTGGGGACTAAGACCACTGGGCTAGCCCAGGGGCTGTCAGAGCGCTCAATTACTCCCAATTCCAGCATCTTGTGGACTTCCACCTTGATGCTTTCCTTAACATGGTCAGATTGTCTGAAGATCTTGTTCTTGACAGGCATGCTGTCTCCTGTGTCCACATCATGGGTACACAGGTGTGTCTGACCAGGGGTTAAGGAGAAGAGTTCAGGAAACTGTTGTAGGACTCTCCTACAATCAGCTTGCTGTTGGCCAGAGAGGGTGTCTGAGTAGATCACTCCATCTACTGTGCCATCTTTTGGGTCTGATGACAGAAGATCAGGGAGAGGTTCACTCTCTGCCTCCTGATCCTCATCTGTTACCATCAACAGATTCACATCAGCCCTGTCATGGAAGAGCTTAAGGCGGTTCACATGGATCACCCTCTTGGGGCTCCTGCTTGTGCCCAGGTCCACCAGGTAGGTGACCTGACTCTTCCTTTCTAGTACTGGGTAAGGGCCACTCCATTTGTCCTGGAGTGCCCTGGGAGCCACAGGCTCCAGAACCCAGACTTTCTGCCCTGGTTGGAACTCAACCAGTGCAGCCTTTTGGTCATACCAAAACTTCTGGAGCTGTTGGCTGGCCTCAAGGTTTTTGGTTGCCTTTTCCATGTACTCTGCCATTCTAGAGCGAAGGCCAAGTACATAGTCCACTATGTCTTGTTTAGGCTCATGGAGAGGTCTCTCCCAGCCTTCTTTAACAAGAGCAAGTGGTCCCCTTACAGGATGACCAAACAGAAGTTCAAAGGGTGAGAATCCTACTCCCTTCTGTGGCACCTCTCTGTAAGCGAAAAGCAGACATGGCAAGAGGACATCCCATCTCCTTTTGAGTTTTTCTGGGAGCCCCATGATCATGCCCTTTAATGTCTTGTTGAATCTCTCAACCAAGCCATTAGTTTGTGGATGGTAAGGTGTAGTGAATTTATAAGTCACTCCACACTCATTCCACATATGTTTCAGGTATGCTGACATGAAGTTGGTACCTCTGTCAGACACCACCTCCTTAGGGAAACCCACTCTGGTAAAGATACCAATGAGGGCCTTGGCTACTGCAGGGGCAGTAGTCGACCTAAGGGGAATAGCTTCAGGATACCTGGTAGCATGATCCACTACTACCAGGATATACATATTTCCTGAGGCTGTGGGAGGTTCCAGTGGACCAACTATGTCCACACCCACTCTTTCAAAGGGGACCCCCACCACTGGAAGTGGAATGAGGGGGGCCTTTGGGTGCCCACCTGTCTTACCACTGGCTTGACAGGTGGGGCAGGAGAGGCAAAACTCCTTGACCATGTTGGACATATTGGGCCAGTAGAAGTGGTTGACTAACCTCTCCCACGTCTTGGTTTGTCCCAAATGTCCAGCAAGGGGAATGTCATGGGCCAATGTTAGGATGAACTCTCTGAACAGCTGAGGCACTACCACTCTCCTAGTGGCACCAGGTTTGGGGTCTCTGGCCTCAGTGTACAGGAGTCCATCTTCCCAATAGACCCTATGTGTTCCATTTTTCTTGCCCTTGGACTCTTCAGCAGCTTGCTGCCTAAGGCCTTCAAGAGAGGGACAGGTTTCTTGTCCCTTACACAGCTCCTCCCTTGAGGGTCCCCCTGGGCCTAAGAGCTCAACCTGATAAGGTTCAAGCTCCAAAGGCTCAGTTCCCTCAGAGGGCAGAACTTCTTCCTGAGAAGAGAGGTTCCCTTTCTTTTGCTGTGTTGCAGTTGGTTTCCCAACTGACTTTCCTGTTCTCTTGGTAGGCTGGGCCATTCTTCCAGACTCCAGCTCTACTTGTTCACCCTGTGCCTTGCATTGTGCTCTTGTTTTCACACACACCAGTTCAGGGATACCCAGCATTGC
This sequence comes from Pleurodeles waltl, assembly GCF_031143425.1. Lineage (NCBI taxonomy): Eukaryota > Metazoa > Chordata > Amphibia > Caudata > Salamandridae > Pleurodeles > Pleurodeles waltl. The sequence goes on from NC_090446.1 coordinate 483,894,408, forward strand.
TGCATGGGTTTTTAGTTCTACCTCAGCCCATGCTGAGGACTCCAGGTCATTTCCAAGCAGACAGTCCACTGGGATATTTGAGGAGACCACCACCTGTTTCAGGCCATTGACCCCTCCCCATTCTAAAGTAACCATGGCCATGGGATGTACTTTTCTCTGATTGTCAGCGTTGGTGACTGTGTAAGTTTTTCCAGTCAGGTATTGGCCAGGGGAAACCAGTTTCTCTGTCACCATGGTGACACTGGCACCTGTATCCCTCAGGCCCTCTATTCTAGTCCCATTAATTAAGAGTTGCTGTCTGTATTTTTGCATGTTAGGCGGCCAGACAGCTAGTGTGGCTAAATCCACCCCACCCTCAGAAACTAGAGTAGCTTCAGTGTGGACCCTGATTTGCTCTGGGCACACTGTTGATCCCACTTGGAGACTAGCCATACCAGTGTTACCTGGATGGGAGTTTGGAGTGGAACCTTTCTTGGGACAGGCCTTGTCTCCAGTTTGGTGTCCATGCTGTTTACAGCTATGACACCAGGCCTTTTTGGGATCAAAGTTTTTACCCTTGTACCCATTGTTTTGTGAAGAGGCTCTGGGCCCACCCTCCTGTGCAGGTTTTTGGGGGCCTGTAGAAGACTCTTTACTATTTTTAGTTTTGGTTGTCTCATCACCCTTCCCCTGGGGAGTCTTTGTGACCCCTTTCTTTTGGTCACCCCCTGTTGAAGTCTTGGACACCCTTGTCTTGACCCAATGGTCCGCCTTCTTTCCCAATTCTTGGGGAGAAATTGGTCCTAGGTCTACCAGATGCTGATGCAGTTTATCATTGAAACAATTACTTAACAGGTGTTCTTTCACAAATAAATTGTACAGCCCATCATAATTACTTACACCACTGCCTTGAATCCAACCATCTAGTGTTTTCACTGAGTAGTCTACAAAGTCAACCCAGGTCTGGCTCGAGGATTTTTGAGCCCCCCTGAATCTAATCCTATACTCCTCAGTGGAGAATCCAAAGCCCTCAATCAGGGTACCCTTCATGAGGTCATAAGATTCTGCATCTTGTCCAGAGAGTGTGAGGAGTCTATCCCTACACTTTCCTGTGAACATTTCCCAAAGGAGAGCACCCCAGTGAGATCTGTTCACTTTTCTGGTTACACAAGCCCTCTCAAAAGCTGTGAACCATTTGGTGATGTCATCACCATCTTCATATTTAGTTACAATCCCTTTAGGGATTTTCAACATGTCAGGAGAATCTCTGACCCTATTTATGTTGCTGCCACCATTGATGGGTCCTAGGCCCATCTCTTGTCTTTCCCTCTCTATGGCTAGGATCTGTCTTTCCAAAGCCAATCTTTTGGCCATCCTGGCTAACTGGATGTCCTCTTCACTGGGGCTATCCTCAGTGATTTCAGAGGTGTTGGTCTCTCCTGTGAGGGAACCAGCATCTCTGACTATTATTTTTGGAGTCAGGGTTTGAGGGACCCTGTTCTCCCTAGATAGGACTGGTAGGGGGGAATTTTCCTCCAAGTCACTATCCTCTTCCTCTGAGTTGCCACCCTCAGAGGGGTTGGCCTTTTCAAACTCTGCCAGAAGCTCCTGGAGCTGTATTTTGGTAGGTTTGGGGCCCATTGTTATTTTCTTTATTTTACAGAGTGACCTTAGCTCCCTCATCTTAAGATGGAGGTAAGGTGTGGTGTCGAGTTCCACCACAGTCACATCTGTGCTAGACATTTTGCTTCTAAAAGTTGGAATACTTTTTAAGAATCTACAACTGGTTCTAGAATCTAATTCAAACTTTTACAAACTTTTAAACTCTAAAAGAAATGCTAAACAGGATCTAACACAAGGCCCTAGCAGGTCTTTTAAGAATTTAGTAAACTTTTCAAATTGCAAAAATCAATTTCTAATGACAATTTTGGAATTTGTCGTGTGATCAGGTATTGGCTGAGTAGTCCAGCAAATGCAAAGTCTTGTACCCCACCGCTGATCCACCAATGTAGGAAGTTGGCTCTGTATGTGCTATTTCAAAGTAAGGAATAGCATGCACAGAGTCCAAGGGTTCCCCTTAGAGGTAAAATAGTGGTAAAAATAGATAATACTAATGCTCTATTTTGTGGTAGTGTGGTCGAGCAGTAGGCTTATCCAAGGAGTAGTGTTAAGCATTTGTTGTACATACACATAGGCAATAAATGAGGTACACACACTCAGAGACAAATCCAGCCAATAGGTTTTGTATAGAAAAATATCTTTTCTTAGTTTATTTTAAGAACCACAGGTTCAAATTTAACATGTAATATCTTGTTTGAAAGGTATTGCAGGTAAGTACATTAGGAACTTTGAATCATTTCAATTGCATGTATACTTTTCAAGTTATTGACAAATAGCTATTTCAAAAGTGGACACAGTGCAATTTTCACAGTTCCTGGGGGAGGTAAGTTTTTGTTAGTTTTACCAGGTAAGTAGGACACTTACAGGGTTCAGTTCTTGGTCCAAGGTAGCCCACCGTTGGGGGTTCAGAGCAACCCCAAAGTCACCACACCAGCAGCTCAGGGCCGGTCAGGTGCAGAGTTCAAAGGGGTGCCCAAAACACATAGGCTAGAATGGAGAGAAGGGGGTGCCCCGGTTCCGGTCTGCTTGCAGGTAAGTACCCGCGTCTTCGGAGGGCAGACCAGAGGGGTTTTGTAGGGCACCGGGGGGGACACAAGCCCACACAGAAATTTCACCCTCAGCGGCGCGGGGGCGGCCGGGTGCAGTGTAGAAACAGGCGTCGGGTTCGCAATGTTAGTCTATGAGAGATCTCGGGATCTCTTCAGCGCTGCAGGCAGGCAAGGGGGGGGGTTCCTCGGGGAAACCTCCACTTGGGCAAGGGAGAGGGACTCCTGGGGGTCACTTCTCCAGTGAAAGTCCGGTCCTTCAGGTCCTGGGGGCTGCGGGTGCAGGGTCTCTCCCAGGCGTCGGGACTTTGGATTCAAAGAGTCGCGGTCAGGGGAAGCCTCGGGATTCCCTCTGCAGGCGGCGCTGTGGGGGCTCAGGGGGGACAGGTTTTGGTACTCACAGTATCAGAGTAGTCCTGGGGTCCCTCCTGAGGTGTTGGATCTCCACCAGCCGAGTCGGGGTCGCCGGGTGCAGTGTTGCAAGTCTCACGCTTCTTGCGGGGAGCTTGCAGGGTTCTTTCAAGGCTGCTGGAAACAAAGTTGCAGCCTTTCTTGGAGCAGGTCCGCTGTCCTCGGGAGTTTCTTGTCTTTTCGAAGCAGGGGCAGTCCTCAGAGGATGTCGAGGTCGCTGGTCCCTTTGGAAGGCGTCGCTGGAGCAGGATCTTTGGAAGGCAGGAGACAGGCCGGTGAGTTTCTGGAGCCAAGGCAGTTGTCGTCTTCTGGTCTTCCGCTGCAGGGGTTTTCAGCTAGGCAGTCCTTCTTCTTGTAGTTGCAGGAATCTAATTTTCTAGGGTTCAGGGTAGCCCTTAAATACTAAATTTAAGGGCGTGTTTAGGTCTGGGGGTTAGTAGCCCATGGCTACTAGCCCTGAGGGTGGGTACACCCTCTTTGTGCCTCCTCCCAAGGGGAGGGGGTCACAATCCTAACCCTATTGGGGGAATCCTCCATCTGCAAGATGGAGGATTTCTAAAAGTCAGAGTCACCTCAGCTCAGGACACCTTAGGGGCTGTCCTGACTGGCCAGTGACTCCTCCTTGTTGCTTTCTTTGTTCCCTCCTGCCTTGCCGCCAAAAGTGGGGGCCGTGGCCGGAGGGGGCGGGCAACTCCACTAAGCTGGAGTGCCCTGCTGGGCTGTGACAAAGGGGTGAGCCTTTGAGGCTCACCGCCAGGTGTTACAGCTCCTGCCTGGGGGAGGTGTTAGCATCTCCACCCAGTGCAGGCTTTGTTACTGGCCTCAGAGTGACAAAGGCACTCTCCCCATGGGGCCAGCAACATGTCTCTGGTGTGGCAGGCTGCTGGAACTAGTCAGCCTACACAGACAGTCGGTTAAGTTTCAGGGGGCACCTCTAAGGTGCCCTCTGTGGTGTATTTTACAATAAAATGTACACTGGCATCAGTGTGCATTTATTGTGCTGAGAAGTTTGATACCAAACTTCCCAGTTTTCAGTGTAGCCATTATGGTGCTGTGGAGTTCGTGTTTGACAGACTCCCAGACCATATACTCCTATGGCTACCCTGCACTTACAATGTCTAAGGTTTTGTTTAGACACTGTAGGGGTACCATGCTCATGCACTGGTACCCTCACCTATGGTATAGTGCACCCTGCCTTAGGGCTGTAAGGCCTGCTAGAGGGGTGTCTTACCTATACTGCATAGGCAGTGAGAGGCTGGCATGGCACCCTGAGGGGAGTGCCATGTCGACTTACTCGTTTTGTCCTCACTAGCACACACAAGCTGGCAAGCAGTGTGTCTGTGCTGAGTGAGAGGTCTCCAGGGTGGCATAAGACATGCTGCAGCCCTTAGAGACCTTCCTTGGCATCAGGGCCCTTGGTACTAGAAGTACCAGTTACAAGGGACTTATCTGGATGCCAGGGTCTGCCAATTGTGGATACAAAAGTACAGGTTAGGGAAAGAACACTGGTGCTGGGGCCTGGTTAGCAGGCCTCAGCACACTTTCAATTGTAAACATAGCATCAGCAAAGGCAAAAAGTCAGGGGGCAACCATGCCAAGGAGGCATTTCCTTACAAGTACCCTGGTGTTTTTTGTTATTTCTTGCCACTCAGCCAGAAGTGAGAAATACTTCCCCCTACCAGAGTGGGTAGCAGAAGAGGGGGAAGGAAGTATTTGAGGTTTTGTGCCTGTTGTGGGCTTTCCTCCTTGTGCTGGCTGTTGTGCGGCTTTACCTCTAGACTGCCTTTGTTGCTGTGTATAGGGTGATTGCTGTTGTTGCTGCTGTCACCCTTGATACCACTAGAGGGTTTGAATTCTCTGAGGGTAGTATCACTGCTGGTAAGGCTTGAATGATTTTCTTTATTCTTTGGGTCATTCCAGGCCAACTGCCTTAAGGGTGTCCATTTCGGATTTCATCCAGGCCATTTAGTCATCGGTGTGGCTGCCAAAGAGGGTAGATCCTGAAAAAGGCAGATCGATAATACGTTGTTGTGACTCTGGTTTCAGAGATGTGAGGCAGAGCCAAGAATGTCTGCGCAGGGCCACAACATGACAATATTAATTTGTCACCAGTATAGAGGAATTGTCTGTGGCACTTCTTATCCGATTTGAGACCATCAAACCCTCATTTACAACTTCTAGGAAGTCATCATGTATGTCTCTGGGCAGATCTTTGGCAAACTTCTGGACAGACTCCCACAATACCTTATCATATATGCCGGGAAGGGCAGCTGTACTGGCTGCTTTCATGGAAGTTGCAGCAGTGCCAGATACTTTGAGGCCCACAGAATCTAACCTCTTGCTCTCTTTATATGGTGGCACCAAAGAGGCTGGAGTATTGGCATGGTGTTTATTTGCTGCCAGTATGACGACGGAGTCTGGAAGAGGGTCTGAAAGGAGGAAGAGTGGATGCTGCTCAGTGTAAGAGGCTGGCCTGGCTTATAGTGGGAACCTTGTGGTACTTACACCTTGTGTCAGGTCCAGTTATCCTTTATTAGTAGATTAGAAGTGTTCTAGCAGCTTAGGCTGATAGAGGTAGCTATACCAGAGCAGCTTAGGCTGAACTAGGAGACATGCAAAGCTCCTACTATACCACTTATATCATATAGCACTATATCATAAGAAAACACAGAGTTACTAAAAATAAAGGTACTTTATTTTTGTGACAATATGCCAAAAGTATCTCAGAGGATATACTCCCTTAGGAGGTAAGTAAAATACACAAAATATACACACAAACCACAATCAGGTAAGTAAAACACTTAGAAAAGTAGTGCAAACACTGTAGAACACAATAGAATGCAATAGGAGAAAATAGGCATAGGGGCAACACAAACCATATACTCCAAAAGGCCTAGTGTAGTGTATAGAGGGTTGCTGGGAGTGTAAGAAAACACTAAGGGGGTCATTCTGACCCTGGCGGTCCAAGACCGCCAGGGCCACGGATGACTGAAGCACCGCCAACAGGCTGGCGGTGCTTCATTGCCCATTCCGACCGCGGCTGTAAAGCCGCAGTCGGAAAACCGGGTCTGGCGGTTTCCCGCCGGATTTCCCCCGGCTGGGCGAATCCTCCATGGCGGCGCTGCAAGCAGCGCCGCCATGGGGATTCTGACCCCCTTCCCGCCAGCCTGTTTCTGGCGGTTTTTACCGCCAGGAACAGGCTGGCGGGAACAGGTGTCCTGGGGCCCCTGGGGGCCCCTGCACTGCCCATGCCACTGGCATGGGCAGTGCAGGGGCCCCCTAACAGGGCCCCAGTATGCTTTTCACTGTCTGCTTAGCAGACAGTGAAAAGCGCGACGGGTGCAACTGCACCCGACGCACACCTGCAACACCGCCGGCTCCATTCAGAGCCGGCTTCTGTGTTGCAGGCCCCCTTCCCAGTGGGCCGGCGGGGGCTACCTTTGGTAGCCCCCGCCGGCCCAGCTGGAAACTTAGAATGGCCCCAGCGGTCTTGTGACCGCGGGGCGGCCGAATGGAGGTTCGCTCCAGGCGGGCGGCAACCGCCGCCCGCCGGGGTCAGAATGACCCCCTAAGAGTGTCCAGGACACCCCACCCCAAGACCCTGAAAAGTAGGAGTAAATTTACCCTACTACCCCAGAAAGACAGTAAAGTCGAGATAGGTGATTCTGCAAAGACAACAACTGACTGGAAAGCACTGAAGACGGATTCCTGGACCTGAGGACCTGCAAAGGAAGGGGACCAAGACCAAGAGTCACAAAAGTGTCCAGGGTGGGCAGGAGCCCACTAAACCCCGGATAAAGTGGCAAAAGGGCTGCCTCCGGGTGGAAGAAGCCAAAGATTATGCAACAACGGAAGGTGCCAGGAACTTCTCCTTTTGTCAGAAGATGTCCCACAGCATGCTGGAGGATTCAGAGTTGTTTCCATGCAGAAAGACCGCAAACAAGCCTTGCTAGCTGCAAGAGTTGCGGTTGAAAATTTTGGGTGCTGCCAGGGTCCAGGAAGGACCAGGAGGTCGCTCCTTGGAGGAGGAGACAGAGGGGGCTCTTAGCAACACAGAGAGCCCATGCAGAAGCAGGCAGCAGCCGCAGAAACACCTGAACAGGCGTTCAGAAGATCTAAGCACGGCGGTCATCTCAGCACAACAAAAGGGAGTCCCACGAAGTCGGAGGTCAACTCAGCGAGTTGGGCAATGCAGGACGGAGTGCTGGGGACCTGGGCTGTGCTGTGCACAAATGAAGTCTTGCAAAAGTGCACAGAAGCCCTAGCAGCTGCAGTTCACGCAGTACACAGGATTACTGTCTGGCGTGGGGAGGCAAGGACTTACCCCCACCAAATTTGGACAGAGGGTCACTGGACTGTCAGGGACACTTGGATCCAGCTCCTGTGTTCCAGGGACCATGCTCGTCAAGATGAGATGGGACCCAGAGGACCGGTGATGCAAAGCTTTGGTGTCTGCGGTAGCAGGAGAAGATTCCGTCAACCCACGGGAGATTTCTTCTTGGCTTCCAGTGCAGGGTGAAGGCAGACAGCCCTCAGAGCATGCACCACCAGGAAACAGTCGAGAAAGCCAGCAGGATTAGGCGCTACAATGTTGCTGGTAGTCTTCTTGCTACTTTGTTGTGGTTTTGCAGGTGTCTTGGAGCAGTCAGCGGTTGATCCTTGGCAGAAGTCGAAGAGAGAAGTGCAGAGGAACTCTGGTGAGCTCTTGCATTCGTTATTTGGTGAGAAACCCACAGGAGAGACCCTAAATAGCCCTCAGAGGAGGATTGGCTACCTAACCAGGTAAGAGCCTATCAGGAGGGGTCTCTGACGTCACCTGCTGGCACTGGCCACTCAGAGGTCTCCACTGTGCCCTCACACCTCTGCATTCAAGATGGCAGAGGTCTGGGCCACACTGGAGGAGCTCTGGGCACCACCCCTGGGGTGGTGATGGACAGGGGAGTGGTCACTCCCCTTTCCTTTGTCCAGTTTCGCACCAGAGCAGGGGCCGGGGGATCCCTGAACCGATGTAGACTGGCTTATGCAAGGAGGGCACCATCTGTGCCCTTCAAAGCATTTCCAGAGGCTGGGGAGGCTACTCCTCCCCAGCGCTTAACACCTATTTACAAAGGGAGAGGGTGTAATACCCTCTCTAAGAGGAAATCCTTTGTTCTGCCTTACTGGGATTGGGCTGCCCAGGCCCCAGGAGGACAGAAACCTGCCTGAGGGTTGGCAGCAGCAGCAGCTGCAGAGAAAACCCCAGAGAGCTAGTTTGGCAGTACCTGGGGTCCATGCTGGAGCCCCGGGGATGCATGGAATTGTCCCCCCAATACCAGAATGGTATTGGGGGGACAATTCCATGATCCTAGACATGTTACATGGCCATGTTCGGAGTTACCATTGTGAAGCTACACATAGGTGTTGACCTATATGTAGTTCACGCGTGTAATGGTGTCCCCGCACTCACAAAGTCTGGGGAATTTGCCCTGAACAATGTGGGGGCACCTTGGCTAGTGCCAGGGTGCCCTCACACTAAGTAACTTTGCACCCAACCTTCACCAGGTGAAGGTTAGACATATAGGTGACTTATAAGTTACGTAAGTGCAGTGTAAAATGGCTGTGAAATAACGTGGACGTTATTACACTCAGGCTGCAGTGGCAGTCCTGTGTAAGAATTGTCTGAGCTCCCTACAGGTGGTGGCAAAAGAAATGCTGCAGCCCTTAGGGATCTCCTGGAACCCCAATGCCATGAGTACCTAGGTACCATATACTAGGGAATTATAAGGGTGTCCCAGTATGCCAATGAGAATTGGTAAAATTAGTCACTAGCCTGCAGTGACAATTTTAAAAGCAGAGAGAGCATAAACACTGAGGTTCTGGTTAGCAGAGCCTCAGTGATACAGTTAGGCACCACACAGGGACACATACAGGGCACACTTTATGAGCACTGGGGCCCTGGCTAGCAGAATCCCAGTGACAAAAACAAACACAGATATAAGTAAAAAAATGGGGGTAACATGCCAGGCAAGATGGTCCTTTCCTACACTCAGGAGGTCTGTTCTTCTTTTGTAGCCTCAACAGAGCAGACTTGGTTGAGGCCAGAGTCAAAAAGACAAAACTTGGAGGCCTGGTACTAAAGGAAGGAGTGGGCTGGATGCGGTGCATTGGTGATGCATCTCAAATATCATCGATCACGAAGGTGTAGGTACTGACATTTGGATATTTAATTTTGCTGCCCCTCTTGCAAAGACCTTTTGAAAGGTGGTAATATCACCAACTGGGGAGACTCTAGGTAGTGAAGAGTCTGTAAGGGTAGGAGAATAGCATCCTGTAGAAGTGAAGGACATGTATCTACAATGATGTCTAGACTATGATTGTGACTTGGACCATGATCTTGAGCTCTGTGAACAACTGCAATGGTGAGATCATTATGTAGAATAATGTGATGACGAATACATTGACTAATGGCTCCTGTGGTGTGAATGATGGCGTGTTCTGGAACTTGACCTTGGTCTTGGACGAGGTGGTTCTTCAGGAAATGTTGGCGCCGGGGAGGATTGGCGCTGAAGGCAGAGGAGGTGGTGGTGTTGGAGGCCGAGTCGGCAGAGGTGAAGGAGGCGGTCGAGGAGATGGTGGTGAAGGAGAATCCGGCAACACTATTTGTAAAGATGGAGAGTACATCCTGGAATAATCAGATCCTTGTGGTGAAGAAATGTGTCTCCTCTTTCTCTAATATGTTGTCGAAGTCAATATGCTCCTCAACGTCAACATCAACCTCTGATGAGGTCTCGACATTGATCTGCTGCTTGACGGTGATCTCCATCATCACCTCAACGTGAACCATGTCTCGACATTGATTAGTCCCAGTGTCCCGACGTCGACCTACTCCTCGACATTGATCTCTGTCGGTGTGTCGATGTGTCTGAGTCTTCGACGTCGACCTACCCTGTCTCCCTGTCTCAATGTCGATCTCCTTCTCTTTCTCAATGTCAATTCAGCACTTGACAGCGAGCAGGTTGGTGCCATACCTTGTCTCAACGTCGAGCCTCCCATGTTGATGGGGAATGATGTTGTTTTTGGGCTGGAGCTTCTTTTTGAATTTTCCACATCCACCAAAGGTAGGTGATAGAGCCCTGGCAGAGGACTGCCTCTCCTCGCTCTGAAGTCCCACCTTAAGAATGTGTCTGCTGCCTGCACTGTTCTTCCGTGCGCTGAAAGCAGATCTTCTCCCTTTTCCTCAGGGTTCACCTGGAAAACTTCCTGCAGTGATGACAATCTCAGGAACATGACTTGCTAGAAGAAAAATGATGCAGACATCGGGGGGTCTGTTTTGGCTTTCATTTTCCCACAAGAAGGGCACTTGTCAAATGAAGATGGCATTTTTACTGACAAAACACTGCAAATGGCTGTCAGAAAATTGCAGAAAATGCAAGGGAGAGAAGAAAAATGTTGAATGAAGTAGTTGTCACCAAAATTAACTGGTGAATTTTGAAGATAAAAAGCCTAAAAAGCTGTGCTCAATGCTCCAAGGTCCAGTCAGCAAGAGCCGGAATAAAGAACTGAAGCAACTGTCACCTACTGAGCATTATGGGATACTGGTGGCCCCTGGTTCTTAAAGGCACAGCCTCTATTTTGAATTCTTATAATGACAGCCTAGGGGACTACATTGTCCTGCTCTTCTTCATCTCTATACTCTATTAAAAAGGGTTTGTGAAAGAGATGTATGCTGTTTTACAAAAACATAATGAAATTATATGCACCTACAATTCTCCTGGACCTGTTTTTAACTACAAGATGAAGAATTGGGCCACTGTAGTCCATTCCTATAGGCTGCATAATCTTTTTCTTTCCTAAGTGACTCTGCAGGCCTTTCTGAAGAAAGGTGGACATCTACCCTTAAGAAGCTCTATTGTGAAAAGGTGCTCTGGGGTCCACACATGTAGGCCAGGCTATTCAGTGCTTATGACTATCAATGAAGATTACCTACAAAAGAATGTCTGTTACTTCTCTACTCAATATCTGAACCAAAGGTTTCAAGATGCTTTGCAATCCCTTGATAGTTCTCTACACAAGAAGGTCCTGGGCTATCAGTAACAAGTAGATGGAATCATAACATATTCTTAGTCAGAGTGCCTGGAGAATAAGCCAAAAACTATGATGATGAAACTCACTGCGCCCAACATGGCTCCCCATTAGGCCAATTGATTTTTTGTGAGGAAGACTGTCTTGGTCGAAAGTTAGGGCCATCTCAGAAGATTTTGAATGTGAAGCTCCATTATTGGGTGCTACGTTTCTGAGTATCTCCTATCAATCAACCAATATGGTAGCAGGATTGTGAGATATTTGGGTCCTGTGTCCTGTGACTGGGTAAAACTCTTTACTGTGTGATAAGTAGTCTTAGCTATTCTGCTATTCCTAAATCCATACTTATATTTTCTGTACTCTGTCCAGCCATCGAATTTTAATGGCCAGACTCATCTCAATGTCTCCATGTCAGCATACAGGACTAGGATGAATATCCCCCAAAAGCACCTCACTCATTTATGTATCTGTAGCACTACTCATCGCCTCCCCCACTTCAAAGCACTAGTCAGAAAAATAAAATTTTGAGAATGCGAACTTTTGAGTATGTGAGAGTTAGAGGCCAGATAGAGGCGTAGGGTGAACTCAGATCTGACAGTCTTTCCTCACTCCCATGTAGATACACACTTTAGTTTGAGAGACTCTTTGAAAATTTCAGTTTTCAGAACTTTCTAGTTTCTGATTAGAGAAACGAGATGTGGCTGTCCCACAAACTCCGACCCAGTATCTCCAAAGATTTTACTCCATACGTGGTGGCATGCCAGGGTGTGTGCCCGTCAGATTTTCAAGGCCGGAGATTTCATCATTCAAAGTTCCCTCCACTGAACATGTAAACCCTGTTGCTCCAAGCCGGTTATCCTCTGTTAAGTAAAGTCTTCCTGATTTCCACCACCTCAGAGCTTAAGGCATTTGTACAGCTTTCGGTAGTAACCTACTGACTATTTTTGTACTTCTTTTTCATTCTGGGCCTGAAAGCAGTGTTATTTTTGTTGCTATTCTCTTTCACCCAGAGATAATCTGTATCTTAGAATTCAATAATCTGAGTTCTGAAATCGCTTCGTACATTCAGTGCATCAGAGGTAATTAATTCCAAGAAACAACATGTGTTAAGGTTTACTAATCTTTTGTGCCGTTGCACAGTGATTCAGAGTCACACAAATCGGTAAAAAGCAATGCAGAGATATTGTGGGCCTCATTTAGAAGAAACTGACACATCGCTGATGATGGGCCAGTTTGCTTGGCTGCCCTGCGCCCCCCAAACAACACCATTGTAGTGCTGTATTTACAATACAGCGCACCATGGCACTTGTTAGCACAACTACGTCAGAATTTCTGATGCAGCTGTGGGGCTTTGCTGGACTAGCGTCAAAAATATCACAGTCACTTTAATGCCCGCCCTGAGTAGGCGTTAAAACGTATGCTAGAAGGACGCAGTTAAATCTTGTAGATTTCACTGTGCCATTCCTAAGGGCCTCCTTGCGGGGGATAGCCCCTCCGTGCATACATTATACCTGGCGCATGTATAATGTGGTTCAAGGGTTTACAAACTGGCGCAATGATCCCATTGCGCCAGTTTGTAAATACAGCACAGGGTGGGGTACTGTCCTGCGGTGCTGTAGTGTCAGAAAACAATTACGCTACATTAGCACAATGGGCTTGATAATGAGCCCCTTAGTTTCCAACAGAAGAAAGCACTTTGCAGTGGTATGCGCCGCTCTGCAGCAAGGGAGCATGACTAGGGCATTACAGTGCATACACTCATAATTGTTTGTGCAAAACCCACTCTAATAAGATAGCAAGACTCTTCTTTGCATCAAAGACTAGCACCTCTTTGAAGCAGGAGATAGCTATCAAAGAGAAAGTTTTTCATTGAATCCCACAGCACACATCTAGCAAGTGGAATCCTTCCAGATTTGTCTAGACTTCTGAATGTTTATTGGAAGGGTATGCTTTCAGGACAATTCGTATTCTAACTAGCCAGCACACACTCACCTGTGAGGCTGTACATCATGTAAGACAGTGTTTAAGAGTGCCAGTGCAAGGGAAGAGAGCAGCAGCAGACCAATCTTATTAGATATGTCGCAGAGCTAAGTTTTCCCCTTTGTGCAATGCAACACAGCACATGTGGTTGCTGCCCTGCTTTAAAAACTCATAAACTCAGTGGGAACTTGCATTAACTGCTGACTAGGCCATATTTCTTTGTTTCTGTATGTGATCTCCTGGGGTACACAAAACTTCCTGTGGCTACTCAGCCCCTCTTTTATTTATTTTTTTGTAGCTGACAATAGTTTAAATAGTACATATCCTTAGAACCGTATGGATAAGGTTACCCCTGATTTGTCATAGTAGTTTACTGTTTTAACACGTCTTATCAATATGTAACATACCATCACAGAGGGACGGCTCATCCGCTAAACTACGTTTGTTATCGTTTTCTTGTAAAAGGGGTGGGGCTACGGGGCTGTGAGAGCACAGCACTCCCCCTCAGTGCGCATGTAGGTTTGTCCGGCTGTCTCGGGCTGGCCAAACACACATGCGCAGTGGGCTCTCTCCAACCCAGCAACCCAGGCGCTATGTCGAATCTACTAATGCTACTTTCATACTGCCAGCAGCATGACAGCAGCATTAAGGTTGAACACAGGGCAGGCTGGGAACCTGTTCCTGCAGTCGAGGATGGAGGAGCTGATCGGCGCAGCGTGGCGCAGCAATAAAGGTAAGTTTTTTTTTAAATGATCATATTTTCTCCCTGCCATGTGCTGCCCCACCCCTTTTCCCTCCCGCGAGCCACCACTGCCATCACCCCTGTTCAAACATAAAATGATTCAGTTAGAATAGGGCATGTGTCCACTCAGCCAGTGGTAGCTATTATCTTCAGTTTTGTAGTCATTTCTCTATTATTGTCAGAGGAGTAAATTTCTACATTTCTCAGAGAGGGATTGGGGCTGAAAGGCACAGAAGGTGCATTCTATGATACCACAGGAAGTAGCTTTTTATAATGCCGCTAGTTTCCGGGATAGGAAACATTGTAATGATTCGCCAAACTACATGGATTGGCAGGGCAGATTGGAAACTAAAAGCAGCCCCAGCAAGTTTTATCACCCCATTCCTCCTATTGCACGTATTGAGAGAGCTCAGTGAATGAGCCTGACCAGTACAAGGGGATTTAGGGATGTTCCCTCTCTAAGAATATTTTGAAAAGAAATTGGCAAATATTATGCATTTTACAACACAGCGCACCAACCTGCAGGAGGTGAGGGAGGCCTCTTAATATCAGTTGAGTGTGGGTCTAAGACACATTTACCTCACCTAAAGAGCCATTAGCACTCATTTTGTCTGAGTCTCTTCATGACTGGTCACTAGCTGGACCCTAACACCTTGATGTCAAGAAATAAAGGCTTCTAGTGTGTCACTTTACAAGTGTTCAGGAGATAAACCATGATTTGGGTGCTGATTTTTGTTTTGTAAGCGTTACGTGCAAGTCATGCACGTACACTGTAAGAATGACATATGTATCATTCTATGTGAGTAATTGTACCACTAACCATTTATGTAGCACTTACTAATAAGTCTTTTTTGCTACCCGCAGGCACCCTTTTTTAGCACAAATAGAATAATGAAAGATTGGGAAAAACAGTAAGGATCTAAACTTATGGTTTGCAGGTGGCATGCAGCTCACTGATTCCAGTTCATAACTCACTTAGCTATATTTCAAGGCCTGTAATTTACGACCTCGGGACACAAGTTACAAAAGAAGCAGCTATCTACATAGAAATCTGTGATCTGCCTCTGCCTGTTACATGTTGCACCTTGCAGTGGACACATTAACCCTTTATGCTGTTGTTGGACTTGGGGGCCAGATGTATGCAGCTATTTTCTACTTGCAAACAGCTTGATTCGCAGAATTGGGCCATTTGCAACAAGAAAATAGCATTTTGGTATGTACCAATGCAATTTTGTGATTCAGTGATCTATTTACCAAGTCACAAAATAGGTTTGCTAGTCGCTATTTGGAAGGAGCGTGCCAAGGGTGTCCCTTCCAAATAGCGAGTTGCAGTGGGTATGTAAGATTATTTTGAGTCTGTGAATGTGGTCGCAAAACAAATGCAATTACCACCAACATGAAGTTGGTGGTAACCGATTTGCAAACAGGAAGGGGCCCCCACGGGACTCCTTCCCCTTTGTGAATGGAAGGGAAAATATTTTTTCAGAGCAGGTAATGGTCCCACAGACCACTGCCTACTCTGAAAAAATGAAAATAAAACCTTTCATTTATTTGTTTGAAAAGCATTCCATTTTCCTTTAAGGAAAACGGCTGCATTTAAAAAAAAAAACTGCTTCATTGAAAAAGCAGTTACCTACATGGTAACCTGCTGTCCTCGGAAGGCCACCATCCCGGTGAGTGTGGCCATTCCCAGTGGGGTCACAAATTGCAACCTACCTCATGAATATTAATGAGATAGGTCATTTGCGACCCCACTGGGAATCGTTTGTACATTTCAGTTTGCAAGCCTCTAATTGGGATTTGCAATGAATCTCAATTAGAGACGCACAAAAAGGAATGGTTGTACGTCTGGCCCTTGGTCCTTTATGCATGGTCATCCCCAAATTTTTTGCCATCACCCTCCTGTTTTCTGAACCTGTTTCTGTGGCTTCCAGGACACTGCGCACTTTACCACTGCTAACCAATAAGATGGTAGATTTCGCTTATTACCAATTGGTATATTTAACTTACTTGTAAGTCCCTTGCAAAATGGTACTACATGTGCCCACCTCTTGCAAATTGAATGCTACTAGTGGACCGGCAGCACTGATTGTGCCACCTATTTGAGTAGTCCTTTAAATCTGTCTCCGCCCTGCTGTTGCAGCCTGGTTGTGCAGTTTTAAACTGCCATTTCAACCTGGCAAAAGAACCTTTCTTGAGGCCCAAACCTTACTTTCAAATTCATATAAGTCACCCCTAGGGTAAGCCCTAGACAGCTCAGGTGCATTTAAAAGGTTGGACACAGACTTTTAAGTTTTACATGTCCCGGTAGTGAAAAACTCTCAATGTAGTTTTCATTACTGCAAAGCCTACCTCTCCCATAGCATAACATTAGAGTTACCTTATTACACTTAGTAAGTTGTAACTTTCAAATAGGAACAGGTAACCAGTTCAGGTTTGGCGACTTTGGAATTGTAATGAAAAATCTTCTCTTATGGTAAAGTCAGATTTACTACTTTTAGAAAGTTTACATTTTCCTGCCTTTCCATTTAGAGCTTGCAGTCTGTTTCACATGACTGGGTGTAGCTGGCAGTTGAGCTTTGTGTATGCCTCCTAGAAAGCCACACACAATATAGAACTTAGGTGTGCTTGAATGGGCCATCACTGGCAGGACTGGAAGGCGGAACTGGGCACAGCCCTACTTACACTTGAATAGGCTGTTACCTGCCTCCAAACAAAGGGCTACATACCCCTGTAGTAAGTCTGGAGCCAGGACGGGAGTCAGGAAACCTGTGCACTTCAAAGGAGAACCTCTAGAAGCTTATCCAACTTCAGAGAAGGCACCTGGTGTAAATATTAGACTTTAGACACCAACTCTTCAGCACTTCAGTACTTCATTACTTCTGGACCTGTGGAGACTCTGCCAATAAGAAGGACTGATGTGCTGCTTAAAGGACTGCACTTCTACAGGACTGTTGCCCAACTGGACTACTGCTGCTGCCGCCCTGCCTGAATCAGAGGGACTGGACCTTAACCCAGAACTCTCGGGTGACTCCAAGGGCTACTCTCCAGACCTCCTGTTCAGAGCCATAGGGACATAAGAAGATACCAACCATCTTAACTAGCACCCTTCTCCAACTGGTGTAAGCCCCTGACCCCCAAGTGTTGCCCCTCAGGTCCTGGACCCATAGTGTGGCCTCAGCAGAGGCTGGATTGAAGTTTTTGGGCTTCATGTTTGCAAACAGGCCCATTGGAGCCAAAACCATGTTGCATGCACTGGCCACCAACAGAAGTTCCGTCAATCTGACTCTTCGCGCTACAACAGCCACTTACGGGGAGCGCCACCCAGAATCCGTGGACCGATTGTTTGCATCGACAACAGTATCTTTATGCTACAGCATCAAAAATTTGCAACGCCAGTCCTGCTCTTTACACTACATCAACAACCCTTCACAACACTTCCCTGTTTCTCGCTGCTTTCTCCACCGTGAATGGGACACTTTGGGCTGGACTGAGAAGGTAACTATTAATCTATACTAAACTGGTCCCTTGCAGTCAGCATAAACTTGTGACTTTCTCCCTGTCTCGCACAACCAAATAGCCATGTGTGGCTATTTTGACTTAAATCTTTAAAATTGCATCTCTGGTTCTACTGATTGGATTTTTGCCAATTTATTCAATTTTACTTTCTAAATTGGTGTGGAATTTTTCTGGTGGTGTGTTTTCACTTTATTACTGTTTGGAGTGCTGCATAAATACATTACATTTTGATGGTAAGTAAAGCCTGAATGCTCTGTGTCAAGCTACCAGAGGGTTATTTGGAGTTTGCTTCTACCACACCCTAACAAGGATTGTGGTTGCTCTTCGAGTAGGGTTTCAGCACCCCACAACCAGTAACCAATTTTCTCACAGCTATTTTAGGAGGAGTCAAAGCACTTTCATAAAACATACAGATTTCTACAGCAGGTTCATTGACCACCAGAGTTATATCACACTTATTATACGACAAAACCTTTTGGGTCCATAAAGAGCTATACAGCAATTACCTTTTAGTCAATATGCTACTTTAAAATGTAGTATGTTTGCAACAATTAAGTAAGCCTTAACAAAGTGCAGATTTATTCATGCCAATTTGCTGTAGAGTTGTTTCTTTTTTTAAATGTATAAGTTGACTGTTTGATCCCGCTTCTCGTTACTTTCATCCTTGTGACTTTGCTTGCAGTGAAAGAGACTACCTGAGCTAAAGAGAGAGTGGAGACCTGCTGGTGGCCAGGATCAGCGATGGTCCCCAGCATCGGAACTGGCCCCACCATGTTCAGCCTCTCACGGAAACACCTGATGCCCAGTAAGGCCATCCTGGGTGTGTGGATTAGCCAGTGCTCATGTTATATGAGAGTGTCCATGTATGGTGGTCATGGTAATATACATATATTCTCACTACCTGTCTGTCACTATTATACAGGGCAAGTTATTTTTCATGAGTATAGAATCCATCAGTGAGTATTCCCGGCCAGGCCACCTTCTAGAGAGTAATTAACTAGCTATCCTAAGATAACCCTTGGTCTACCTCTGTGGCGATGTTACCAACACAGCATGAATTGAAAGGACACAAAAAATAATAAGCGCTAGTTCTAGTGTAAAATATATGGACCACATAGTAATGCTATTGTATAATAATTAAGCTCTATTTTGTACTCTATTTTATCTTTGAATCTGCTAGAGCTATCGACATTGAAAATGTACTTGCAGGCCAGAAACACGGAACTGTGAAAATTACCAAGTAGAATATATTAATTAAAGCACAGGCAGTAGAAATATTTGAAATTCTATACATTTAAAAATACATCAGAAAGAAAGAGCCATTGAACAGAAGGTGCAAAGTCAGTAAAACTCTTTCGAAAAACAATTCAGATAGGCGATTTCAAATAGCTGTGGCCAAACCCTTTACTCATTCATTACCTCCTTATCTTTTCAGGAAACAAATGACAGTATAAAAAAATATATATATTGCCTGTTCCCTCATGATTCTAGGGGCATGTAATACTTTACTGAAGGATAGACATAGTACAGACAAAAGGCTCATCACAGCAAGTGGCACCACAGGAAGTAATTTACTGCCTAGTGCTTCTTGACACATTGTTTTTAGTTAGAGCGTGCTTTCACGTAACCTACTTGCTAGCCTTTAAATCTATTAAACTATTTCCACTTCTTCTGGCCATTTGAGTTTCTTTCTTTCTTTCTCATACTTGTTTATGTCCTGTCTCCTGCTGTCGAAGCCAAGTCGGAGTGTTTCAGATCCAGACAATTCAGGAAACAAACCAAGACCAGCCGCTCTTCCTTAGATAACTTTTAATAAGAACTAATAAGACATAATAAGAAATACATGGAGACTGAGCAGGCTAAATCCAGCTCGAACAGTCTGCACAAGGAATTGATGCATGATCTTTTATGGCATTAAACCGCAGACACATTAACACATTTCATTGGTTGTTGATATTGACATATGATTAATTGTTTCTGTATAGCACACATGATGCTCCATATAAGGGTTAGCATCATAGACAAGAAGCTTGCACAATGTCCTCTGAATCAAATGTCTTGTGATACATCTATATGTGGAGAAAGAGGAACCATAAGTGCATACGTTAGTGCTTTCAGCAGTGAGGATTTCGCAAGCTAGCATGCGGTGCCAATTCTTTGAGTATATGCAGCCCTGCTGAACGGGTTTAGTACATTTCGTAATTTTAAACAGCTTGGGAATCTTATACTATTTAAAATACATCGAACATTCACAATTGAACTAAGGACCAAAAAACTAAGGTCACTGTAGAAGTGAGGCCGCCCTTTAATTGACATCATTAATAAGAATCGCTACCCCAAGTCATCTTCTCCATCAGTACTCTTCAGTTCAACAATTTTATTCTGTTGGAAGGCCTCTAAGAATGTAATTGGCAGCATGGGGGGTGGTGGATAGTCCTACCTGCTGGGAAATGGGACACCTCAAGAGGACTAATGCATTTGTGCCAGTAGACATAAGTTTGTCAGCTTTGTCGGTTCACTTACACACAGGGTAGTTACTTATGGGTGGGGCAAGGAAGCTTAGTTGCTCGAGAGCCACGCGGTAGAGCGCCTGGCTCAGAATAATTGTTAACTCATATTAAGATCCCTTCACTCCCTGAGCACGTCTTGCAGGAGATGCTGCCACAAGTTCTGTGGTTAGGGACCCCTGTGGTACACAGATGTGCTGGGAGCTCCTTTGTTTTTCCGTGGCCCGCGGGTAGAGCCTTGAAAAACCTGCATCTACAAGTGCTTTGGGGCAGTGTCGGCACTGTTAGATACGATAACAGTAATTGTAATTGTAATTGGAGCTACAGGCACACTATGACTCCATGTTCCAGTAACCCCATGTCGGGTCTACTTGAAGCCCCCTGCCTGGGGATGGTCTACACATCCCCTCTGAGCCAGTCACGACCCAAGAGAGGGTGGGGGGTCAGCCAGTAAACTTAGAGCTGCACTAGGTTCTCCTTTGTGCCCCGGGAGATAACTGGAGATTGTCCATGACGGTTCGCCTATTTTTCTGGTGCCCCAGCAGTGTTTGCCTTCACATGGGTCAAGAGTGCTGGGTATGGTATCGGTTCTTTTCAGGCAAGGCGGCGGCCTTAAGAGCAGTTGGAGCAGCCATGCTGGTTATCTGTCAAGTCATTTTGTAGAGAGGCAGCTGCTGTAGCAGAGCATGCTGGTATGTACTCTGGGGAAATGTAAACAAGCGGCCGGTGGTCCTCCATCTGCTATTGACGTTATATTTGGCCAGTGCTGCAATGACAAAGTTATTTTCGCTTTGCTTATGCTTCACTTCTGTGCAACCTACTCATGCTTGTTTCCTTTGTTTCAATAGCAGGACATCGTATATGGTATGGGTGCTCGGGCACTCCATTGTTCGGCAGGCGGCTTCCAGGTTGCCACCGCTCCGCAAGCCTCAGCCGACATCATTTCACAGAATACCCAATAGTGTGGGATCAGTGGTCTGAGTCCCACAAGCGGCAGCGACTGGTCCAGTGGGTGAAGGGGTGCGTGGGACTTCTGTCCCCGGATCTCATTGCCGAACAGTGTGGAGACCTGGACCTGGGAGAGGCAAGTATACCGCTGTAGTGCCCCGGTCCAGGGTGCGCAGGGAATACCCCGCTCAGGCTGCTTGAAGCTTGCAGGCAGGTGCTAAGAAGAGAGTGCGGGGGACTTCTGTTCCTGGACCTCATTGCCGTACGGAGGGGAGACCTGGACCTGGGAGAGGCAAGTATACCGCAGTAGGGTCCCGGTCCAGGGCATGTGGGGAGTACCTCACACAGACCGTTTGAAGGTCGGTGTTAAGAAGAGGGTGTATTCCTCTGATAAGGTTGATTGAGGTCTGTTTCCCTCAGTTCGTTTGGGGGTGGGGAGGGCAAAGGACCTCTGGGCCCCTGGTCGTCCTTGTGGCGTGAGAGGAGGTAATAAATTCACCCTAAGCAACAGGGGGTACCCAAGGCAGGGTACCCTGGATAACACCGAAGGCAGGATCCTGCAGTCCTGAATCAACCGGCGGATGTACACACCAGCTTGGGGGTTAGGGTGCCCAGATCGCTGGGGTGGGCATGGGGCTCCCGCTCCTGGCCACCCCGTTGTACCCCCACGGCACATTGCTGTTGGGGGGAGGGGCGGAACCCGGAGCACAAGGACAAGGGACGGTGAGGTGTTGGGAACCGGCCCCCCCAACAAGGATACAGATGAAGTACGGTTCACCTGTGTGGTCCAGTGGTGTTCGGGACGCGGGTGGATTCTTGGTTGTGTCGTTATCATGATTGATTTATGATAGGATTGAATTTTGACTACACAATATGTTTTATGATTTATGATTTTTAATTATTTTATGACAGGATTGAATTTTGACTACACGATATGTTTCATGATTTATGATTTTCCCAATGCCAAAAAACAATCAGTCTTTGTCGGTTTACGTTTGGCGGGTGTTCGGGCGGGGGCCTACTGGAGGCATCCGGGTTCTAACAGTCCGAGTTCCACTATCCTATTGCCGATGCATTACCTCCTACTTTTTGAGATACCCCCTTCACTGCCCAGCCTTTTTGCACCCTGGAGCTGCCCCCCCTCTGGCTTCATCTTCCGAATTCCCTAGCCCACTGGAAAATCGCATTTGCGCAGCATTTGCTTTTCCACATAATTATGAATTTGACCCACTTTTCACATAAGCCAACATCTGCTGCATAATATGCTGTTGTTACCAAAAATAGTTTCTAACGCCCACCACGTGAATCAAAAATGAAAATCACTGTGGACAATGAGCAACACTACTCCAAACACTGTGCAAAAGTTAACTGCTCACCTTAATTACTATTTTTAGGCAATAAATGGTTTAATAATGTAGCTTGAATAGTGTAAACATTGTGTTAAAAGGTAAAATATTGGCATAATAATACACCATAATGTGCCACATAAGGGCGCATAATTTGCCTTTTTACTGTATAGTTTGGTCCTTAACTCCACTCATAATTCTAGTGTCCCTCTTCCACGCCGCCGTGTACAGCACTCCTTTGCACTGTACCTTGGTTCGTGCTTATTGCATACCGAATATAAGCTTCGAACACAGTTGCAATAATTAAGAGATTTCATAAAAACTAATTTCATATTTGAGTCTCTAACCATTGCCCCGAGATAGAGCCCTCCCGAATCTGTCATCCTCCCACATCAAGATTAATTAGTTAATATCCCTCCTTTACATCTCTGTAAGGATTTTCTGACATCAATCAATAGGTTCCTCGAGGGACACACGTTTTCCCTTTAGCAGACGGTATATTAGGTCTGGTCTGGAATTAGTGGTCAACCATTCAGTCGGCTTGGTCCAGCTTCAGAGAAAGACCATGATTTACTCTTGGAAGCTGTGCGTCGGGCAATTGCCCAAAAAGGCTTTCAACACAAGGGTGCCCACCACAGTTTTGTTAAGCACAGCGAGAGAACAGATTGTTGGCATTTGTCACCTAAAAGAGCTACAAGACAGTGCTTAAAAGTGGATAAAAAAGATGGGAGGATAGTGGGATGGAAAGGTCCACAAGAGGCGTGAGGTGCGAAACAACATAGAGGGCTTAACACTTGAGAACTAAGGGCAGGCCAACAAATTCATATGGTGAACCAAATCATGCAAAATTGGAGGGCGCATGACCACAACATTACTTTTGCTAACTACGGACCCCTTTTTGCTATTTAAAAACGCCTTTTCAAATTTATTCTGGATCGTAATTAGGCAGAGACATAAAAGGGGCATCCCTGCCTAATTGTGAATCATAATGAGATGTATTGATAAGTTACTGACTCATCAAAGGAGGTGATAATCTACTTGCAGGGGGGGCAGCTGTCTCTGCTGGACAGCTTTCTCTTAGGGAATTGTGTCAGGTGCCCTCGGGTGAAGCAGGCAATTGTTCAGAGAATGACTGTCTGCTTTTTAGGGTCGAGCCTGTGTTGCATGCGCTCGTGCATGTGTATCGCAGCAAGACTCTTTAGTATTTAGAAAAGGGCTCGGAGCCCTGTCAACTTCACGTCTTTGTTTTTTATTGGTTTGTGGTCTTGCCTAATAAAATCTGCTTGCTTTCATTAGTCGAAGGCATGCATAAGTCATGCCTTTTCCGGTGGCTAGCCCTCCTCGAGCGCAGCGACCAAGTACAGAAAACATGCGAGGCTCGCTGTTTTCCATCGGGCTCGTGGACTTCTTTTTCTCTAATTTACGAGCGCGATTTCGCTTGGCAGAAGTCGAGCGCTTTAGGTAGTTAATTGCACTTTTTCTGGTTACGTATATAAAAGCACTTTTGCCCGATCGGTGAAAAGTCGGGTTAGGAGTTTACAACGCTATCGGCTCTAACATGAGCAAACGCGAGACCGGATGCATTGCAAATGCTTGTTTAATGTGTTTTCAAGTAGGATTTTTTTTAAAGCAGCACTGGTTGCTTTAAGGAACAAAGGCTGCTTTAAAAACCTTTCCCCATTTAGGACTGCAAACACAGGGATCGTGGTTCATTGCAGGTCACCATACCTGAGTTTGTTGGTAATGATAGTGCGTCTCAAGTAGTGACTTGTATCATTAATATTGGTTGAACGGGGACTGGACACTTTGCATTACGACTTATTAGTACATAGGTTGCATCACCAATCAGAGACATGTATCAAATAGTCCGTGCACAATTCGCAAAAACTCAGGTATTTGATACACTTATTAATAAAGTATTACTGAACAAAGACTCCAAAACAAGGAATCTGCTAAGACCTTTAACTTTCAAAGGTCTTTAGAAAAAGGCAACTACCATCGCCAAAATGCTTCTGATAATATTATGTTATGTTACAAATATTTGTTTAGCACCAGTGGCATAACATGAGCCCCTGCAGCCCCCTTACGTTTTGTTCCGCCAGTATATAGTTTCTTATACGATTGTAATCTTGTGGTATTTTCTGAGACTGGGCAGTCATTATGGTTATTTAAGACGTTTCTGCATGAATTTGCCTTTATGCCTGTAAAATTCAGTGTCAGCACTTATTCCTATATATCCTTGTTTTTCATCACTGTGCTGGTATTTTTATGTAGCTATGATTATGCATATTTGTTCAGAGTCATACTAGTGAATTCCAATGAATCTGCAACTGACATACTGGATAAGTGGTAAGATGGCTTGGCAGGTCAATACACATAAGTAGAAGGTAGGAAAGCTCAGTCAGTGAAAGCCTTGTTGCTGAGATTTGTGTGCAAGGCCCCCTTAGCACTTAATGCTTTTCAGGTCCATAGGCTGAGTCCCATTGAGATATTGGGGGATCATGATAACTGACACACTAGTATTGTCGGCCTTCATGTCAGCGTAAAAGGTAACTTTACCAGGTATGGTGGATACCTGCTGAAGAAAGCCATTCGCCAAAGTAACTCCTGTGGGACTGTGCTATACCTCTTGCCTTGCCTTATGAATCTTGATAAAGTGAAGAGAATGTTACGGGAATGCGCCTGCTTAAGGCATTAGGCCAGGGCGATCGCACCAGTCTCGATGGGGAATAGCCTGCAATGGATACACAGTGTGCCAATTTAAGCTGAGTCAATACTCTGGGGAGCCCTCTTGGCTTCAATAAGGGATGAGCACTGCAATTCCAGCAGCCAACACTGCAAATAATTAACTTTTGAAGACGCTGGTACTATAATACCTAAATAGGTTGCTTCTCTTCACATCAACAAAAATACAATCCAGTTAGATGCTAAATTGGAATGGGTCACGGATTTTCAGCTGTTGGGGCAAAAAATAAATTTGTCTCCCGTGGTGCTCCCAAAACTTAAATTTAACAAGCCATTTGTAATAATTTTGCAAAGCGAATTAGTGACATTCTATCTCCTCTTATGGAAGCATCACCCATTACATGAGGGAAACGTCTGCTCTGGTGCTCCACGGAAGCAGAAATACATGTATTAGATAGTGTGCGTGCAGAGGCACAACATGCCCTAAGCAATATGTCTTACAAGAGCCACTTATATTCTAACTATCAAATATTCAAGCGTGGGATTCTCCTTTTGATTGGCAGCAGTTAGGTCTCCTTTGATACAGAGGAAAGACATTGGCCGCGTAGTTATATAAAATCCAGAATAGAGCATTCCTGTGTTATGCTGCATTGCTCATTTATCGAAAAATAAAATTTTCATGGGATCATCTGGCAGAAAGATTCACTGTTTGGCGACTCAGACCCTAATTATAAGTGGGAGAAAACTTGCGGTTCTTGACCAAACATAAGTTTCCACAGTGATCAGAAATATGAGTCCTATAGTAATCCTGACGCCCGCCCCCAGTTTTCTCCAGGCAAAGCTGGGCAGGTCGAATCTATGTTACATACATGCCAACACCCACAATTCAGGTGGGGGACTACCAGTTTCAAGGCTAGTCTCCCGCCTCCCTATTCCTGCGTTCAAAAACCTGATTCCTTGACGGGCTTCAGCAGACAGGGACTGGACTAGTGGGACTCATAGTACCGCCTGTAACCTGCTCCTGCAGGCCTGTGCACAACATTTTCGTCACTCACCCTCTGCCTGCTGTAGCGATTTCTCCGTGCTGCTGAGAGGTGAGGGAAAAAACATTAACCTGCATTTCTGATAACACATCCTGCAGCTGCACACTTTCAAGTCCTGTACATAACAATAGACTCAATTCAGGCCTGATAGAAGTCAAAAGGAGAAATACATTCTCTTGATTCATTTTCTAAATCCTCCCACTTTCCTCATCTAAAATGTTGGCATGTATGATGCTATGATACAAGGGGTGCAATGTTTTAACCTACTATCTATACTTTATAAAACTGGGAAGTCATTTTACCCTCCCAAGGAAGAAACACCAGTTAATACCAATTTTCAGGAGGGCTCACAGCCAAGAAGTTGGGACCCAAGAACTTACGAAACTGAGAACTACCAGGAGATACCGATGACGTTCAATTACTCAAACAAAAACTCATTTGGTGATTGGAAGTATTGTTTTTTTTTTTGCCATCGCCTCCATTGTCTAGCCTACTGCACTTTTTAGTTTTTATGTCAATCGTTTTGTATGAAGTTTTGTAAGTACTACACTTACATTGGTGTGAGCAAGTGACATGAGTTTCTTTCATTATTCACGTGTAAACATATTTGCTTGGTTTTTCAGATTAAATGACTTAATTTAGAGATTACCCTTTGTGGTTCTTTGGTTTCATTTATGTTGACTAAAATGTCTTTAAGGAGTTTTCCATTATGAAAGGCAGGGAACTCATTTTGGTAGTTGTAACTCAATATGAACTGATCTGTTGTGTAATGTTTCAGTACAATTGTGTCGCATTGTCCACACCATCACAGTGCCCAAGGTACACAATGAAGTGTCAGTTCATGTAAAGGGACAGAGCCTTACTTAGAGGAGGATGGCAACAGAGGCTTAGCCATAAAACAGCAGTTATTTCATCCTTCTGTCTGAAAGATGATGTGCCCAACTTTGTGACTAACATCGTGCTGGCAAAGACTACTCCCTCTCTCCCACTAGAGGTACCAAAGTACAGTAGCTATTCTGAAAGAAAAGCTGGTGCAACAATACCTAATCAAGAGTGCCTGGAGTAGTTAACTTTCTGAGAGATCACATGGAATGTTTGTAGAATTTCACCAAAGGTTAATAGTATGATTAAGATGCTACAACCTTCTCCCTACCCGGTATATACTAGGGTGATTGGCCACGTGGGGTCTGGCAATGATCTCCCAGTTTGAAGACATTCCTAGTACCCTCAGTTGTTGGAGGACATCCCACCACCTGCCCACTATATTGACAGAATTTCCACAAGTCTTTTCACCACTATTTTTCATTTTTCTCAAGCAGACATAATTAGTGGTGTAATCTCTTCTACCATGTTACTGCAAAAGGCGTTGTGGCAGAGAATATACATCAGCCACATTAGTGGGTGGAAGTCTCCACCTTTGAACGTGTCATGGAAAACAGAAGTAAACATGCATTATCAAAGCCAAGAAGTCTCACTTTTGAGACCTATTGGGTTTGCCACTGCCTTTTGTCAGTGCTGTAAAGCATCAGCAAAAAACATTTTTTGTGCATCATTGGACAAAAGAGAAAAAATAAAATAGTGCTAAGACGTTGAAGCTGAGTGCATGTGTGATTGCACGAGTCATCACACAAGTTAGTGCAAGAATCATAACAGAGGACTTCAGCAGGGGAGAAGCTAATGAGAGACAAAATGTGTGAGAGAGAGAAAGAGCAAAATAGAGGGAGCATATGAGGAAGAGGGCAACAGGGAGTACAGGGTTTGGGGGGAGAAGCACAGGAGGGAGAGAGCTAGATGACACATGCACTCTCATTGAATACCTACTCAAAAAGAAAATAAGTAGCTACCTAAAACTGACCAGTGTAAGGATACAAGTCAGTCAATTAAAAGGATAGTACTGAGGCTAAGCTCCAAGAGCGGGACAAACATAAGAAGAGAAGTGAAAGCCAGTGAATAAAAAGCAAACAAATGAAAATGACAATAAACCAACGAATGGAAAGCAAATGGTTGGCTGCAAGCCAACAATAGGTCTTTCGCAACAAGACAGCTTGTGTTGTCTGGTAGGTGAGACATAGAAACTGGGAATCCTGTATTTTAGAGAGAAAAATAGTGCTGATTGTTTTCTGATGAAAGGAAGGCTTCCACAATAGTTAGTTTTCAGTGTATATCTTTGCTGCTTTAATGTGACATCTCTGTGTGTAACAGATATGCTGGCTCGCCTGCTTGGAGCACCATAGGATCCAAGTTGCAACTCACTATTGAGGCCAAACAAGGCTTAAACAAGTCTGGGAATTTGGCCTGGCAGCTGAAACTGGATTTTTGTTTCAAGAGCAAGGCCACAACAGATCTGCAATGCTGATTCAGGAAAATGGCATTCGAACTCCTTTACTAAGTTGCATGCGGAGTCTTATTGCTTGGTTCTGCACCCACAAAAAGCCTAGATATGCTGCTTTGGGATTCTTGGATGAAATAAACTGCAGTAGTCTGGGGCACAAGCATGACATGAAGACCGATCTCAATTCTTATTCATGCTTGAGACAGAGAAGGAAGACCCGTTTTTTTTATGGCTATTAAGAAGCTAGTGTGTAGGTTCACTAACTGTGTTAATTGAGGGACCAATGATAGTTCCTTAATGACCAATCCAAGCGTTGGGACCAGCGTGATGCTACAATCACATATGGCAAGCTGCCAACTAGAGGTAACTCTTCTGCATAGTTGGGAAGCAAAAGTGTTTTCCTTTTATTGCTGTGTCTACTTCAGGGCTTCTCTAGCGCTCCCTCAAGTCAAAGAGTCTATGCGTCGTTCACTTACCGTTGTAATAGGTGGCTGTATTGTCAGGTTACTAATTTAAAGGTGCACATGGGAATGATGAAGACCACAGGTGGCGAGGTTCAGTCCCTTCTTCTTTCTACCGTTTTCTAAAGTCCTTGAGTGTTGGACTTTAACAGCATTACCCGGTGCCTCATCTTCAGAGCACTCTGCTGTCTCCTTAAGTAGGAGTCTGAAAATTACTCTTCACTGACATTGTTTTTACCCACAGCTTCTAAAACTTTACAACTGTCCCCCAAATGATTCTGGGACTTTCCCCCAATTCCTTTCATTCTCCTTCCTGCACTACTCCACTGGAATGCCCTTCTCTTGATCTCAGAATAGCCACCAACCTTGCCAGCTCCGAAGCAAGGGTCACATGTACGAAATTCAGGTTTTGCGACTCGCAATTTGCGAGTCACAAAGCCTGATGTACAACAGTGTCAATGACACCGTTTGCGATTCCCAACGGGGTCGCAAATTACTAACTCATGAACATTCATGAGGTAGGTCGCAATTTGCGACCCCATTGGGAATGGCCGCCCTCACAGGGATGGTGGCCTGCTGGAGACCGTAGATCACCATGTCTGTGACTGCTTTTAACTAAAGCAGTATTTTTTTTTTAAATGCCGCCTGTTTTCCTTAAAGGAAATCGAGATGCATTTCAAAAACAAAAAATGAAAAGTTTTCTTTTCATTTTTTCAGGGTGACCCCTTCCCGTTGAATGGGTTAGCACCAGTTTGAAACTGGTGCTAACTGCCATTGTTTTGTGACATTGTTTTGTGACAATTGCAAAAAGGGTATGCGAGTCGCAATTAGGAAGGGAACGCCCCTTCCTAATTGCGACTCGCTTACCCTTTTTGCAATTCGGTAAATAGATTACCGAATCGCAAAAATGTATCTGTACATCCAAAATAGCATTTTTCAAGTGGCAAACGGCCCAATTTGCCATTTGCGACTTGAAAAATGCTTCGTACATCTGGCCCCAGATCTCTCAATCCTTCCACTTCCCATGACGGTGTGAAGCCCCTCGCACTTATCCTACTGATGCAGTACTGTCATGCGTTGCCATTCTCCTCACCTGAATGCCCTCTACCTAGTTAAAGCTTCCACTGTCTGTCCATAGTTGCAAAACACTATACAGTCTAACAGCGAAAAATATGCACAATTATAAGCAATTTAAAAAATGAAATTTTGCAGTACCTCGCGTTAAAAATGAACCCCTAAGTGACATTGCTCAATGTCTCCTACAAGACATTTTCTGCTCGACTCACTATCCAACGGTACACAATAGTGTGAAATTTTGCACATTTTATAAATATAATGAAAATTTTGCACAAACCTACTGTTATAATGTACATGTTATACTATGACATGTTATGTATCAGTAGTTACATAGTGACCTTTTGAATTAATTTCCATTTTTGCCTCTGGGAGTCCTTATAATTATGGAATTTTCATAGATCTACAGACAGACTATGGTTAGTTGGTTGTGTGTGGTTAATAAAAATTTATTATTTGCCTAGTTCACTAATGGTTTGTGTTGGATAAAATGTTCTTTGTTTGTGATATGTATGCACTTCTATTATTTTGGCGAAAGACTTATAAGGACATAAACAGGAGGCCTAAATTTAAAATCAAACTATAACAATAGTAAACAGAAGCGGACTGCTTCTCTCTCTACTATTGTCGTAATATGATTTCATAATCTGTTCCGAAGCAGCTGGACCTACGGGGAGTAAAGCTCTAAATTTGACATTGCCATATGTCAAGCTTGTAAAGTGTGTCTACACCATAGATGCTGAATTGAGAATACCCTTCCTAAAATGTAAAATATAACATTTAGGACGTCCTCGAGAAAATGCAATCATATAATGGCTGTTTTTGGCAGTTATGGCCATATAATGCCTTTGTGGGTATTTTAAAATTTCTGTGTAATTTGCACATTTATGCATACTTTGAATTCAGTTTAATCAATGCGCTGAAACTGTAGGACAGTCATCTTACAATACGAATAGAAATAAACAGAAAATGCAGAGAAAAAGTTCTTGCATATTGCAGTGCTTAATTTGTGCTTGTTGTTTCCGGTGCGGAGCACCGGTACTTATTTTTGAGGGCCGGAGCTTAGTTTTCTGCATCAGGCATTTCTTGCGAGCAAAAGACTCATATGGGAAAGGCAGGGGAAGTTAAAATTCGAAAAAGCGTTCAAAAGGAGAGAGTAGAAGGCTGCAAGAGTGAGATGAAGAGATAGGGAGTGGCTGTGAATGGATTAGAGAGGCCCGAGAAGGTTTTAGGATTACGCTGCCTTGGTGTTCTGTGTTTGCATATTTAATTGCAGCAGCCGTGTGTTTTACAGGAGAGCTTTGGGCACCAGCACGTTTTTATTTACAAATTAAGCACTGTGGACAAGTGGAACAAATCGCTGCTTAGTAAGAGGTTATTGTTCACTTGTCATGAACACCTCTGTCTTCTAACCATGAAGGAATAGGGGCGAGATATTACAATGTTATAATGATTTAAATATATGAAATTGGATCCAACAGCGAGAACGAGACACTCTGCTTTCCATTTATATTAAATTTCGAAAAGTGCGAACACAGCTCTGTAATAAATTCAAAGCAGAGTGGTATGACTGGAAATGCGTGACAGACTAAAGAAAAATATGAATGGCAGGATAAACCCAGGTTCCACAGCGGAAAAGAGAGAAATCTGATTGCTGTTGTAGGCGTTATTAGTGATGAGGCCTAGTCATATAAGCAAAGTCAGGTTTTCTCGCCTTGTTGGTGTAGTGTTGGGGCCCTAGGCCCACATGTTACTAAAATGGACTACACGGACACTGTTGGTTGGTAGGCATAACTGGCCCTGGGCACGTGCGCCTGGCCCTTTTTATTGCCAGGGTCACCTGACCGGTGACGCCTGTGTTGGGTGGGTGTGGGGTGTAGGTGGGAGGCCAGCCCTCAGCAGAGAGGCTGGCCAAACACTAGAACGTGTCCAGCAGGACACTACATTCCTCCAAAACTTTGAGGAAAAAAAACAAAGTCCAACCTGCAAAAGAAAAACACAGTAATAAAAACACCACCATCAGTCTCTCGGCCTCGAGAAGGCAGGCTGCAGTATTGCAGTGGGCAGGTGCAGCTGGGAGCACACGGATCCTTCTGCACAAGTTCATGATTTAACCAGTCACAGCCGGGCACGAACACTTGTGGAAGAAGTCCGGACTCTGACAGTCAGATGGTTGGTTAAGTGTCCACTGATGTGCCGTGGTTCAGTCCTGTGGGCACTCGTGGCGAGGCTGGTGGTGTTTACAGTTCAATTTGTTCGAATAGGGTGTATCTTTCGAATTGGGTGTGTCATTCGAATTGGGTGCATCACAAGCGTTGGTGGAGTCCACTGTGAATCTGCTTGCCGAGACATCCTGGCTTCACGAAGGCCAATCCCTCGAAGACGGATGACATCTGTGATGGCGTGAAGTCCTCCTCTGCAACCTTTGTTCATTCTGACACTCTGATGGCAGAGCTGCTTCCAGACCACCTCTCGGTTGTGGACTCTTCAATCTGGAACTTCCTCTAGGCCTTTTCAATGGGTTTGCCACGGAATTGGCATGGACTGTGCTGGGCTGCGTGTGGGCCATCTGCCGGCCGCTGCAGGCTCCTCCGACAGGAGCCATGGTCATCTCATTCGTGCAACCACAAGGGTGGATGTTTCGTGGTCAGGGCGCTTGCCAACATGGATCAGGTGCATGCGGGCTCTCAGACGGTCTTAGGGCAATTGTCTCTCACATTGCCAGGAGGGTGTCTAGTTGGTGTCATGTTATTTCACTGAAGACAGTCTTGGTGTGCTGCGACCTGTTGGAGTCTCCATTGCACAGCCTTGCTTGTCTCCTTGACTTCATCGGTGGGGGAATGTCCAGTCCTCTCTCAAGCTTGAGAGGCCCCTTGTCTGGGTTGTCACGGGACTGCTTGTGGTCTACGCTGGGGCTGCTTGTGTGCCACATAGGGCAGCTGTAAGACCTCCTAGGAGCCACTGCCTAGTCGCTCGTGCAATGACAGGGGTAGATGGGTCTAGGTCACGACTTACTCTTGCCACCGAGAGCAGGATACAGGCAGGGTGAGCAGGTGGTCATTGGTTGATTGGTTCTTCAGAGCATTACAGCAGAGGTGTAGGACTCCAGTCTGGTTGTTTAACTGTTCCTTTGATGGATACCGTGATACACATTGCAATGATGATATTTTGCCATTTGGAGACCTAGACGACAAGTGATGTTGCTGGAGTGAGGGTGATTGGAGTAACTTCGTCATAGCGAGTGCAGTCTTTCTCTTGCCCATGTGCAGATGCTAGCAGTGGTGCCATCTGCTTCAAGCAGCCGATTGCAGGTGGCTTGGATGGTCACCTTTGACGTGTGGGGTAAGTACGCGGTTCGCGCATGGCGTCTTACATTTGGCACTCCCGCCGAGCTGTCTCCAGTGACGTCATCGCACCCCAGTGGCTGTCTTGTCTGTGGGTGCACTCTTCCTTTGTTTGTGGGAGTCCTCCATCTCTCCACCCTGTTGATTTTCCGTTCTTGTTCTTCTGTGGTCGTCAGGTGTTGCAGTGTGACAGGTGATGTCACACAGTCTCCTTTCTTCCTTCTTCATAGCGTGGTGCTGCGCCACGCTTTCTTCTCCTTTGTTGTGTGGACTTTTAGAAGGTCCTGTCCTGTCCAAGGACTAGGCATTTCTCAGTGTTGCTGGGTGGCATCATGCCACTTGGGATGTGAGACTCTCCTCTTGCCTGTTGTGGGTCACTGCCGACTCCATCTTGAGGCAGTGTGGGGGAGGACACTCCTTGCTGAGTCTCTGGCCCTTTGCAGGGCAGTGACGGCGGGTCACTTTCTTTTCCGCTTCCTCTTCACTTGAGGGTGCAGTGCTTGCGCCTCAAGGCAGTGCTTTCTTGGCACTGGGTCTTGCTTGAACCTGGGTGTGCTTTGCAGGGTTGGTCGCTTCTGATGACCTCCTGTGAGATGGGCCAACTGTGGCCTTCTTGTGTTGCTGAAAGGCCGGCTGGCACGGCCTCTTGTCCCGTGCGTTACGTCACGCTCTTGGGTGCTCTCTCCAATTTCACAGACTTTTACCCATGTCGTCACATTCTCTGGCGCAGCTCTCTGTGCACGCTGCGCACGTGACATAGTCTCTTTTTTTTTTTTTCTCTGGGCGTCCTGCGGTAACGCCTGGCATGTCCCTTTCTTGTCCTGCGGTGATGTCCATCACTGCTGGGGCATGTGGCGTTCTTTCGGCGGTGGCGGCGGACGGCCGCCAGGGGCTGCGCAGTCCATGCGCGCTCTCCTCGTGCCTCACGTGGCACTTGTGTCCATTTCTCGCCGTTGCAGCTTGGCTGGGACAGCTGCAGTCTTCTCCTTCCCTTTTCAGCGTCGTCCGCGTCGCTTCTTTCTTCCTCGCTGTTTCCATCTTCTGCGCCGTTTCCGTTCAGGGGCGCACTCTTGGTCTGGAGCAGTCACTTTCTTAAGGTGCTGCTGTAAACTTGCCTTCATCCAAGCTTGTTTTCCTTTAAAACAGGAACAGGGTGCAGTACCAACTTTGGCCACTGGATTCCAGTAGTGCACTTCTTTTCTAGGTTGAAAACAGTCTTTTCTGTTACCGGGCCTCCTTGTTTGAAACAGATGCTGGTGAAGCCATGCTGAGGAGCCATGCTGCGGGAGGAGTTCTTCAGCCTGGTGGGGGCTTTTGCAGGTATCCAGAGTTGCAGGTAAGTGCTGTTTTCCTTACTTGTACACTTTTCTTTCTTCTTTTCTTCTTTTTTCAAAGATGCACAGCCTTGTCTGATAACAGCATGCAGATGGCACGAAGTTCAGTGGGGGGTTCGGGGCACCTCAATTCTTTGTTGTTCCCTAGGAGGTGGGGGCGCGGCCCTGGGCAATTTGCTTTCCTTTGGTGGTGCATGCCAGCACCACCACGGATCCCTTGTTGCGGCCGCAGCAGCCGTCCTTTGTGCTGCGGGCCGTTTTGCTGGCATTTTTTGGGTGGGGGCAGCCCTGGGCATATCTTGTTCAGTGCGCAAACAGCACCATTTGCTCTCCGGCGCGGGAGCTTCACTTGCGCTGCCGGGCGTGTCTTTCCCCTGGTGCCTCCGAGCACCATCACATTGCTGCAGGGAAGAGGGGGGGCGGCCCTGGGCATATTTTCATCTGTGTTTTGTGGCGCGTGGAAACCCCTCACCAGGAGGCAGTCTTGTTTCCTTATTGTTCACCTCCTAGAAGGTGGGGGCAGGGGCCCTCCGGCCGCTCTTTTTCTACTCACTTCTTGGTGTACGACAGCACCATTTGCCCCCTCTTTCGTGCGCGCTGCTGGCACACTCTCTTCTGGCATTATTATCCTTTGAAAGGGGGCGAACCTGGGCATTTTCTCTTGGTGCTTGACGGCACCAAGAACTCTAATGAAAAGGGGAAAACAGCGCCCGGTCGTTTTCTTTATTCCTGGTGCCCGATCACACCATGTACTTCACACGCGGCCGCAGCTTCTTTTATGCATGCTGCGGGTCGCGTGCTTCTGGCACTATCTTTCAAAGGGCG
Organism: Pleurodeles waltl; assembly: GCF_031143425.1. Lineage (NCBI taxonomy): Eukaryota > Metazoa > Chordata > Amphibia > Caudata > Salamandridae > Pleurodeles > Pleurodeles waltl. The sequence goes on from NC_090446.1 coordinate 483,929,665, forward strand.
GGGGCGGCCCTGGGCATTTTCTTCATTTTCCGGTGCATGACAACACCGTCGAGGCACCCTCGATGCGGCCACAGCAGCCTTCTCACACGCTGCGGGCCGCGTTGCAGCGGACAGGGGGTGATTTCTCACACCTCGCACCTTAATTACGGTGCCCGCAGCCTTATTGGCAGTGCTGCGGGTGCGCTGTTCGCTTACTGTTTTTTTTTTGTTTTGTTGGCACACCGCTCCTGGGGGTGCGGTCGTCAGGGCGCCCCCACTTTTGTGTAGAAGGGCGGCAGGATAGCCCACAGGTTGTGCGCTGGCGGGGCTGGGTCTGCAACGGCCTTCTTCTCCCCCCAGCACATCGCAGAGGATGCTTCCTGCCACGTGGGATCTGACCCTCTCGTCGCCAATGTAGTGTTGGGGCCCTAGGCCCCATGCTACTAAAATGGACTACACAGACACTGTTGGTTGGTAGGCATAACTGGCCCTGGGCACGTGCGCCCGGCCCTTTTTATTGCCAGGGTCACCTGACCGGTGACGCCTGTGTTGGGTGGGTGTGGGGTGTAGGTGGGAGGCCAGCCCTCAGCAGAGAGGCTGGCCAAACACTAGAACGTGTCCAGCAGGACACTACATTCCTCCAAAACTTTGAGGAACAAAAACAAAGTCCAACCTGCAAAAGAAAAACACAGTAATAAAAACACCACCATCAGTCTCTCGGCCTCGAGAAGGCAGGCCGCAGGATTGTAGTGGGCAGGTGCAGCTGGGAGCACACGGATCCTTCTGCACGAGTTCATGATTTAACCAGCCAAACACTAGAATGTGTCCAGCAGGACACTACAGTTGGCAAGGCAATTGAAAGAAGTATACACATGCCTTCTTCACAAATGGAGACACAAATGGAGATTGAGATGTTAATTAAAGCAAAGATAGACCAACAAAAGGTGATGGATGTGGAGCAGCTTAATCTAGACCCCACCCTCTACATTTACTTCATTTATGTGTTACGATATATAACCCGTGTATTCAACGAGTTCCTTAACTCATGTGTTTCACCCATATGCATTATCATAGATAAGACATTTTTGTGCACATTTAGAAACCATAACAAGTGTATTGGAGCGAATGAATAACTCTTGTATTTGCATTTATGGAATATTCACATTATAATGATGGCATCTTACTTTCTTAAGGTCAATGTTACAATGTGCTTCTATTTTGGTTTTCAAGCTAACTTAGCTTGACATTAGCGGACTCTTACACATTTTGAAGTAGGCTGTTTATTCCTTCCTATGAAGGTGCATTATCAAGTCCCTTGTTAGCTAGATAAAGGCATATTATTTTGTACTAGATTGATTGTGAGGCATGAAGGCGAAAGTTGACAACCGAAGTGGAAAAATGGGAGTCAAAAGAGTCACCTGTACCCGGCCTACTAGAAAGATGTTACTCTCAAAGACAAGCAGATGTGTACCTAATTGTGTTGGGATGAAAATGTTGGGGTTTGCTGGCTTCTGGGCAAATACCACCATGGGTTTGGCTTGGGACCATGGGAGCAAAACATAGATGTTCTGGGCCTTTAAATTGTGTTTTAATTGGTAGTAGTTGGGGGAGACATTTTCCTGACTTGGTAGGGAGCAGATCTTTCTACTTTCCTCATTTCCTTGAGTGTGAAGTTTCACAATGAAAGCTCTTTTTGTTTTCTACAAACTTCTTATGAGGTTTATATGATGCTGACACCTTCCTTCCTTCCCGTTTGGAAATCCCTTTCCCACTTTCATTGCTCAATTTAGCTGGGGTTAGTTTCTTTCATGTACCAATGGTCAAGATCTCACCGCTGTGTGTGGAGGTTGGAAAGTCGTTTTCCAGATTATTCTGGTATGAGTAATTACTTTGAAATTCTTTAGTGGAGCAGACAAAAGCTATTTGTTAATTGTACTTGCTTTGATGTGTGAGAGTTGAATGAACTAGAAAACTGTAAAGGAGGGTGAGCCACTGCAAGGGGTGAGGATTCTGTCAGACAGTGTTGCACTGATATAGGCTGGTTGGTGTAAATGCTGCACTGGGATTTGTTGAGATGTTATCAGGTATCGCGCAGGGATAAGTTCACAGAGATAGAGGTCACACTGTGATTCGGGGCAAGTGCTGACCTTAATTAAATTGTGACTCAGTTTGAATTGATGAACATTTTAAGTTTCTCTGTTTTCTCATTGCTTAGTATTCTTTTTGCTCCATATATTGTTGTGATCATGAAATGTTTCAAGGCACTTCAGGAAGGTGAAGTGTACGTTCATGCCGGTGAGGGCAAGAAGCTCCACCAAAGGGTAAGCCAGGTCATTAAATGGCGACAAATGTAGGCCTCAATATATGTCTATGGCTTTGTCAATGGTACAAGATCACCAAGAAAGAAGGTACATTAAGATTTCCACCATATGGCACACTTAATTTGAGAGTTATTGAGAATCTAAGAGGAGTGTTTTATGATATTAAACCTTTCCCTAGACGAGCACAATATGAAGCCATTAATGCTTGGCAGTGTGCTGAACACATTAAAGAGAAGGAGAAATATCAGAATAAACTAAGAAAGCAGCGCATAGTTACACCAATGCTAAGTGGGATGCATTGCAATAGAAGTGGTAAACAGAGGTAGTTGAGGGAGTTAGGTTGCACCCTGCACTGCCAAATGAAGAGTCCCAAAAAAAGACAAAGGGAGAAGAAAATAGAGATGCAGTTGAGGATTCTGGTGATGATAGTGATTCTTTGATTACTTTTTAGCCTGATTGTTGTCTTCTCATCCACCACCTTATAAAGCTACCCCATCTGACAGTTCGAGCGGTGCTGTTGCAAGTGGTAGTGCTGAGGTTGCCACAGCTCCTATTGAGCCCAATCAGGACCTGACTGGAGAGATGCCTTTGATTTATGCCCCACTAAACTCTTCAGTTGCAAATGCCACAGATTCAATAACTTGTTACAACTGGTCCTACAGTTCTTGTGTATCTTCCAAAATCATCTGGAGGAACAACAAATTCTTTAGCAGCCCCAACCATGACGACGCTTCAAAATAATGCCCCTATGCCCATGACTATAGGACCAGCAGAAGGATTACTGTTAATCCCAACCTTGACAGACTCACCGAATAAAGCCCCTATGTATTCAACATTAGACACAGTAGGAGAGTAACCCCTATCCGGGAACCTGTTCAGATACATCAAAATTCTCTTATAGACATTTGAAACTTACAGCAATGTATCCCAGGCAGTAGCCCTAGAGGGATAATACTGTTTAATATCCCAGTGTCACAAAATGGTACTAGCTCACAAGAAATAGATAATTTAGTTAAACTTTTTAATGGGTAGTGTGGAAGTGGCGAAGTTGTAAAGCCAAGGGAGGAAGTCTGAGATACAGAGAGAGAGAGAGAGCGAGACCTGTGGATACGATCATTTTGAGACTAGAACTGGATGAACTGATTTCAGGCAATCTAGATTTTTCACATGTAGACACATATTGTGAGAATGAACTTGTGTTTTGTATAAGAATATTACATGTTGTGCTGACCATGCTCATGACAGACTTTCAGACTTAGCACACCTTTATGACATAGACCTCAATACGAATAAGTCCTTCCAGAAAGGTTTTCATGTTCAGTTTGAAGGTGAGGCAGTAATGGCCGTGAGAATGTGAGGGATGAAACTGCAAATTAAAGAACTTACTGGTAGTGTACAAAAGTGGACTTATTTGGAAAAGTGGAAAGGTTGATTGGCCAAAAAAATAGATCAGAAGAAACTGAGGGTAGATCGTTAGGACCACTCAGAAACCTACAGAGACAGTGCTTGCTTATTATAAGAGATTGTTACAAGTGTTTATACAGCACGTTGAACTGGAGAACCCAGAAGGGAAGGAAATGGGGAGTTTTGTGTTGAAAGACGTAATGGGATTGCAACCTGAGCTCAGTATGATGAATCAACAGTGTTTGATTTGTTGGCAGAACAAGCATGTAAATGAGATCTTGAGATATGCTAAGTATTGCAGTTATGAGCTGGAGATGAAACAGAAGGAATGAAGGAGAAATTCATGTTAGCTCAGATGAAGCTGATGCAAATGGGTTGTCAGAATCAGTCGTATGTAGGGCATATGGGTGGAATGCAAGGGTTTAAATGCCTACAAGGAGAACAGATGATGAAGGGTGGAAATGGTGTTTCACAAGGTAGAAGTTGTGGTGGTTTGATTGACACGAGCATTGGGATATATTTTGCGATGTTGAAGAGATCTAATTCATGTCAATATAACAAAAAGTTGGGCCATTGGAAGGGTGAGTGTCATCTAAATCCCAACAGAGGGTTGAATAAAACCCAGATGCAGAATGCGGGTTTTATGCAATCACATAATTCCAGTTCTGCACTGCTACCAAATGTCCAGATGTAGAGAAGGCAAAATGGTAACATGTCACAGACTCCAGTCATGCAAATTCCTCAAGCCCCAATGTCCAACCAGAATATGTGCAGTCCTAAATTCAATGCAAACTTGTCCCAAAAATGAATCAGAACTCTTTCCAGAATCAGAACCCATTTTTTATTCTTTGGATGGTTACAGTTCTGATCAGTCACAATGACTGTGCCTTAGGGGGAAGGATGATTGTGTACTTGGCTCAGTCTAGGAGGTAGACGAGAGTGCTCCATTCATAGAAGATGAGGTGAATGACCATCCAGTGCCATTTTCGATCGACACATGTGCTATCTGTTTTTCTGTTAGAACAGCGGAAGTCCCAAACCTACCCCTTTCGGGAAAGCAGATATAAGTCGTAGGAATTGCTTATAAGAAGATTACCAATCCTGGTACGAAAAAGGTTTTAGTCAAAATAGGGTGGATCACCAATTTGTAGTGTGTGACTCCAGCCCTATAAATCTTTTAGGGTGCAATTTATTATGCAAGTTAAGTTGCCCTGACTAGGCAAGGGACAGCCCTTCAACTGTATCCCTTAAGGACTACTGAAGATCTACCACCATATCTTCAAGATATGGTGAAAACCAAAGTCTGAGACTGCTCAGGTAAAGTTATTGGTCTCATAAAAGGAGTTGAACCTGTTCAAATAACATTAAACCAAATGATGAATACCATAAAATGCCTCAGTACAAGCTAACGCCTGAAACTATAGCTGGAATTACTCCAGTGATCGAGTCAATGATTCAGCAAGGCATATTGAAAGAAATAATGCGCAGTCCATGTAACATACCCATCGTGGCCCTGCAAATACCGAACAATAAACATCAAATTGTGTAGGACCTAAGAAAGATATTTAATATTGCTATTCCTTGTTGTCCTGTGGTACCAAATCTAGTTGTGATTTTATTCCAGATTCCTTGTGAGGCTGAGTGGTTTACTGTGGTTGATTTGAGCCAGGCCTTTTTGTCTATCCCCTTACATGAGGACAGTCAGTTCCTCTTGTCTTTTTGCTTTCAAAATAGAGTTTTGGCATGGTGCCGAGTCCTACTGGGGTATACGGAAAGCCTCTCAATCTTCAGTCTAATTTTCAAGAAGAATCTTGAGTCCCTGGTAATGCTCTATGATGTATTCCTTGTTCAGTACATTGACAACCTTTTGGTTGTGTCAGACATGCAAGAGGCCTGTAGACAAGGCACCATCGCTTTGTTGAACCACTTCGCTGAGAATAGACATAAATTATTCCCGAGTAAATTGCAATATTGCCAGAAGGAAGTCCTGTATCTGGGACACCATATTGATAAAGGAGCAAGGATGGATCAGAAGAGAATATTTCTGCCATTTTAAAAATGAATCCACCAACCACACAAAGACAAGTCAGGGTGTTCCTGGGAACAATGGGCTACTGTCAACAGTGGACATCAAACTTTTCCCTAGTGGAAAGGCCTTTATAGGGGCTGACAAACAAGGATGTGTCAGATCCACTACAATGGGACAATGATTGCTTGATTGCATTCCTAGAGTTGAGAGAATGTCCGGTACTGAGAATGCCTGATTATAACAAAGCTTTTACACTGTTGTCCAGTGAGAGGGAAGGCTGCTCTCTCTCTCTGCTTTCGCAGATGCATGGGGATGCTCAAATACCTATGGCTTATTTTTCTGCTACTCTTGATTCTATAGCTGCAGGACTGCCTGGCTGCCTTAAAGTGGTAGCGGTTATAGGTGTCAGCATCAAACAATGTTAAAACAGAGTCACAGGCCTTCCCCTTAAAGTGACAGTCCTGTGGAGATTCTATTGATTCACACCAGAACACAGCACTTGACTAATAGCTGTCTCACAAGATAGGACTAAATAATTCTGATGGCTGAAAACATAACCCTAAAAAGATATTCTTCTCTTAACCCAAATACATTGTTGTCATTGCCTGAAAATGAAATTGAGGACAGGAAAGTTGAGCATGACTGTTTGGATGTCATGAAACTATGCACCATGCTGAGACTAGATATCAGAGACAAGCCCCTGACAGAGCCTGATTATATATTGTTTGTGGGTGGCTCTTGCTTGGGAGATTATGGAGGAAACTTGAGAGCTTAATACTCAGTCTGTATGTTGGAAGGAGTAGTGAAAGCCTCCTGACTCCAAGGTGTAACCTCCGCAGAAGAACTGAAATGGCCGCTCTTGCTACAGCCTGCTGTGTTTCTGACCAACTGAAAGTGACTATTTTCACAGATAGTCAGTACGGCTTTGGTGTGGTCCATGTCTTTAGACAGTTATGGTCACAGAGGGAAATTATGACATTTTCAGGATCCCCAATAAGAAATTGGAAATATGTCATGAGACTGTTGGAAGCCTTGGCAATGCTTCGAGAAATTGTTATTGTTAAGTGTGCAGCACACAGGAGTGGAAATGATTTTGTGGCTATCTGCAACCCTTATGCTGATGAGGTTGCACAGTACTGTGTTCACAAGTCCCATATCTTTGACGGAGAATTTATAAATAACCCAGAAAATGAGACTAACTTAACTTTTTTGTTGTTAGAGGTTGATACCTGGGAAGAAGTTAAGTGCTAGTCCCAGAGGCAGAAAAAACGTGTTGGGTTAAGCCTGGTTGTGTGAAGAACAAAGATGAAATTTAGGTGTCTATCAATGGAAGACAATTGTTGCCTGATGATTGTCTCCAACGGCTAGGCATTTCTATAGACCTGCTAATATAGGAAGAGATGCATTGGTGAGGCTATTCAGACAGAATTGGTTAAATACTTGATTCAGACTGATGACTGAGAGTTTGTGTCACCGGTGTGTTGTGTGTCACCAGATGAATGTAGGACGGAGACCCATGTGACAATGAGTCACATAGGTAGATCAGGAGATCCCTTCAACAGAATGCAAATGGGATTTATTGAGGCGCCCCCATGTAATGAGCAGAAATATGTCTTGTTTAGGGTTTATATTTTCTCCTAGCGGGTGGAAGCGTACCTTACCAGGAAGAATGACAGTCTTCTGTGACAAAATTGCTGCTGAGAGAGTTAATATGACAATTTGGATACCCAACTTCTCTAGAATCCGACTGTAGGAGGCTGGACTGGCTTGTAGTGAGTACCAAGGGGTACTTGCACCTTGCACCAGGCCCAGTTATCCCTTATTAGTGTATAGGGTGTCTAGCAGCTTAGGCTGATAGATAATGGTAGCTTAGCAGAGCAGCTTAGGCTGAACTAGGAGACGTGTGAAGCTACTACAGTACCACTTAGTGTCATATGCACAATATCACAAGAAAACACAATACACAGTTATACTAAAAATAAAGGTACTTTATTTTTATGACAATATGCCAAATTATCTTAGAGTGTACCCTCAGTGAGAGGATAGGAAATATACACAAGATATATATACACAATAGCAAAAATATGCAGTATAGTCTTAGAAAACAGTGCAAACAATGTATAGTTACAATAGGATGCAATGGGGAAACATAGGGATAGGGGCAACACAAACCATATAGTCCAAAAGTGGAATGCGAACCACGAATGGACCCCAAACCTATGTGACCTTGTAGAGGGTCGCTGGGACTATTAGAAAATAGTGAGAGTTAGAAAAATAACCCTCCCCAAGACCCTGAAAAGTGAGTGCAAAGTGCACTAAAGTTCCCCTAAGGACAAAGAAGTCGTGTTAGAGGAATAATGCAGGAAAGACACAAACCAACAATGCAACAACTGTGGATTTCCAATCTAGGGTACCTGTGGAACAAGGGGACCAAGTCCAAAAGTCACAAGCAAGTCGGAGATGGGCAGATGCCCAGGAAATGCCAGCTGTGGGTGCAAAGAAGCTTCTACTGGACAGAAGAAGCTGCGGTTTCTGCAGGAACGCAAAGGGCTAGAGACTTCCCCTTTGGAGGACGGATCCCTCTCGCAATGTAGAGTTGTGCAGAAGTGTTTTCCCGCCGAAAGAACGCCAACAAGCCTTGCTAGCTGCAAATCGTGCAGTTAGCGTTTTTGGATGCTGCTGTGGCCCAGGAGGGACCAGGAGGTCGCAAATTGGACCAGGAGGTAGAGGGGACGTCGAGCAAGACAATGAGCCCTCTTAGCAGCAGGTAGCACCCAGAGAAGTGCCAGAAACAGGCACTATGAGGATGCGTGAAACAGTGCTCACCCGAAGTCGCACAAAGAAGTCCCACGTCGCCGGAGAACAACTTAGGAGGTCGTGCAATGCAGGTTAGAGTGCCGTGGACCCAGGCTGGACTGTGCACAAAGGATTTCCGCCGGAAGTGCACGGAGGCCGGAGTAGCTGCAAAAGTCGCGGTTCCCAGCAATGCAGTCTAGCGAGGTGAGGCAAGGACTTACCTCCACCAAACTTGGACTGAAGAGTCACTGGACTGTGGGGGCCACTTGGACAGAGATGCTGGATTCGAGGGACCTCGCTCGTCGTGCTGAGAGGAGACCCAAGGGACCGGTAATGCAGCTTTTTGGTGCCTGCGGTTGCAGGGGGAAGATTCCGTCGACCCACGGGAGATTTCTTCGGAGCTTCTAGTGCAGAGAGGAGGCAGACTACCCCCACAGCATGCACCACCAGGAAAACAGTCGAGAAGGCGGCAGGATCAGCGTTACAGAGTTACAGTAGTCGTCTTTGCTACTTTGTTGCAGTGTTGCAGGCTTCCAGCGCGGTCAGCAGTCGATTCCTTGGCAGAAGGTGAAGAGAGAGATGCAGAGGAACTCGGATGAGCTCTTGCATTCGTTATCTAAAATTTCCCCAGAGACAGAGACCCTAAATAGCCAGAAAAGAGGGTTTGGCTACCTAGGAGAGAGGATAGGCTAGCAACACCTGAAGGAGCCTATCACAAGGAGTCTCTGATGTCACCTGGTGGCACTGGCCACTCAGAGCAGTCCAGTGTGCCAGCAGCACCTCTGTTTCCAAGATGGCAGAGGTCTGGAGCACACTGGAGGAGCTCTGGACACCTCCCAGGGGAGGTGCAGGTCAGGGGAGTGGTCACTCCCCTTTCCTTTGTCCAGTTTCGCACCAGAGCAGGGCTAAGGGGTCCCCTGAACCAGTGTAGACTGGCTTATGCAGAATTGGGCACATCTGTGCCCAAGAAAGCATTTCCAAAGGCTGGGGGAGGCTACTCCTCCCCTGCCTTCACACCATTTTCCAAAGGGAGAGGGTGTAACACCCTCTCTCAGAGGAAGTTCTTTGTTCTGCCATCCTGGGCCAGGCCTGGCTGGACCCCAGGAGGGCAGATGCCTGTCTGAGGGGTTGGCAGCAGCAGCAGCTGCAGTGAAACCCCAGGAAGGGCAGTTTGGCAGTACCAGGGTCTGTGCTACAGACCACTGGGATCATGGGATTGTGCCAACTATGCCAGGATGGCATAGAGGGGGCAATTCCATGATCATAGACATGTTACATGGCCATATTCGGAGTTACCATTGTGAAGCTACATATAGGTAGTGACCTATATGTAGTGCACGCGTGTAATGGTGTCCCCGCACTCACAAAGTCCGGGGAATTGGCCCTGAACAATGTGGGGGCACCTTGGCTAGTGCCAGGGTGCCCTCACACTAAGTAACTTTGCACCTAACCTTTACCAGGTAAAGGTTAGACATATAGGTGACTTATAAGTTACTTAAGTGCAGTGTAAAATGGCTGTGAAATAACGTGGACGTTATTTCACTCAGGCTGCAGTGGCAGGCCTGTGTAAGAATTGTCAGAGCTCCCTACGGGTGGCAAAAGAAATGCTGAAGCCCATAGGGATCTCCTGGAACCCCAATACCCTGGGTACCTCAGTACCATATACTAGGGAATTATAAGGGTGTTCCAGTAAGCCAATGTAAATTGGTAAAATTAGTCACTAGCCTGTTAGTGACAATTTGGAAAGAAATGAGAGAGCATAACCACTGAGGTTCTGATTAGCAGAGCCTCAGTGAGACAGTTAGTCACTACACAGGTAACACATTCAGGCACACTTATGAGCACTGGGGCCCTGGGTTACCAGGGTCCCAGTGACACATACAACTAAAACAACATATATACAGTGAAAAATGGGGGTAAAATGCCAGGCAAGATGGTACTTTCCTACACAGACCAATTGACTAATTTCAACAATAAGGTCCTGAAACTGTTGTGTGCAGCTTTGCAGTTAGAACAGAGGCTATGTTGTAGTTACTAACCAGAATGTTCAGGAATAGTTGAGCATGTCAATGGGATGCTGAGTCACAGATGGCAAAAGTGTGTGCGTCTACATCTTTGGAATGCCCAGATGCTTTGCCTTTGGTGCTGATGAGTCTTCGCAGTACACTTGACAGGACGACAGGACTGTCATCCCATGAGATCATCATGGGGAGAGATATGAAACTGCCTGCTGTGCCTGTAAGTGCACTTGAGAACATCACAAATGATATGATTCTAGACTATGGTAAGGGACTGGCTGATTTGGTAGGTTGTGTGTCTCCCCAAGTTAATGCTGCCACTGCTGTCCCATATCAAGAACAGTGCCAAAACCTCAGTCCTAGGGACTGGTTCCTGGTGAAGAAACATGTCCAGAAAACCTGTCTAGTAACTCGCTGGGATGGTCCTTTCTAAGTCATCTTAGTGACTAACACAGTTGTTCAGTTGGGGGAAACTGGGCCCATGCATCACATAGCCAGCAATGGAGTGCCCCCTCAATGATGTGAGTGTGCCAATACCAGAGGTGCAATTGGAAACTGCCAGATCCCTGGATGTACCAGGGTGGTGGTGAAGTAAGTGAAACCAAGCCCTAAGATTCGTTGGTGAATCAAAACTCTAAGGTGGTGCAAGAAGAGGTTGAGACAAGTCTTGACTCAACAATGGTTGAAGCTGGAACAAACGTAGAAACCTGGCTGTTGGCACAGGTGGAGACCGACCCTGATCCTGATGAAGGGCGAGTGGTGTGATCAGCAGAAACCGAGACAGAGGCGAGTGGTTGAAATGGCGAAGAAGGGTGTGGCCAAGCCTTTTGGTTGCACAATACCACAACCTGTCATTGAAGGAGAGTGAGGCAAGTGACAGTGAAGATGAAAAGTCAATGCTAAGGAGATAAAAAATGGCTAAAGTGCCTTGCCGATAGTATTTGGCTCCTGAATGTGTTTACTACACAAATCGTTACATTGTCCAAGTTCCTTACTCATAGGATGACATTGGTTCCGTGTGCCTAGAACCTCCATAAACCTGAACTGTGCCACACAATAATGCTTTATATGGATTTCATGATCAGATGACATGAGCAACAAACTTTGTTTGCTGAATGTTTTAATAGAACTGAACTTTCACATTTCCTTTGAACTTTGTTTTGTTGAATTAAGAAATGTTCCCAGGGCCAAGGCTGCTGAGGAAGAGTAAGGTTATCATTCTAGAAGAAGATAGAATAGAATAGAGATAGGGATGTCTCATGAAGAATGTTGTATATAAGGACAATTTGTTACATTAACACCTTCAGCTTAATTTGTTGCATTAACGCCTTCAGCTTTGCCTTTTGCAAAAGTAAATGTTGCACAATATAAATCTGTATACTGCTATTTCCACTCACAGGTCAGATGGTAGTGAATCATTGAGTACCCATACCCCAGACAGACGTAGGCTGCTGGCAGCAGGGAAAATAATAGTTGCCATTATAGTGCTAATTGCTTTGCTTATAGGGTTTAGTTCTCCAATGTCTAATAATTCTGTTAAGTCCACCACTCCACCCACTGAGCTTAGTACTACAGTATAACATTTGTAGAGTTTTGATTTTTAGTTGCTACATAAGGATGCTTCTAAGAGAGATTTTTCCTCAACTAGATATTTTAAGTTGCTTTATGAACACATTGACACAATGGGTATAAAGAATTGCTACATATGCACTCAATTGTCTGCTTCAGTACCTGAAGGTATTACCTAACATCATATCTCTCTCACTTATGATATTTCCTGTAGTATTTTACTTAGTGTTCTATATTGGCAGGGTAACTTTCAGTATTACTTTTCCGAATTGTGATCTATTTTTTTTATGAAGTGCCTATTTACAAACATTTAAACCCACACCCTTTTGTGAAAGAGATGAAGATGTCTGGAGTTTCTTTGGGTCCATAACTAAAATTGACCCTTCTTATGGCCATAGATGACATTTAACCTGCCCTATGACTGCTATTGTAAAGAAATTTAGGGGCATATTTATACTCCGTTTGCGCCGGAATTGCGTAGTTTTTTTTTACGCAATTCCGACGCAAAACTAACTCCATATTTATACTTTGGCGTTAGACGCGTCTAGCGCCAAAGTCCATGGAGTTTGCATCATTTTTTAGCGTGGACACCTACTTTGCGTTAATGAGATGCAAGGTAGGCGTTCACGTCTAAAAAATTGACTCTGAGGCATGTGCGTCGTAGTTATACTCCCGGGCAAAATTCACGCCCGGGAGTGGGCGGGTCAAAAAAAATGACGTCTACCCTTGTTAGCGTCATTTTTTAACGCCTGCTCAGGGCAGGCGTTAAGGGACCTGTGGGCTCGGAAGGAGCCCAGAGGTGCCCTCCCATGCCCCCAGGGACACCCCCTGCCACCCTTGCCCACCCCAGGAGGACACCCAAGGATGGAGGGACCCATCCCAGGAAGCTTAAGGTAAGTTCAGGTAGGTATTTTTTTTTTGGGGTGGCATAGGGGGGCCTGATTTGTGCCCCCCTACATGCCACTATGCCCAATGACCATTCCCAGGGGACATAAGTCCCCTGGGCATGGCCATTGGGCAAGGGGGCATGACTCCTGTCTTTGTTAAGACAGGAGTCATTTCAATGGGGGTTGGGAGTGAAAAAAAATGACGCAAATCGGGTTGAGGCGAAAAATTTGCCTCAGCCTGACTTGCCCCATTTTTTGACGCCCAAACTCCATTTTCCCCCACGCCGGCGCTGCCTGGTGTACGTTGTTTTTTTCCACGCACACTAGGCAGCGCCGGCGGCTAACGCCGGCTAACGTCATTGATTAAATACGGCGCCCGCATGGTGCTTCAGAATGGCGTTAGCCGGCGCAAATTTTTTTGACGCAAAACTGAGTTAGCGCAGTTTTGCGTCAAAAAGTATAAATATGGGCCTTATTGACGTGTTAGAGGTTGGGAGAAGGGTGATTGAGGAAAGGACAGAAATGGGAAGAGGTTGGGACAAGGGTGATTGAGGAAAGGACAGAAATGGGAAGAGATGTAAGAAAGGATATGTGATCAACAGTGGAGATTAATCACATGATGATGGGAGGTCAAACTACCTTGGCATTGAATTGGCAACATCATGGGGGTGTTATGCGCGTATTGAAGGCAAAATGCGGTGCATCACTTATTTATGAGAGAAAGTAAGTGTGAACACATGTTTGAGTTAGGGGGTAACACTGACCAGATAATGCGGGGGTGATCTTGTCATTCCAGGAGTCTATTACATGTGCAGCTCGAGTGCATATTTTACTTTATCCAGAAGTTGGTCTGGTACTTGCAATTTAGCTGTAGTTTTTCCAAAGATTTATCATGTAGAAAAGTTAGAGGAGCATGAAGGGAATTTTCCTTATAGACTGAAACGTAGTTGTAGTGCTCCTGAAATAGTAGGAGATATTTTTGGAGAAATGATCCCATCTGTGGGGGTTGTTGGGAATGATTTGAAGATTAGAAAGCTTTCTACTATAGTGGATAAATTAGAAATTAGTACTGCTGCATCACTGATAGCTATTGATACTAAAATGATTGCCATATAATCTATGGTATTACAATATTGCCTTGCATCATACATTTTGCTGTTTAGCAAAGCTGTAGTTACATTCCCACCAACAAAGGAGAAGTGATATGAGGTCATGTGAGAAACATCATTGATTAGAAGCATGATTTTAAAGAGTTGGAAGCTTCTGGTGCCTGGGAAGCAATTAGAAAAGGATTTGTTGCTCTAGGTAATTGGTTTAGTAACTTAGGTAGTGGGCTTTTATCTGCTGTATTGAAGCTTTTTATAATAATTGCTATTTGTTTGATTTGCTTGTTTTCTATGTTGCACTTACATTCTCAAAAAGGCATGCCCCTCAGTCAGGTGATATTGAATCACTAAATGTCTAGTGTTGCAGAAGTGTATCAGACATCCTTTGACCTCAATTGGAGGAAGCAACATTATATGACATTGTTCTTGTTATAAACATAACTGGCATCAATGAACCCTAGTACATATTTCGAAAAGAAATGTATTTATAGATCACAAGGAGCTACACCCAAAAGAGGTTAAAAAACACAACAGAGGTCATGTCCACCTGTATTAGTTCATATGGCTCACATAATGAATGTGAACTGTGGTCTGCATAGGTAAAAGTTTGTGATTACCATATAGCAAATTTTTGTGATTCTCTATTTGGTCACTGCAAAGATGCATGCACAAATGTGTGTTTTACACATTTTGTGAGTCCCAGTGGGTCACAAATAGACCAAACTCATGAATATTAATGAGTTAGGTCTTGGTGTGCTACCCATTGGAATTTCAAAAGTCGCAGGAATGGTTGACTGCTGGGGACAGCAGAGCACCATGTCTGTGACTGTTTTTCAATAAAGCAATCTTTTTTTTAATGCAGCCCGTTTTCCTTAAAGGAAAATGAGATGTGTTTCAAAATAAGAAAATTAAAAGTTTCCTTTTCATTTTTTAAGAGTATGCATTGGTCCCTGCTCTTAAAAAATGCTTTTACAAACATTCACAAAGGGGAAGAAGTCCCCTGGAGACCCCATCCCATTTGCGAATGGGTTACTTGAAGTAGGTGGTAAAATGTGAATGTTTTGAAACCACATTTCAGTTTCAAAACATTGACACATACCACTGCGATTAGGAAAGGGCCCCCTAAACACACCCCTTCCTAATAACTAATCGCAACCTCAATTGGTGATTTGGTAATAGGTAACCGAATCACAAGTAGGGCTTTGCACATTTCAAAACGCCTTTTTGCGTTCGCAAACGAGCCTATTCTGCGAGTCGGCCCATTTGCGAACACAAAAACACTTTGTACATGTGGCCATATGTTATTGGTTTGAATGGAGTCTTATCATTGTTGATTATTATTGTTTTGTGATCACTTTGAAGGTACTGTCACTCTTGTGAATCACAAAGTTAAAGGTTTAACTGAAAAACATGTTTTATGTATTCACAAAATTGAAACATGGTAAATGTTGAAAATAAGACTCTTTTTATGTTTATTTCACTTTACGCAGTTTTTTAAAAAGTGCACCTACCATTTAATTTATTTAATTTAATGTAATTTAATTTATAGAACTCAAAGTGAAATGTCCTTGTAGTGGTTGTAGAAACTTATCAATTCTCATGAGGCCACTCACAAAGAACCCATTGTTTGCCTTCTGTCTTGGCACTGCTTTGCCACCTCTGATGCCAGAGCCAGAAGTAAAGAGCCAGTGATTGCAAGGGTCAAGCCAGGGGTAGGACTTGCTACCGCTGGAGACCCCTAAATGAGGTCCATCCTCTGTGTCTTTCTAATCCCAGGTCTGTGTCTCATTTTCCAGCCTCTGTCTGTAAGATCATTGATTTGTTCAAATAATTATTTTGCAGTTTTAGGCTTCTGAGCTAAACAGCCAAGTTTTATAGAATTTTAGGATAGGACCGAAAGTTGGAAGGTCCTGAATGGTGGAAATGTAGTGTAGGTATTTGTTCCATAGGTCCGCTGTTAGGACCGAAAATTACCTCCCATCCATCCCTTATTGAAAGCGAGTTTGGGGCTCAAAGGCATTCACGTGAGTTTAATGACAAGGATAGAGTTATCCAAGGGATGGTGTGCGATTGATGCAGAAGGTCTTCATTTAGGCGTTGCGCTACAGGTAGCCAATGTAGTTTTCACTCGACTGGCAGCAACGTGTTATCACAACAGGCGTGCGGAGCTCTGTTGCTGCTGCATTTTGCAGATGTCGAGTCTTCCAGAGAAGTCTGTGGGAACTCATAAGGCCAGCAGATTGACACAGTTAATCAGTCGCAGATTTATAATGATGGTACCACTATGAAGAAATCTTTTAGAAGCAAAAAAGCAGGTATAGCATTTTTAGGTCACTATAATACATTTAAAAATATCTGATTAATATAGGGGCATATCTATGAAACTACGACGCAGCACAGCAAGTCATCTTGCTGTGCTGCCCTTGGGGAAAGGGCAGGAATGCCCCATATTTAAGGCACTACGGCGCATTCCTGCCTTTTCCTCTGCACTGGCTCGCTTTAGGCAGCCTAGTGCCAACAGAGGCACTCTTCTGCATGCAGGATTGTTTTTGTGCAGGAAGGAGCACCTTCCTGCATAAAAACAATTCAGGGAGGTATATTCCTCTACGTGTGCTGCAGAATGCAGCACACATAGAAGAGGACGTAACAAGGAGAAATAAAGGAATTTCTGTTATTTACGCCTCCCCTGGGAAGTTGTAGGATTTTGGTGCATTCCCAGGTTTACAAGTCCTTGTAAATCTGGGAATGTGTCAAAATCCATGGGAGTTGCGTGGGAACTCCCACCACAATGTCCATGGAATGCCTACCCAGGGCAAGGTAGCGCAACGCAGCGATTTACGCTATATTGTGTTATTCCAGATTTACGAGGCCACTAAGAGCCATGCAAGGTGGCTTTGCATGGCTTTATAACTCTGTCTTAGAGGTTTGTGTCACGCATGTACCACATTGCGTGGGGCAAATATGATGAAAACCTCTTATAAATATGCCCCATCGTTTTTGTGGTTGGTAAAAGAACAATGTGTCTTAAAAATAATGGGGCAATTCTTTAAAAAAAAGGTAAAATAAAGATAAAGTTAGAGTTTCAATAGAAGTAAGTTGTGGAGTTACATTTAGAGTTAGGATCAATAAGGTTAGATTTTTTTAAATGCATTTTCTTCATACAATAATACATTAGAGGTTTTTTTGATGTAGTTCCCTCGAATGCTAGCTGAAACTTTCACTTTTGAGATATCCTATACTGAGTTCTTCAAAAAGCTCTTCTTCTTTAAAACGTAGATCCTTTTCATATCATTGATTTCTTTAATTAAATGTCTGGAGCAGCCCTAGCCTTGAAGAAACAGTGCTCCCCAGTTGCAGCGGGAACCAGTGCAATCAGTGTGTGCCACTGGTTTTCTTTACGACCTCGTCACAGAGAAGCTCCAGCCACAGCCAGCCATCTACGAGATGCACTTAACCCTCATGATAGTGATATCAAGCAGTGCAAGGCTCATTCCGGGTGGCGACGTGAAGTTGGAGACTCAGAAAACAGAATAATGTCCAACAATTATGAAGCACTGTCTAACCGGTTCTTTAGTTTAGGAAACGCAAAAGTACTTTTTCGCTACACACAACGTAATACATAATAATGAGAGGACACTCCATGTGATTTGTAATTAGTATCCATCGAAATTTCTGAGTAAAGTCTAAACTATTCTCTAGGGACAGGTCTTTAAATTGTACTGCTCCTTGGCACTTAGCTCTCAGTTAATAATAGGACAGTTATCTATGGGGAGCAACTACATCTTAGATCACACTGTACCCAAGAGTTTGTCTTTTAGTCCACCACTTGGAGTCACAATGGCTTAATTAATTTTTGCCCTTCCTTCTGTGGCTGTTTTCAGCTGGCTTGAGGTGGTGTGCCCCCAAGAGGAGAAAGTGTTTGTTACCGCAACTCTGTTACACAGATGAGTTTCTTATTTGCCACTGGTGTGGTGCTCCGGATTTGGGTAGTAAAATGTTGGCACACTAGTTTGGAGTTTCTGCCCCATCTTTTTACTAGAGTTGCTGACAGTAGTTGTGCACCCCTATAGTCAGTTTGAGACCTGTTCTGCCCTTTGGCTTATTGTCCTCAGAGTAGTCTACCCAAAGTCTTTGTCACAAGGTCTGAGTAGACAGGTGGCGTGTGGAGCATCCAGAAGGTACCAACAACTTGCGCACAAAAGCAAGGGCAGAAGCCCCACTTAATTATCTACTAACCTATGAAGAGAGGCGGGTAACCCTTCCATAGAATAATGGGCTGGTGAATGGCATTGGAATCTCCCTTGTTTCATAAAGGCCTTCTTTCCTTCCCTTAATAGCCATCGGTTTGACCCATTATGAAGGATCCCTGAAATGTTTCTGGGAGGAGTCATGCACTAGACGCCAGATGTCTGGGCAGTGACATAACTCAAAATGATGCCCCCCCCATTCAAAATGTGATGCGAGGACACTCACTCGCAGATATGAAATCATATTGGGCTGATTGAGGACCCCCTGAAGGGCTTGGGGGGCCCTCAAGAGGTTTAGGATCACCTGCACCGCAGGTGCTTGTGTTAGGCCCCAGTGTCTGGACTGTGCCGCCCAGCCCCCATGTTATGTACTACTAGAATATAGGAAACACAAAATGCATCCTATTGTGGCAGTCACCACCTGTGTCACTCATTCTCCATACAAGCAGCCTCTACATACACTGAATGGTATACATGTGTGACATCCATATGCCACATAGATGGGCAAAGGACCCTGTTGCAGGGGACTTGTAGAACAATTTAAAAACATGTGAGTCTGCTGTTCCAATCTCCCTAGCAGACAACACTTAAAAAGATTTGTCCACCTACTTGAGCCGTACTGTTGATAACGATGTCCGTCATGTGCAGTCCAATGTGGTGCCCTTTCAGCTGCAGAGGTCTGCTTCGAGTCTCAATCTTTGTCACGAAAGATACCTCCAGGACACAAGCACTAGCTTGCTACACTGAATTTGAGACCAGTGCGGGCACTCATCAGGGCCATGCTAGAGACCTTGATCCATCCGAATAACCTGAATTTGGGATCGAGCATGTTAAGAACATGAGTTGCAAATGTAGTACCATTCACTTTTACTTCACCAGAGTATTAATCATCACGAATCAGCGATTACAAAAGCTAAAAGAAAATATCAGCTGCACACTCCGACTTCAAATGTTAAAAAACACATAGATGTAATTACTTAAATCTTCAAAACTGCAAGAGACACCTCACCAAGTGTTTTGACCTAATGAAGTACGCGATTGTTATATATTACCCAATTCGCAGTGACAATTTAAATAACAATGTTAAAATTGTCAGTTGTCAGTCACTAATTTATCGGGGAATTTGTTTTTAAAATGGTGTTCACAATCTCTAAATTTCAATAACTAATTCATGAGATCTGGTTCCATTTTCACTTCTCACTGACATTACGATTTGGGGGACATGCGTTTAGAAAGATTAGATGTACTTTTGGCTACATTGTGTGGATTGAAAAGCTAAATCTCTTTCATTCTGTCGATGTCAAGCATATTAAATCTAACAAGCATTTGCAATGCAACGGGTCTGGCGTTTGCTCATGTTAGAGCTGATAGCGTTGTAAACTCCTAACCCGACTTTTCACTCGTAATGAAACCTATTGGCAAAAGTACATTTATGTACATAACCGGAAAAAGTGCAATTAACTGTATAACAGGGTCGATATTATGTAAAGCGCTCGACTTCTGCCAAGCGAGATCGCCCTGGGAAAATAGAGAAAAAGTAGTCCACGAGCCGGATGGAAAACAGCAAGCCTTGCATGTTTTCTGTACTTGATCGATGCGCTCGAGGAGGGCTATCCACCGGAAAAGGCATGACGTATGCAAGCCTTCCACTAATGAAATCAAGCAGATTCTAACAGGCAAGTCCATGAGCCAATGAAAGACACTGACGTGATGTGGACAGGGCTCCGAGCCCTTTTTAATTCCTAAAGCGTCTTGCTTAGCGAAACGCATGCACAAGCGCATGCAACGCAGGCTCAACCCTAAAAATGAGAGCACACGTCACGTGACCTTTGACCTGTACCCTTCTAGAACGGACAACCCCACTCTCCACCTCATCTCAAACCATACAAAGCTGTCAATCGTCTTGCGAGCCCTCTGCATCATGACTTTTCTGCAATTGACTCCTCTGACCCCAATTCATCCTACTCAAAGGAAATTAGGCCAAGGAGAGTCAAAGGAAAGAGGATGGAAGGCGTTTTCACACTGTTAAGAAATTTTAACAAGCATTTGCAATGCAACAGATTTCGTTTGTTCGAGTTAGAGCTTTAGCGTTGTCACTTTCTAACTGGAGCTTTCTTGCCACACAGACTGGAAATAAAAAGTAAAACAGTTGACATAAGCAAGCCGATTCAAATTGCTGCCGTGAGCGCAAAGGATAGAGACAAAAGGAAAACAAGTTTACTCGCAGTCAAAGTTATTAGCAATAGTGCAATTACCCACGTAACAGGGTCGATGAGCAAACCCGTCCTAAGGAGGGACAAACGTAAAGCAGTTGCCAAAGAAAATAAAGGATTTTTGAAAGGCAAGCCCATGAACAAGTGATAGTGATGGGCGTGAGGTAGGTGTGGTTAAAAGCGCAGATATATACCAACACGTTGGAAAAGCAGGGCTTGCGCACTGCCATCTCAATCTAAAAACTTGGGGATAGACTAGATAATGTATTTTCACAAGATCACACTCACAACACAGAGACACACAGTGACACAGAGAATGTAGGTAGTAAGTGAGTTCTCTACAACAACTAAATGAAAATCTAATTGCAGGTTCAGAGAAGGCAATTCCATGGCCCCTTTGCTATGCCCTGTTTTCAGTGACAATGTTGTGCAGACTCACAGATCACATCCATTCAACTGCCAACCCGCCCATAACCCTCTGGAACTACTTATATAAACTGCCTAAACAAACGACCAGAACCACCTGGGAGGATGAGGAATGAATAATACCTACAAAGCTCACTTCAATGGCCAAACCCATAAGTTGTCATCGATAGCTATGAAGACACCCCTCAGGGCAAATAATTAGTGAATGTTGTGCAATGCAAGAAACCATATTGTGAAAAGGTCACATATCAGACTCTCTGTTAATAACCTGAGTTATTGTTCAGCTGATATGGGGACTTTTTTGTTCATAAATGGTGGGCACTGTTTACAAAACTGCAGGAAACGTTCTAAAAACGTACAGAAACGTTTGATCCTGGACAGCTTTCTGTACGTTAGTCGAAGTCGTGAAAACCTATTGAATGGTTCCTGAAAGTTGCATTTCAATATTTGGCCCCCAAAACCTCATTATGCTTTTGACGGATCGACTGCAAAGTTGAACAAGAAGTTAGTATGTATTTAAAAAAAAATTTTTTTTTTGTTGGTTTGGTATAAATTTGTCTAACAGTTTATGAATAAAATATAAAATAATGCGGATTACAAATTGTACATGTAGTATTGGTTTACTTGTGAACATATATGTGAATTAAGACTTGGATCTGACCTCAAAATAAAATACTGTGTGAAAGGCTGATAAGAGTATGCAAAAAGTCTGCACAAAGAAAAATAACATTGGCCTTGATTTAAGGGGGCCAGCGCCACTTTAGCGCTGTCTTAGCATCTTTTTTTTTTTACACTAAGGCGACGCTAAGTTGGCCTTTTCCCTGAGCCATATTTACAAAGTGGCACAAAGCATGCATTGCACCACTGTGTAACCCTTTGCGTTACGTTATGCCTGTGCTAGGCATTTTGTATGCAAAGGAGGCATTCCCCCAATGGGGGCGGGCCAAAAAATGGCGCAAAGAAATCTAAGAGATTTCCTTGCATTATTTTTTTTACACTTTCAACATCTGCTCAGAGCAGGTGTTAAAAGGGGGCACACCATTGTTTACAATGGGCCCCTATATACTGTTGAGGGTTAGTGACAAAATGTTGGTGCTAACCCTGACCATTACATCAGTAGCATTAGAAATTCTGATGCTATTGCCCCAACCCTGAGCCACGGTGTGCCGTATTTTAAATACTGTGCACATATGGTGGCGTTAGGGGGGCCGCAAGAAAGTGGAGCTACATGTAATGTAGCGCCACATTTCATAAATCTGGCCCCATGAGTCCTCTGTTGCAGGTTGGACACACTTTTTAGGAGACCATAGTTAACCCACAGAGAGGTGGAAAATGATTATTAGGTGTCCGCATCAGACAGCTTCAGTTGATGGTGGCAAACACATTGTTTTCAATATATACCATCATCTTAGAGTGGGCTTTGGAACAACTCATGATTGGATGTCTTTTTTGTCCATCTCACTTCCCTGCTCCTGATTAGCTAGCTTTGTTGTTTATCTCTTGTATCTGCTCTTGATTCCATAACTTTTCTCGCTGTTCTTGCGTTTGTCCCTCCCAGGCGGATTTCAGTCTTACACTCTTGTGATTGGACAACTTATACTCTTCCACTCCTTGTCCTGAGTAGGCTCTTTTCTCTTTATCTATCAACACTCCATGAGTGCATGATTTCTTCCTCTCCTCTACTTCTTTTCTTTCTCATCACCCCATGGGGGTGCATTGGTTTTCTTGCCCCCACTCTGAGTGTACTTTCTTTTTACCCTCTTTGCACTGTGCCCTACTCCTTGTCGATCTGCCTGTTTTATTTTTTGACATATATTTATTTATTTATTCTTTAGGATGGCTCAGCACAGGGCTTTGAATCAGACTGTACACCAAATATACAAAGAAATCTTTGGGATGTAAAACACTTGACCGTTCCTTAATCTGACACCTAATATTTCTATTAACGGCTGCCATAAACTAGTATTTAAAAGATTAGACTTCACAAAAGGCAAAGAAAACAACGTGCGAAAAATGCAACACCAGAAATTGCCTGTTATTTTCTTATACTGAGGGTCCCCAATATGTTGATCAGGAATAATGAGCATTCGGGCCTGTGGAAGAAAGAATTTGATAAAGGAGGAACTTGATATCCAGAAAGAACTACACATTCCTAGTCCCAAACTTTCTATACAGAGATAATCATTGCAATGAGACAGGGATAACCCATTAAAATAGGGTTTCGTTATACCAGAGGCCAGATACCTATGAAAAAGACAAGAGTCAGAAAAGAAACATGCTCTTTCCATACACCGTTTTACGTTTCATTCTGTCTCTCTAACTTTATATACAAATAATTAAAATATTACTGATAAATCATTTACATTTTTTCAAGTGTATCACACTTCGTTTACCACCCTTTTTCCACAAGGTGGTGGTATGGCATTGTCTGGAGGTTAAGACAAGATGGAGGCTTTTATGAAAGAGGTTATCAAAGAACAAAAGGTTACATTGGGCATAGTAGTAGCAAATCACTCAGGCAGACTTTATCTCCATCAGCGTGTAACCTAAATGTATTGGCAGCGACAAACTACATGGCAGAGACATAGGCAAGGTGTTCATCTTCTGCTGGTGAGTGTAATTTATATCTCCAGATTACATCCAAACATCCTTCTCTTTATTCTACAGTGCTATTGAGATTGAAAAGACACATGATATTTTTTACAAACTTGGTAAGGAGCACATAATGCAATTTGACAAGTATAGCTTTTAGGAGTTGTATGTACACTGCATCTTCTCGGAAGGGATCTTCAAGCAGACAATCAATCGGTTAACACTGAAGGTACAACTCCTTCTGACGAACTGCAAAAGGTAATCCTTGAATATTTAATTTAAAAGAATATTTATTTTTATTCCAGCATTGTCCAGAAAGAATACAAAGGGATGAAACCTCTTGTTCACACAGGATCATCGATCTGGGCGATGAGTGTCCTTACAAGAGCTCACTTATGCAGTGAAAGTGATCAATCCAATCAACAAGATTTTCTTGGAACTTATGTGAGATGTCACATAGGGATCTATTCTTTCCTGGGTCCGATCGTATGGTCATACTACAAGCGGAGTCACCTCTGCTACCACACACCCGGACCAAAACTCTGTTTGAATAAAGACAGGGACTGTTCTATTTAACAATTTTTTAAAAACCTCAAATTTCGAAATTTTTTATACCGAACAATGTGTATACAAATGTACAAACGATTGTAAATGGTGTCTCAGTTGCAAAATGTTAAATTAGCCAACTTACCCAAAGCCCCAGTGAAAGACTTACTGCTACGAGAATCCCTTTTAATTGCATAATGATGCATTTGCTGAGGCCATTGGACACATTTTCACAAGGGCACAAACATATTCTGCTAGAAGACGGTGGTGCTACAGGGTTCCATGAGGCAAAACAGCTGCTAAATGTGACTACTCTCACAGTAAGCCATTTTATGATATAGTTCATTTTGGGACTGAAGGCTTTGTTTAAGCTTTTGTGGGTATGCTAGTAAGTGGTGGTGACTATGCTGCCGTTGTCCAAACCCACCTGCTAATGTTACAATTCACAGATGGTAAATATTTTGTGAACGTCCATACGCCATCACAGCAGGAACAATTTTGGCAAACATACTCAATGTGTCCTGCCCGCCATTGCATAGTGAAAATAGTAGACCACATGGCATTTTTTGTATTTTCCCACAATAAACCGCGAAAACAAATGTTTGTTGTTTGAAGAACAAAAAAGTCAATGTCTGGGCCATTGTTTTTTCCAAGTCAGGACCGTACTGCCATATACTGAGGGTCCTCCCAAAGGAGAAGCTTCTTTGGAGCTACAGCCAGGTGCAGAACAGAGGCTTCGGCAGCCCCCGCCGTGTGGGGGGTACCCCAGCTTACCATACTGGACGGAGCCCCTCAGCCGCTGCTGATATGAGTGTGCAGGGCTCCTTCAGCATATCTTCCAGGGGGCGTTGCATTGTGTTATGCCACTGACCACAACACTCACAAAGGCATGCCTTCAGACAAAACAGAGAGAGAGGTCCTACAGTTGCTGTCCTGCTCTGGTGTGTATTTGAAAATGGGTGTGTTAAGTTTTTCATAGAGAAAAACTTGAACTGATATGGAAGCCGCCCCTGCCCTAATTAATGAACTTGTAAACCTTAGGATCAAAAACCACCATAGTCTAAGTTACCACTTTCATGGATTTCTTCAAAAACAGTGTTCAAGAGAATGATATTGGGTCAATAATCTATGAGCACTTTTAAGTATTTGTGGAGTTCCCTGAGTTCAGACTCAGCACTGATATGCCTTTTGCTTCTAGGCAGACACCTCAGATTTTGGTCTGGGTGGGGGAGAAGATTATGTAATTTAACGTCATCAAGGCACTAAACGTCCGTCCCCTTCTACAGCTAGACCCTTTTACCTTGCAAACAACGTCATCAAGGCACTAAACGTCCGTCCCCTTCTACAGCTAGACCCTCTTACCTTGCAAGCAGTGTTGATCTACGTTTGGAACAGTGTGCCTGGGAAGAGTGGGCTACTGAGTCCCTCAGTTGGTCATTTCGATTGAAACTTGGAATCCTTTTTACTGACTATCCTCCCCCCTCAATTGACTCCAACAGTGTACAACAAACAATACAATGAATGATTGAAGGGAACCTAGAATTAATCTCAGACATTGACAATTGCTCCGGCCACATTCCTGACCATTATTTTTCCAATAACATGGCCATTATCTGCCCCTTCCATGCACACAGGATCATTTTGTTTGATACTCATGTTAGACTCCTGTTCTTTTGAGGCTTACCAGCTGGCTAGCATCTTTAAAAGTAATACAAGCTTCCCACACTTCAGGGATGAAATGCTGGCTCATGAAACTCTGGCCTGGGATGCAGACCGCAATCCTTCCGAGCCTACACTCAGGCCAAGACGTTTGTGTATCTTTGAGATGGCCAACCTGCGTGATGTTTTAAGGGCCCCTGATCAAACTATGGACGTATGACCCTCATCATTTATAAATATGCCACTGCCTAAAACTTGCTGCTGTACTAAGCAGAAGTATCATAGGGGGGAGGGGTTTGTACTACAGTATCCATATTACTCAGACCCTAAAATATCCATCCACAACACTGGCAGCATCAGGACAGTCTTGATTTTAACAACTTTCAGACCCTGTAGAGGACTCAGAAGGCCTAATTGCATAAAAACAGGTTAGGATTGAGCTAAATTGGTAGGGCAGCTGGAGAAGTCTTGAGGGCTTAAGAGAGGAAGGACTTGGTCCTCACAAGTGTACTCTTTCAAGTACATGCTATTGTACTTGTGGGAGACTTTAGATGCATGTTGGAATTAGGTGCTGCCACACCAACAGTGTAGAGAACTGGAGTTGGTGCTGTGGAAGTGACTGACAAGTTTCTGGAAACAACATACTGAAGGGGTGGAAGGATTGGGGAGCTTTACAAATATTTTGGGACAAGGAAATGACCAAGAAGACCTCGAGGAAATAGGAGACACGTAGAAATGTCGAGTGATGCCTGAAGCTCCCAAACCCTGCACCGGGGACAGAGTCTAGAAGTAGGTGCCTACGCAAATTTTTAAACCATATTAAAAAGACTGGGCCTTCCAAAGTATACGTATGACAGCGTTTTCATGGTGGGCATTCAAGGGGTTCGGGACAGGGACGAACTGGGACAGAATATAGGCCTGGGCACCAAGCTAAACGTGACACCATAACTGAATCAGTTAGCTTAAGAAGTGATCCATGTTTGTAAATTGGGTCAGTTTCGAACTTGAAAAGAAGTACTGTATAAGTGTTTGCAAGGTATGGGAGACTGCATGGATTTGAGCTTGCTGTAGGCAATGTTAGTTTTTTATCAGGGAAATCAGTAGTAAAAACTGGCCCAGCAGACCATGAAACAGGCATACAACAACCAAAAAACTTCACACACACTGACTTGTCAAACCAGCCCATGGGCACTGTCGGATTGCCCTGCAGGTCTGTCCGACCCTGTTTCAGGAACATAAGTTTGGCTGAGATGAGACAAACCAATATAGTCCCTTCTCCAGACCATGTAAAAAAAACGTTTATTTGAGTGTTTTGAGAGATGATAGTGTACATTTATCATCATGGATTTAGCGAGCTTGCTCCCTAATCCAGGGAAACAGCTTCCCCAGACAACCAACCTAAACCTGGAACACAGCTCCATGTCTTAAATCCTCACTTGCTGATGTATGCAGGTCACGGGTTTAAATCGTTGTTCTTTTCAAGCTCGGTGAACTGAGACATGTTACGTTTGATAATAGTAAAATCTTTTAATTACAGCCTTTAGAGACGGAAAATAAGAGGTATATTTGTTCCCAACAAAACAATTAATATGCAAAATAATCGTCAGTCATTGACTAGGAGTTACACTGTAAGTGATTCCACTGTATTCACAGCCATTGAGAAATTGTTAGCCAGTCTCCTACCTGGCTGCCAAGCACGTTCTGCATTCATCAAGAGGTCACAACAGCGCCAAATATTGTGTTTTACACCCAAAAAATCAACAGAACATAACAGCATTCCTTTACTGTCCAGAAAAACACGTTAGCCACCAGTGACTACCCTCCTATTGACACAGATGTTTTGTTTTTTCTTGTCTCTGAGCCCATCATGTGCTCCCTCCAGGCATTTCTCTCCTCATAATGCACTGCTACCCACATATCCCCCCCCCCACACACACACCTCTCCAGAACAGCTCTTAGTGCCAAGAGATCACCTTCACACCCAGGAAAGCTGCAATAAGGGGCCGGGAAAGCATAAGCATACAGAATAAATAACTGTCAACCAAGCATAAAAGATGTTAAAATGATTTCCTGCGGCCACTCTGCGCTATCAACGTGTCGAGAGCAATAAAAGACCTGCTCACAAGGCCTCTCATTAATGCACAGATTTGTAATCCGAAGCGATTCAGGGCAGCCTTTAGTATGAAAGTGAGAAGGAGTCCCCGAGCCTAGTGAAGCTCAAAGGAGCCCATTCTGCTGTGGGCTCCGCTGTCTATACCAATAACCTGTGTTGATAACATAGCGGTCATACTCAAGGTGTTAATATTACCCAATTCAGTTTATGGACTTCAATGACACGCTGGCCCCAGAGGGATTTGAAGCAGTAGCCTTAACGTTATAGAGATTTCGGAAGACATAACATCCCTACTGCAGACAGAACATCCTTATTTATCTTGCAGGGTTAGATAGAACCCGTGACCGTGCATTTCTCTCTTCAGCTATTTCCTAGCATTGCAATAATTCACTTTTACACAGCACTCAGTTCCATGCAGCTGGCATGTTAACAAATTGAAGTGCCTTGCTGAAACTGAACCATGGTCCTAAACAAAGCACCTGGCGTTAATCCGCTATGCAGTCTTCCATATCAATGGATAACAACGAAGTGATGTACTATCACAATTAATTTGTTTGTTCCCTTCTCTTCCCCCCTTCCCCACAATGAACATCCCAGAGAGGTCAAAATATAAGTGATACACTGTACCAACCATGAAAAAACGGAAACTGGTGACAGGGGTCCTAAATTCTAGGAGCAAGAGGCCTCACACACGTAGGATGTCATGCTTCATCATTGGCACTGCTCCTCGTCAGACCGGCACTGCAAGCTTTCTTAAAGGTTCTACCAGCTCCCTCTCTTTCTTCATCTTGATAACTTATCCATCATATGCATTTCATTGGGTCATTCATTCTTATCATTCATTTGTTCTGGAAGCCACATCTGAGGTTTTTCAACCTGTTCTGAGGCCAATTTTGCAGTACTGTTTTCACTTATGAAATATCTTGTGATCTTCAGTGGATCACTTCTACAGTACCTTGCCAAATGCTTGAGGCCAGTTCTGGTGTATTGTGTCTTAATCTGAAGGCCACATTTGGAGTATTAACCTCTTTCTGACGCCCTTATAAAGTATTGTGGTAGTGAAAAAGGCCACATTTAGTGTACTGCGCCATTTTTAATATTTTGTTTGATGGGTCATATCTGGAATACTATGTACAGTTCTAGGAACAACATCCAGGATCCAGTTTGGATGCTACTCCTGGAGTATCATGTACAATTTAAGAAGCAATATATGCTGCATAGTGCATGTCCTGGTGCTACAGCTTTAAAAGTATGCTCTGAATAGTATTGTTTCCTGTTCTGGGGTGCTGGTTTGGACTGTTATGCCCACTTCTTGAGTCTTCCTCTGGAGTACTGTGTCCAGTTCTGGAGCCCACATCTGATGTACTGCTCCTGGTACTGTAGACCACTCTCCAAGATGTTTTTTTGCGATACTGAGACAGGATTTCCCTATTAGTCCCTATGCCTTCAGCCATTTGTCAACAAATGTTGTCAGGCATTTCCCCAAAAAGCTTAGAAATTCATACTTTACAAACATCATCAAAATGCTTTTGGTTTAAAACTACATTTATTATTAAATGTATTTTTCCCTCGAAAACGTGTTAAGAATTCTTATTTCCGCAGGTATGTGCTAAATGTGGGTTGCAACTGTTGCTATTTCTGTGCAAACATAATAATCTGCTTCTGTAAGGTATTTCCCTTTTCCGATATGGGGCTTCTTTCTTGTTCAAATGATAAGCTATCATTGCATGTAAATGATGGAGATTGTAGTGTTATGGGCCAGCCTTGTATGTTGCCTGTTTCTAAGTGCACATATTGGCTCGATAAGGAAGCTCAGGCACATGGTAATACGGTGATGTCTTAACGAGCACATGTTTTCCACAAAATGGAAAGTTGTGCGTAGATGTCAGATATTTAGGTTCTTCAGACAATCACTAAATACTCACTTTTTCAGCTGTGACCACAAGCAGCAGAATGGTATTATATTGCTAGCAAATTGCATCACATAAATGGCATAAAGAATCAAGCATGAAAAGGAGACGGGTTGGAATACATACTGGTAAAATAGCTCACTGGGATATGCACCTGTGACAGAGGTCCTTGTTAATCCACAGCTTTAAACGAAGGCCCGCGTGCAAGTCTCTTACTTTCACTTCGGAGAAACGGCTTTCCATTAGTAAAAAAGCGCCAAGAGGCAGTTCAGAGTGTGGTGCGGGAGCTATACAGTGCTTAATTTATAAATACAAACGTTACGGTGCCCAAAGGTCTCCTCTTAAAAACGCAGCTGTTGCAAGTAAATGTTCAAGCACGGAATACTGAGGCAGTGTAATCCTGAAGCCATCTCGGAACTCTTTAAACCATTTACAGCCACTCCTGTCACTCCAGCTCACTCTTGCAGATTTCTGCTTGCTCCCTTTGTGACGCTTTTTCGTTTTTCTGTTCTTCCGTCTTTCCCATATGTGTCTTTTGCTGCAGTAAATGCTTGAGGCAGAAAAATAAGTGCAGGCCCTCAAAAATAAAAGCCGGTTCCCCGCACAGGAAACCACCGGCTCAAATTAAGCCCTGGGCTTATATAAATGCTCACGCCTTCGTTAAATATAAAAGCCAGTGGCGGTATGGCTACACCGAAACGAGCTCAGCCGCCTCACTCAGCAGGAATCCGCTGTAGCTCCAGTCCCTCTGTACTTCAGCAAGACCACCGCGCGACCACCCACAAACTTGGCACGTTCCCTCGAGCAGGCGCCCCCTCCCGAGAGGTTCGGGACCCGCGCGCCCAGAAGCTTCTCAGCCCCGGCGGCGAAAAGGCGCGAAGCGAGCGAGGAAAGCAGCGTCCCCTCCGCGCTCGAGCCAGCCACGCGCCCCTAGCTCCGCGGGCGTACACTTAACTAACCCTGAAAAACACTCAAAACACGCACAAGCACAATAATAAACAGACGCCTCTGGCTGGGTGAGGGGCGCCAAACTTCAGAGGACTGCGTTTTGCGCCTCCCTCGTCGCGCTGTCCACGCTTCGAGGCGCCGTCTCTCACAACCTCGTGTGACAGAAAACACCTCACGTATGAAGGAATGGACATGTACCGTGCAAGAACAGTTACTGACGGGTTGCTACTCCAATGCACCAAGGCTCCCTTCCCAGGCCGGACGGGATCTGCTTGTCTCTGACACCTGTTCCCTCTCCTCCCAGCCCCGCCCAAGGGTGGGGACCCACCTTCTTACCTGTATAGCCTGCCCCCCACAGGTCCTCAGTAGGGCAGAAGGGCAAGCGGCTGGCACCCTGGCAGCGAGGAGGGGGTTTCTCCCACAGCTCAGGCGGTGGGTGGGTGGTGGATATTGGGGCGGGGGAGTTAGGAGTCAGCGGCTCTCTGTGCTGTATCTCTGACTTGCTGTGCGTGAGGGAGGAGAGGAGGAGGAGACAGAGAGAAGGAAAAGAGCACGGGAAAGAGGTGGGGACCAAGAGAGGGGATAGTGTGATGGTAGAAAAAGATGAGATGTACACAGAGTGAGGCGGGGTGGAAGGGAGAGAGAGAATCAGAAAATACAAGATTGAAAAGATGAAATGGAAATGTGAAAATGGGGTGGGGGGGGGAGAAAGAAAGAATTAATTGAGCCAGATAAATGGTTAAAGGGAAAGGGTAAAGAGAGGAAGAGGAATAATGGTCTACATATGGTCGAGAAAGAACTCAGGGGTAACATTACAGAAGAAGCAGTTTGTGAGCAAGAGAACACCGGGCTGAGACAAGGAGGGGAAGAAAGTGGTGGGAAATTCCACGGTGGGATAGAAGGAGAGGGCTGGTGGAGTGTGAGATCCATGGAAATAAGTAAGACAGAGAAAAATGTGGTTTCAAAAAGGGAAACGAATTATGTGAACGGGAGGGTGTTTAAGAGAAGTTACGTGTAAGAATGATGTGTGTCTACGGGGGGTGAGTGTCGTTAAATGGGATATAGAAGCATGAATACATGTTTTTGTGTTTAAGTGAGGTGCATATACATGTACGGGAAATGTTTGCTATTGAAGCATGTGTGTCTGTGAGTGAGATGTGTGTATGTGTACGTTCATGTTCGTGTTTGTTATGTAAAGATGATACGTGTAAACAGGTGCGTGTTTACTAGTGATCCGAGTGCAACCGGGATTTCTGCACGAGATGTGTTTAAGGGTATTGTGTGCCCTGGGGCAACAGGTCTTCATGGAGACTGTGTGTTTGTAGGAGAGTGTTGTATCGAAAATAACTTTATGCGTGTATGTTTTGTGGTTAGGGCATGTATGAGAGAAGCGTGAAACGAACATTTGTGGCCGGATAAGCTATTTGTGAATGATGTGTGCGAGTGAAGGAGGGTTGTTTACGGCGGAGTGACCCAAAGGTGCATTTTTGGGATGTGTTTGTGAGGGTTAGACATCAGATGCACTGGTAAGGCAGATCTGTATGTGTGTGTTCGAGAGTTGTATGGGTGCGGTTTAGCGTCTGTGATAGTTTAGCTATGATGGGTGGCGTTTAAAGAGATGCATGCGCGTTAAAGAAAGATGAACGATAGAAGTTGAGAGGAGGTGTTAGATGGAGCGAGGGAGGTGGACAGAAGAGGGCGGTGTGAAAAAGAAGACAAGCGGAGGGAAGGAAAAGGAACAGCTATAGAGAGACAGCATGGAGGGAAGGGGATTTCTGTGAAAGAGGTCAGCAAACGAATAAAAAAGCGGATGATAAAGACATGAAGACAACTAGAGAGATGGGGGCGCGGGAAATATGGAAAGTTATGTGTAGTACAGGTGTGTGTGACCGCGAGTGAGAAAAACATGGATGGGACGGAGAGACTTGTGACACAGACCGGGGGTAGGAGTTTACTCAATGATACGGAAAAAGAGAGGAAGAAAGAGGAACGGAAGACGGTGGGAGAAAATAGTGACTAGAAAAAGTAGAGCAGAAAGAGCGAACGAAACGAGAAAGAAGGGCAAAGACAAGAAAAGACGGGACTAGAAAAGGAGGGTAAGAAAACAAGAAAGATTGATTAATGTGAAAACGAGGAAAGGAAGGGACAAGAAGAAAGAATGAAGAGGCGGTGAAGGGGTGGAGTAAGGAGAGAAAGAGAAAAGATTGGGCTAATGAAAGGAAGAATGAGAAGGATGATACACAAAGAAAGAAAAAGGAAGGTAAAAGAAAAAGGTAAGTTGAGAGAAAGGGAGAATGAGGTAAGGAAACTCTTACTATAAAGAGGGATAGGAGTGATTCATCAATAGAGAGAGATGGGAAAAGATGGGAGGAGTTAAATGAAAGGGGAAATGGTAAAGAGGAGGGAAATCGATGTTGGGGGTGCGAAGACTGAAAGAAATCGAACAAAAGGAAAGAAAAGTTAAGTGTGAGCGTGGACAAAAGAAAAGAGAATGGAAATGGAAAACCAGAAGGAGCAGTGGAAGAGAGACGGGAGGTGTGATAACGAGAAGAACATTAATCCGGAC
The DNA here is from genome assembly GCF_031143425.1 of Pleurodeles waltl. Taxonomy (NCBI): domain Eukaryota; kingdom Metazoa; phylum Chordata; class Amphibia; order Caudata; family Salamandridae; genus Pleurodeles; species Pleurodeles waltl. The sequence continues at coordinate 483,962,994 of NC_090446.1, forward strand.
CTCATTCATCACAGACAAGCACTTCATTCGGCGCTGCGCTCACACCACTGCGGTCAAGAATTCCACTCAAGAACCTGCAAAGAAGAGGGGGAGGATGGGGGAGGGGGCTCCTGAATAATGAAAACGGGACATATCACAGACACGGAAATAATGCACCCAGCGGCGACGCGGTGTGAATTATCTGCAGAGCATCGAGCACTGCATAATGCCAGCCTGGGGGTGGGGGCGGCACTCACCCATGGAGTGAGACAGATGGGTATACCCTAGAAACGGAGGCACTGACACACACACACAAACGCATACGCGCACACACATATGCACACACACGTACAAGGACGCACATACAACCATGAAACACACAGATAGGTACGCACACACGAAACACACACACATTCGGATGAAAAAAAGCGCACAAGCACACATAAAAGCACACACGTACAGACAGGAAAACACATGCAAACATACACATATACACAGGCAAACAGGCGCACGCACATCTGTAAAAACCAACACATGAGCACACGCACACATGCGCACAGGCATCTCTCTCTCTCACACACACACACAATACACACACGCGTGAGCTGTCCTGTGCGTGTACAGACGAACAGCAGAGAAAAGATACAACAGAACAGGTATAGAAGATAGAGCAGCGGCTCTTAAGTCTAAAATCTGCTGAAGACAGAGGGAAGGCAACCTTCATTATACGCAAATTGCATGTACAACACACCTAACAGCAGTGCAGGATTACCTCTCCCTCAGAGGTCGAATATGGGCAGCAGCAATTCCATTCGGAACACAACCAAAAATAAAAAATATCCTTCCCCTACCCCCATCCCCTGGTAAAAACTTAGGGATGGCAAGGTGGGAAAACAGCAACTTGGATTCCAAGAAGCAATGGTCGCGTCAGTGGGAGTCAGGGGCAAACAGCTGGAGACAAGAAGGCTGTAATGTCTCTTTCAGCTGGTATACCTTCTCATGAGATGCCACTGTCAGCATGCAGGCCATCAGGGGGGTCAGGGTTCTATGGGCATCCTTCATCCCAGGGTCCGCACGCCATATACCCTTCTTTTGATGGGTGCTGACCTGCAGAGGAAATATTCAGAGGGAAAGGTATTAGTCCGATCGTCCTGCCTGTTTCACTCATGGCCCACCATGCCTCATCCCATCCTCATTATCACAGACATGACCCAGCATACATGCAGCACGTTGCCCAGGGCCCATCCACCCACACCCCCCCTACATGAGGCCTGCACACACAGCACTCCATGCATTCATGCCCCATGCATCGTACTCATGGTGTACTCACCTGTTGGTCTGGAGGCCCACACAGCAGTCGGTACTGGGGTAGGACCCCATCCACTAGTGTCTCCAACTCCGCTGAGGTGAAGGCAGGGGCCCTTTCCCCAGTGACACGAGCCATGGTCGGTTCCAGACACAGGTCACAGCAGCACATGCAGTGTAGGTCCTCTCCTGTTGAAGGTCAGGTAGCAAGTGAGTGAACAGATAGAAAATGGCGGTCACGTCCGCGGCGGTGCGTACCATCACCGCCAGCGTACATCACCATTGGCCACTGTACCCTCTAGGGTCCAATGATAACCAATGAGGAGTTGCACAGCGGTTCTCGACCGCCTCCTGCAACAGCACACAACGTCAGCGGAATTACCTCATTTCCACCTGTCCCTCCATCCAGGACAGGGGGACGCCATTTCAGGGAGGGGGGCAGGCCATGGATCCTAACAGCGTCACAGTACACAAATACACATTATGGACATATCCCACCACAATAATATAACAATCACAAAATGCATTGCTCTGTAGAGGTTAGAATGTACAGATAATGACCAAGTACTCACTCCTTTGCCCCATAGATTGCAAACACTGCAGCTGAATAGGAGATGGAGACACCCCCCTGTGTACAGACCCCTGGTGGACTTGGCAACAATGGAGGACAGGCACATTATCCTCATCTAGACTTAACAGGGCTACTATCACAGAGCTATGTTCCCAACTGGAGCCTGACCTGGTATCTGCTATCCGTCACCCCACTGGGATCCCCCCTCTTGTGCAAGTGCTATCTGTGCTCCATTTCCTGGCAACTGGTTCTTTCCAAGTGACAGTGGGCTTGGCAGCAGGAATGTCACAGCCAATGTTCTAAATAGTGCTGACCAGAGTGTTGTCTGCCCTGATTGAACACATGCGCAGCTACATCGTTTTCCCCCAGGTGGACGATTTAGCCACAGTGAAAGCTGACTTCTATGCAATGGGACATATCCCCAACATCACTGGGGCAATAGATGGGACACCTATAGCCTTTGTCCCCCCCGGCAAAATGAATAAGTGTTCAGAAATTGAAAGAGTTTTCACTCCATGAATGTCCAGATGGTGTGCCTTGCCGACCAGTACATATCCCATGTCAGTGCTATATATCCTGGATCTGTGCATGATGCCTTTATCCTGAGGAATAACAGCATCCCAAATGGGATGGCCCAACTCCAGAGGCACCGGGTGTGGCTAACAGGTTAGCCCTGGTTCCCACCCAATGGATGTTGGTGTATAGGTGTGTTGTGGGCCCCAAGGGTGAGTGTGTGGCTAACAGTTGTCCCTCCATATTTTCAGGTGACTCTGATTACCCCAACTTCTCATGGCTACTGACCCCTGTGAGGAATCCCAGGACAAGGACAGAAGAACGTTACAATGAGGCAAATGGGCGCACATGACAGATTATAGAACTTACCTTTGGCCTCCTGAAGGACAGGTTTTGTTGCCTCCTTCTAACAGGTGGATCCCTGTGCTACTCACAGAAGAAGGTCTGCCAGATCATCGTGGCATGCTGTATGTTGCACAACCTTGCCTTGCACCACCAGGTGCCTTTTCTGCAGGAGGATGAGGCTGGAGATGGCCGTGTGGCAGCAGTGGACCCTGTGTACGGTGAAGATGAGGAGGCAGAGGATGAGGACAACAGAAGTGCAGTCATTTGTCAATACCTCCAATGACACACAGGTAAGACAGTTTAACTTCACTTTCCATTAACAGTTTATGGTTTCACATTGTCACTGGCAGGCTGTGAATTCCCACTTCTATGCCCACTCACTGTACCTTTTGGAATCTCTTTTTACAGATGTTGGTGCCCCACTAAGGCTCCTGGTGTGTTCAGTGCAGTCAACTACAGGTTTTTCCTATGTAAACATTACTGTACAGTTGAACTGCAATGTTTGAACCTTGTTAAACAAATACTTTTTGAAATCATTTGACATACTCCATACTTGTATTTTTTCAAAGTGTGTTTATTGCAGTGCTCTGAAGAAGAGGGGGTAGTGCATTGGGGTGGGATGATGATGGAGGAAGTCCAAGTTAGAGAACAGTCTATTTGTAACACAGGTGCAGCGTTCAAGGGGGCATAGGAAGGAGAGCAATGGCAGTACAAGGTGGACAGAGTGACAGAGTGGGACACAAGGGTGACATTCAGGAGAGTCTTATTTACAGGCAGGGGTCTTGGCAATAGTCTCTGAATTCTGCCTCAATCACAGGGAATGTTTGCAGGGTGGTTCTCCTTCTGCAGGGGGAGGGGTGCTGGTGGCCTGTTGGTCCTGTGGCGGGCCGCCTGTCCACTAGGGAAAGCAGAGGTGGAGGGCTGTTCAGTAGTGTGGCTAATGTCAGGGGCCCGCTGTTGTGCCACTGCCTCCCTCATAGTGTTTGCCATGTCAGCCAGCGCCCCTGCAATGGAGGGTGGTGTTAATGGACTTCAAGTCCTCCATGATCCCCAGGTACTGTCCCTCCTGCAGCCACCTGTTCTCCTGCAACTTGTCCAGGATCTGGCCCAGCGTATCCTGGGAATGTTGATATGCTCCCAGGATGGCAGTGAGTGCCTCCTGGAGGGTCGGTTCCCTGGGCCTGTCCTCCCCCTGTTGCACAGCAGTCCTCCCAGCTTCCCTGTTGTCCTGTTCCTCTGTCCCCTGAACCGTGTGCCCACTGCTACTGACGCCAGGTCCCTGATTGTCTTGAGTTTGTGTGGTGGCCTGGGGTCCCTGTGGTGGTGGACACACTGCTGATTGACGTGTCCTGGGAACAGAGGTATGGGCTGGCTGGGTGGGTGCTGTGCTGGTGTTTCCTGAGGGGGAGGCTCTGTGGTGCTGTGCGAGTGTGCCTGGGTAACCGAGTGTCCGGAGGTCCCTGATGGGCCATGTTGGTCATCCAGATCCAGGCGACCAGAGCTGCGGTCATCACTGTGGGCCTCTTCTTGGGGGGGGGGGTGACTGGATGCTGCTGGCACCTCTTCTCCGGTGACATTGGCTGGGGTACCTGTGGGGATGTAAAAGCAGTGTTATTGTTTCTGTGTGTGACATCATGTGCATGAGTGGGTTGCCCTCTATGGTTGTTATTGCGCTGGCAGCTTTGCGTTGTGTGAGTTGTTATTTGGTGGGCTAGGTGATTGTCTCTAGAGTGCATGCTGAGTTGGTAGGTGTCTATGCAGGTCTGTGTGTGGCGTCCATGCATTGGTGTTGCATGCAGGGCTTGCCATTGGGATGAGTGGGTTGTGGTGGTGGGGTGCGTGGGAGGGGGTAGAGTGATGGAAGTGAGTGTAAGGGTGGGGGTATGTGATGGCATGCAGGTGGGGGAGTGATAGTAGTAAAGAGTTGACTTACCAGAGTCCAGTACTCCTCCTACTCCCGCCAGGCCCTCAGGATGCATGATTGCCAAGACTTGCTCCTGCCATGTTGTTAGTTGTGGGGGAGGAGGTGGGGTCCACCACCAGTCCTCTGTACAGCCAGTTGGTGTCTTGCTGCAATGGAATGCACCTTCCCCCGTAGGTCGTTCCACCTCTTCCTGATGTTATCCCTTGTTCTGGGATGCTGTCCCACTGCGTTGACCCTGTCCACAATCCTCCGCCATAGCTCCATCTTCATAGGAATGGATATCTGCTGCAACTGTGATCCAAATAGCTGTGGCTCTACCCGGATCAGTTCCTCCACCATGACCCTTAGCTCCTCCTCAGACAACCTGGGGCGTCGTTGTGGTGCCATGGGTGTAGTGTAAGTGGTTTGGGTGAGGGTGTGTAGGATGCTGTGATGGGGTGTGTGATGTGGGGTGTGTGGGTGGTGCATAAGTGATGGTGGATTGTGGCTGTGATCTTGTCTGTGGTCTTGCTATTTCTCTTGTGGCACTTGTTTGTGGTCGTAAAGGGTTGTGGGTAGTGTGGGTGTGTGTTTTATAGTGGTGTGGGTGTGGTGTGTATATGTGTGTCAGGTATGTGTAGTTTGAATGGTCCAATGTGGTGGTGTTTTGTTTGAGTGTGTGTATTTTGAGCGTGGTGGTATGTATCGCCAATGGTTTACTGCCATTGAATGTCCGCCGTGGTGATTCGTGGGTCATAATGTTGTGGGCATTGTTCTGTTGGCGTAACAGTGCGAGTTTTGATAGCACCAGGTTATCACTGACCTTTGGGCTGGCGGACTTTTGTGTGTGGCTGAATATTGACGCATTGGTGTGTGTGTCATAATATGGGAAGCGGAAATCCGCTGCAGCAGCGGTATTTTGGCGTCAGTCGGCATGGTGGTAAGTAGGATTTACCGCCAATTTCATAATGACGGCCAGTGTCTGTTGCTCACATCCCCAGCCATATCCTTCACACCACAGTACCACTGCCAGACTCAAGATAAGATAAAGGAGCCAAATCAATCTCGAATTTGCTGATTTTTAGTGCCTAATGGCAAGGTGCCTACCTGATTTGCGGCCAAGGATGATTCCACCTTCACCATGGGCCAGGAGGGTTGACTGTCTAGGCCCCACCTCAATTTGGTATTCTTATGAAAGTGAGAAATGCAGCACAGCAAAAGCTAGCAAAGATTCAATAAGCAACCTATTCCCTATGTGGCTAAATGAATACCATCCTTTTGAAAACAAGCCTTACACTTGAGACAACCATGGAAAATGGACGTCAGTAATGCTGTGTCAAGATGGCACCATAGTCATTGAAGTGATTTGACTGATTTGTAAGGCCTCTCAGAGGATGACCAACCTTCTATACCCCGTTTTGGATAATATGAGACCAGACAACCATAGTCCCCAGGGACCCTCTTTATTAACAAAAATATCTCAACAATCAATGTCTTAAAAAGGCCTTTCCCTCTAAGAGCACCAAGTCATTACCACTGATGTGAAGAATGAGTACAGGTGGCTGTAGCCCTCTTCCCACCACTTCTTTTATGAGTCAAGCAAACTATTCAAACTAAGACCATCTATGCCATCCCCTTCGATTAGCAAGCCAACCTCAGCTGCTTGTGTGTTAAATTGGTCTTGATTAAATGCTACTCCTGTTCTTGTCACAAATGAGGGCCTGAGAATCCATGCACTGGCTGGGGTATTGTGACCTAGCACAAACATAGAAGATAAAAAGATGCCATTAATAAATTAGTACAGCTGTACCTGTACAGCTTCAAGCCCTAAATCACGTTGAGGTAGGTAACGCCTTTGTAGAAGCTGGATTTCCACTTTCGTAATTACCAGTTTAACTGGTGCCTTGTGAGATGGATGACTATGTTGTGAATTAGTAGGGAGGTGGGTGCAGCATTAACAAAATCAGTAGACATGGTGATTGGACAACCTGGGAACCCTCCCGTCGGCCTCAAGGTCACCTGTTACCATTTTTCTAGTTGATCGGTTGTGGGGGGGGGGGGGGGGGGGTAATATGAGTAACAGGTCTCCTTCCAGCGAGGAAATGCGGTTGAGTAGCAACTGCCCAAATAATATCTTTTTTGGATCCTGCCACTAGCTCAGTGACCCAAAATGCCCCATACAGGGCGAGGGGCGCTGAAAACAGCACTCTCTTGTAACTGGAATTGCACACAGTGGTTAGAATCCCCAGAATCCCTCCCAGCTTGCCAATAGTAATAGGGCGCCTCTTGTCTGAGGCCCCCTCTAACCCGCCCCAACCTTTTAGAGCGTCCGTAATTAGGAGAGAACAGGAATGGTCTGGTCTTTTGTCCAGTTACAGAAAAAAAGGCTAACACTAAGATGTGGAACCTCACAAATGCCTCTGAACTCACCTCCGCCTTCCCATGTTACAGGAATTTTAACCAGCTGTCCATTGAGAATTGATGCACTTGCATGTAACATGCAGTGTATGGAGGCGTAGATTGAAAAGCCCTCTAAAAAGCCCTCTTAAAGACCTTTTTGTTTAGGTGCCAGACTCCCACAATTATGTCTGGTAGGGCTGAACATCAATATTCCAGAGTAATTACAAGTGGCTGATACTAATTCAAGCATTCCATCCATCACTTTTTGAATATTTTAGTGTGCCAAGTTGGATGGGTATCTCCAAACGTGGGTTCAGTGCACACTGTGCTATACTATCTATCTAAACTATACCTGGCTGATGAGCCCTAACCAGTGCAAACCTGGCCTGGCAGTTCAGGCTTGACTGTCCCCACTGAAGCAGGGTAAAGACTGATTTGCATTTGGCTGGGTCCAAACTGAGGCAGCATGTTATGCAAAATAACGATGGACTGGGATGCGGCCTTAGTAAATACCAGTGGATGAAATTAATCCAAGCATTCCATCAATCGCTTTTTTGTATACTTCAGTGCAACACCCTTAGTGGGGTGGGAACACCCAGATGTGGATCCCATGCACACTGTGCCAATGGAACCACGCCATATCCAATTGGTGATCCCTAATTAGGGCAAAATCAGGTTTGAGTTGCTTATGTTCTGGTTCAGGGAGGACCTAGCCTGGCAGTCCAGGCTGGGCTGTTAATATTGGAGCTGGATTGAGACTGATTTGTATATGGCTGGTTCCAAACTAAGATCGCATGGTGTGCAAAATAATGATGGAGAAGGAGGCAGCAGGCACTTCATTGGGCAGCAGAGACTACCGGACAAAGAGAAGGAGGTCATAAATAGCCTTCCCAGCTTATAAGCCGGTTCCTTTGCCCCTGCCTTCCCCCGCTCCCACACAAACCTGCTGCACCCCAGCACCCAGTGGGTGTGGGCTGTGGTTTCCTGGGCTTCTTTCTACCTTGCAATCCTAAATTAAAAATTCCAACGGTATTGACAGTTGAACATTCCTCCTCATTTAACCAGGTGAGGCTCAACCTGTATGATAGGGTCTTTCATGATCATAAACTCCTCTTATTCAGTGGAAGAAGCATACAATTCCTCACTTAGGATAGTCTCAGCTCAAGCAGTAGCAGTTCAAGCTGCATTTGCATACGGAGATAAATTAGATATAGCACCAGGAAGTAGCAGTTTAAGCTTAACACAGACATATGCACAGCCAGTGTTGCAGCAATTCCAGATTTCTTCATGAAGCTGACAGGTACAGAATGACCAACATCAGTGGAAGCATCCCACTCAAACACAGATAGTCACACAGGGAGAGCAACAGTATGAGTTTTCCTCATACACAGAAAAGTTACAACACAGACAGAAGCAGTTCAATATTTTCACATACAACTGATAGTTAAGTGTAGAATCACCAGGGGGATCCTTCATCACAATAAGATAGTGATAGAGGTGAACAGAAAAAGAGGAAGAGAAAAATAGAGCAATCGAGAGAGCATAGGTAGTGCACAACGGCACAGCACAGCACAGCAATCTTTCACAATGAACAGTTTCTGCTTATGTTATACCAGGACTCCCTTCACGCCCATGGTAGTTACAGCACAAGGATTTGCAGGGCAAGTTTCATTCACATAGACCAACTAGACAGCAGCAGTGCCCATCTCACTTGCAGACACACACTTGCACATACATACAAATGCACCCATGCACCCAGCCACTGCAGATACAGTGTAGACAACTGAAGGGCCAATTAAATTATGTGTTGTAATTGGTTCACATGCAGCTACAGGTATCTCTAAAAATATCTCAAACCCTGAACCAAAGTGCTTGCATATAGTGCTTACTTTGTCAAATAAATATGTGCCAGGGCCCTCATTAGGAGGCCACTGCAGCTTGAACCACTCATTGCCACTAACAGTGCTGCCAATGACAGTACCAACACAACTACGAACCATCACACACTTACAAGTTTGACAGTTCAGGTTACTTTAGACCCCCAAAGCTATACGAATGGCTTGGGTGACAGGTTTTAGTAATTTTGAATGTACATTGAATTAACAAACAACTGTTGTATGCTCCTCTTTAAATTAGACGGACCGCACTATCATGTGGATCAATTTAAGTGCAGAGCAACAGAAACCACCGGCTCAAATTAAGCACTGCTTGCATACCATAAGTCCTTGGTAACTGCTAAAGTTCTGTGCTGTTTGTGCATGTCTGCCATGGACCCCTCACTCGTCAGCTGCCTCACCAGAGCAGCTCTAGTGAGGCGACCGCCAGGGATAGCTTTTTTGGAGCAGTAGCTCACATGACATGGCTCAACAAGAGGTGCCCACGCTTCCAGAATGGGACACAGGCAAGTCTCAATGATTCCTTAGCAGGTACAACGTATGAAACAGTGAGGTATCTTGAATAGCAACATCTAAAAATGTATAAACGAGTGACCCTCTGTCACTCTCATATTCTTTTTCTGGTCATACATCAGAGTTTCAAAACACTCAATTTGCGTACCTAACACATTTTACCTAAGTCATCTAAGTCACCTAGACCTCTGAAGAAGGTCCTGATGAACGTCTTTGATTCCCAGAGGGCTTAGGTATGGGCTGAAACATGTTGACGCATCTTGAGACCTGAAGAGACATATTTATTTTCCTCTTTCTTTTTAATTTTGTGATAGGGGAATGAATACATGTTTCTACCATTCCACCCTTACACAATCGTTGTGTTGAGGTCAATTTTGAGGTCCTTACGCATCCAGTAGGGCTGACATTAGCAGGTGTCCAATTCTTTGAGAAAGCACAGATGGCAACAATAGTGAAAGGATGGGACACCAGATATAAGTAGGCTGTCCTAGGACATGTAATGCCAGGTCAGGCTCTGAAGGATGTTAATAGTCATGGGTGCCAGGCTCAATGTCCCCTGCTGCTTCTTGTGACTCCTTGAGACCCTGAACTTTGGTGGAGACAGTAGATGACATAAATGTCAGGAGATGCTGCCCAATTTCACCAACCCGCAGCTCCTTGTTTTGAGAAGTGGCCCAGTTCCATTAGGAATTTTGGGTTTGTTGTTTTTTTTTTTACTTTGCTCATGTCCACTGAACTGTCTTGCTCGAACCAACTAGGGCAGTACTCTGAAAGATGCATTGTACGGTCTGTCCTGCAATTATACACCATTGACTTAGATAGTAGGGACTAGCGTGTATTCAACATGACTAGAGCGGAGAGGATTTGAGTTTGACAAGACTTAGTAAACTATCTCAATAGTCTAATATTGAACACACACTTCCATGTCAGTTTCTCTGGCCTTTTGTTTTATGTGTATTTATTAACTGTACATGTTCTATGATTTACTTCTGTAAATGATGGCCTCAATATTTAAAAAAAATGTGGCTCTGGCTGGAGAGTGACAATTCTTGAATATTATAACTTTGTCAGACAGAGTTTCAAACATTCACCACATTAGTAGGCCACGTCTGCTTGACAACTCTACTAATAGAGAGCCAGAAGTCAATGGGGCCCTGGGAGGGGGGACTGCCGAGCGGAGCGAGGTCTCCCCCAGGGATTGTTTGGGGAAGGTGGTACGACCCAGTGCATCTTTGGGCTATTTGGGCTATGTCGTTCGGCGGCGGGAGGAGATATATGTAGGGTGCCATTTTGATACCGGCCACCATTTTGTCAGTAGGTGACATGGTGGCCGGTCAGTTCGTGGGGGCATTTATAATCCATTTTTCCCATTTTCCCCTGCTTTTTTAAAAATAGGAAAGTGAAGACGATAATACATTCATAAGAAGGCAGGTGTTAGTCGAAGGTGCGGTGCGGTTAGACTTGGGGCGCTCACTAGACGTACCTCTTGTAGGTGTGTCCGCGTTTTTTCTGGTGGTTAGTGGGCCGGCGGTCGCCATGGCTGACAAGAGAGTTAAACAGGCGTTGCTCCTGCTGCAATGCCATCTGCTGCCTTCCGCGCCAGCCGCATCTGGGACAAGACCTCAGATCTCACGAGGTCCACGCGCCCGGCACGGAAGGCAGCAGATGGCGTTGCAGCGGCAGTGCAAAGGCCCAAATGGCACAGGTGAGGAGAGGGGCGGTGGGAGGGGCCGTGCCTTTTCTGTGGGGAGGACGGGCAGGTTCTGCGGGGCCTGCCGGATCGCCACTGAAGGCACGACGGCTCGTAGGGGACGGAAGGGGATGTAAGAAGGACGGCACTCCGGATCGGGTTTTGAGCCCGCCCTTGGGCACGCAACATGCAGAGGCTGTGGGCAGCGTTAGGCTCAAGGTCCCGAGCGCAGCCCAAGACAATTTTAAAAAGAGGAAGGGAGGGGCTACAGGTACAAAACGGAGGCTCCTGGCACAAGGTGACACTCGCGGGGTGTCAGGAAGGGGGGAGGGGGTTGCGGGATTTGGATTGGAGGCTTTGACAGGGGTGGCCATGGGGGCCCAAAAAGGGGGGACGGATGGTGGAACAGCTGGCACAGGGCTGATATGCAACGAGGAGAGCCCGGAGGGGCAAGGGAATTGGATCTGGGAGAAGGGAGTGGGCAGGAAGATGGTGCTGACAGCCGAATACCGGTTTGTCAGAAGTGGCCTACAATGCTAGTGTGGAGTGGGTCAGACAGTGATAGGGGGTGGTGGAAGAGGACGACGATGGCACTTGTTTGGGTCGTGAGTCACCACCTATGCAGGTAAAACCAACCGGGTGTGTTTATGGTCACTAGGAGCAGTTTTTTGGGGAGGTAAAAGCAGGTATGGGTGGGCTGTGGTCCCAGAAGATGGTGAGTGTTTGCGTTGTGGCGCAGGGGGGATTTTTGAGTAAGTCAGCTCCGCAAGGTTTAGGGGATAGCTCTCAACCCAACCTTTTCTGGCAGGAAGAGGCAGGGACGAGTGGCGGTTACCCAGACGGGCAGTTTGCGGCTCCGCTGTGCTGGGTCGAAGAGACGGCGGGCCCCAGGGCGAGCAGCTGGATGGCGTCACTGGAGGATTGGATTGCGATGAATACAGCCAGAGACGCTCCTCGGGGAAGGTGGGATGGTTGGGGCGGGGAGCAGTGTCTTGGCGCGTCAGAAGGTTGCAGGGCTCGGTGGGCGGCCCCTGCAGTGAGGTATGAGGTTGGTGAGTTAATGGTAAGTGAGGAGACGGGGGAGTGGCGTAAGGAAGGAAACAACGATGACAGCGTGGAACTGGATCTTAGTGAGGGGAGCTTGGAGGAAGGGGAAATCTCAGATGAGGAGGAGGAAGAGCAAGCGTGGTGGGGCGGGAAAGGGGGGGCTTCCTAATCCTGTTGATAAGTCACTGCAGGTAGCACGTCCGGCAGAGCGGCCACGAGGATGCGTACAGGAGGGAGCCCAGCTGGCTAGGCAGAAGGCACAGGAGTGGCCGCCGACCTTGGCGCCAGGTAAGCGTTCGTGCAATGGCAAGATGAAAATGGTTTTGTGGCGATTGAGGCAAGAGATGGTGTCAGTGATGGAGAGATGCACTTGGTTAAGGGTGTGTATGTGGCGAATGCCGGGGTGACAACAGATAGTGAGGCATCGGTGACGGCTGCTAAGGGGGAAGATAAGTCGGAACAGCGGGTAGCAAAGGGTACGAAATTGCCCTATATGGGTACGGCCAAGCCATTAGGAGCCCATTTGATGCAGACCACAAAAGAAAAGATTTAGAAAGGGGAGTATGTCGAGATTTTGAAGCTCTTACACAGGGAGGTCCAATCAAAGGAGGGATCAAAAGAGGAAGAATATGAGCTTGCTAAGCGGCCTAAGGTACCCGTTAATATAGAGAACTGTCCGGCTGCGTTTTTTATTTTTGCAAGTGTGTATTGTGAACGACATCCCGGCAGGTCTGTGGCGCTTTTTAATTATATGGACATTATCCGAAAAGCGCAGATTAATTATGGCGGGTATGCTTGGCTTAAATATGATGAGGAATTTAGAGCAAGATTGGCAGTTGACCCGGTACAGTGGGATAAGATAGATGCTGATCTTTGGCAACATACCATGAGTCCAGAAAAATTCGGGAAGACCATATTCACGGCCAGTAGCCTGCCCATCACTTGTCGGCCCTTTCAAGAGTGCCCCACACAAGGGGTGTGGGCGGCAGGAAAGGGACAGTCTGTTCAAAATACCAACACACGCATCGGAGAGTGTTGGGACTACAATAAAGGAGCGTGCACCCGGGAATACTGTAAGTTCCGGCATGAGTGCTCTAAGTGTTGGGGACGGCATGCCCTTGTGCACTGTTATGGACAGCCTACCCAGTCGGGGGAGGAGCAACGCAGGGACCTGCCCAAGGACAGGTCAATGAGGGGGGACAGCCTCCTGGTTCCGGAGCACAGTGCTTTAGGCACGGCCTTGCTGGTAAAAGCATGTACTCCAGTTAAGGTCGACCGCTTGACTTTTTGGTTACAAGAATATGACAGACGACAAGATGCTGACATGTTGATTCAAGGTTTTACACATGGTTTCCAGTTGGGGTATACGGGACTGAGAGAGCGCAGGTGGGTGGACAACCTCAGATCGGTAAACGAGAGAGAAGCAGTGGAGAGGCAAAAACTGGACATGGAGGTTACGGAAGGTCGCATGGCTGGCCCTTTTACAGTTTGGCGGATGCAGAACCTGATTGTCTCTCCGATTGGGGTGGTCCACAAAAAGGAAAAGGGCCAATTTCGGTTAATCCAACATCTATCCTGGCCTGAAGGCTCTTCAGTGAAAGATTTCATACTGGTGCAACTGACAAAAGTTTCATATGCGTCTGTTGACGTGGCTGTTGATATGGTGGAATCTCTGGGGCCTTGCGCATTGATGGCAAAGAGAGACATCAAGTCTGCCTTCCGCTTGCTGCCGGTCCACCCCCTTGACTTTGAATTGCTTGGTATTCAGTTCCAATGGGCAGTGGTATGTGGATAAAGCGCTCCTGATGGGGTGTTCTATCTCCTGCTCTCTCTTTGAATGTTTCAGTACTTGCCCGCAAGGGATTTTTACGAGAGTCACGGGCACAGACATGTGACGCATTACCTGGATGATTTGCAGGTGTTACTGGGTCATCTCAATTTCGCTTGTAGGGTGGTGAGAGCCGGACGAACATTTTGCAGGAGGCTGGGGATGTCTTTAGCGGGGCTTTCCCTCCCTCATCACCATGTTAGACTCAAGGCAGGTGTGCGGGAGGATTTGCGTATGTGGTGTCTATTTTTGGAGTCTTTCAATGGCATTCCGTTGCAGGTGTGGCAGGGGTACGAGTGGGATGTGAAGATCTTCTTGGATTCAGCAGGGGCTCACGGCTTTGGAATATATTGGCATGGATGCCGGTGCGCAGAGAGTTGGCTGGCAGCTTGGATGATTGGAAGGCGCAGTATAGCGTTTCTCGAGTTGTTTCCTCTGTTAGTGGCTGTATGTTTGTGGGGGCATTTGCTGCAGCACAAGCGGGTACTGTTTCGGGTGAATAGTTTGGCAGTGCTGCAGATGGTTAATAGGCAGTCACGATTAGATTGAAGTATTCCAAAACGGATCAAGTGGGGAGAGGGTGTGATGTCAGGTTACGGCGCTTCCCGGTGGCCGCTATTTGCCCTTTATTACTGGGTAAGCGGTGGCGTGAGCTCAACAGGTCACTGGAAGTAGCGTTTTTTTGCCATGATGATGGGAGGAAGGTCACAGCATATCAGCTTTTAGCGGTCATGAGAAACGGTTTGCTCTGTCGGGACAGGACGTAGAGCAACTTGGTGCTCATTCCTTCAGGATTGGGGTGGCTACGGAGCCAGGTAAAAAGCGGTGGGGTACAGGGGTTGGAACAATGGAAGTCAGTCAGTTTTAAAAGATACGTGGGAAAAGGACTAACTGGTTTTTAGGCTAGAGCTAACACTTTTTGTTTTTCCCCCACAGGTGTGGTACCTGGTCCGGAAGTTTCTTTCCTTTCTGTCTGGGTGGTGGGACATTCTTTTGTAAAATGGGTGCAACGACAAGCGCGCAGAACTGTCATTGGTGAAAACCTGGGTTTGGACAGGAATCAATACCATGTGTGATGGGATGGAACAGGAGGCCTAAAATGGAGCGAGGTATTACCCCGTCTGCGCAAGTTAGCGGTGCAGTGGTTTTGTCCATACATTTTGCTTTTTGCATGCAGAGGAGAATGACCTGGTTGAGAAAACGGGACTCGATTTAATGAAGAGTATGAAGAGGGATTTAGAAGAGATTCGCAGCAGGTGGCGTGGGTGCCATGTGGTCCTTACAGCTTTTGTACCGCGTTGGGTGTGGCGTGGGGCCAAAAAGCCAAGCGCCATTGAGAGGGCGAAGAGGAAGCTGAATAAAGAGATGAGGTGTTATTGTGTGGATCGGGGTTTTACTTTCATGGAGCACAAAGATTTAAGGTTCGAGGATGTAGAATTCTTCAGAGGTGACGGAGTACACTTGTCTTTCATGGGGATGGACCTTCATTTATTGCATATGAAGGAGACGTTGAAAGCAATGCTTCAGGAGGTGTGATGTTGATGAGGTTGACTTGGAGTGTGGGGGGGGGGCAGAAAATCCAGTCTAGACGGCTTTTCTGGTCGAGAGGCAGTGAGAGTTACATGACAAAACAAAATACGTACGGATAGCGAATCTGACAGGACTCTAGCAGATATTGAAAGGGGGGACAACAGCCGGACAAGATGGACAGGAAGGTAGACTGACATTAGCAGTTATGATACTTGGCAGGGTCGATTGTCAGGTTGCATTAAGGAATGGATAAGGTCAACAAATGGGTTCGACAAGGAAAGCATGAACGGACGAAGAAAAGCTGGGCAAGGCAAAAGGGAAGGGGGAGGGCAGGGTAGGGGAGGGGGCAGGACTTTGGATAGGTGATGTTGATATTTAGTGAGGTTTTAGTTTTGTAAGGCAAAGGCCAAGGATTGTTATTTGTAAGTGCACCTGTTTCCAATAAAGCGGCCTTTTCCACACTCAGCAATGGTGTCATGTCTTCGTTCCCTCTTCCCCAAAATACATTGTTTGTAAAAGGTTTCAAAACATATATAGTCCATCACAATCCTCAAAATGATTTACAGCCTGAGTGTCTATCAGCAATCCATGCCCAAACATATTATTTATATATCCAACACTATTCACAGTGCTGTCTTCCATCTTGGCACTGGTTGTGGTTTTTGGCAACTTTTGTGACAATCATTCCATTGGCTGTTTCCCCTACTTTGACATGTATTATTTTCTATTTTTGTTGCCAACGTGTTGGTTACCCTTAGTATCTGCACCCCGACATACCGCATATTGAGTTCCATGCACATCTAGCAAGATTTATGGCCCCAGTAGCGCTCTTCACTATGATCATAGGAGAAAACATTAATTGTACAGGGAAAGAATCCCTGAACAGATCCAGACCCCCATCTCCCAGGTACATCTGAGTTCAAATTGCTCAACTGGCCAACTGGTTGTAAACTGTCAAAGATATGGTGGGAGAGTCACCTACAGTCAAGGAATATCTTTAATAAATACACACAAATTTCCTACAGATTGGATTAGATATGTGTCTATGCCCAAAACAGTGGAGTACCAAACAGAGAGTATCTCAGCAATATACTTTTAGATCACAATACCTTTTTAATTATCTTGATTAGGGAAAATCCACACCATGCATCACAAACTGATAGTTGCAAGGTGTAATATTAAATGATGCAGCATTTGAAGGGACCAGAGAGAATCTATTTCCAAAGGAGGATGAGCTCCGTGGGACAGCTTAGACTGGGAACCATTTGAAGTTGTGTTAAGGAGAGTTTGCATTGCAAAGCATACGGAATCCACAGTGTTAAATAGGGAAACATTAAGAGTACACTACTAGAGAGCACTTTCAAGGTAACAAGAATAGATGTATATTATCCAGATAGACACGATTGGATCACATGACTCCCAGTTACTGCACCGATATTGGCAGAAGTGACTTGGGTAAGTTTGCAACCTTAAATGAACTCTGCGTTTTAAGAATATTGCACATTTTTATGTTTGTGGCACTTCATGCTTAAGCTTTCTTGCGTTTTTCCTACTACAGGTATCCAGGCCACATTTTTGTTCCTTTTCCCCACATGTTGGGGATTCTAAAGACTCCCAGGGTTTGTGCATTCCCTTGAAGGGAGCAAAGAAAATAATCAAAATATAAAAAAATTTGGGAATGTTTTGAAAAATTGGAAAAAATTTGCATCTAAAAGTGTATTTTTTATATATGACATCAACAAAAGTTTTGCAGTGCAAAGATCACTCTCTTCTAAGCTTTTTATAAACAGGCACAGTTGGTTGTAAAATATTTTTTTTACCATAGTTTTAAGCAGTAGGCAATTTTTTCTTTCTTGGTTGTGGGTCCTACCTACTTTCATTTTGTGGAAGAAATAGGTGGGAAACCCGTTAGTGAATCCTGAAAGAAAAACAATGCTGAAAAACATGCACTATTCTAGTTCAGCAAGAGGGCATTGTGTGCTTATGTTTTTTTCAATAAAAATATTTGTTGTAATGAAAAAATAATGAAAACGAGTGGGAAAAAATGTAAATAGTTGACAACGTTTTCATCTGCAGTTCTTTTGCCTTGATGGTCAATTTACATAAGTAGTATATTGTTAAATCCATCAGACGTTTGTGGTCACAAGGATATATGTTTCTTGTTGGCTCACCAAAAACCTGTAATGCCCAGTCAGATTTTGAGATGCAGCTTATAATAACTTTTCATTCTGCACTGACCATGAAGCAATTCAAGTGGTAAAATCTAATGAATGAAACATGGTTATGAAGGCAACTTATGCAGTTTTTAATTGTGCTCATAATACTGATTTTAGGGCTAGTTGTTTTATGTACAGCTCTTAACTTGCCCTTAACCACTGTGGCATAATGAAACTTTACCCCTCCTACTCGCAATGTACTGTGAAGGGGCTGCATATACAATCAGACTGCCACCTACTGTTTTCAAGCACATCACCCTTGCAACCTAGAGCTATATGCAGAATTGTCAGTGATATAATTAGCTTCAAGGAGATAAACAAGTTCTACCAGGAAGGGAGCAGGGCATCTAAGAATAATTTTTGGTGTTATTGATTTACAAAATGGTTTTATAGGGGCACCAAAAGGCGAAATGCTTGTAGATACGGATGGATCCCATGGGACAGTCATAGGAATGCAAACATATTAAAGATGACAAAAATGTTGTTTTGGTGCTATTGAAAACTTCATTTGCAATGCACCAATAGACCTTGTTACTAGTCATTTATTTCTTTCATATTTCTTGATCCCAATTTTCCGAGTCTGCCTCTTATATTTAGCTCTCATTCTTGTGAAGTAAGGTCCACAGCAAGTGAACCCAGAGGCTGTTTGGTGAAGTATTTGCTGTCCCTGAGACTTTTTAACAGGAGGCAAGCTCAGTACAAGCACTTGGAGAAACTTCACAAGCAGGATACACAGCAAAGTCCATTCTTTGCCCTCTCTAAGGCAGAAGCAGCACCTGTAGGCCAACCCAGGAAAGCACACACAGCAAAGGGGCAGTATACCTCCTCCAGCTCTTCAGCTCGTCTCCTTGGCAGAGGTTCCTCTTGATCCAGAACTGCTCTATAGGCCTGGGGTTTTGGGTCTACTACTTATACCTGTTTCGGCCTTTGAAGTAGGCAACCTTCAAAGGAAAGTCTCTGTTGTTGACAAGATCCTACCTTGCCCAGGCCTGGACCCAGACACACACCAGGAGGTCGGAGACGGCATTGTGTGAGGACAGTCACAGCCCTTTCAGGTGAAGGTGTCAGTTCCTCCCTCCCCACTCTAGCCCAGGAGACTCATCTGAATATGCAGTACGCTCCCCAACTCCCTTTGTGTCACTGTCTAGAGGGAACTCACAAACAGCCCAAATGCCAGTCTGACCCCGACGCAGATTCTACAGGCAGGCAGAGGCACAGAACGGTTCAGCAAGAAAATGCCCACTTTCTAAAAGTGGCATTTTCAAACTGACACTCTAAAAAACAACTTTACCAAAAGATGTATTTTTAAATTGTGAGTTCAGAGACCCCAAACTCCAAATCTCGATGTGCTCCCAATGGGAAACTGTACTTAAAGGATATCTAAAGGCAGTTCCCATGTTAACCTATGGGAGCGATAGGCCTTGCAATAGTAAACACCAAATGTGGCAGTATTTCACTATCAGGACACGTAAAACACACTAGTATGTCCTACCTTTTAAATACACTGCACTGTGCATAAGGGGCTACCTAAGGTCTACCTTAGGGATGTCTTACATGTACAAAAAGGGAAGGTTTGGGCCTGGCAAGTGGGTACACTTGCCAGGTCGAATTGGCCGTTGAAAACTACACACACACACACACACACTGCAGTAGCAGGTCTGAGCCATGTTTACAAGGCTAGTCATGTGGTGGGCACAATCAGTGTTGAAGCCTGGTAGTAGCACTTGATTTACAGGCCCTGGGCACCTGTAGTGCACTTTACTAGGGATTTACTAGTACATCAAATATGCCAATCATGGAAAAGCCAATTACCAGTACCACTCACACTGAGAGCACTTGCACTTTAGCACTGGTCAGCAGTGGTAAAGTCCAGGGTAACAAAACTAGCAAAAACGAAGTCCAGCACACAGTCAAAAATACAGGAAGCAAAGGCAAAAAGAGAGGGGAAACAACACCAATGATGCCAGGACTAACACACATTTGGTGTAAATATGAAGTGTGATGAAAATAAAGTTTCCAGGTGATGTGGGACGTTCAGAGTGATTATCACCTCTCTCAGCCACTTTCTACTGGGAAGAATTACGCGTGGTTAGGCCATGCACTTATAATGAGCCAGTAGTAACTACAGGCCAGGGTCGCAGGATTAGCTGGTCAAAGGTTGGATTTTATCGAGTTTGGTTACTTCAAGTAATTCTGACTTTATTATTTGCTTTAATGAGGAAGCCCCGGACACTTGCATCTTGGATTCTTTTCCCAATATCCGCAGTGCAGCTAAGATGGCCCTCTCCAGGCCCGGTTTAGCTTTACCCCATCCCTGTCATAAATAGTTTGATAGGAGATTTTTGAGGGATTCCAAAGATTTGTTGGTGACAATGCATAAAAAGCAGCGGATTCAGGAAGAGTTTAAGAAGGCCAGATCCTTTACAATCTAGCCTGTAAAGAGCGAAAAAATGAACTTAAGAGGGATGCCTGGGAGAACTTACTTGCTGCTTGTACCTTCAAGGATAGTACATCTTTTTGTAGAGTGGTGAACCAGCCCCTACTTAGCTCAGAACACCTGTCCAATCTGGCATTGACAGTCACAGAACATGCTTGGGTTAGCCACTTCAAGGCCATCTATAACTTTGATGTGCCAAAAACCCTTGCCCTAGCACTCGAGTAGAGGGGAGGCTCATCTTTTCCTGGGAGGAGGTGAAATCTGCCATTTTAGCCTCTCTCTCAGGGAAAGCCCCAGGCCATGATGGGGTACCCGTGGATTTATACAAATCTTGTATTGATCTTTGGGCCCCTATATTGACTTTTCATTTAAATACTGCGCAGCGTGACCCTCTGCCACCATCCAGGCAAACGTTGGTGATAGTGCCAGTTGTTAAAAAAGGGAATAGAACTGACCCAGCCTGGTACAGACCAATTTTATTGGAGGCGCTGAGGAAAATAATATTGGTCAGGTTCTGTTAGATTGATTAATGGCTTGGGCAAATGGGCATAATTTCCTGCCAGACCTGCAGTATGGGTTCAGACCAGGTCAGGGAACCATAGAACAGAACCTGAACCTATATCTGCTGATCAGCAAGTATACTAGAGCGAAGATGGGAGCCAGCCATCTGGAGTGTATTGGGTGCAAGCCTGCACTTGTCACTTTTTTTGCGTAACGTGCACGAGGGACTCAAGACCTCCGTAAGATATCGTAGTAATGAGGAATGCCCACTGTACTTTAAGCTGAAGAGAGTGGTCTGACAGGCATGTATCTTGGAGCTCTTTCTTTTTATTCTATACATCAGTCATTGGAATCCTTTTTAATCGAGCAGTGTGAGGATGTCCCTGGGTTGGGGGGTTGCCAAGTGCCTGCCCTGATATATGTTGATGGCATTGTCCTGATTGCACGCACTGCAAAAGGTCTTCAGCAACTTTTAGATCTCTTTATTAACTTCATGGACAGTCTGGACCTCAGTATGAACTTTTCAAAATCTTACACTATGGTGATTGGACCCAAGAACAACAAATCCAGTAACTATGTGGCAAAAGGTCACCATATTAGCAGGGTCGAACATTTTCGCTACCTTGGCATTTTGCTGGATTCCCATCTTAACTGGAAATCTCTGATCAAAAAACATTTAAAGTCTTTTAATAGGATCACTCATCTGCAATTTCTTGCGGCATCTTGGGCACACTCATATTAAAACGATCATTGATATTTTCAAGGCCAAAAGCATCCATATAGTTAGTTTTCGGTGTGAGATTTGGGGGTATACATTCACCTCTCCCATTCAGATTGCGGAAAACAAGTTCCTGGGATCCTTTTAATGGTTCCGTAATATATTACTTCTGAGATTGTCCATGAAGAAATAGGCCTAGGAAGCATCTGAGACTTTTTCTATCTCCGCCCCCTGCCCTGTGGCTTTCGGTCTGGCTGAAAGAAAAGCTTAAATTCATCAAACAAATTCCGTGTAACCGAAGGCCTGGACTTCATGTCCCATACTCCTTGGCTGCAATACATAATAAGTATTATGAGAGAACTTGGCAGACCCTCAATTTTCCTTTGACCCAGATAACATTGTTAAAACAGACATTGAATGGGTCAAACAGGCCTTTACTGCTAAGGTGGGTGCAGAACGGGAAGCTCTTGCATTAAATTATTTTTAGCTGGTCAAATCGATGAGGGGTTTGTAACGTTATCTGACCCTCAATATGTCTTGTCATCATAGAAGGCTGTTGATCCTTTTCAGATTGAATATTATTCCCCAGCTTAAGTTTGCCGATGGCGGTTGGCTCAAAGCAGCTGAGCTACCCATGTGTACTTGTGATAGTGTTGCTTTTTTTAAATGTATCTTTATTCAGTGATTGTACAACATATCTCATACAAATTGGCATATCTAGTGGAAGCACGGAAAAACCATGATAGTATAGCTCAGTGTAACGATCCAGTTATACCAGGCACACTATAAATGCAGATTTGGTTGGGACTCTGGTCCCCCTCATCATATATCCTGAAAGATCTGCTACTCCGTCGCACCCTGCCAGGAGGGCTTTTTCTCCAGTAGGGCCTGAACATGATTGCACAGTGTATTGCAATATCCCCACAAAGTGGTGTAACTGCAAGTCAGGAGTGTGTAGGTCTCCCAAGTCCATGTCCAGTTTCAGCACCTCCAACTTCACCCTGCTATCAGAAGGCTATTCAGTTGATCAAATGTGGCTCACGATATGCAGCACATGAAATTCTGCCGTACATGGATACAACAGGGGAGCAGGACCGTCCTACTCAGTACCGCTCTCCCCATAATGGAGAGCAGGAGGCAGTTCCAAAAGTGGATAGATGCCGCAAGTTGAGTGACCACTAATCCTATGTTTATGTTGCAATTGGCTGTTTCCCTGTGGGCCACCTGTATGGCCAGGTAGTGTCAGGTAGTGAAAATGTTTGCACTCCCAGCCAAGCCCAGTCTGGGGCAGGACTGCGGCGTCCACTCCAGCCAGACTCGCCAACGGGAAGCGGACGATTTCTTATTGTTTACGCGTAAGCCGGACACTCTCTCAAAGGCAATCATGATTTCCAGCAACGCGGACACTGAGTGTTCTGGAAGACTGATATAAATTAGCATGTCATCCGCATAGAGGGATATGACAATTACGTCTTCCCACCATTATACCCCACTCGGCCATGTCGCGTCATAGCCACTGCACAAAGGGCTCTATGGCCAGGGCAAAGAGGACTGGGGACAATGAGCAACTCCTTTCCCATTCCCCTCTTTATGGGTATACTCTCAGCGACCACCGTTCCATTGTGGACAGATGCTGTGTAGAGGTGATGTGCAGGCCCCACCATAAACGTCCACAAAGTGGTCCCGCAGGAACATGTTTATGTCGGCCTGAGTGATTGCCTCATCCCCTCTGGATGTTAGAGTAAGGGGGTGGGCTCTTCCGCTGCAGAAACCATGCTAAAGGTCTCCCTGATTTATCCTCCTCCTGGGGTAGTAACTGTTGGTATTCATGTCTGGTCGAGCAGTCTAGTCTCTCCCAGATGTCTCCTACTCGGCCATGCACCTGCTGTAGGGATTAGCGGTGCACCCGAATCTCGGGGCTCAACCACTGAAGGACTGTCAGGGCTTCCCCCGCTTCTAGCAACTCCTTCTCAATGTGCCGCCTCCCACTGCTGATTCTGGAGAGGCACTGTCCGCAGTCACAACCTTCAGAGTGTCCCACTCTAACCCCCTCAATGCCTTGGATAGCCACTTCGTGTCAAAGTACCCAGCTGTCACCTCGCAGAGCTCCTCTCGGAACAGAGTATCTCTCAATGTATCTCACCGCAGTCACCAGAGGGGACGAACCCTACCCACGCCCCACTCCAGTAGCACCGGGGCATGATCAGAAAGGAAGCAGCCTATGGTCTGGACACGAGGCACCGCTGGTGCCATCTCAACAGAGATCAGGAATCTGTCAAGCCGGCTATACACCGGGCAGGCAGTGGTGTAACATGTAATTTTGCACTCCGGGATGTGTCTTACGCCACACATCTATAGAGTGTAGGCGGCCCATCACCACACACAGGACACCTGTGTTGTGTGGTTTGGTGCACGGTCTTGAAGGGTGTCTGTCGAGACTACTGTCCACCATGCAACTGAAGTCTCTAGACCCCAGTGGGGGTACACCGATGTAAGGGATCAATTCCTTCTCTGACTCAAGGTAAAAAGTGCCATTGTTCACATCTGGGGCATAGACATTCAGCAGGCATACTTCTACACGATCTAGGAGGCAATGTACCAGAAGGTACCTTCCATTCACGTCAACCTGAAAACCCTGAACCTGGATCGTGACTTGCGGGCCACCTAAACAATCACCCTCAGGGAGTAGGTAGAATATATGGCAGAATACAGTTGGCCTCTCCATTGCTTATGTAATTTGTTTACTCATTGTCCAGTAAATGTGTCTCTTGAAGCAGAGCTAGATGGACTCCGTGTCTGCTGTGGTAAGTCTGTACCCTGTAGCATTTCACTTACGAGTTGAGCCCACTAACATTCTATGGTAAAATGTAAATGTAGTTCCCATCACAATTCACGTTCCCTCCCCATCCCAGTATCCCCTGTCCAGGAGCTCTGCTATCAACACTGCTGCAATATATAAAGTGAAACTATGAATGTAACCCCCACTCACTGGGTAAACACAAAAAAACAATATGTGCATCCACAAATCTTAACTGCACCCCTAGATCCCACCCCACAAATAGTAATACACAATAAACTTCAAACCCAAAATAAAAGAAGTAAAGAGCAATTGTACCTCTAGATGTCGCTAGAAACGCTTACGCACTGCAATCACACTTGATGCACCCCCACACACACATCCCTGGAATAGCTAGTGCCGAAGAAGGGTCCTGTGCCGGCTCTCAATGTATCGAGGCACACAGCACCTCAACACCATCTCCAGCTGCCGTCACTCACTCTCAGCTGTATTCAACTTGATGTCATCACAGAACACACTAACTCTGTCAGTATTGCACCTGCACTTCTCTGACACACACAGCAGTCATCCTTAGTCACTAAGGAGGGGTTGGCCTTCCCTAAAATCCTGCACCCGTTTCTCACCCACCCCTGACCTTATCAACTTTATTGAGGAGTTCCAGCAGATCTATTATTACTTCAGTCTTGGTTCCTATCTTGTGGTGCTCGGCCAATTGCCTGCACCTCCCCAGCTGTCCAGTGCTGATGATCTGTCATTTAGGAAGCATTTTCAGGGACCCTCAGATGGTGGGACCCCATCCATGGGGCTGGTATTGCTGTCATCTGAGTTGGAGGCCATTACCTCCTCCACCAGTGCTCTTGCCTCCTCTCGTTCAGATCTCTGTCATCTAGGGGGGCTATTGCATGTGTCCGGGTCCTCTGTGCTCCGACCCAGGTGTCCCAAAGCCAGGGTACCATCTTGACAGACCACTACAAGTTGGAAGGGGCGGGTGCCTGTTGGCCCCATCGCCTCTTTCTTCGTGACTGCTGAGAGTCAGTGTCTCTATGACCATTCCCTCGCACCTCAAGCCAGTCCCAGGCCACCTCAGGATTAGCGAAGAAATGCTGCATAGTCAGCATGCAGTACCGTCAGCTTGGCTAGTTAGAGCAGCATGTCCTGGAGCCCCATGGCCCTCAGTTTTCATTTCATGCCTTCTGAAATATGTCCATAGCTGCTGCACTAGGTGAAGATATCAGGAAAAATATGGATTACATGGTTTTCAAATTTGAGATCACCCGTCTATCGTACAGCACTGAGAATAGAGTCTTGATCTCTATAGTTTAGGATTTCCATGATGATGGTACAAGTTGGGTCCCCACCAGTGGTTTTGGGATGAGGGCTTGGTGTGCTCTCTCTACCACGTAAACTGGAGATAATGCCATGGTCAGACATGCCCCCCTGAGCCAGCGTTCAAGAAAGAGCTCAGGTGTCTGGCCCTCGACATCCTCCGGAAATTCAATGAAATGGAAGTTGCACCTCCTATAACAGCCCACAGAGTCTCTGGCCCTGCACCGCAGGGCTTCGGTTTTGGCTGTTAAGTTGGTCAAGCCGGTCTTCAGGGAGGTCACCTCATCTTGCAGGGTATTTACATGCGTCCTAGGAGCCCGACGATAATCTCCTTAAGCTCCAGCACCATGCAGAAAGTGGTTGAGCATTATTCCTCATTTTACACTTTCCTTCATTTTTTAATCTTGGTCCCGGTCTTATTCCATTGATTAATTAAATTGACTCGCTCCTATTAAGACTGGGAACCAATTTTAGCTTTCACTCTCCTGCCAGGATTAGCGCCTGACCGCAACACCAGGTCTTGTAGTGTCCGCTACCACGGCTGCTACCTAAAAGATCTCCGGCAAAGAGCCCCCTTACGGGGAGCCCGTCAGACATTGCAGCGCCGGTCTGACGAGGAGCTACCCGATGATGAAGCATGACATCCTCTCGGATGTGTGAGGGCTCTTGCTCCTGAACTTTAATGTTCCCCTAGTGATTATATTTTTCCATTTGGAACAGTGTACACCTTTTTTGTATATTTACATACTACTCCATGGCCAAAGATATTTTCACCGCCATGTGGAGACCCACCTTCAACAATCTGACTTCCAAGGAGACAGCATCTATCTTGGCCTGGACTGCTCCACTGGATGCTTCTTTCGCAAGTAATATTTGCGCCCCGGATGGCTCTCGTGGCATGTCCCGCTCCCCCGGCGTCTCCTCGCAGGGGGAGTCTGCTCTCCCAAGTGTTTGATGTGCTGTGTGTTGATCCATTTTTGTGTGTTGTAGCCCTCTTTGAGGTCTATCATTTCCCATGACAAGGGGCATCCGGTGAGGGCTGTAAAGGGCGAACAGATGGTGGGGTACACAGCAGTCCAGCTCCTTAAGCTCTTGAACTGTAAGGACAGTCGTCCTGGGTGTCTCGGGCTACCACTCTCCCACTACACGTGACCAATGGAGGGGGAACACAGAGCCTCAGTCACCACATCGAGGCAGTTAGGTGTCAGGGAGGGGTCCACCCACACCACAGCATTCAACACCCCAGTTGTATCAGGCTTTGTTGACCCTCAGTACAGCATAAGAAATCTTTAGCAGGCCCTGGCATCAAGACTACAATCTGTGAAGCAAGTTAGGCCCCAGGTGGGGAAACAAGCCCAGTAAACAGTCGCGGGAAGGAACCACATGGGAGACTAATCATGCACACACTTCAGGACACAGGGGCTGCTGCTGAATCGCCATCCCCCCTCCTGAGCTGCCAGCATATTTTGGGGCAAGGGCCTCTTCTGAGCGTTGTAGCTGCCTGTTAGCAAGCAGTCATTTCATGGCTGTATGAGGCTGGCCTGGCTTGTAGTGGGTACCAGAGGTACTTACACCTTGTGCCAGGTCCAGTTATCCCTTATTCGTGTAGAAGGGGTGTTTCTAGCAGCTTAGGCTGATAGAAGCTTAGGCAGCTTAGGCTGAACTAGGAGACATGTAAAGCTCCTACTATACCACTGGTGTTATATGCACAATATCATAAGAAAACACAATACACAGAAGTACTAAAAATAAAGGTACTTTATTTTTATGACAATATGCCAAAAGTATATCAGTGAGTACCCTCTGAATGAGGATAAGATATATACACAAGATATATGTACACAAACCAAAAATTAGGTAAGTAATAGCAAGAAAAGTAATGCAAACAGTGCAGAATTACAGTAGATTGCAATAGGAGCACATAGGTATAGGGGCAACACAAACCATATACTCCAAACGTGGAATGCGAACCACGAATGGACCCCAAACCTATGTGAGCTTGTAGAGGGTTGCTGGGACTGTAAGAAAACAGTGAGGGTTAGAAAAATAGCCCACCCCAAGACCCTGAAAGGTAGGTGTAAAGTGCACCTACTGCCCCCAGAGAGCACATAAGTCGTGATAGGGGGATTCTGCAGGAAGAACAAACACCAGCAATGCAACAACAGTGGATTTCCGGAGCTGAGTACCTGTAAGACAAGGGGACCAAGTCCAATAGTCGCGACAGTGTCGGAGTGGGCAGGAGCCCAGGAAATGCCAGCTGAGGGTGCAAGGAAGCTGCCACCGGATGGAAGAAGCTTGGAGTTCTGCAAGAAAGAAGAGAGCAAGGGACTTTTCCTTTGGAAGACAGATGTCCCACGTCGCGATGAAGCTTGCAGAGGTGTTCCCACGCAGAAAGACCGCAAAAAAGCCTGGCTAGCTGCAAGGGTCGCTGTAGAGGTTTTTGGGTGCTGCTGTGGCCCAGGAGGGACCAGGATGTCGCCACTTGGAGGAGGAGACAGAGGGGGCGCTCAGCAACTTAGGGAGCCCTCACAGAAGCAGGCAGCACACGCAAAAGTACCTGAATAGGCACTTGGAAGGAAAGTGAACCGGAGTCCACGTGAAGTCACAAAAGGGAATCCCACGACGCCGGAGGACAACTCAGAAGGTTGTGCACTGCAGGATAGAGTGTTGGGGACCCAGGCTTGGCTGTGCACGAAGGAAATCCTGGAAGAGTGCACAGGAGCCGGAGCAGCTGCAAATCACACGGTACCCAGCAATGCAGTCTAGCGTGGGGAGGCAAGGACGTACCTCCACCAAACTTGGACTAAAGGGTCAATGGACTGTGGGAGTCACTTGGACAGAGTTGCTGAGTTCCAGGGACCACGCTCGTCAGGATGAGATGGGACCCAGAGGACCAGTGTTGCAGTCTTTTGGTGCCTGCGTTAGCAGGGGGAAGATTCCGTTGACCCACTGGAGATTTCCTTAGAGCTCCTGGTGCAGGGAGGAGGCAGGTTACCCCCAGAGCATGCACCACCTGGAAACAGTCGAGAAAGCCAGCAGAATGAGGCGATACAAGGTTGCTAGTAGTCGTCTTGCTACTTTGTTGCGGTTTTGCAGGCGTCCTGAGCAGTCAGCGGTTGATCCTTTGGTAGAAGGTGAAGAGGGAGATGCAGAGGAACTCTGGTGAGCTCTTGCATTAGTTATCTGAAGAATTCCCCAAAGCAGAGACCCTAAATGGCCAGAAAAGGAGGTTTGGCTACCAAGGAAGGAGGATTGGCTACCAAGAGAGGTAAGAGCCTATCAGAAGGAGCCTCTGACATCACCTGCTGGCACTGGCCACTGAGAGCAGTCCAGTGTGCCACAAACACCTCTGTTTCCAAGATGGCAGAGGTCTGGGAAACACTGGAAGAGCTCTGGGCACCTCCCCTGGGAGGTGCAGGTCAGGGGAGTGGTCACTCCCCTTTCCTTTGTCCAGTTTCGCGCCAGAGCAGGGCTGGGAGATCCCTAAACTCGTGTAGACTGGTGTTAGAAATGGGGTCTTTGGTTGACAGTCAGGTTAGCCCCTGTTCAAGCAAGGACCCTCACTCTAGTCAGGGTAAAAGAGAATCACCCTCAGCTAACCCCTGCTTACCCCCTTGGTAGCTTGGCAGAGCAGTAGGCTTAACTTCAGAGCGCTAGGTGAAAAGTATTTGTACCAACACACACAGTAACTTAATGAAAACACTACAAAATGACACAACACCAGTTTAGAAAAAAAGGAAATATTTATCTAAACACAACAAGACCAATACTACAAAAATCCGACATACACAAGTCAAGTTATGAATTTTTAAAGATTAAACTCAAAAATAGCGCTTAGAAACAAAAATGCTTTGATGAGGTGTTAACACTGCGTTGTGACGGAGTCGTTCCCAACAAGTCGACACCAGCGGCGCCGGACACGGAGTCGCGTAGACCCCCAAGTACAGTACCGAAGAGTTTAAACAAGCCGAGACGCGAAGTCGGGGATCGCGGCGTCTGTGCGAAAACGCTGAATCCACGCGCTTCGAGCGGCGTCGGTCACGACGGGGTGCGGCGACTTCCACGGAGCCACGGACTTCAGCGGGGCTGCAGCGGCGTCGGGCCTGCGAAGAGCGTCGCGTTCCAGCGAAGGTCACGGCGTCAGGTGCAGGCGGCGTTACCGCATTCAGCAGCGGCGTCGGTCCGGAGTCGTCCGAAGTCGATTTTCTTGGATTTCCACCAGCTTTTCTTTCAAGGGCCCAGGGACTGGATCGGGCACCACTTGTCAGAGCAGGAGTCTCTCCAGAGACTCCAGGTGCTGGCAGAGAGAAGTCTTTGCTGTCCCTGAGACTTCAAACAACAGGAGGCAAGTTCTAAATCAAGCCCTTGGAGATTTCTTCACAAGATGGAAGGCACACAAAGTCCAGTCTTTGCCCTCTTACTCTGGCAGAAGCAGCACTCCAGGAAAGCTCCACAAAGCACAGTCACAGGCAGGGCAGCACTTCTTCCTCAGCTATCAGCTCTTCTCCAGGCAGAGGTTCCTCTTGGTTCCAGAAGTGTTTCTAAAGTCTGTAGATTTGGGTGCCCTTCTTATACCCATTTTAGTCTTTGAAGTCACCTTTCTTCAAAGGGGACTCACACTTACTTGTGAAATCCTGCCTTTCCCAGGCAAGGCCTCAGACACACAGCAGGGGGTTGGAGCCGGCATAGTCAGAGGCAGGCACAGTCCTTTTAGATGAGAGTGACCACTCCACCCCTCCCTCCTAGCAGAGATGGCTAATCAGGAAATGCAGGTTACACCCCAGCCCCCTTTGTGTCACTGTCTAGTGCGAGGTGAAAAACAACCCACCTGTCAAACTGACCCAGTCAGGGAATCCACAAACACGGCAGAGTCACAGAATGGTTTAAGCAAGAAAATGCTCACTTTCTAAAAGTGGCATTTTCAAACGCACAATCTTAAAATCAACTTTACTAAAATATGTATTTTTAAATTGTGAGTTCAGGGACACCAAACTCCACATGTCCATCTAGTCTCTCGAGGGGAATCTACACTTTAATCATATTTAAAGGTAGCCCCCATGTTATCCTATGAGAGATACAGGCCTTGCAACAGTGAAAAACGAAGTTGGCAGTATTTCACTGTCAGGACATATAAACCACATTACTATATGTCCTACCTTATCCATACACTGCACCCTGCCCTTGGGGCTACCTAGGGCCTACCTTAGGGGTGTCTTACATGTAAGAAAAGGGAAGGTTTAGGCCTGGCAAGTGGGTACACTTGCCAAGTCGAATTTAAAGTTAAAACTGCACACACAGACACTGCAGTTGCAGGTCTGAGACATGATTACAGAGCTACTTATATGGGTGGCACAACCAGTGCTGCAGGCCCACTAGTAGCATTTGATTTACAGGCCCTGGCACCTCTAGTGCACTTTACTATGGACTTACTAGTAAATCAAATATGCCAATCATGGATAAACCAATCACATACACATTTTACAGAGAGAGCATATGCACTTAGCACTGGTTAGCAGTGGTAAAGTGCTCAGAGTTCAAAAGCCAACAGCAACAGGTCATAAAAAAATAGGAGGCAGGAGGCAAAAAGATTGAGGATGACCCTGCATAAGCAAAAAAGTCAGACAACTGGCTTATGCAGATGGTGCCCATCAAAGCATTTCCAGAGGCTGGGGGAGGCTACTCCTCCCCAGCCCTGACACCTATTTCCAAAGGGAGAGGGTGTTACACCCTCTCTCAGAGGAAATCCTTTGTTCTGCCTTCCTGGGCCAGGGCTGCCTGGACCCCAGGAGGGCAGAAACCTGTCTGAGGGGTTGGCAGCAGAAGCAGCTGCAGTGGAGACCCCGGAAAGGCAGTTTGGCAGTACATGGGTATTATGCTAGAGACCTGGGGTATCATGGAATTGTCCCCCCAATGCCAGAATGGCATTGGGGGGACAAATCCATGATCTTAGACATGTTACATGGCCATGTTCGGAGTTACCATTGTGACGCTGTACATAGGTAGTGACCTATGTACAGTGCACGTGTGAAATGGTGTCCCCGCACTCACAAAGTCCGGGGAATTTGCCCTGAACGATGTGGGGGCACCTTGGCTAGTGCCAGGGTGCCCACACACTAAGTAACTTTGCACCCAACCTTCACCAGGTGAAGGTTAGACATATAGGTGACTTATAAGTTACTTAAGTGCAGTGGTAAATGGCTGTGAAATAACGTGGACGTTATTTCACGCAGGCTGCACTGGCAGGCCTGTGTAAGAATAGTCAGATCTCCCTATGGGTGGCAAAAGAAATGCTGCAGCCCATAGGGATCTCCTGGAACCCCAATACCCTGGGTACCTCAGTACCATATACTAGGGAATTATAAGGGTGTTCCAGTATGCCAATGTGAATAGGTGAAATTGGTCACTAGCCTGTCAGTGACACATTTGGAAAGCAGAGAGAGCATAACCACTGAGGTTCTGGTTAGCAGAGCCTCAGTGAGACAGTTAGGCATCACACAGGGAACACATACAGGGCACATACTTATGAGCACTGGGGTCCTGGCTGGAAGGGTCCCAGTGACACATACACTAAAACAACATAAATACAGTGAAATATGGGGGTAACATGTCAGGCAAGATGGTACTTTCCTACAATGGCTCGTCCCAGTCCCAAATAGTCCCCCGCAACCCCTGTCACCTCCTCATATCACATTGGAAGACCTCTGCTAGTCCCAGTCGGGCCTCACAGCGCACGTGTTAGCGCCCAGAGGCAAACTAACTGCAGCAGTAGTGCTGGGTTTTGGATGTCTGGCCCCAGGGCCTCGCCGTTTGTTAGTGTGCCGCAAAGGAGCAACAGCTAAGGCCTCTGGGCCTCAAGGAGTGGGTCCGCGTTCCTCTGTCTCTCGCCCATGGTGCAGCGGCCCCCTGGGCAGTCCGAAAGTCTCTGTCCCCAAGGCAGGACAGGGGTATGTTGAATTGCAGCTGGGAACTCACCCGTAGTCAGAGGCCGTGGCCCGGTGATTCGCCGATCTGTCAAGGTGGGGTATTTCTTCCTTCAGATGGCCAAACGAGGCAGGCCACGGTGTCGCCGCAGTAACAATCGGTGCATCTTCAAATGCGCATTTCCGGCACCGGGTGCAACATCATCCACCCCATCTCGTACCTCATTGCAGCATTAGTGGTCCCTGCTGCCAATGGGTAACGTTACCAGGGACTGCTGTAGGCCTCGGTCGTGAGTCCCGCCGCTGCTCTGGGGTCCCGGTACTCATGGTCTCAGCATTCGTGGGAGGCCACCAACCTGGTCTCCTTTGGCAGAAGTGGCATGTCGGGACTCCAAGTCGGGCGAGCAGGGTCGGATGGTAAGGATTATCGAGCATTATTGGCGGACCAGTTGCGGAGCTCACTAAAGTGCTGCTAAAGTGCTGCTGTTGCGGCGCCGTCTTGGCCATGCCCTCTTGTGATAATGTTTCTACCCCTGATACACTGCATATTGTTCTTTTGTGCCCTAGATTCAATGCATTTCGCTACAAATGCTTTCAGACTCTTGTTTACCATGGAAATTTAGACAAGCACGTCCAGCTTTATTGTTTTTATAACATTTATCTATTCCTAGTGTATGGTTTTCTTTACCACCGCTTTTACCAGATGTTTTCACATCGTTTTTATTTGTTGTTTCACCGTGTTGAATTGTTCATGTTATCATCTGATGTGTTTTTGTATTTACATTTTAATTAACTGCTTTGGTCAAATC
This sequence comes from Pleurodeles waltl, assembly GCF_031143425.1. Lineage (NCBI taxonomy): Eukaryota > Metazoa > Chordata > Amphibia > Caudata > Salamandridae > Pleurodeles > Pleurodeles waltl. Next base: position 483,996,237 of record NC_090446.1, read on the forward strand.
GAATAATGTTTATTTTTTTTTACTTTGGCCTGGACTCCAAAAGTATAGCAATAATCGCAGCACTCCCACACTGAGAATTGCTCCAGCACCACTGCCTTTAATTCAATTTCTTAGACTTGTGTCATCGCTCTTTCCCAATCCATCACTTCATCCATGCTCCAACGTCCATACCCATACTGTCTGAACTCCTTATCCACTTTGCAATGAATGCTCCTTTTTGTGTTTGCCTCACACTCTTGCACAGTCTCTCACCACAGAATCCTACTCTTGCTGCAATAATTCAGCCTTTCATCTTACATTTTTCCAACTCTTTTGTACTTCTTGTGACAGCTACTTTCTATTTGGGCATTTTTCAGTCTCCTTCATTTTCCCTTCTTGTTGTTTCTTATCCATCTTGCATTTCTTGGGTATGTCTCCCTTTTCTTTATCTCTTTTGCTCTACTTGTTTCATTCAATCCTGTGCTTTATTTCTAAGATGTAATTCCTATTTCCTCTCATTGTCTCCCTATTAGGTATTTTCCAATATTTTTCACACCCTTTAACATTTTCTTCCTCCCTTCATATTCACTACTTTTGCATTCACTTAATTTTTACTTCTTTTTTTTGTTCCTTTGCTTTACTCTCTTCTTTTAAACTCTTATTTTCGTAGCCTTTCTCATCATTATGCAGAGACCTAACTCCCATTCACACCATACTCTGAGTTCTGTCAGGACTGTTTCCTCACTGGGTTATTTATGACCCTCTGCCTAAGTACACAGGATTCATTTCAACACTTCCAATAGAATACAACAGCCAAATCAACAATAGAGCAAGATTCGCACTCAAAGAACTGATACAGCATAGAAAGGAGTGGATTGTGTTTCACACACTCACAAGAGGTAGGACCAGATTGATCAACACTTGCCGTATAGTCAACAAAAGTGACATAAGCTAATGCAAAGTGTTGACTTATTTACTTTCAGTTGTGAAACTTGTTTTATGCTGTAAAGTTGCCTAAAATTAAAGCAAAGCAGCACTTCCCATTTTTAGGAAAGTAGCCTCCTACTAGCATGGTTACCCCCACTTTTGACCTGTTTGTGAGTCTCAGTGTGTTTTTATTGTCACTGGGATCCTGCTAGCCAGGACCGTAGTTCTCATAGATAAAAACCTATATGTCAGTATGTTTTGCCTGTCTCACTGGGACCCTGCTAGCCAGGACCCCAGTGCTCATAGTTTGTGGGCTAATGTGTATACCTGTGTATTGCCTAACTGTGTCACTGAGGCTCTGCTAACCAGAACCTCAGTGCTTATGCTCTCTCTGCTTTTAAATTTGTCACTGTAGGCCAGTGATTTCATTTACCAATTTCAATTGGCATACTGGACCCACCTTATAAGTCCCTAGTATAAGGTACCTAGGTACCCAGGGCATTGGGGTTCCAGGAGATCCATATGGGCTGCAGCATTTCTTTTGCCACCCATAGGGAGCTCAGACAAACCCTTACACAGGACTGCCATTGCAGCCTCTGTGACATAGTGCACACGCTGTTTCATAGCCATTTTCACTGCACGTAAGTAACTTATAAGTCACCTATATGTATAACCTTCACTTGCTGAAGGTTAGGTGCAAAGTTACTAAGTGTGAGGGCACCCTTGCACTAGCAAAGGTGCCTCCACATAGTTCAGGGCCATTTCCCCGGACTTTGTGAGTGCGGGGACGCCATTACACGCATGCACTACATATAGGTCAATACCTATATGTAACTTCACAATGGTAACTCTGAATATGGCCATCTAACATGTCTAAGATCATGGAATTGTCCCCCCATTCCAAATCTGGTATTGGGGAGCCAATTCCATGCATCCTGGGGGCTCCACCATGGACCCCCAGTACTGCCAAACCATCTCTCTGAGGCTTGCACTGCAGTTACAGCTGCTGCCACCTCATAGACAGGGTTCTGCCTCCTGAGGTATGGGTAGCCCAGTCCCAGGAAGGCAGAACAAAGCATTTCCTCTGAGACCAGGGTGTTACACCCTCTCCCTTTGGAAATAGGTATTACAGGCTGGGGAGGGATAGCCTCCCCCAGCCTCTCGAAATGCTTTGAAGGGCACAGATGGTGCCCTCCTTGCATGAACCAGTCTACACCGGTTCAGGGACCCCTTCTCCCCTGCTCTGGCGGGAAACTGGACAAAGGAAAGGGGTGTGACCACTCCCCTGTCCATCACCACCCCAGGGGCGGTGCCCAGAGCTCCTCCAGTGTGTCCCAGACTTCAGCCATCTTGCTTTTCAAGGTGTGGGGGCACTCTGGAGGGCTCTGAGTGGCCAGTGCCAGCAGGTGACGTCAGAGACCCCTCCTGATAGGTCCTTTGATGATAAGGTAGCCAATCCCCCTCTCAGGGCTATTTAGGGTCTCTCCTGTGGCTTCTCTTCAGATTCTGCTTGCAAGTTTCCTTCAGGAGTCCTCTGCAACAACTTCAGACTCTTCTGACCTCGGATCAACCGCAGCTTGCTCCAAGAAACGCTGTAACTGCAACAAAGTGTCTACAAGGGACGCTTTTCTTCAGCAACTGTAACACTTTCCATGGTGTGCACGCTCTGGGGACTCCCTTTCTTCATCATGCACCAGAAGGACCGAAGAAATCTGTGGAGTGACGGAGTCACACCCCTGCTCCAAGCAGACACTTTCTAAGACGGCGCCCGTACCCTGGGACTCCTCTCACAACAACGAGCATAATCCTAAGGACAAAGAGGGTGGACATCGTCGACATAGACTGTCCTGAGGTCCTGCTGATGCAATATGGAGGAGGTAAGACCTTGCCTTCCATGAGAACGATGGTACCCCTGTGTGCTGTGTCTTCTTCACCTCCTGAGACCTCTGTGCACTCTTTGCAAAATTCCTTCGTGCACATCCTGGCCCAGGTCCCCAGCACTCCACCCTGTGACTCTCAACTCGCTGAGTTGTTCTCCGGCGGCGTGGGACCTTCTTTTGTTGTGCTGCATCAACTGTGTTTTGCACCTCCTTTGAACCCGGATCCTGCGGCTTCTGGGGGTGCTGGCTGGCATCCTGAGGGCTCTCTAAATTGCTGAGAGCCCCCTCTTCCTCCTCATACAGAGGTGAAGCCCCCAGGTCCCTCCTGGGTCCATCCTGCGCCATTTTGATGAAAAACACACTTTTTTCATAGCCAAGGCTTGTTGGCGCCTTCCGACACAAAATCTCATCTGCAACGATCTTCACGCCGTGGGACATCTTTTTACATCACGCAGGAACCCACTGGCATCTTCCGAGGGTGCGTTTCTGCAGTCTTCGACTAACCAGGGACTCTTCTTTTGCACCCTCTTCTGGGTTGGCAGGGGCTCCTGTCCTTCCTGGAACTTCTTTCAACTTCTGGATTTAGACCCCTTCCATTGCAGGTCTTCAGATCCAATAATCCAGCAGTTGTTCTTTGCAGACTTGGTTGGCTGCTGCAAAATCCCCAAAACAAGGTGTAGTGTGTCCTAAGGAAACGTGCAGTTCTTTACTCCTGCTTTGTTGGGCTCTGGGGTGGGATAATTTACTTACCTTTACTGTATTCTTACTCTCCCAGCGATTCTGCACACACTACACTTGTCTAGGGGGCAATTTGTGATTCACATCCCACTTTTTTAGTATATGGTTTGTATTGCCCTTGACCTATTTTCTCCCATTGCAGTCTATAGGATTTCCTACTGTTTGAATTGTTCTATGACTATTTACTTGTCTAATGTTGGTGTCTAGTGTATATATTGTGTATAATACTTACCTCCAGAAGGAGTATTGTCTCTAAGATATTTTTGGTATTGTGTCACCCAAATAAATACCTTTATTTTTGGTAACACTGAATATTGTCCTTACTTGTGTATAAGTACTGAGTAACTATAAGTGGTATTGCATGAGCTTTGCATGTCTCCTAGTTCAGTCTAAGCTGCTCTGCTATAGATACCTCTATCAGCCTAAGCTGCTAGAACACTACTACATTCACTAACAAGGGATAACTGGACCTGGTGTATGGTGTAAGTACCCAAGGTACCCATTACAAACCAGGCCAGCCTCCTACACCATTGTTGTACATTACATTGCATTAAGGGGGCATCCCTTGAGTGGTACATAGGGATGCCTATGTAACCACCTGTGGTATCTGAAGCAAAGTCACATCTACTAACATTTGCAGACAGCGCTTTACGAGACAGAAATTTGTCTCCTTGAGGCAGGTGCAAAAAAGGAGTACATTTTTTTATTTCTCCTAATTTTACTAACTGCATGTGTGTTCTCTTGTACAGCATTCATACATAGTAAGAAAAGTTAAAAGTGAGTCTAGCCATAGTATATTGTACTCAAAAGTTATCCTTCCAGTTAGAAAGGCTATGCTAGACTCACGCAAACAACCTTCCGCTATGGTGCACAGGTGGGAGCGTGGTGGTAGGCAGCTAGAAAGTTCACCAGCAAAGGGAAAGAAAGCATCAGTTCCATATCTTTGGAGATATGGTGCTATCCTGCTCTCTCTATTTCACATAATACATCACAGAAACTTTGGTTGCTACACTTTACTATGTTTCTTGAAATAGTAGTAAATTTGCTGAGTAGGTCATAGGTAGCAGCAGAGCAAACTTCACTCACATATCCAGAGCAGGTGCAATGCAGGTAGCAGCATTGGAAAGGAGGGCAAGATTTCCTTATGCAGGTAATGCACAGGCAGTTCAGATGTAAGTTTCCTTCAACCAGAAGAAGAATCACACACCGAGCTGTACTGCAAGCTTCCCTAATGGACAGTAGGCACAGCAGAAACAACTGCTCTGCGAGCTTTCTTCACACAAAGTACACGCACGCCACGAGCTACAACACCGCAAACCTTCCACACATGGAAAAGGTGTAAGCTGGACATCAACTTTGAGCTCACTTTCAGATCATTGCATTACTGTGAGCAGCAGTACAATGCTCACTTGTTAAACAGGTCCTGCTTCGGCAGCAGCTATGCAAGCTTCTCGCACACTAAACATAAAAACTATTAAAAAACAGATACAGCATGGGAGACGGGGCAGCAGTGTACATACTTCTCAAGAGACATGCACCAAGTGAAACAAGGAGAAATGTGGGGCACATTCAATAGAGTGGTACAGTATGGGTGGCAGCTCTGTAAGCACCTTGCACCACAACTGGTAGAATACCACAGCAGCAGAGCAAGTCTGTCTCACAAAACAGATGATGCATTAGCAGCCTGAAGAGACAGGTGTACACAACTGCCAAGTGGCAACCAGTCACATGCGACAACTCTAGTCACTCATTTCTTACTTTTTACCCAAAAGCACTGTGCAAACCGGGCATGTCTAACCCCATATTTAAAAAGGTAAACACAAAAGTACAAGCACCAGAATGTACAGTGATGTCTAAAAAGCTTGGCCTAGCTGGGGGTTTCCCATATGATGGGGGTGAGTGATGGGTGTTCATGCAAACCTACGCAGTTCTCTGTCAAACGTGCCAGTAACAAATCCTAAAATGTGATAAGCAATCTCACTGTGGCATCAGTTGCAGTTTGGTTATGTACTTAAGGTACATTCTTTCATCTGCTAGCCTTGCTTTGAGAGGTAACATATAGGTTTCTGAGATATATACAGGATCATACATGCTTTTTAAAGATTATTCGTTTTTATTTTGTTTTACAAGTGGATGCAATTCACAATTGTGTGGGTACCTGGATTCCTTTTCGCTAAAATATGTTGGTGTCTACATGTTGTTTTTCACTCATTCAAGCCATTTAAATGCAAGATTAAAAAAACTTACGGTTTGGAGAAATCACAGTCTTCTGGGTAAATGAGTTATGGATCAGCAACAGACACTGTCATTGTGAACCCAGGACAGGCCACGCACTTATTTTTTGGCAACTGTTCCAGTTCCTTTGCAGTGTATGAGTCTGAGGTCCTGCACGTGCGAATTTCAGAATCACCAGGAAGAAAGTGAAACTAACCATTGGTGAGCACAGCTCACACTGCTGTGCAGCTGAGCTAATGGGCTCATGCCCAACCTTTCTCAGAAAGCCCTCGCCTTCACTTGACCGGCACTGATGGGTTTTTAGCACCACTTCCACAGCTGGTAGCTCTTTTCTGGGCTCTCTCTCTATGCAATGTTTACGTTGTGTTTTTTGTATTATTTAAATCATTTACAGCGGAAGCTGAGTAGGGGTCCATTCAGAGCATTTTTAAAATTGTGCTCTTTCTTGCACGCTACCTACTTTTGTAAGTCAAAAATGTTGAGAATGTCATGGAAGTCATATGAAAGACAATGGCTAATAACAAATGTTCTACTATTCTATATTTTCAGACGTCTCTCCGTAAAATTGATTATTTTTACTTCTGTTGGAGTGGATTTGTGCTAGGAGGAAGAGATACAGCGACGTCCCTCAAGATGTGGCTCTTCGGATGAGGCCCCTCATCTCCCCCCAGCGCCTTGAGACCCTCACGGGTGAGTAGCCACGCTTTACAAATATTGATTGATTGTGAAATGTACACAGGTTCCTTGCTGGCTGTTGGTATCACTTTTGCATCATGTCTCACACCATCCATGGGGTGCATCAGGCTGCGGCCGAGCTGGGCCATAACTTTGGAGAATCAGCTTGTGGTCCTTGCTTCGGTTGCCTCAGACGTGGGACGCTAATATGTGCAGGCAGTCAATGAAAAGAATGGGGAAAACAAAACCAGTCCATTCATCTACCAAAGCATTGCAACTTTATACAACTTTCAGCAAAGATTGCTGACAAATGCCAGGAAAGGATATGCAGATGCCAAGTGTACTGCAGTATTTAATAGATGGCTTCATCTCTTAAGGCAGCTTGCATGTGTCTCTATACAAGGTGTGTCCTTGCATGAACAGTAGCTCATATGGATGGCTTGTGAAACCGGATTGTAATTATGGCAAAGAAATGCCCTCTCCTCGCAGTGACTGCGGGATGGAAGCCTGGAGTGAGGGAGACGCAGAGAAGTCTGACTGTTGCTGACGGGACTTCAGGGAGCGTTTTGCAGGAACATCCCGAGTGGAGAGCCAGGAGGAGGTACACGCCGCTAGCAGAGGAGGGGATACAAGATGAACATGCCAGCCACATCCCAGGAGGGACGTGGCTAACAAAGGTATGAGAGCAATTACTCTGGTATTGGAGGCGGGTTGGACCGGCCGCACCAGGGGAAGAGAATGAGGAAAATGTTGTAAACATAGGCCTGCAGTGGTAATGTGGGGCATGATAGTGTGACACTAGCACTTGTATGTTTTGGGGCATGTTGCAATAGCCCAGACACGAGTGATCATCAGGGTTCTACCAGTAGGAAGCCCCTTTGTTGCCCTCATTTGCTATTACCTATGCATGGCACTGGTTGTTTAACCAAAGATCCCTCAGACCCTCACTGCCACTTACCCTCCCTTTTTCCTAAGCAGAAAGAGTGAACCTTACCTAAGTCCTGTGTCCTATCTCTTTTTTGAGCTTGGGTGAGATGCGCCCCCCAAAGTTGTCGAGATGAAACCAGCAGGAGAAGACGCCTACAAAAGAGTGGAGTGGAAAGAACAAACAGTAGCCTTTGCATCGGGGTGGGGTGGGACTCCAACCCCTACTACATCCGTGGTAGAGCCTTAATTGGTGTGTGCCAGGAGGAGCTTCAAATTAGACATGCCAGACCCACGGCGCAGTACGTGCCCAGACAAAGACTGGGCCAAGAGCGGACCTGTCTGCGTCCATCCGCAGCCGAACGAGGCCAGGCTGGGTGCTTTCTCTTGGCTGGGTACTACTTTTGCCTGGCGATCATCATTAAGGTAAAAGGTTCTTTGTTTGAGAGCCTGGTTTTGGTTAAGCATTTCTTAGTTTGTGTTGACTTGTGATATTTTAACATGCCTCCCGGACATAAACAAACAAGCATGGACAACTTTCTGTCTCGTGCAGTGGGAATTATCAACAAAGAGATCAAGTCGGCAAAGCGACTTCTCTCTGTTACACCCCAGCTCTCCCCTCCATTGAGTGTACCTAAGGATGTGCCTCCAAATGTGGACACCAATGTGCCGTTTCTGCACTCTGATGGTCTGTTGACAGATGTGATAAATACTGCCCTGGATTTAAAGCTAAAACCAATAATTGAACATTTAAAGAAGATTGATATAAAACTTAAAAGGATTGATGAGATGAGATGTATTAGTTTGCACGTTGGTACCGAACTTCATCCTGGCTCCACAAGAGTGACTAGTCCCACAAATTCAGCACAGAGGGCAGAAACCGAGGTTACTGAGGCTCACACCATTTGCCAGACTCATGTTGAACGTCTGCCCCCTGAATGCTGTCTAACAGAAGGGGAGAGAAGGACCTATGGTGTTAATAATAGACCAAATAAGGGCACATGTCAACAATTACCCAACAATCCCAAAACTGCAGCATTTGGGGGAGCAAAAACTGCCACTGCACAAGGGAAGGTGGGCCTGAGAAGCCCAAATATAGGGTCACAAAAATGTGGTATTAGGATTATGGTCCTCAGTGTACTTCTTATACTATTGTACTTGAAAATGTTCCACCTCTGCCTGAGGGAAAGCAGGAGTCACACGTCTCTCTCTTAAATAAAGTCTTGTACTGGTTGAGGTAGCATTCAGGTTGGGCTCATGATTTTAATAAGGAAATCATATCTACTCGTAGGGTAACCTGGGTGGGCCCCTCATTGAAAGCTTCATTGGATGACTGTGTAATCGTGAATTTTAAGATACCTAGGGGGTCATTCTAACTCTGGCGGGCGGCGGAGGCCGCCCGCCAGAGTTCCCCCCTCCAGAATACCGCACAGCGGTCAGAAGACCGCTGCGGTTATTCTGTGTTTCCCGCTGGGCTGGCGGGCGACCGCCAGAAGGCTGCCCGCCAGCCCAGCGGGAAACCCCCTTCCCACGAGGAAGCCGGCTCCGAATGGAGCCGGCGGAGTGGGAAGGTGCGACAGGTGCAGTTGCACCCGTCGCGAATTTCAGTGTCTGCTGAGCAGACACTGAAATTCTTTGTGGGGCCCTCTAAGGGGGTCCCTGCAGTGCCCATGCCATTGGCATGGGCACTGCAGGGGCCCCCAGGGGCCCCACGACACCCCATACCGCCATCCTGTTCCTGGCGGGCGAACTGCCAGGAACAGGATGGCGGTATGGGGTGTCTGAATCCCCATGGCGGCGCAGCAAGCTGCGCCGCCATGGAGGATCCAGCAGGGCAGCGGAAAACCGGCGGGAGACCGCCGGTTTTCCTGTTCTGACCGCGGCCAAACCGCCACGGTCAGAATGCCCTGCGGGGCACCGCCAGCCTGTTGGCGGTGCTCCCGCCGACCCTGGCTGCCGGGGTCAGAATGACCCCCTTAGTTTTGTCAAGTCTTTGCTATATTTGCTTAGCAACTCTTGTTCTGGTCAGGGGCCATTAAAGCCCTCCCCTTAGGTTTTGTTTATTCTCCAAGTGATGAGGAAGTAGCTGTACCAGTTGATCTTTCCGCAGTTCAAGGAAGAGCAAAAGAATTGAGAAATGGCTTCTGTAATTATACAGTTCCCACTATTAATGGTTCCCTAGCATTTACCTCATTAGACCAGCAGAATTGACTGCAACCATCAGGGACACATTCAATCAATATCAGTAATCACCAGTCCCCGGACCTTTGTGGTGGGTTGAATTTTGAAGTAACAACTGTAGCTGGAATTGTTCCTGCCGTTACTGATGTTCTAGGCTCAGAGCCAACTTCCTGGTCCAATACGGAGCGAACAAATGACTGCCCTAACAGTTAAGCACACAACTAATCTACATGTGGTTACATGGAATGTGGCAGGGATTATTTCCAAGCTAGATGATAAAAAATAGCTGTCCTTCATTGGGATGTTTGATGTTTGTATGTTCCAAGAAACCTGGCTGTTTCCAAGGTTTTTGTTGATGGGTTCAGCACATATAGCACAGAGGCAATTCCCCCTTCAAGATCAGGGCGGGCAAAGGGAGACCTTATGATTGTGGTAAAGAACAATATTGCTTGTGTTCAAGAGCCCCTTATGATAGATTTGCCAGATTTAATGGCCATCAAGCTCACATTTCCTAAAGGTTTAGTCTTAATTATACTGAATGTGTACACTTGATCTATGCCAGTAAAGTGTGATTCACCAGTTTTAAGCATGTAAGATGCTTTAGTTGGAACTTACAGACAGGATGATAATATAATAGTGGCTGGGGACTTTAATACAACTTTTGAACCTTTTTCTGCACTTAGGGGGTCATTACAACATCGGCGGTCTTTTTACAAGACCGCCGAGGGACCGCCGTGCTGAAGACCGCCAGTGGTGACGGTTTTCCGCTCGGCGTATTATGACTCTTGGCAGCTCTACGTCGTTTTTCCGATGGAGAGCCGCCAACAGCCATAGTGACGGGCGGTGGGGAAGTGGAGGTTGCTCCACCTCCACCCCCACGCCAACAGAACACCGCCCAGCGAATCATGTCCTGTGATTCTGCGCGGCGGTGTTCTGTTGGCGGTGTGGTGTCGGCAGAGCTGCCCCCATGGCTCCCGTCCCCTCCCGGAGGATCGACGGAACAGGTAAGTCGATCATCCGTTAGGGGAGGGGGTGGGGAGGTGTTGTGTGTTGTGTGCGTGCATGGGGGTGTGCGTGGGTGTATGTAGAGGGGGTGTGTAAGTGCGTGTATGCTTGCGGGGGTGTTGCGTGTTTTGGGAATTAGTGCGTGTATGTCTGTAGGTATGTCTGTATGGAAGTATGCGTGTATGTGTGAATGTGGGTGTGCGTGTCTGACTGTGTGTGTGGATGTTGGCATGTGTGTCGGTGTGTGTGTGTGTATGTGTGTTGGTGGTGCCTGCGTGCGTGTCAGGTGTGTATGTGTAAGGTAATGTTGGGGGTCGGGGTGGGGAGTGGGGTCCTGCCACCCTTGGGGGGTGGCAGGGGTGGTGGGGGGTGTAGGAGAGGGAGTCGGGGTGGGGGTGGGGGGTGGGGGAGACCCCTATCAGTGCCAGGGAAGGAATTCCCTGGCACTGATAGTGCTTCCCGCCATGGATTTCATGGCGGTTCCTACTGCTAAAAATCCACGGCGGTAAGCTGGGTCACAATACCTGCGGCGGTATTGTCACGGCCACCGGGCTGGAGACCCAGGTCTTCAGCCCAGCGGTCGTCTCCGCCCTGGCGGGCGGAACGGAGTAGCGGCGGATGACCATGGCAGTAACCTCCATGGTCATAATTCCAAAAACAAGACCGCCAGCCTGTTGGCGGTCTTACCGCCGCTTTAACACCGTCCGCCAGGGTTGTAATGACCCCCTTAATTTGGTAATCGTGGAGGAGGATGAGTACTGGGGGAGTTCCAAGAGTGGTAGGGAGACCGCTGTGTCACTATTCCAATAATGCTCTGCAATTAACTTCTCTGGTGGTTATGCATGGCTTGCGCTCTTACAATGGGAGAACTTGATCAGACCTAAACAGATAGTTTACTTTTAAGAAAGGGTGTCAGAAAAGTGTTATTGATTATGTTCTGGTGGAGTCCGACTCTGACCAGACTTTACTGACACGGAGGTGGTAAGCGTTACTTAGAGCACACAGTTTCTGAGGTCAACATGCTCAGATTTAGCTGTAGTACCTGAACTAATTGTGGCCAGTAGTTGTCGTAGAGTCACATGGCCTAGAGTCTTGGCGAACCAGGATTTGCATGCTCAAATCTATAAACTTTTGTCCAACACATGTCAGGTTTTAGGGAAGTTTGTCCGGATCCTGATGTATTGTTAAGCACCCACACTGCTTTTTTGCCAAGCTCAAGGCCATCTTTTATAGCAACTATCAGGGTAAACAACAGAAAGATAGGAAAGGCCCCAGGTGGTTCTCTAAGGAGTGCAAGCAGGCTAAATCAGACTTATGAAAATCTGTGTGGAAGGGTTAGCGGGTAGATATTATATGTGCTGCGTGGGGTTTGCGTCGTTATCAGCAACCACAAGCAGGTGTTGCGTGTTATTTCTCCAGCTGCGATGCGGCAATCTCCCAGCCCCGATGTAGGTGGAGCGTCGTTTTTTATCTGCGATGCTGGTGGTGCGTCGTTTGTGAGCTGCATTGCAGATGGTGCGTCGAAAATGTCCCAGCACAGCATTTTGTGCGTGGATTTTCAGCTCTTGTCTACCAACTTCACCTTTCAAGGGCCCATGGACTGGATAGGACACCACTTGGCAGGGCAGAAGCCACAGCAGTGAGCCCAGATGTTAGCAGAGGAAGGCTTTGATGGCCCTCAGACTTCAAAACAAGAGGCAAGCTCAGCTCAAGCCCTTGGAAATTCTTCACAAGCAGGAATATACCACAAAGTCCAGTCTTTGTCCCCTTTCATAGGCATAAGCAGTAACTGCAGGATAGCCCAACAAAGCACAGTCACAGACAGGGGCAGCACACCTAATCAGCTCTTCTCCTTAGCAGAAGTTCCTCTTGGTTCCAGAAGTGATCTAATTTTAAGGGATTTTGAGTCCTATACTTATACCTCTTTTTGCCTTTGAAGTAAGCCTAATTCAAAGGAAAGTCTCTGTTGTTCACAAGATCCTGCCTTGCCCGGGCCAGACCCCAGACACACACCAGGGGGTTGGAGACTCCATTGTGAGAGGACAGGCACAGCCCATTCAGATGTGAGTGACCACTCCTCCCTCCCCTCCTAGCACAGACAGCTCATCAGGATATGCAGGCTACACCCCAGCTCCCTTTGTATCACTGTCTAGAGGAGAGGTGAAAACGGTCCAGCTGTCAAACTGACCCCGACAGGGAATCCACAAACAGGCAGAGTCACAGAATGGATTAAGAAAGAAAATTCCTGCCTTCTAAAAGTGGCATTTTCAAACTAACAATCTAAAAACCAACTTCACTAAAAGATGTATTTTGAAATTGTAAGTCCAGAGACCCTAAGCTCCAAATTTCTATCTGCTCTGAAAGGGAATCTGCACTTTAAAGTTATTTAAAGTCAGCCCCATGTTAACCTATGAGAGAGATAGGCCTTGCAACAGTGAAGACTACATTTAGCAGTATTTCACAGTTAGGACATGTAACACACAGCAGTACATGTCCCACCTTTAACATACACTGCTCCATGCCTATGGGGCTACCTAGTGCCTACCTTAGGGGTGTCTTACATGTATAAAAAGGAAAGGTTTAGGCCTGGAAAGTGGGTACACTTGCCAAGTCGAATGGGCAGTTTAAAGCTGCACACACAGACACTGCAGTGGCAGGTATGAGCCATGTTTACAGGGCTACTAGTATGGATGACACAACCAGTGCTGTAGGCCCACTAATAGCTTTTGATTTACAGGTCCTGGGTACCTCTAGTGCACTTTAGTAGGGACTTACTAGTAAATCAAATATGCCAATCGTGGATAAGCCAATTTATACATACATTTTACATAGGAACACTTTCACTTTAGCACTGGTTAGCAGTGGTAAAGTGCCCAGAGTATCATAAGCAAAAACAGAGTCTAGCACATATCAACAACCTGGGAAGCAGAGGCAAAAAGTTAGGGGAGACCACAGCAAGTATGCCAAGTCGGACACCCACTATGTTTTTTTGCTATCCAGAATGCTATGAAAATGTCAGTGTGATCAAAATCATGCATTTTCCACACAATTAAGTACTGAGAATGTTCCAGAATCTGCAGGTATCTACAAAGTTCATATCATCCAGCATTCCAAATCTTCTTGGATACATGTTGTACCCCCCTTGTGTGGTTTGGCCTTTTGTCTCGGATTGGAACCAGTCAAAATTTGGATAGTGTGAATTTAATGAGGTGTCAATGAGGTTCTGATAAATGGGCTGTCAAAGAGGGGCTAAGCTCCCACTTCTCTGACCCCCTGAGAAGCAGAACGAGGTGGTCAACCACCATTCTGTCTCACCTCAGATTCAGGAATAGTGTCTGGTTCCAGAGCAGTATGAGGATGGATGCCTAATTGATCCATGTAGGAAGCTAGCTTGGTGTGTGGTGGGTACCTAAGGTACCTCTCACCTTATACCAGGTCCAGGTATCCCCTACTAGTGTAGTGTAGGCAGTCTCTAGAAGCATCAAGGCTCTCTAGAGGTAGCTGTGGATGAGCAGCCAAGGCTTATCTAGGAGACATGCAAAGCTTATGCAATACCACTGTAGTCACGCAGCACTTACACACATGAAAGAAAACACTTAGGCCCTCATTACAACCCTGGCGGTCGGTGATAAAGCGGTGGTAATACCGCCAACAGGCCGGCGGTAAAAAAAGTGGAGTCACAACCATGGCGGAAACCGCCAACACAGACAGCCACTTTAACATTCTGACCGCCACAAACGGTAGCAACAAACACCGCGGCGGTAACCGCCAACAGACAGGCAGAAAACAATGTACCACCTACACTATTACAAGGCACCAATCTGCCAGCTTTTCCGGGGCGGTACCAATGCCATCAAAAACACTGCGGAAACAGTACTTGGAACTGAAACCACTCACTTCTCGACACCCAACGAGGAACCAGGACGCCATGGAGCCCGAGTTACAGGTGTTACCAATGTTGGTTTACCTCCTCTTCTACCAGGAAAATCAAAGACGGTGGCGACGACCACAGTGAGTACTGCACCTAGCACACAGGGGAGGGGGGAGGAAAAAGAGAGTGACACACAAACGCAACACCCCCACCCCCAACAACACACACATAAACACATGCAGCAACATTACATTTACTCCCCGTAACCCCAGGAAGAACGCAAGGACCAAATGAAATGATTGTAACAAGTGTAATCAACGAAAATCCAGATAGGCCAACATAACTTTTAAATATCAGTATATACAAATATTTACAGTACACAAGTCCGGATACTGTTCCATTCAATGTCCATGGACCAGTGGTCCCAAAAAGTATGGGCATGAGACCTGCCTCAAAACAGAGAGAACACTGATGGGGCATCAGGTCGAAAAAAAACAGACACCTCAGGGGGAAGGGGAGGGGGGGCACCTCAGCCGGATGATGGGACGACGCCACTGCTCCACGAGGGGGCTCCATGCCTACTGCTTGGTCCTGGGGAACGTAAAGCCACAGTCTCTCAAGTCTCTCAAGTGGGTGCTTTGCCCACTGATTGGTCCTGGGGCGTGCAAAGCCACAGTCTCTCAAGTCTCTCAAGTAGGTGGTTTACCCACCGATTGGTCCTGGGGAGTCCAAGGCCACAGTCTCTCAAGCGTGTGGCATGTTACATGTTCCACTGGTTCTGGAGGGGGCTTGGTGCCCAGAGTGCTTCATCCTGCCAAGGACTGGGGTAGTGGATGCAGTTCTCCACTGGTTCTGGAGGGGGCTTTGTGCCCAGAGTGCTTCATCCTGCCAAGGACTGGGGTAGTGGATGCTCTTCTCTACTGGTTCTGGAGGGGGCTTTGTGCCCAGAGTGCTTCATCCTGTCAAGAACTGGGGTAGTGGATACAGTTCTCCACTGGTTCTGGAGGGGGCTTTGTGCCCAGAATGCTTCATCCTGCCAAGGACTGGGGTAGTGGATGCAGTTCTTCACTTGTTCTGGAGGGGGCTTTGTGCCCAGATTGCTTCCTCCTGCCAAGGACTGTGGTAGTGGATGCAGTTCTCTACTGGTTCTGGAGGGGGCTTGGTGCCCAGAGTGCTGCACCTGAGGTGTGTCAGTTCCCATTCCCTCACCTGGGTGTCTGAGCCACGAGATTTTCTGGGAACAGGTAGCATGATACTCTATGGAGGGAGACACACACTCCACCCTGCGGCGACTTAGCCTGCCAACTACTGGTACTGCCAGTGCTGGTTGTGGTGCCTCATGTAATGTGTGCAGGGTCCAGGACGTGGATGCCCACTGGGAATGATGCTGATGTCGGCTGTGGTAACACTGGCTGGGCACGTCGCGGGGCAGGTGGCAGTGGCTGCCGCGGTGTCTGTGGCGGAGATGCTGCCGGTGGTGCAGGTGTCAGCACCTGTGGAGGTAGACAGCAGGACGTCTGCTGCAGCCTCGGACGGCTGCCCACTGGGGATGATATTGGGGACTGTAACAGAGGCAGCAGACGTGCAGGTGGAGGTGCAGGTGGCTGTGGTTTCGGTGGTGGTCACCGCCGTACAGGTTGCTGTTCTGTCTTGCAGACGTGGTGACACCAGTCCCTCACCCGGAGGCTCCGTTCCCTGAGCTGACTTCCCTTTGGCCTTGTGTCCCTTCCCCACCTTGGAAGTCACTGCTGGGATCTTGGCACTGTCCTCTTTTGTCTTGGAGGAGGCCTTGCTGAGTGGTTGGTGCGGCTTTTCCCTACGGCATGTGGGCCCATTCTTCACCTTGGCAGGTGGTGGAATAGGGTGATCCTTGGCCTCATTAGGTGGCACACTGGCAGCCCTGATGGATTCCGCCTGCAATGTTACTGGACTTGCAGGGACCACAGTGCTCGAGGATTTTGTGGCTGAGGTGCTGGGCTGGGATCTGGACTTCCTGGCCCTAGGGGAAGGACGGGGGGGAGGTGTTGGGAATAGGTCAAAGTTAGCTAGGAAAAGTTTTTTAGACACACTGGGAAGGGAAGATGGAAGGGGTTTGGGAGTGGAGGAAGATGTAGTGGTTGTAGGAGGTGTACGTCTGCTGAGTTTGGGTGAGGGTGCATGGGCTGGAGGCTGTTGTGAGGTGGATGGCTGTTGAGTGGGTGTGTGCCTGCGTTTGTGTACTTTGGGAGGAGGGCTCACAGACACACTGGGAGAGGACACAGGGGACGTGTGCATGGTAGTGGGGGTGGTGATTGCATGTGAGCGGTGTGTGGTGATTGGCGTGCTGGTGATGGAGATAGTGGCTGAGGATGTAGTACATGCAGGTGTGAGTGGAGACGAGACTGGGAGGGAGGTGGAGGACGTGGAGGAGGGGGACACAGTGGAGGCAGTGGATGTAGATGTGTCTGCATGGGTATGGTGCTTGTGTGAGTGCCTGTGAGATGAGTGGTGCTTATGTGTGCCTGAGCCACTTTTGTGTGTTGATGAGTGTGCATGCTGGTCTGATGGTGTGCTTGGGATAGGCAGAGGTAGAGGGGATTGGGTCTGGGTAGTGGAAGTAGGAGGGGGGAGGCTGGACACAGAGACAATGGCTGCCATCAGTGCTGAAGCCAGAGCCTGAAATGCTCTCTGTTGGGCTGCCATGCCAAAATAAATGCACTCCAGGTATGCATTTGTTTGCTGCAAATGCCTCTCAACACCCTGGATGCCTTTCAAAATGGTTGACTGCCCAACAGTGAGGGATCTCAGGAGGTCAACAGCCTCCTCACTGAGGCAGCAGGGCTGACTGGGGCAAGGCCTGAGGTGCCTGGGGCGAGTCGCTGTCGCTGGTGTCTCCTCCTGTCCCTGTCGTGGAGCTCCCCTCGCCTTCCGTCCCACTGGTGCCTTCAGACTCCGTACATTCACCCTCCTGGGTCATGTGGGTTGCAGCTCCCTCCTGCTCCGGTGCCAATGCTCCTCCACCAGATGATGCTAATGCACACAAGGACAGGGTGACCAAACAAAAAGGGGGGGAAAGACAGAGGAGACACATGGTCAATGCCAGCAACAACACCACAGTTGGCGGACACAACACACAGGGAGCAGCCCTATGCACTAGGCCTTGCACCAACTGTTCTTGGAAAAATCACCTGCCCATTGGGGAGTGTGGCTAAGCCCATTTGATGCACACCTGGAACCCACAGGAGCCTGACTAGGTGTAGATGGCCACTACCACTTTTGGGGTTGGAGTACCACAGAGCCTGCCTAACAATGGACCTACCCTAGCAAGTTCACCCTGGCCTAGGGGAACCCACAGCCCACTTCCCCCATCCAGACACCTCATACAGCACGCAGAGTCAGCTGAATGAGACTGTACTCACCCCCTTGTGGCTTCTGTGATGCCCTCAAGCACCCATCCAACTCAGGATATGCCACCGCCAGGATCTGGTACATCAGGGGGGTCATGGTGCGACGGGCACCCATTCCACGTTGGGAGGCCATCCCCATCTGGGTCTTCGCCGTCTTCTTGCTCCAGCGGTGCAGGTCCTCCCATCTTTTGCGGCAGTGGGTGCTCCATCTATGGTAGACTCCCAGGGTCTGCACTTCCTTGGCGATGGCATGCCAAATACCCTTCTTCTGGTGGGCGCTGACCTAGAGGAAAAGTGAAGTAAGAATGGATTTTACTCCCCCGTCCGGTTCTTCTTACTCATTGGCCACAACTTCCTACCCTGGCCCAGGAACACATACACTGACCATCCTCACATGCTGGCCACCCCCCCTGTATCTTCCATCCACCCCACTCCATACATTCATGTCCCATCCATCATGCTCACAGTGTACTCACCTGTTTGTCTGGAAGACCGTAGAGTAGTGTGTATGGGGAAGGACCCCAGCCACCAGGTTGTCCAACTCCTCTGCGGTGACGGCAGGGGCCCTTTCCCCAGACACTGTAGCCATTGTCGCTTCCAGACTCAAGTCACAGCAGCACTTCCAGTGTAGGTCCTCTCCTGTTGAAGGTCAGGTATCAAGTGAGTGAACAGATAGAAAATGGCAGTTACGTCCATGGCGGTGTGTACCGTCACCGCCGGCGTACATCGTCATTGGCTTCTGGAACCTATAGGGCCCAATGATAACCAATGCTGAATTGCGCCGTGGTCTTCGTCCGCCTACCGCGACGCTGCACAACGCCAGCGCAGTTACCTCATTTCCCCTTGTCCCTCCTTACAGCTCAGGCAGCCGCCATTTCAGGGGGCCACAGGGCAGGACAATAAACTGCGTCACAGCACTTGTGGGCAGGAATATGGACAGACAGCGGCACACACCGATTACATCACAATTGTTCAAAACACCCTTGTGCAAGCTATGTGGTTATGACCCTCTGCTCACCCTTCTCCGCCATAGGGCACATCCGCGGGGGCAGATGATGAGATGGCGTCATTCTCCGGTGTACAGACCCCTGGTGGACCTGTTGACAATGGAAGACAGACACATCATTATCACCTACAGACTTGATTGTGCCACAATACATGAACTGTGTGCCCAGTTGGAGCCAGACCTGATGTCAGCTATCCGCCATCCCACAGGAATCCCCCCTCAAGTGCAAGTCCTGTCAGTACTCCATTTCCCGGCCAGTGGTTCCTTTCAAACAACCGTGGCCATGGCATCAGGGATGTCACAGCCAATGTTCTCTAACGTGTTGTCCAGAGTGTTGTCTGCCCTGCTGGAACACATGCGCAGCTACATCGTTTTCCCTCAGGTGGAGGATTTGCCCACAGTGAAAGGTGACTTCTATGTCCTGGGACATATCCCCAACATCATTGGTGCCATTGATGGTACACATGTGGCATTTGTCCCACCCCGCAGGAATGAACAGGTGTACAGAAACCGCTAAAGCTATCATTCCATGAATGTGCAGATGGTGTGTTTGGCAGACTAGTACATCTCCCATGTGAATGCCAGGTATCCTGGCTCAGTGCATGACGCTTACATTTTGAGGAAAAGCAGCATCCCTTATGTGATGGGGCAACTCCAGAGGCACCATGTGTGGCTAATAGGTGAGCCCAAGGTCCCAACACAGTTTGAATAGGTGTCTGGGTATGAGAGAGTTGCTAAGGGTTGGTGTGTGTCTAACAGTTGTCCCTCGACATTTGCAGGTGACTCTGGTTACCCCAACCGGTCATGGCTACTGACCCCAGTGAGGAATCCCAGGACAAGGGCAGAGGAACACTACAATGAGGCACATGGGCGAACTAGGAGGATAATAGAGCGGACTTTCGGCCTCCTGAAGGCCAGGTTCTGGTGCCTCCATCTGAAAGGTGGCTCTCTATACAACTCACCGAAGAAGGTGTGCCAGATAATCGTGCCATGCTGTATGTTGCACAACCTGGCTTTGCGACACCAGGTGCCTTTTCTGCAGGAGGATGGGCCTGATGTTGGTCTTGTGGCAGCTGTGGAGCCTGTGGACAGTGAGGAAGAGGAGGCAGAAGAAGAATATATAGACAACCGAAACAACATCATCATGCAATACTTCCAGTGAGACACAGGTAAGAGGCTCTCACTGCTCCTCTCATATCATACTACTGTAGGACATTGCATGATTGTGCCTTTTTACCTCTGTGTGTGGACCCTGACAGTTCACTTTGGCTGTCCATTTCACAGATCTGGGTACCGCTTTCTGCTTTCTGTGATGTTTACTGCTGCCCAACAACTGTTGAACATTGGTATGTGAAAATGAACATTGACATTGCTATTTGTCAGAGAGGTTGTAATAACACATTTGTGAAAGGACAGACTGACTCCAGATCGTTTTGTGATTCCAGGGTGTTTATTTAAGTGCTATTCAGTGGAGGGGTATATGCAGTGGGCTGGGGTGATGGTGGAGAAATGTCCATGGTGGAGTCCAGTCTATTGGTATCACAGGTGCATTGTCCAAGGGGGCATAGGAGATGGAGTAATGGCAGTTCAAGGTTGTCAGGGTGACATAGTGGGACAGAAGGGTGACAATCAGGAGAGTCTTATTTCCTGGCGGGGGTCTTGGCAATGTTCTCTGTCTTGTGCCTAGATCTCAGGGACCGTTTGCGGAGTGGTTCTCCTTCTGCAGGGGGTAGGGTGCTGGTGGCCTGTTGGTCCTGTGGCGGTACCTCCTGTCCACTAGCGCCAGCAGACATGGAGGGCTGTTCATCGTTCAGGCTAGTGTCAGGGGCCCGTTGGTGTGCCACTGTTTCCCTCATGGTGTTGGCCATGTCTGTCAGCACCCCTGCAATGGTGACCAGGGTGGTGTTAATGGACTTCAAGTCCTCCCTGATCCCCAGGTACTGTTCCTCCTGCAGCATTTGGGTCTCCTGAAACTTGGTTAGTACCGTGCCCATGGTCTCCTGGGAATGGTGGTATGCTCCCATGATGTTGGAGAGTGCCTCGTGGAGAGTGGGTTCCCTGGGCCTGTCCTCCCTCTGTTGCACAGCATTCCTCCCAGCTTCCCTGTTATCCTGTGCCTCTGTCCCCTAAACCGTGTGCCCACTGCCACTGACCCCAGGTCCCTGATTGTCTTGGGTTAGTGGGGTTGCCTGGGGTCCCTGTAGTGGTGAACACACTGCTGATTGACGTGTCCTGGGGACAGAGGGATGGGCCCACTGGGTGGGTGCTGTGCTGGTGTTTCCTGAGGGGGGAGGTTCAGTGGTGGTTTGTGACTGTGGCAGGGAAACCGACTGTCCAGAGGTCCCTAATGGGCCGGGCTGGTCATCTTAATCCAGGCGTGCAGAGCTGCTGTCGTCACTGTAGGCCTCTTCTGTGGGGGGACTGGATATGACTGGCACCTCCTGTCTGGTGACGTCAGGTAGGGGTCGTGTTGGTGTGTAAACGCATATTTATTGTATCTGTGTGTGCCATCTTGTGCAATGGGTGAGTTACCCTCTACTCCTGTGCTTGCATTATTGGCTTGGCCCTTGTGTGACTGGTGATTTTGGGGCCTGGGTGAGTCTCTCTACTGGACATGCTTTGGTGATGGGTGTCTATGCATTGGTGTTACATGCAGGGCTTGGTTTTGGGATGTGTGGGTTGTGATAGTGGGGTATCTGTGGGGCGTTGGGGTGATGGGTGTGAGGGTAGGAGTTTGTGATGGCATGCAGGTAGGGTGGGGGGATATAGTAGTATAGATTTGCCTTACCAGAGTCCAGTCCTCCTGCTACTCCTGCGATGCCCTCAGGATGCATGATCGCCAAGACCTGCTCCTCCCATGTTGTTAGTAGTGGGGGAGGAGGTGGGGGTCTACCGCCAGTCCTCTGTATGGCTACCTGGTGTCTTGCAACCACGGAACGTACCTTCCCCCAGGCGTCGTTCCACCTCTTCCTGATGTCATCCCGTGTTCTTGGATGCTGTCCCACTGCGTTGACCCTGTTGACAATTCTCCACCATAGCTCCATCTTCCTTGCAATGGACATCTGCTGCACCTGTGATCCGAATAGCTGTGGCTCTACCCGGATGATTTCCTCCACCATAACCCTGAGCTCCTCCTCAGAAAACCTGGGGTGTCTTTGAGGTGCCATAATGTGGTGTGGGTGATGTGTGAGGTGGTGTTTGTTGTGCTGTGTGATGTGTTGTGTTGGTGTGTGCTTTTTGAGGTGCGTGGATGTTGTATGAGTGATGGTGTTGTGTGCCTGTGGATGCTGGTGTTGTGTTTGCTATTCTCTCTCTCTCTGCTTCTTCCAAAAATTTCGTTGTAAGGGGTTGGGTAATGTGGGTGTGTGTTTGATAGTGGTGTGAGTGTTTGGGTGTGGTGTATGTATGTGTATCAGGTGTGTGTATTTTGATTTGTCCAATGTGGTTGTGTTTTGTAAACGTGCATGTATTTTGAGTGCGGCGGTGTGTACCGCCAATGGATTACCGCGGTTGAATGACCGCCGCGTTGATTTGTGGGTCGTGATAGTGTGGGCATATTCTTGTTGGTCGTGACGGTGTAGGTTTTGCTAGCCCCAGTTTATCACTGACCTTTGGTGTGGCAGACTTGTGTGGGTGTCTGTATTGTGGCGGATTACGAAATGTGGGTTGTAATACCTGTAGTGGATTTCCGCCACGGTATCTTGACACCCGTCAGCACGGATTTACCGACAGGGTTGTAATGAGGGCCTAAGTGTTACAAAAATAAAGGTACTTTAATTTATTGACACAATACCAAAAACTACTAGAGAGGCAGCCCTCCAACAGAAGGTAAGTAACACACTAGATATATACACTAGTAATCAGCAATAGGCATAGAAAGTGATAGAAAACAGTGCAAATGCAGATAAACAATAGTGACCCTAAGGGGAGCCCAAACCATAAACTGAAAAAATTGAATGCGAAAACAGGACTCCCACCTAGGTAAGTGCAATGTGTAGAGGGGAGCTGGGGTACTAGGAAACCTAAAAGGTAAGTGCCACAGTGCCCCCTAGCGACCAGGAGGAAAGGAGTAAATTACTCGATTTTCCCCAAACCCACCAAAAGGAAGAAAATGAAGAACATGCAACACCCAGACAAGATTGCAAGAAACCAGGGGTGGATTCCTGAACAGGAAGACCTGTGGCAGAAGGTGACCAAGTCCAGAAGGCAAAGAAGAGTCCAAGAGGAATAGGAGCTACTACTCACCCAGCTGTGGATGCAGGAGTTGGTCGACAGTAGGACGAAGACGGTCAGGAATGCAGCCCTGGAGCAGGTGAAGAGTTTCTGGCGGATGCTGGATGGATGATTGCAGTCAGTCAGTGGCATGGAAAAGCAAAATTGGAGCTCAATGGGACCAGCAAGGTTCAGGGGGACTCAACCCATGGGGGGAGTCCTAGGGGGACCCTCAGCAAGGCAGATAGGCCAAAGAAGAAGAGGCAGCCCCCACAGGAGGCCCACTGGACGAGGAACCAGGATTCACAGAGGAGCCCACAGAGCACAACTGGAGAAGGTACCCACACCGCAGGAGAAGCATGCAGAGGGCTGAGCATTGCAGGAAGGAGTGCTGGGGGCTGGGGCTGCACAGAGCTTCAGGATCCCTTTGAGGAGATGCAAACAAGCCTTGGCAGCTGCAAGAGATGCAGTGAACAGGGGTACCGTCCTGTGTGGGAAAGCAATGGCTTACCTCCAGCAAAGTTGGACAGCTGGCAGAGAGGACCAAGAGGACTACTCCAGACCACCACCCATGATGCAGGATCCACGCAGCTCAGGATGAGAGGAGATCCATGCAGCTGGTTATCATTACAGTTGGTGCCCACGGATACAGGGGAGTGACACCTTCATTGCAACGGAGAATCCTTCTTCCTTCTCATGCAGACAGAAGACTTGCCATCCTCAGAGGATGCACAGCCAGGATAATGTTGCAGAGGCTGGGAGGAGCTGTGGAAACAATGTTTCAAGCAGAATCTTTGTTATGGATGCAGATGGTAGGTTCCAGGAGGGTCCAGTTGTGGTTCCAGTGGCTAGAAGTCAAAGTAGAGGTTGCAGAGGAGTCCTTCTGGAATGTTGCAAGTCGAATCTGAGGATCCACCATAAAGAGAGCCCCTAAATAGCCCTGAAAGGGGGGTTGGTCACCTAGCCAGGTGACCACCTATCAGGAGGGGCTCTGACATCACCTGCCTGACCTGGCCACTCAGATGCTCCCAGAGGTCCCTGACAACCTTGGACTCAAGATGGCAGAACCAAGGTACCCTCTGGAGGGGCTCTGGTTACCACCCCTGAGGTGGTGATGGACAGGGTAGTGGTCACTCCCCTTTCCATTGTCCAGTTAGTGCCAGAGCAGGGACTGGAGGTCCCTGAGCCAGATAAGACTGGTTTATGCACGGAGGGCACCAAATGTGCCCTTCAAAACATACCAGTGGCTTGGGAGGCTACCCCTCCCAAGCCACGTAACACCTATTTCCAAAGGTAGAGGGTGTTACCCTCCTCTCCCAAAGGAAATCCTTAGTTCTGCCTTCCTGGGCGTGAGCTGTTCAAGCAGCAGGAGTGCAGAAACCTGTCTGCGGGAAAACCCCAGAAGGCTGGTAGGAGTCTTCTGAAGAGCCCCCAGAGTGCTTGGAATCATACTTCCAATACTGGCAACAGTATTGGGGTATGATTCCGACATGTTTAATACCAAACATGCCTAGGTTCGTAGTTACCATTATGTAGCTACACATAGGAAGTGACCTATGTCCAGCACACGTATAAAATGGCGTCCCCACACTCACGAAGTCCATGAAAATGGAACTGGAGATTGTGGGGGCAGCTCTGCTAGTGCAGGGGTGCCCTCACACACAGGTACTTGCACCCTGCCCTTTGGGCTAGGAGGGCCTGCCATAGGGGTGACTTACAGTGACCTGATGCAGCACCTGTAGTGAAAAAGGGTGCAGGCACCCTTTCATGCAGGCTGCAATGGCAGGCCTGCAGAATATTTTGCATGGGCTCCCCATTGGTGGCATAATACATGCTGCACTCCATGAAGATCCTCTAGTACCCCAATTCCCTGGGTACCTGGGTGCCATATACTAGGGACTTACATGGGGGCACCAGTATGCCAAATTTGGGGTGAAAGTAACTAAGTTACCAAGTTAGAAGGGAGAGAGCATACTCACTGGGGTCCTGAATAGCAGGATCCTAGTGAACACAGTCAAACACACTGACAACAGGCTGAAAATGGGGGTAACCATGCCAATAAATAGGGTTCTTTCCTACAGTCTAGCCATCCACCCCATTCCCTTTATTGTTTTTCCCCTCGTATTCTTTTGGGCTTTCAGCCTTCCTGGTTGGGCAGATTGGTGTTTTTACCACCTTTCCACCCATCCTCAGATGGAGACAGAACATGTGCATTTTCAGCATCTTCTGAAGGACAAAGCAGTTTGGTTGGGTTCTTTATAGGGTTAGGAAGGATTTCCAAATGTCGGTAGCAGCACCTGTGACAGATTATTTCAATGCAAGAAACATTTTGTATTTTAGGGTTTCCAGGAGAAAAGTGTCTTTGCTTTTTTTCGGCAGCAAGCGGAAAAATATATACGTCTTTATTGAGGCCATGCAAAATTCTGTGATTCTCCCTCAAAACGGCTCCATATCTGCCAATCTGTGAACATGATAAATATACTTCTGCAGCCAGACCCTACCATCAAACTGCATTCGACTATGGTGCAGTGACAACTGACTAACAACGAGACCCATACCCGAACTCACTTGGCAAAGGTCCAGCATCTTACAGGTACCTGCTCCATAATGCAAATTAGTCCTGCTCCGAGTAGTGGTTTTATGCAAAATAATCTACTGTCCTGCAAGATACATAAAATTTGGATACACTCCAGCTGTTAGCCTGCAACCATAGGGTTCTCTCTTGCAGGGCCCGTCACTTTAATGGCAGTATGAGACTTCCCGTCTACCAAATTCTGGTGACAATAATTTGATTGATAGTGGAGTTTAGAGCCTATGTTAACATGCCTGCAAAATTAGTTTAACACCACAGAGATTGAAGCCATTATGTTGCAGCATGTTCTGAAAATATTACATAACCCAGGACCTGGCGGTCTTCTGGATGGTTGCTAATGTCTGGTCCCTTAATTTCAATGGATTCGGCCTGCTGTCAGTATCTTTGTCCCTGGTTTGAATGACTTTGATCAGGCCATCTGCCAGTGCCTAATCCCTCAGATACAGTGACAAGGTGATTATGGACTGTGGTCAGTGCCTGGACCCATGGTTGTAATGCAACAATGGTCCTCTTCCGCTGTCTTTGTGGCTTTAGTTTTGAGGACATTGGACTTCAGGCTTTCTGACCGGGCCTGAAACCTGTGCAACATATAATCAGAGAACGTTGGCTGATTTACTTGTTGATTAGAGGAAATTGCAAAATTAGGAATTTGGCTAAATATCCATTTGCAGATACAATAACATGAAGTACATCTGTGTGTAAAATGAAGGAAAGTGTCACCTTTGGAGATCGTTCCCACTGCCAGAGGTGAATATACATAGGGTGTTCACTTGGTCGCCCAGGGTTATATGATTGCTGTGTAATGTCACGTGTTCTTTCATTGGTTGATGTCCCTGGTTTTATAGACCTTACATCCTGTGTTACATTGTTTTGTGTAATGAGCACAGCTGGGACTCGGAGATGTGTTAAAGGAGTACAATTCTTAAGACCTTAAATAAAATGCTGATGACAGTGCAACTCAGTGTCAGAGGCAAAGGAAAGACAACTGTACATATATCGGGAACAATCTTTCAATTGAACAACTACAATGCATTGAAACCCCTGGTCACTCGAGGGAGGTGGTTTACCCCTATACTAACACTTTCGGTGGCCTTCATTAGTATGCCTTAGGGCACAAATGCTCTACGGTTGAAGACAAAGGTCCTGATTTAGAGTTTGGCGGATGGAGTTACTCCTTCACAAACAGTACGGATATCCCATCATCTGTATTACGATTCCATTATGTCCCATGGACATCGTAATATGACGGTCGGGATATGCATCATGTTTGTGACAAAGTAACCCGTCCCTCAAATTTTAAGGACCTGGTTTAGAGTTTGGCAGGCAGGTTATTCCGTCATATTGTGATCTCCATAGGCTATTATGGGATTGTAATACAGAGGACGGGCTACGCCAAACTCCAAATCAGGCCCTAAAACAGGCCCAGAATCTTGAAACAAACTTTTTTGCCGGTTCTGAAGATGTGATTATGGTATCTTGTTAGTCGATATTAGGCTTAAACTAATCCTATTTTGAAATGTCTTATACAAGGTTCTAAGATGTTCTTTTATTCAGAACCATTAAATATCTGCAAAATGGTATACGTCGTACATCTGAAACGTCAGTAAGTAGTTAATTAAAAAATATGATATTAAGAGATTATTGATTATTTTACCCCATGCGTAGTAGAACACTATGGGGGTTATTACAACTTTGGAGGAGGTGTTAATCCGTCCCAAAAGTGACGGTAAAGTGACGGATATACCACCAGCCGTATTACAAGTCCATTATATCCTATGGAACTCGTAAAACGGCTGGTGGTATATCCGTCACATTTGGGACGGATTAACACCTCCTCCAAAGTTGTAATAACCCCCTATGTTCTGTAGACTTTAACACAGTGTAAGTAAACAACAGTTCTTGGCTAGGGGCTGCTGTTTGCTTACGGCTTTGAATTCTCCTGCCAACTTAAGAATTATGGGCAGAAAGAAATATACAGAAAAGTTCTGATTATATCACATGTTATATTTGCAGTGTAAAGGGGCACTTTCCCTATGAAAAATACTAGATTTGGATAAGCAGTTTTGGTAGGGCAAGACACCCCAGAGGTTTAAAGAGAAGAGTGATATGTGTTAATGAGTAGTAGTGCTGAGAAGACACAAAAGACACACCCTCCTCCTTCATTTTGGGGATGAAGAGAAGAGTCCATTGCATATGCTGGTGAGCAGAGGCAAACGTTTGCTATATATAGCCCCTAATTGAAGAAACGGCAGAAGTTAGGCTGTGTCAAACCTCTTTGAGCAAGGAATACCTGCCACAGCTATAAACTGTCCACTGTTTTGGTAGAGAAATCTGGATAAATCCTGCGTTGAAACAAGGGGTGGTTTAATCTACTTAAATATCGTGGAAAGGTAAGATTGACACAAAGGCACGCATGCACCCACACACAAACATTTCACTTAACTAAGGCCTGATTTTGAGTTTGGCCTATCAATGTCAGGTCTGCCAGTATACATACAAGAGGTGAAATCATTAATAGAAGGTAGGAGTCACATTTACATTTTTGCACCAATATGGCAGGACCTCTGAAGAGGATGTCTACAGCAGGGGTGAAAAGAAAAGACCAAGTACAAATTCCTCCATGCTGATAACAGAATGTGGATTTTTTCAGTCTATGTGCATTCTAAAAATGTTGTCCCAAAGTGGGTTTCCATTTAACCCATGTGACATATCCTGAAATGATGGGTATCATACACCTGCATGATTTATTAACGGCCACACATTTTCTTGAAAGACCGCAGTCCTCTTTTTGTGGTCTTTTATGGTGCAAAAATCACCAAAACATAGCAGCAGACCCTTCTCAGACCAATGCAGCACCATATGTGGTGCCATTTGCAAAACGTTTAGTAAATATGTCCCATTATGTTTTCTTTTGTTCATTAACTGAGGTAGATTTTTACACCTCGGCTCTCTACACGCTAATATTTAAATCGTTGTTTAGTTCCTCTGTTTTTAATTTTTTTATTTTCAGTCTAAGTTACAGAACAATCATACCATTCCCTATATGTGAGTTTAGGCATTCTATTATTATGAGTGGTGCACCTTAATTAGAAAAAGGCAACTGTCAAAATCTTAGTTTTTATTATTTTTTAATGCTTCTTTGGGTTCATTGACTTTATTACATTTGTTATCCTCTGAGCAGCAAGAGTAATTTTCGGTTATGCATGATTGATTTAGGCATACGTGGTTTTAATGTGTGCTGGATCTTGAAATTTAATTTTTGAATTATGAAATCACCCAGAAGAGTTTTTGTTGTAATCAATTATAATTGTTGGTTGATTGTTTTTCTGCCAACCACTGTTTGCGTAGTGCGTAGCGTACTATAAGTGATCCTGAGATGCACTTGTCTCCATTCCAGGTGAATGCAGTTTTTGCCCTACATACTACGTAAGAGTTCACCTAGTACTGTCTGTCATGTTTGTGGTATCTCATTGATAAAGAACCTTTAAAAGCACTGTGAGTAAGTGGGGGTCTGGCCACACACTCACACACATACATACTCACACTCACTCATCTACATGAACACTTACGTGCATACATTCACAAACACCTACACAAATACCCACCATTCACAAGCACATACGGATGCTAACTTTCATTCACAGCTTGCACTCATACATATATATTCATACATACACCCACACACAAGCACCAAACATTAAAAAAAGAGGTGATCTCAGGTGGTGGGAGGAAAGCCTCTGAGGTTCCTGGAGGGTTGGGACTGCCGCCTCCACTCATTGGCTGACCTTGGGTTAGACAGTGAGGGGTGGCGGCAGTCCCTTACTCATTACAGAGTGGGATGGGATCATTGAGAGTTGGTGGCCCCACCCCTACACACCAGTTATTGCCACCAGACTGAAACCAAGACCACTGAGACATCTACACACACACACACACACACACCACAAAAACACACACACATCTGTCACGCACCCCACATCCCACATCCCAGCAAACTACTCAACACCCTCCCACCAACACACACCACACAACACCCATGTCCCCACTAAGGTACCCCAATTTCACTGTTGAGGAGTTGCGGGTCATGGTTGAGGAAATAGTCAGGATAGAGCCACAGCTGTCTGGAGTACAGGGTACAGCAAATATCCATTGCCAGGAAGATGGAGCTATGGTGGAGAATCATGGACAGGGTGAACACCGTGGGACAGCATCCAAGAACAAGGGACAACATCAGGAAGAGGTGGACCGACCTACTGGGGTAGGTACGTTCCATGGCAGAAAGGCACCAGCTCGCCATCCAAAGGACTGGCGGTGGACCCCCACCTGCTCCCCCAAAGCATGCACAGCATGGAGAACTAACAAGCCCACAATACATCACCATACACAAACAAAGGTGGCAGGGCATCTGCAACGATAGAGGGGAAGTCAGGGATGTACAATTTGTCACAGACATGAGGCATAATACATTACTTACATCCCCACAGGTGCACCAGCCAATGTCAGCGGAGAAGAGGTGTCACGTCTTACCAGTCCCCCAACAGAAGATGCCCCCAGTGATGACAGTAACTCTAGACTTCAGGATCTGGATGAACTACCTGGCCCATCAAGGGCCACTGGTCAGTCGGACACCCCAGCCCACTCACAGTCCACCACAGAACATCCCCATCAGTATCCAAAACTACAGCACCCACCCAACTTCCCCACACCTCTGTCCCCAGGACAAGTCAATCAGCAGTGTGACCACCTGTACAGGGACCCCAGTCCACACATCACACCCAAGTCAATCAGGGTCCTGGGGTCAGTGGCAGTGAGCCCACCATTCAGGGGACAAAGGCACAGGGCTACAAGGACACTAGGAGGACCGCTGTGTGCCAGGGGGAGGACAGGCCCAGGGAACCGACTCTCCAGGAGGTACTCACTAATGCCCTGGGGGTTTACCAACAATCCCAGGACAAGATGGGCTAGGTCCTTACCAACATGCAGGAGAACAAGCAGCTGCAGGAGGAACACCATCAGGAGATCAGGAAGGATTTGCAGGCCTTCAACACCACCATGATCTCCATAGCAGGGGTGCTGGCAGACATGGCCACCATCATGAGGGCATGGACAGCACACCAGCGGGCCCCTACCACTAGCCATCCTGCTGACCAGCCCACCACATCTGCTGCAGCTAGTGGACAAGAGACCCTGCCACAGGACCCACAGGCCACCAGCACCCCTCCCCCTGCAGAAGGTGAACCACCCCGCAAACGTTCCCTGCGACCCAGACAGAAACCAAGACCACCACCAGGAAATAAGACCCTCCTGAATGTCCCCCTTGTGTCCCACCTTATAACCTTGTCCACTTTGAACTGCCTTTGCTCCCCTTCCTATGACCATTGGACACTGGACCTTTGTTACAAATAGAATGGAACCATACCCTGGACTTTCCTCTACCATCACCCTATTCCATTGCACTTTCCCGTCAATTATGTACACTACAATAAACACCCTTGAACACAACGTGACTGATAGTCTTTACTGTGATGAAAATGTCCATTAATGGAAACAGTCACATCATGGGCAAATTATCTGAAAATTGTGATAGCATACAACTAATGACCTGTAAATGTCTGTAGTCATCACAGCAGTACACTGTTGTAATATCACCAACATCTGCAACATGAGAAGCCATTGGTGACAGTAAGTAGAGATGCAAAGGAAGTGAATGCCATCCCGCTACAGCCACACAGATAAAACAATAGTCAGAGGAATGGTCAGTTACACTGTCTCACCTGTGTGTCATTGACGTATACCTGATGTTCTGTTGTCCACATCCTCATTCTCTGCCTCCTCATCCTCACTGTCCTTAGGGTCTACTGCTGCCACAGGGACATTTCCAGTCTCTTCCTCCTGCAGATAAGGCACATGTTGTATGAGAGCCAGGTTGTGCAACATGCAGCATGCCACTTCTATCTGGCAGACCTTCTCAGGTGAGTAGCACAGGGATCCACATGTCAGATGCAGGCATCTGAACCTGGCCATCAGGAGGCCGAAGGTCCTTCCGATGATTTTCCTGGTTGTGCATCATTATAACGATTCTCAGCCCCTGTCCTGGCCTTCCTCAGAGAGGTCAGGAGCCACGATAGGTTTGGGTAGCCTGTGTCACCTGCAAGTACTGAAGGACACACACTAACCTTACAAAGTGGTATGGGGTTAACAGCAGAAGGCATACACTGACATACATTGGGTGGGCACTCAGGTACACCTATTAGCCACACTCTGTGCCTCTGTAGTTGTGCCATCAGCTGTGGGATGCTGCTCCTCCTCAGAACAAAGGCATCATGCACCGACCCAGGATACTTGGCAGTGACATGGGAGATGACTAGTCCGCCAGGCACACCATTTAGACATTGAGTGAGTGGAAACTCTTCCGATTCCTGAACACCTGTTCATTCTGGCGGGGGGGACAAATGCAAAATGGGTTCAGTCAATCTCCCTAACAATATTTGGTATATGTCCAATTGCATAGAATCCTGTCTTCACAGTGGCCAAATCTTCCACCTGGGGGAAAGCGATGTAGCTGCACATGTGTTTGACCAAGGCAGACAGAACCCTTGCCAGCACAACTGAGAACATTGGCTGTGACATTTCTGCTGCCAAGCCCATTGTCATTTGGAAAGGACCAGTTGCCAGGAAATGGAGCACTGGTAGGACTTGCACAAGAGGGGGGATCCCAGTGGGATGATGGATAGCTGATATCAGATCAGGCTCTAATAGGGTACACAGCTCTGTGATTGTGGCTCTGTCCAGTCTATAGGTGAGTATTCTGTGCCTCTCCTCCAGTGTAACCAAGTCCACAAGGGGTCTGTACACGGGGGCTTGTCTCCTTCTATTCATCCGCAGTGGTAGGTATCTAAGGGACACAAGAGTGAGTAGTCTGTCACAATTTGTACAATGGGACCACCACCTCAGATTACATAGAGCAATAATGTGATGGGACAGTGGGAATGGCAATGTACGTGCAATCATCAGCAATGACGCAGTTATGGATTATCTGAATGTTGTCCACCACCATTAAATGGTGACCGCCTGTCCTGTATGCAGGGACAGGTGGAAGTGAGGTAACTCCATCGACGTTGGATGTCGTGGTGGAAGGTGGTCTCGCACCGCTGTGCAATTCCTCATTGGCTAATATGGGGCTCTATGGAGTACAGTGGCCAATGGGGATCATCGGCGGCAGTGACGGTGTACACCACCGTGGGCGTGGCCGCCATTTTCTGTCTAAATCCTCACTTGATTCCTGACTTTCCACAGGATAACACCTACACTGCGTGTGCTGCTGTGACCTGTGTCTGGAACCTACCATGGCCTGTGTGACCAGGGAAAGGGCCCCTGCCTTCATTTGGGAGGAGTTGGAGCATTTGGTGGAAAGGGGTCTTACTCCAGTATGGACTGCTCTATGGACCTCCAGACCAACAGGTGAGCACACCTTGGGCACGATGCATGTGTCAACTTTGCATGGAGATGTGTGTGCAAGCATCGTTTTATTTGGGGGTTGGTATGTCTGTTGCCAGTGTACATGGTGGGCGCTGGGTGATGTGTGTGCCAATGGAGATGGAAATGCGATTTGTGGGCCATATGTGTGACAGGCTGGATGGTATGTGTAATGGTGTCCTTCCGTCTGTATTACCTCTGCAGGTCAGCGCCCATCAGAAGAAGGGATTGTGGCGTGCCATCGCCAAGGATGTGCGGAACCTGGGGGTCTACAGCAGGCAGAGCACCCACTGTCAGGAAAAGGTTGGAGGACCTGAGACGCTGGGCATGGAAGACTGTGGACGCCCAGCTGGGGATGGCCTCCCAATGAGGAAGGGGTGCCCGTCGGAACCTGACCCCCCTGCTACTGGCGGTGGCCTACCCAGAGATGGATGGGCGCTTGAGGGCATCATAGCAGCCACAAGAGGGTGAGTACATTGGGCGTAACTACAGTCATTGGTAGGTGGCGTGGGATCCAGGTGGTGTTTGAGAGTCGGTGGGTGCCCCTTAATGCCAGGTACGACATTGCAGCGTGACCCAGCTCAAGGGTAATGGGTGTATAGCAAATTCAGGAAACCTAGCTAGGTTGTATTCCATGTCAGACAGGGCTTAGTGGGTCCCAGGAGGGGTGCAGTTGGCGGTGTTTGGCCCTCATCTTGCTGTGGCACCTAGCCAATTGATTGCCAGTGTGGTGCATAGTGCTCAATCCTGAACCCTGTGTGTGATGGCAATGTGTATGCCAACTGTGGTGTTGGTGCTGTAATTGACCCAGTGTTCCCTTTCTCTCTCCCCCCCCTTTTTTTCTGTCTACCTGTCCATGTGTGCATTAGCATCATCTGGCAGAGGAGCAGGGGCACCGGCGACTGAGCTAGCTTTATCCCACAGGACCCAGGAGGCAGAGTCCACCAACGCCGAGAGAACCAGTGGGATGGAGGGTGAGGAGAGCACCACGGCGGAGACAGGAGGTGACAACACTGACTCTGATTCCTCCTCCGATGGGAGCTCCCTGGTGGTGGTGGACACCTCTGGGACCGCCCCAGCTCCAGGTACAGCTGCCATTCTCCCATACCAGCACCGCCCTCCCAGTAGCCTCTCATTGAGTTGCCTGTGCCTGCTCACCCAGGACGATGGGCATCTCCTTCACCACAGGCACCTCAGGCCCTGCCCCAGTGAGCCCTGCTGCCCTGAGTGAGGAGACTATTGACCTCCTGAGAACCATCTCTGTAGGGCAGTCAACCATAGTGAATACCATCCATGGGCTGGCATCCCAGATGCAGCAATGCAATGCGTTCCTGGAGGGCATCCACGGTGGATTGGCGGCCCAACAGAGATCATTCCAGTCTCTGGCCTCCTCTCTCATGGCAGTCATTGTCCCTGTTCCTATCGTCCCCCCTCCAACTACCATTTCCCAGTCCCAGTCTCCTCAACCCCAACCCATCCCATGCACACATACAGACAAGCATGCACACAAAACATCACACAAGAGTAGCACAGTCAAACACGGCAGCACACTTTAGGCCACAAGCACTCACACAAACAACAGACAGTTGCACACACACCAACATCCACTGCCTCCACTATCTCCCCCTCCTCCTCTTCCCTCGCAGCCACATCCGCACTCACACCTGCATGTATTGCTTCATCAGCCAGCACCACCATCACCACACCAAGCAGCACACACACCTCACTAGCAGACACCTCCTCCACAACATCCATCCATGCGTCCCCTGTGTCCTCTCCCACCCTGTCTGTCCCCCCCTCATAAGGGACACAAACGCAGGCACTCAGACACCAAACAGCCATCCACCTCAAATCAGCAACCTGCCCCTGCACTCAAGTCCAGCAGACGTACTCCTCCAGAAACCACTCCCTCATCCTCCACTCCCATCCTTCCTCCCTCATTGCTCCCCACCATCCCTAAGAAGCTTTTCCTTGCCCAACTTGACAACTTCCCTTCCCTGCGACCCCTCATTCTGCCCGCAAGAGCAAGGTCCCAATGACCCAGCCCAGCACCTCATCCAAACAGTCCACGGGACAGTGGAGGCACCTCCTAGTCATGGAGGCAAAAAAGTGAAGGATCCCACTTCACCAGCCAGGAAAGGGAAGGGTCCCACTCCACCAGCCAGGAAAGGGAAGGATCCCACTCCACCAGCCAGGAAAGGGAAAGATCCCATTCCACCAGCCAGGAAGGGTAAGTTTCCCACTCAACCACCAATGACAGTAATGGTTCCTACTCAACCACCAATCACAGAAGAGGTTCCCACTCAACCACCAATGATAGTAATGGTTCCCACTCAACCACCAATGAAAGGCAAGAAGCCCTCACTTCCAGCTGAGATACAGCAGCCCTCACCTCCAGCAGAGGCTGCCCAGGAGATACCTCCCCCAGCTGAGACAATACAGCCCTCACCTCCAGGAGAGGCTGCCCAGGAGACACCTCCCCCAGCAGATACAATGCAGCCCTCACCTCCAGCAGAGGGCATGTAGGCCTCTCTCCAGGGACTGTTGGGCAAGGAGCCCCCTCCAGAAGCAGTAGGCGTGTTCCCCACTTCATAGACTGTGACCTTGCACTCCCCAGCTTTGGGAAATGGGCATGAAGCCACCTCCAGAGCCAGTGGGCGAGTTCCCCACTTCAGAGACTGTGACCTTGCACTCCCCAGTTTTGGGAAATGGGCATGAAGCCCCCTCCAGAACCAGTGGACGAGTTCCCCACTTCAGAGACTGTGACCTTGTACTCCCCAGCATTAGAAAATGGGCATGGAGCAACCTCCAGAACTAGTAGACGAGTTCCCCACTTCAGAGATTGTAACCTTCCACTCCTCAGCATTGGGAAATGTGCATGAAGCCCCGCCTGAACCAGAAACCCATCAGCTGAGGTGCCCCCAGCCCCCTCCCCCCAGCCCCATTCCCCCTGAGGTGCCTACCCACTTCCAACATGTTGCCTTGGTGCTGTGAATGTCAGGATCAAGTTGGGGCTTGGACGCTGCTCTTTGGCCATGTGGGCCTGTTATACTTTGGACTTGGCATTGGCCCTTTCTGGACAAGGATTCATGTATAATATTTGTCTCTTCGGTACTAATGGTGGTTATTGTCATGCAAATACATTTTCAAATCTACCTTACTGTTGTCCTTGCATTATTATGGCGCGTGTCCTGTGACATTGCTTTTCGTCTGCAGCTGGTTGTGTGTATGGTGTGTCACTCTCCTTTTCCTCCCTCCCTCCCTTGTGTGCTAGGCGGCTGTACTCACCGTCGTCGTCCTCGTCGGCGTTGGTGTTCCAGGTGGAGCATGGCATTGAAAAGCATTGGGAAGACTTTCAGTTCCGTTTCCATGGCGGCGTTGATCTTCTCTGTGTCTCTAATGGTGAGTCTTCGGTCTTCTGTGTTGTGTTTCCACCAGGCTTTTGACAGAAATCGTGGCAGTGTGCTGTGTCATATTGTGGTGGGCGGTACCTTGTCTTCCACCTGGCTGTTGATGGCTACCACTGTGGTCAGTGGTGTTAACGCCCTGGCGATTGGTGTGGTACATTAGCTGTCTATGGGAGTTGTCACCACCATGGTCATAATTTGGCAGTAATTATCGCCAGCCTGTTGGCGGTATTCCTGCCACTTTATCACTCACCGCCAATGTCATATACAGCACCTGGCTGCCTTACCTGAACATGTCTGTCAGGCTCACCGTTGTTCAGCCTGACAGGTTGCTTATGTTTGCAAAAGGTGGGTGGCAAAGCTTCTACCACCCCCGCTCTTAAGAATGGCTGTACCTGATGATCCTACCAAGCAGATTTTAAGAGGTACAATAACTATCTCATTATCAGCCACATCATTGTAAAGGCGGCCAGTGTGTTTCTGTCCAGCTGCCTATCTTGGAGGTGTAGTTTTAGTGAAGCAGTGATCTTTTCTCGATGTCAGTGTCTTTGTTCTTCAGTTTAGATAACAGTGGTGCCTGTTAATGGTGTTTTGAAAAAATCAGTATTAAGGTCTGGCATAAAGACAGCCTCAATGTTTCCAAAAATAACATAGTAAAAATACATACATAAACAGACAAGGTTTCAGCTGGCCCTCTTAATGTGTTGATTTGTTCAAGTGTCATTCACATTTGCTTTCCATACACCCTTGCCTTAAGCATGGGGAAAAAGGTCAGCCTCATTCATCAGACACCTGCAACCATCAGCACAAACCTAGCACTTGTCTTTGAGGTCCTCAGACTTCATGTGAGTGGGGGTATAATTTGCTTTCAATATCTTGAAACCCCCTTTTATAGTGAAACTATGGTCTGGTCTGCCACCAGTGGACCTAGGATATAATTTATTACATTTTAATTAATCTGTAGTAGCATCTGAAATTATACATTAGGTTTGTGAGCACAGGTGTGCAAAAGATGTGTAATTTTCTGCAGTGAAATTACATTACATTTTTCAGAATCTATGCAATCTCCTTTAAAATGCATCCTGCACTCAAAAATGACTCAAGGATGCATTTTGTGTTAACAAAATAACACAAAATGTTCTTGCATGTGCCACATGGCCATTCTGAACAGGAAGTTCCACTGACTCTCGCCTGCTGCCAGTTTTTTCTAGTTGTGTCCCTAATCCAACCCCATCCATCCAAGTATCGACCACCCTTCCCATTTTTTCAAATTACTTTCCACTTTTTTGTATACTTTCCACACTGCTGTACCTTTAATTTAAATCCTCCATCCGTCTGTTTTGCCTCTTTGTTTGTTAACCCTTGCCCGACAGCTATGGCAGAGCCATTGAGTGTGCCAGTACCACAGGAGGCCCACTCCAGAAGACCTAGGTGCAAGGAGCTTACTCAGCGCTATATTTGGTCCCAGGAGGAGGTGGCAACACTTGTGTTTTAGTGCAGCTTCACCACCCCCTCATGTTGGTGGCAGGCCTGTAAAAGTGTTGCGAGCCACTCACCTGAACTCCAGGTGGTTCCGATGGGGCTACGATAATCTCCGAATCCCAATGAGAACTGACAGGGCAGCAATGAAGGACACACTGCAACGAAGTTGCAGTTACTAATTAGCCAGTATAAAGTACTCCAGTTGGGTAGACATTTTGCATGAAACTGTGCCCTCTTCTTGGATAAATAAACAGGTCAGGATTCATTCTGGTACCAATGTTCATTACACAGAAATCAAACCTCAAAGGGAAGCACTTACAAATATGAATAAAGCAAGTTCCCCAGTTGAAGCAACAGGTCTGTAAAGTAAAAATCATCCTAACTTCATGTTCTTGGCCAAGGAACAACAAGTGTATTTTCTCTGTAGTTCCACCTTGAAAAATTATCTGAAATCCTTGATGGCGGAGAATGTGTTGTTTCTCTTGTACTTCTACCCCTCGTATCCACCCAGCCCTATGCCACACATAGCCTTTGCTGTGTAGGGTGGCCAGGTCCTGTGGCCAACACCTGCCACATATGGCCAAATGCCATGCATGGCATGGGGTTCGATGCCTTTGGGTGGAGGGATTGATGCAGGGCCTGACCACAGGCCATGCACTGTGGCCAGCCACTGACGTGCACAGCCAAAGGCCATTGTTAGAGTGTCTAACCATATTTGGTTTCTTCTCATTTATAAGGGGACGCGTTAGAGGTTCAATTGACTTTTTGACTGTGCTTAGAGTAGTTCCCACCATAAGACTCAATTTAAATACCGATCAATAGCAACATCAATCAATAGCATTAATAATCTTGGGAGTCAGTAATTTCCACACACCATGACCCCTTTGGCCATGAATAACATGCCTTTATGTAAAAGCTAGAAGATTTATTTCTCTATTTTAACAATGCTAATTTCATGTAACTTAGTTTCAAAATCAAATGATACACATACAGAAACAATACTGGTTGACCGAATCTTCTAAAGAATCTCAGTTTAATCAACGCATGGATCACTACACATTCTAGAGTTAAAGTACAAATCAATAGCAAGAATAACTGCACAATAGAGATAGCATACATTTAGATTCAGGAAAGAAAAGACATCAACTGTTGGTAATATTTAGCTAGCATCATCGCTGAGTCTCCTAACTAACCTTCTGATTAGGATGGCATGTTTGGGCTTCATGTGAAACAATTTAGTCAACAAAAATTTGGGAAAAGATCTAGCTATAGTTTTAACAAATCAGCGGTTGGTACCTAAAGACAAAAGCAAATAGACATGGCAATCAGTAACATAATCTTATACCTCGCCTGAGTATGGTTCGGCAAGCTGCAACAGTCTTTGTTAGTAGGACATCTGTTCGGTCAGCATGGCATTGGGATTCAGCAGTAAAGTTCAAAATAGAAATGTCTCAGGAACAGACATAATAAGAAAAGTGGACACGTGTCTATTCGGGACGGTTAGGGAAAATGGGGTTGTCTCCTCTCGGTGCAGTCTGGCTAAGTTAGATTTCCTAAAACTTCTTCCCACATTGGTATTGGTCAAAGATTCGTATGTTTACGTTTAGTCCAATGAAAGTAGAACTTCAAATCTAAAATATAATAACTAAACTGTATTTCACATGTCAGTGATTGGCTCCTTTCCTCCTGTTCCCATCGTTGGGCTCGTCAGGCAACAATATTGTATTGGCTTATACTCCAGTCAGTGCATCCATTGTTAGTTCCTGGGATCATCGCTTTCACACACTTAAAATTTACAAAGAATCAATAGCTAACACAACGTATTCTAGCCAGCAGTTCTCATGGGAAAGAATTTTAGCTACTAACACTTGGTCAATGCAATGGAAAATTGCAATCTAACTCTTTAAGCAGCCGTTTTATGATTCGTCTAAGCAATGCAACTTAACATGAGGCCATGCAACCTGGCCCAAGACCTTGCTAACTTAAGGCCTACAATTAATAAAGCAAATACATACTACAGGACCCTCAATATAGTATACTACTACATTAACGTGAATATGATCATGACATTTCACATTAATAAGCAGTTAATAAGAACACTTTGTGATTATTGGTGGTCACTCAAGTAGGCACATTTTCAAAGTCTTGTATTATTTCTCTATGTTAATTCATTTTCTACGCAGATTTAACATTCAACATACATGAATATTCATTAGTAAAATATCAGCATTAACAATCCCTCCTCTGATGACTAAATATGTCATCACACTTACATCTTCCTCAGCTAAAATTTGTCAACCCTCTTTTATTTTTTCGTTCCCTCTTTGAATTTTCCCTAAACAATTTTTCAATTTTTATCTCCTCCCTCCTCTGATTATATTTAATTTTCTTTGATTTAGTTACTTTATATAAATTATGTATTCCCCATGCTCCAATTATGCACATTGCAATAATCAATATTCCTTGCATTATTTTAAATATCATCCCTTTCCCAATATTGCTGAGCCAACTTCCCACTGAAGCAAATCCTTTGCCAACCTTTTCCCAAACACCTATTTCTTTCAGCTCTTTCAAATCAGCACTGTCATTAGTCAGATTAGTAAGTAAGCCTCTAATTTCTTTACTATAAACAGGACTATATGAACAACAATGCTCTGAATTCAGCATTTTGCAAACTCTGCATCCTTTGCTAAAAGAATGTCTACCGCACAGCGGTTCAGAAGAGTCATAGATCTTACCGCAGCCATTTCTGTGTCCATTAGGATCATGGCGCCTGAAAAAATTGTCAACA
The DNA here is from genome assembly GCF_031143425.1 of Pleurodeles waltl. NCBI lineage: Eukaryota > Metazoa > Chordata > Amphibia > Caudata > Salamandridae > Pleurodeles > Pleurodeles waltl. The sequence goes on from NC_090446.1 coordinate 484,037,005, forward strand.
GTAGTAGACAACTTTTGAATCTTTATAGAATTTAGGATAACTCCTACTGAAGGAATCATTGCTCCAAATATATCTCCCACTATACTAGAAGGAGACTCTCTCTTTTCTTTAATGTGATGTAACTCAGTCATTTTAGGTCATCTTTTCAAGTCCTCAAGTTAAAATATCTTTAGGAAAACTATCTCTAAATAACATGTGCAATACCATCCTCTTGGAAGACGGTAATAGGCATTCGGCCCACAGATGTAATAAACTTCAGGAATCACTGGATCCTGTCCATTCAACACGAACGTCCATTTACTCTGAAAGAAAAACATGTCTACATTCACTCATTCCCACAAACAACGTATCGGTACTAGATTTAGGCCTATATACACAAAGCTTTCCTACGTGTTGCACATCTAAAGCTAACCTTCCTTGTGTTTTTATTTCACTAAATGCATAGTTATTTTTAAATAAATGTCCTTTTCTCTAAGCCCTTTCTCTAACTTCTCATTTAATGCTTTTCTCCTATCATCTGTCTGATCTAAGAAGCTTTTTTCTATTGGTGTAAGCAAGCATGTCAGATTGTTTCTATGTGCATGTGCAGTGCCAAAGGTTAATGTACCCTCAAATAATCCCCTCACTAATTCTATAGCGTTCTGCTTAGCTACTCTACTCAGGTACTTAATTATAGGGAGAAACGAAAACACAGCGTCATCATTGGAATAGAAATACTGGATGTACTCCTGGTTATAGAATCTTGTTAATAATAGACTACAACTTATCCCATACGTGAGGGGCAAACTATGATAGGTAACTCCATCCTTGACTGGTGAAGGAATCTGTGTGCAAACATAACAATTTCTCGCATCCATCGTCTCAACATACTCTCTAAATAAGCGATAGAAAACATTAGAAGAAAGTTCTCCTTGGACATTATCTACATGGAGATATTTCTCATCTAACCTAAACTTCTCTATTTCTGTGAGTGCAGTAGTTGTCTCTAAAGCTAATGTATGGTTGGCTTTATCTTTGTCCAGAATAGTCATTTCCACAATCAATACCAGGCACAATATCATGCATACAATTGCAAATCCAATACTCATGTATTTACAGCACCTATTCTTCCTACCCTGCTGGCAAATGCTACTCATGATCTATAAAGAATCGGAAAGTAGAAGAGAAAATTATAACTATGCAGCAAAAATCAAAAACAACAATTTTCAATCTTCTTCAGCAGTTATTTACAGCTTTCAGTCTTTTTTCCAGGATCCTTTTGTCAAAATCGGTAAGGATGTCAAACCAGTTTAGCAGCTTGTCAACTCAGGTTATCAAAAGTATTTTCCAGTTACTTTTCATTCGTCTCTTTCTTTGCACTTTTCTCAGTTTACAGTTCTCAACAGTTCAGTTAATTTATTCTCTTCAAGTGCAAAAATATTGACCTGGAACATCTCGATCAAAACAAAAAGACAAAAATTCTCTGTGCCATTCACTTGTTGTTGCATACGCCCATTCAGGACCAGAGTACCTTCGACTTGCAATTCTCTTTCTTTTCAGCTTTCGATCTCCATTTAATTCTCCTTCACTCAGTTCTTCTCTCCTTGTTGTATCTGCTTCCTCTTCAACTGTTGTTATTGTAATAGCTTCTTTTCTCTTTGCTTGCAACTCCAGCCACTTATCTCTTTTCAGTGGACCTTTTGTTAATGGTCTTTTCAGTGTCGAACTTGTAACTTCTTCTTGCTCTGCAGGACTTTCTCTTGACAAACCTGCAACTGGTTCAGGAGGAGTCAGACCACACTGGCTTTGATCCACCTCAGCACCTTCCCCCTCGGGGTCTGACGTTTGCTATGTTTGTCTCTCAAGATTGTCTACTTCTGGAAGAGCCCTCCTCTGAATAGACTCTCCTGCTGCCTCAGTTGAGATTAGTTCACTTTCACTTTCCTGTGGGACTTCTCCTTCGTCTCTCACAGGAGTGGCTGAAGAGCTTTCAGTTTGCTTGGATTCTGTTTCAGTTTCTCCTTCTCCTGTCTCCAATTCTAAAGTTTGCCTGGATGCTGTTGGTACGCTCAACAACTCCTCTTCGTTGTCCAACGACATGCCACTTTCCTCGTATGGCTTGCGTCGATCCAGTTCGGAACTCCGGAGCACCTCACAGCTGTGGTAATGATCAGCACTACCTGGTAAGGGCCTTTTCACAGAGGCTCCAAACACATCTTCATTACGTGCTTCCTGATCACAACCCAGTCACCCGCTTTCAGATTGTGGCCTTGATCTGGAGATGGTTGCAGTGTGGTGGCTTCCACCTGATGAGAGAAAGAGCGAACCACATTCAGCCAGACCTTTGCAGTAGTCCAACACTATATCATCTGTTACGTTCACAAGAGCATTTGCAGGAACCGCTGGAAGCCTCATTGCCCTGCCCATGAGGATCTCATGGGGTGGCAGTCCTGTGTTCCTGACGGGTGTGTTTCTCATTGTCATCAGAACTAATGGTAGCACGACAGGCCATTTCGGATTCATGGACGTATATATTCTTGCCACTCTTGATTTCAAGGTAACGTTCATCTGTCCCACAAGTCCTGATGCTTTGGGGCGGTAGCTACAATGCAACTTCTGCTCAATTTGTAAGGTTGAACATAGTAATTTAACTACTTCACTGTTGAAGTGACTTCCTATACCTAATTCTAAAAAGATTGGAAACCCGAAATGCGGTATCAGTTCCCTAAGAAGTAGTTTTGCTACTGTGAGACTATCATTTCTTCATGTAGGTTAAGCTTCAATCCAGTGACTAAAGATGCAGACAATCACCAACACAAATCTCAATCCTCCTCACACAGGCATCTCATTAAAATCCATCTGCATTCTGCTGAATGGACCTCCCGCTCTTCCAATTTGGCTCAAATGAACCACTGTCCCTTTTCCCGCGTTTAGTTGTTGGCAAATGGCACAACGATGGCAAACTGCTTCAACAACTTGTCTCAAATTTAGGGTAAACCAATCATGTTTCAACAATCGAATCATTGCATCCCTCCCAATATGTGCATGACCATGATAATACCTTGCCACTTGAGACAACAGACTATTTGGCAAAACCAATTGACCCTCTTCTGAAACCCATAATTCATTTTGTCTTTGCACACATTTCATTTTGCTCCATGAGTGCTTTTCCTCTGTGTCAGCATTATTCTGCAACGTTTTCAATTCCTCCAAAGTGTCAATTACTTTCAATGCATAGCTTGTACAGGTTTGGTCCTCCTCAGATAACAGTTCACACTTTTCTTTGAATGATATACAGTTCAATGTGCAAAACCTTGAGACTTGATCCGCATATCCATTTCCCAATGACACAAAGTCCTGCAACTTCAGATGTGCACTGCATTTCACCATGGCAATCTTTTCAGGCATTTGAATAGCATGTAACAGTTCTTTAATCCTTTCACCATTTCTCACTGGTGAACCAGAAGAGGACATGAAACCTCTCTGTGACCACAACTGGACAAAACCAGGTACTATTCCAAATCCATACTGGCTAGCCATAAAGATTGTAACTTTCAGCTAAGCAACAACATGGCACGCTCTATTAAGGCTACCAGTTCTGCTACTTTGGCAGAATATACTCCTCGAAGCAAAGAAGCTTCCAAAATACCAGCAATGGTGTACACGGTATATCCTGCTCTCAGTGTCCCTGCATTGTCTCTCAGACAAGAGCCATCAACAAAGATAATTTGGTAATTTTTTCCCAATCTGATGTCTCTAATGTCTTGGTGTCATGCACAGGTCAGTTACTTCAAGACAATCATGCTCAATTTCAACATTTTCATTTGGAAGTAAGGTTGCCGAGTTCAGCACTGTACATCTTTTCAGTGACACATTTGGGGACCTCAGGATGCTCATTTAGTAATGAGTCAGCCTGGCACCTGTAAGATACTGAGTCTTGGTTCAGGTAAGTAAAACTTCAATGGAGTGAGGGACCATAATAGTCAGGGGATGTCCCATCACAATGCCTTCACACTAAATGAGGCTCTGTCCAACTGCTGCAACTGCGCGCAAACAACCTGGTAAGGCTGCTGCAACTGGGTCCAAAGTAGCTGAACAATATGCTACTGGGCGGTTCACACCTCCATGGACCAGTGTCAAGACAGACAAAGAACATGCATTACGCTCATGACAAAACAATGTGAAAGGTTTCGTGTAATAAGGCGTATCCAACGCTGGAGCCTTGCGCAGACTCTCTCTCATCTCAGTGAACGCTTTCATTCCAGCTTCGTCCAATACTATAGGATCAGTGACTTCCTTATGAGTCAGCTTCTGCAATGGTGTCGAAATGACTGAAAAATTTGGAATCCATTGGCGACAATAGCCTACCATCCCTAAAAATATCCTGACATCTCTCTGTGTGGTCAGGGATTTATCTGCAGAATGGTTGTAATCCTTTCTCTGGATATCTTTCTTGAACCCTTCTCAATCTGGTGACCCAAATATTTCACTACTTTTTTGACAATATTGCAATTTAAGCGGAGACACTTTGGCCCATATTTATACTTTTTGATGCAAAACTGCGCTAACGCAGTTTTGCGTCAAAAAAATTAGCGCCGGCTAACGCCATTCTGAAGCACCATGCGGGCACCGTATTTAATCAATGACGTTAGCCGGCGTTAGCCGCCGGCGCTGCCTGGTGTGCGTGGAAAAAAATGACGTACACCAGGCAGCGCCGGCGTAGGGGGATATGGGGCTTGGGCGTCAAAAAATGGGGCAAGTCAGGTTGAGGCAAATTGTTCGCCTCAACCCGATTTGCGTCATTGTCTTTCACTCCCAACCCCCATAGAAATGATTCCTGTCTTAGCAAAGACAGGAGTCATGCCCCCTTGCCCAATGGCCATGCCCAGGGGACTTCTGTCCCCTGGGCATGGTCATTGGGCATAGTGGCATGTAGGGGGGCACAAATCAGGCCCCCCTATGCCACAAAAAAAAAAAAATGACTTACCTGAACTTACCTAAATGTCCCTGGGATGGGTCCCTCCAGCCTTGGGTGTCCTCCTGGGGTGGGCAAGGGTGACAGGGGGTGTCCCTGGGGGCATGGGAGGGCACCTCTGGGCTCCTTCAGAGCCCACAGGTCCCTTAACGCCTCCCTTTTCCAGGCACTAAAAAACGGCGCAAAAGCGGCCGTACATCATTTTTTTTGACCCGCCCACTCCCGGGCGTGAATTTTGCCCGGGAGTGTAAATACGACGCACATGCCTCGTAGTCAATTTTTTAGACGGGAACGCCTACCTTGCATGTCATTAACGCAAAGTAGGTGTCCACGCTAAAAAATGACGCAAACTCCATGGACTTTGGCGCTAGACGCGTCTAACGCCAAAGTATAAATATGGAGTTAGTTTTGCGTCGGAATTGCGTCAAAAAAAACGACTCAATTCCGGCGCAAACAGAGTATAAATATGCCCCTTTGTAACCATTCTTTCCCAAATGGTTCAGCAGGGCAATTGTATCTTACTTGCACTCGTCCCTTGTCTTGGATGCAGTCAGCAAGTCATCAATGTACTGCACCAAAGTCGATTGGAAAGGCAATTCCAACGACTCCAAATTCTTTTTCAAGATCTTATTGAATATGGAAGGTGACTCTGAAAACCCCTGAGGAATTCTACACAAGCAATAAACCTGATGCAGAAATTTTAAACAAAAGAGAACTTGGCTATACTTGTGAAGAGGGACAGAAAAGAAGGATGCAACAAATCAATGACAGTGAACCAATCAGCATCACATGGAAGCGGAAACATTATCACAGCTGGATTTGGCACCATGGGACAAAATTTGACTGCAATCTAATTTATTTTTCTCAAATCCTGGACAATTCGAACTTTCCCACAGGGCTTTTGCAAACCCATTATCGGAGAATTACATGGACTGCTCAATACTTCCTTCAGAACCCCCTTACTTTACAATGACCGCAATTATCTGAGCAACCTTCACAAAGACATCTTGCAGCATGTGGTACTGCGGAAGTTGAGGAAAAACTGCATTTGGCTTCACAGTAACTTTAACTGGCTGAGCTCCCTTTATCAAACCTACTTCCTTTCCTGTTGATTCCACAATTTCTCTTTAACTGTTCCTTGCAAATCAAGATGAAGCTCTTTCACTGTGAACATCAGGAAAAATTCAGTCAGAGGGTAATCCTCATTTATAATCTCACCTCTATCTCTCGACCTTGGTCATCTCATCATCACTATTTGTCTGGACCTCAAATCCCTCAGTGGAACAGGTAATTGAACACTTCGTTTTACACAGCAAGTCTCTTCCCAGTAGGGATACTGGACTTAAATCGCAAACTACAAATTTGTGCAATCCCTGGAAGCTGCCAATCTCAACTTGAACTGGATCTGTAATCGGGATTGTCAAATACTGGTTTGCTACTCCAACAACCTGAACTGTTCAACCTCAAAAGGGCACATTTAGAACTTCTGCACTTCTCATCGTAGAGCGTGTAGCTCCTGTGTCAACCAAGAATGAAACTCTGTGACCCATAACCTTTCCCTTCACATAGGGTTCCCTTTGATCTTCTTCTAAGGAAGTTGCAAGCACACGCGGCTCCTCATCTGAACTTTCACTTGTCCAATCATCATTTATTCCACTCTCACGGTGTAACGGGAATTGGTGCACTGTGTTACTACTTTTGGTAAGCCTCTGACCTGAGACCTGTTGAGAAAGCATCATCTTTTGCTGTTCCATTGGGGCTTGAGGTATTTGAATTTGCTGTCTAGGATCTTTGGGAACCTGCTGTTGCATTGGCTGCAACTATGTAATTTGTACACATGCCATTTACACCTGCTGCATGGGTTGGAAATTCTGCGTTTGATTAAAATTATTCTGAAAATTTGAATTAGGACCTCTCACTCTCGGTCCTCTCATGTTCTGGAATGAGTTGATGTTATTACTCTGCTGAACGACACCTTCCTGCACCATCATTTGACACTCCCGTTTCCAATGTCCAACAGCTCCGCAAACCTGACATGGCAATAATTTCTTCATTCCCTGCACATCATTCTCATTCTGAACCCCTATAGTACCTAAGTCTAGACCACGATTCATATTCCCTCCACGACCTCTACCTCTCATCTGAGGCTGAAACATCATGTTTCCCTGCTGCTGCTGTGGTAACTGTTGCGGAAAATTGAGCTGTTTTAATCTACATCACCATCGCCTTTTCTTTTAACTTTTTCTGCTTCAACTCAATCTCATCACTACAGTATTTCACATACTTTAACACCTCATCAATAGGTTTTGCTTGCCAGCAAATCAAATGACTCTTAATCATCTGGCTAATTTCAGGTCTCAACCCTTCCACAAATCTGAACACAAAATGGAACATGTCTTTCTCCTCAGTTGTTTCTGTACCACTGTAATGCTTGAATGCCTGCAACAATCTCTCATAATACGCATGTATCGACCCCTTAGGTTCCTGAGCTCTCCTGTCAATCCTCTGTCGATCAATGTTCTTGGGCGAAATTCTCGTTTTCCAAAACTCAGTCACGTTATAGTAATATTTCATTACCTCAGGAGATGGTGCATCTTTTTTTTTTGTCTCTCTCCGTTTCACTTGTTGGCCAATCTACACTCCTCTTACAGTCGATCCACAGATTAGCTAGAACCACTATCTCTAGTAATGTGTTCAAGTTTCCCATAGGCACTTTGCCAGTTTCACAAACCTGTCTCTCTCTTGATACCACTCTACTGGCTTCCCTCTCAATTTTGGATAATCATTTGTAAATGATAGAATGTCACTTCTGCTTCAGGGGACATGAAGAAAATTCCCTCCTGAAATATCTCTCATTGGTAAGATTTTCACTGGATCTTTATCCTTCTGCACATCTGCAGTCATCTAAAATTAATCTTTTTTTCTCTTGTCTCTTTTCTTTACCCATCTGCCTTCCCATTTATCTAATGCTCCCCCACTGGCCACTCTGAAGCAATTCCTTAGGGTGTGCCTTCATTCCGGCAGATTTCCTCTGTTCAAAATCTTTCCCTTCAAAATCTAATCTGTAACTCCTTTTCAAATGTTTCGTTTTCTCTATGTCTATGCCGTACTTCTCTGCCAAGTCTGCTGATTTATGATGCACATTGCTCACTTCTCTCGCAATCTTGGGGCACAAAAATCTCAACTCTGCCTCTGTGTAGGATTCTAACCTATTCACACTCATCGTTCCCTCAATGAGTTCACACGCTTCCACGCTTAGCCTACCACAATTCAAATACTCCTCTCCCTTGGGAGCACTCTGTGGGGTCTTACCATTCAGTTAACTGCCACGCTGTCAATCCTTACAGGGAAATGCTACTTGCTTGGACTGGTGGCAGATGCTGTGCAACTACATTCGGGGTATGCGGTGTCAACAGTTTCAAACTCTGGCTAACGTTGGACCCTGCCATAGTATCTGGAAGTGCTACAAATGAGCTAACGTCTAGCAATGATCTTGATCCATTCAAAATCTGTCCCACAGGAGAGACTATTCGAGCATCTTCATTATGACTTCCCTAATTATACTCTGGGACATTGCTTCCTGTTCACCTTCAGTCGTTTTCTTTTGTGCAGATAAGGATACTGCTGGACCAACAGTAATAGGTAGCGATATAGCATCTGGGGCTGTTCTGGCACTTGTACTCTGTGGGAGAGTAACTCCCATATTCTGATTCACCATCGGAGTCATATATGACTGTGTCCCTGTTACTGGAGTAAATCTTAGCATTACCTGCGGCGGCACTTGGGGCAGTAAAATTTAAGTTGGTTCTGTCTGATTGGTCTTGGGTAAACCTGTTTCGTAGGCACCATTAAGTTCGAAGTCGTTTCCATAATGGGCTTACCAGGATAAATTCTCTGAACCTGTGGCGGTTGCATCTGATTTTTCACTACAGGAGTAGTAGGCACATTAAGACCACACTGCATCGCATTCTGTGTCAGGCTAGCATTAACCTGCATCGGACTCATTGTCCCATTAACCTGTGTTGGCGCTGTCGGATCAGCACTGGTACTGGGACCACTCTTATGTGATGTATATGGTGGTGGGCGATTTCTCAGTTACTATGTAATATACTCATCATCATCTGATTCCTCCTCCACTGTTGAAGACTTTCTAGACTCCCTGCTTTCAGACGGACTTCTGTTAGTTTTCCTAGTAGCTTTCCTTCCTTCCTTCCCATTGTCCTGGATAATTGCTGGAAACAACTTAATTCCGTGCAAAGTCTCCATCCTCCAAACTCTCTGAGCACTGTCCCACCTAGCTTCTGTTAAAGTATTTTTACCTTTCTCATCCTCCTCTCAAATTTCTGTTGCTGTTGCTGTCTGGCTACTAATTCCCAAATCGCTAATGCCTCAAACTGTGCTGGTCTCGGAAGGGGCTTCTACTCATATAGCACCATCCTTAAATGCTCCAAAACCCTCAACTTCAAGGTCCCATTTGTAGGAAATGCTAAGTTCTCATCCTTCTCTGTCAATTTGCACCATTGCTTTAGCCAAAGACATAGCACAACACCCTTCTCCTCCATTACAATGTAAGGTGGTGTACCTTCTGGCGGTGTAGCCTCACCTACACTCGTTCTAATATACGTATCTCCCCTTAAGGCACTCTTTAATGCTTTGATAAAATGTCATCTTTTTGACCTTTTGCTATTCAAAATCAAATCAGAAAGTGACTTTTAATCCCCAGATTCCTTTCACCTACTTTCTCAACCAATTGCCTCTGACGGATGGCTGCCAATCCGTGAGCGACCATTCTCACTAAATGACCTACCCCAGCGCGGCTCCAGTGACGTCACACTTACACGTAGTTCAGGTGACAAAGCCTTGCGGCTTGTCCTCCCAACTCAGATTCACACAAACTAATGCAAAAATTGTGAGCACTAATCAAAAACCACAAAACAAATCTGCTGGTTTACCACAGGAAAGGTAACACAATTGCTTCAGAAACCTTACGGATTTTTCACTGACGGCTCTTCCCGCACTTACAGCTACTCCTTCTTTCTTGGTCTCCCAGATTCGCAAGCAAAATTCTACCTGCAAATTTTACTCTCAACTGATCAATGGGTCTGTCCTGGTGCACATAGGACTTGCCAGATCTCAGTCAAAATTTCCTTTCACTCACTTTGACTCACACTGACTTGTTGAACATACCCGATAAACCTACTAAACCAGACAGATTACAACATAAAACCAAGTGTCTTATACACTTTTCAATATACTCCGGAGTCTTAGACCAAGCAGGGTCTGTACATCAACAACCACGTGTATAATTTTTTAGCACAAAGCGCCACACACACATATGAAGTTCAACGACTTCCCTGCTCCCACACTGCAGAGTACGCACACTCCTTCTACAGCTTCATTTGGAGTACGCAAACTCCTTAAACCCTCACAAACCTCACAATTCATTTGTGATTTGCATAAGCTGTGCAAGCGCAACCTACTTTATTCACACTGTCACTTGAATGCCAAGAACACCCTCAAACAACCATTAGCAGGATCCAGGATTCCGGGAAAGTCATTTCTGGTCTTAAGGGAACAATATCTCTCCGACTAGCATCATTGAGAAACAAAATCCAAACCTCAGTTATAATGAACCTGCCCCTCTGTTACTATCTCTGGACATCTATGATGGGCTCTTAAGGAGTCAATCCTTCACCTCTCTTTACCAATACTGTTAACACCTGTTACTCTGTAGCAGATGTCTATGATAAGCTTTTAAGGAGACAAACCATCAGCCTCTCTTACCATCTCTGTTAACACCTGTTACTCTGTACCGGGCGTCTATGATAAGCTCTTAAGGAGACTAATCCTTACCTCTGCTGCCATCTCTGTTAGTGCGTCTGACCTTAATAAGTAAACTTACAAGGGGACGCGAATAGGTCGATTAACCTTTTGACTCGCAATTAAGATGTTCTTACCATAAATACTGGTACATGCAAATCAAGGATCAATGACCAATACACAATATCAATAATCAACAACAATCACTAACAGTAATAATTAATGGAGTCAGTAATTGTCACACACAATTACCTTTCAGTCATGAATAACCACACCCTTTAGTAAAAGTTAGAATATTTATTTCCCTATATTAACAATGCTAAGGTCAGGTAGATTAATCTCAAAATCAAATGAAACATACAAAAACAATACTTGCTGTCCAAAGCGGCGGAAGAAACATTATCTATTCAAAGCTTGAACAACAACACAATCTAAGGTTACGGTGCAAATTAATAACAAAGTCAACTGCTTCAAAGTAATTACATACATTTAAGTTTAGCAGAGAAATTCATCAAGCCTTATTCCCTATTAGCATAATTTAATTAGAGAGGATCCTTAACTAACATCAGATTAGCATCAGCATGTTGGGCTTCATGCAAAATAATTTAGTAACACGAATTTGGAAAAACATCTAACTATGGCTCTATCAAAACAGTGCAGTTGGTACCTAAAAAAGAAAATCAAATGTACATGATAGTCAACAGTCTAATTCATAATACCTATCGTCAGTGTGGATCAGCAAAGAGAGTCAGTCGTCGTCCTCAGGACATCAGTCGATTAGCAAGGCATCAGGATTCAGCATCAAAGTTCAGAAAACGCAGAGTCTTTAAACAGTAAGGTTAAGCACGTCTCTTGTCAGGACGCACAAGAGAATATTGACCTTTAGGCCAGCAAGAAAATGGGAAATTAATCTGTCTTCTCTCAGTGCAGTGTCATTTAATTAAAACTAGTAAAACTACTTCCCAAATCCCCATTGGTCAGTTAATCGCATGTTCACACTTTGTCCAATAAAACTAAAACTTAAAATCTATGAATTCTACCATTACTCTGTTCACATGTCGTTGATTGGTTGTCCTGCAATGTCCTCATCATCCAGCTTGTCAGGTAACAATATTGTTGCAGCTTCTACTCCAGTCAGTAGCTCCATTGTCCTCCTGAGAAAGTCAGTCTCGCACACATTACACACAAAATGTTACATTAGCAATAACAGCTTCTTCTAGCAGTCGGTTCTCATGAGAAAGGACTTCAGCTATGAGCAGTTTAACCAATGCAAAATGGAATCACAGTTTAACTCTCTATTACAGCCATTTATTAATCGTTTAAGAAATACAGCTTTGACACAATGCCTGGCAAGTAGACCAAGACACTTGCCAAGTTAAGGCCTACAATTAATAAAGCTAGAGTATAATTTATAACCCTTAATATGATATATTACTACATTAGTCAAACAAATATTCAAATTTTCACAATATTAACTCCTAGTAAGTGCACTTTGTGAACATTGGTTGTCACTCTTTGTAATTACATTTTCAAAAGCGTGCATTATTTTTCTACATTATTATTTTTTCTACACAAATCCCTTATTCAGAATACATGAACACTTGTTAATAATTTTTATTAATATACCTGCGCTAGCACTGGGCAAAGTCATGGACTATTCCAAATCCATACTGGATGTCCATGTAGATGGTAACTTTAAGCTGTGCATGAACATGGCATGCTCCAGTAAGGGCTACCAGTTCCGCCACATGCGCAGAATACACTCCTAGAAGCCAGGACGCTTCAAGTATACCAGAAATTGTGCATATGGCATATCCTGCTCTCAGTGTTCCTGTGCTGTCCCTTAAACATAAACCATTGACAAAAATAATTTGGTCATTTTCCTCCAATCGAGTATCTATAATTTCAAGTCTTGGTTTTGTGCACATATCAGTAACTTCGAGACAATCATCTTCAACATCTTCCAATTTGTCAATTTCAACATTTTCTTTCAGGAGTAAGGTTGCTGGGTTAAGCACTGTACACCTTTTCAATGACACATTTGGGGACCTCAGGATGCTTGTTTCGTAACGAGTCAGCCTGGCACATGTAAGATACTGAGTCTTGGTTCATGTAAGTAAAAGTTCAATGGAGTGAGGGACCATAATGGTCAGGGGATGTCCCATCACAATGCTTCAAACTGAATGAGGCTCTGTCCAACCGCAGCAACTGAACGCAAAGAGCCTAGTAAAGCTGCTGCAACTGGGTCCAAAGTAGCTGAAAAATAGGCTACTGGGCGGTTCACACCACCATGGACTTGAGTCAAGACAGACAAAGGACATGCATCACGCTCATGACAGAGCAACATGAAGGGCTTTGTGTAGTCAGGCATTCCCAGAGCCGGGGATTTGCACAAACTCTCTCTCAACTCAGAGAAAGCTTTCATACAAGCTTGATCTAACACTAAGGGATCTGTAACTTCTTTGTGAGCCATCTTCTGCAATGGCTTTCAAATGACTGAAAAGTTGGGAATCCACTCACGACAACAACTTACCATTCCCAACAACCTTTTTGATATCTCTATATGTGGCTGGGGGACTCATCTGCAATTTAGCTGTAACCCTTTCTCTCGATATTTTCCTAATTCCCTTCTCAATCTGGTGACCCAAATATTTCACTTCTTTCTGACAGTACCTTAAGTTAGCTGAAGACACTTTATGACCATTCTTTCCTAAATGGTTCAGAAAGCCAAACGTGTCGTATTTGCATTCTTCCTTTGTTTTGGACACAATCAAAAAATCATCAATGTACTGCACCAATGTCGATTGGAAAGGTATTTCCAATGACCCCAAGTCCTTTTCCAGGATCTGGTTGAAAATAGAAGGTGACTCTGAAAACCCTTGAGGAATTCTACACCAACAGTAGACTCAATCTAAAAACTTGAAACGGAAGAGAAATTGACTATCCTCGTGTAGAGGTACAGAAAAGAATGCTTTTTACAAGTCAATTACTGTGAACCATTCAGCATCCCATGGGATCTGAAACAAAATCACTGCCAGATTTGGCACCACAGGACAACATTTAACCACAATATCATTTATTTTTCTCAAATCTTGAAGAATTCAAACTTTCCTACAGGGCTTTCTCAATCCCATTATCTGTGGATTACATGGTCTGCTCAACATTTCTTTCAAAACCCTTTGGCTCACAAATTCTGCAATTATGGGAACAACTTTCTCAATGATGTGCTGTGTCATATGGTCTTGGGGGATCTGGGGAAAAATTGCGTTGTGCTTGACCAAAACTTTAACTGGCTCAACTCCTTTTATTAGACCAACGTCTTTTCCTGTCAAATTCCACACCTTCATTTTAACAGTTCCCTGTAAGTCAGAAGGGAGATCTCTCACTGTGAAAACTGGAAAGAAGCCAATCAAAGGGTACTCCTCATTTATGGTTTCATAATCTATTCCTGAAGCTGGGTCATCTTCATCATCGCTGTTTGTCTGAATCTGAATTCTGTCACATGAGCAAGTAATCAAGCACCTTGTTTTACACAACAAGTTCTTTCCCAGTAGGGATACCAGACTTGAGTCACAAACCACAAATTTGTGTAATCCCTTAAAGTTGCCAATTTTAACCTGCACTGGTTCTGTAATTGGGTTAGTCAAATACTGATTTGCTACTCCTACAATCTGGACTGTTTTCCCTGAAAGGGGCAAGTTCTTAACTTTTGCAGTTTTCACTGTACAGCGTGTAGCTCTTGTGTCAACCAAGAATGAAACCTTGTGACCCATTACTCTTCCCTTCACATAGGGTCCTTTCTGATCTATGTCTAAGGAAGCTGCTAACACACATTACTTTTCATCTGAATTCTCACTCACCCAATCATCATTTATTCCATTCTCACTGTGTAATGGGAATTGGTGTACTATGTTATTATTCTGGCTAAACATTTTGACCTGTGAGCTGCTGAGGAAGCATCGCCTGTTGCTGCTCCATTGGGGCTTGAGGTATTTCTATTTGCTGTCTAGGTACCATTTGAACCTGCTGTTGCCTTGGCTGAGGTTGTACCATCTGCATACGTGGCATTTACACCTGTTGCATGGGTAGAAGATTCTGCATCTGATTTATGTTACTTTGAAAATTTGGATTATGACTTCTCATTCTCGGCTCTATCATGTTTTGAAAAGAATTGGTCACTTGTATGCTGAACCACACCTTCCTGTACTAACATCGGGCACTCGCACTTCCAATGTCCGAGCTCTCCACAAGGGTGACATGGCAACAATTTCTTCATTCCCTGCACATAATTCTGAACAACTACAGTATTCAAATCAGGGCTACGATTTCCATTTCCAGTGTCTCCGCGACCTCTACCTGTCGCCTGTTTCTGAAATATCACATTTCCCTGCTGCTATTGCTGTGGAAAACTTCCTTGCATTCTTGTTTGTGCCGCCTAAATCTGCATCACCTTTGCCTTCTCTTTTTACTTTCCCTGTTTCAACTCGATCTCGTCACTACAGTACTTTGCATACTGCAAAACCTCATCAATCGGCTTCACTTGCCAGCAAATCAAATGACTCTTAATCATCTGCCTGATTTCCGGTCTCAATCCTTAAACAAATCTGAACACAAAATGAATCATGTCTTTCAGCTTAATTGTTTCTGTACCACTGTAATGTTTAAACGCCTGCAACAATCTCTCATAGTATGCATGTATTGACTCATTAGCTTCCTGGGCTGTCCTGTCTATTGTCTGCCAATCAATCTTCTTGGGCGAGATTCTGGTTTTAAAAAATTCAATCACCTTATAGTAATATTACATTACATCAGGAGATGGTGCGTCTGTTGCTAGATCTCTATGAGGTTCTCTTGTCGGCCAGTCTACGCTTCTATTGCATTCAACCCATAAGTCTCCTGGAACTACTAACTCTAAAAGGATGTTCAAATCCTCCCACATGCATTTAGCGACTTTCACAAACCTGTCTGTTTATTGGTAACATTCTACTGGCTTCTCTTTCAACCTGGGATCATCATTTGTGAATGACTGAATATCACTTCTGTTCCAAGGTACATGAACAAAGTTCCCGCCTGGAATCTCTCTCATTGGTAGAATGTTCACTGGGTCCCCAACCTGCTGCACATTTGCAGCAAGACTCGCAGAATCCCTTTGTCTCTTTTCTTCACCCTTCTGCCTTCCCATTTGGTTAATTCCCCCCAATATCTTGATGCTGTGTATTATCTCCTTAATGTGAATATTCACTCCTGGCATTCTCATATTCTCAGACTCTTTTGAGTCAAAGTCTAATCTGTAAGTCCTCTTCACATTTTTGGTCTTCTCAATTTTTATGTCGTATTTGTCTGCAAGGTCTGCTAGTTTCTAGTGTATTATTCCTGCTTTATTAGAGACCAATTGGCACAAGTAACGTAACTCATCATCTTTGAATGTGTCAATCCTGTCTAACCCTATTGTTCCCTCAATTAGGTCTTCTGCTTCTAGTCGAAGCCTGGTCGAATTGAGGGCACTTCCTACACTAGAATCTCCTTATGCAGTACTCAATCCCTCTAACCATTTGGTTAACTGCTGAGCTGTGAATCGCTGTAATGTAACATTGTTGTGACTCACATACCTGGCACTTGCAGTAGCCACATAATCAGGGTTTCTGGTGTTATCATGCTTCCATTTCGACCTATGTAGGATCTCACCCATTGTTTGGAGGAGTCCTGAAAGGACTTAAAACAATTAATGGACCTGTTCCATCAAACGTTGGTGTTATGGGAGTTATCATTCTTGTATTCGCTTGGTATCTCTCTCTTTCTACACTCTGGTTCAGAGACTTCTGCTCACTGTTCTCATTATTTCTCTGAGTAAGCCATGGTATGACCAGACCTATGGTAACTGGTACTGACACTGCATCTGGGCTTGGTCTGACATTTGGCTCTCATGAGTGCACTATTCCTGGATTCTGATTTGTCAGGGTGAACATTTCTGTCTGTGATCCTGTTAAAGGGATGTATCTTAGAACTGTCTGTGTCTGTATCTTGGTCGTCAAGTTTGGTTTGGACTCCATCTGGACCAATGTTGGCTTTTGGTAAACCATTTGCGGCATAGGTCTCTCAACTGCCGAAGTAACTAGAGAATTATGGTTAACCTGTATCTGTGTTGATTCAACTGATTTCAGGGCTGTAGGATCTACACTGGTGCTTGAGCTTCTCTCATGTGCTGCATATGGCAGGGACGATTTCTCAATAACTATAAAATGAATTCATCCTCATCTG
Organism: Pleurodeles waltl; assembly: GCF_031143425.1. Lineage (NCBI taxonomy): Eukaryota > Metazoa > Chordata > Amphibia > Caudata > Salamandridae > Pleurodeles > Pleurodeles waltl. Next base: position 484,054,037 of record NC_090446.1, read on the forward strand.
ACTCTTCATCGAATGTCAAAGACTTTCTAGATCCTGTGGATTTCTGCTCTGTGTCATTAGAAGGATACAAATCCCTCTTTCTAGTGCTCTTTCTAGCTCTGTTCTCGTTCTCCTGTGTAATTGCAGGAAACTACTTCATTCCCTGTAAAGTCTTGATTCTCCAAACTCTCTGATCGCAGTCCCATCTAGCCTCTGTTAGTGTCTTTTCTGCCTTTCTCACTCTCCTCTCAAATTACTGTTGCTATTGTTGTCTGGCTGCTAGTTCCCAGATTGCTAATGCCTCAAACTGTGCTGGTCTCGAAGGAGGTTTCATATCATATAGCACCCTCATCAAATTCTCTAAGCTCCTCAAATTAAATGTTCCATGGGCAGGAAACGCTAAACTCCCATCTTTCTCTGTCACTTTGCACCATTGTTTCAGCCAAAGACATGGTGCAGCACCCTTTGAATACAATATAAGAAGATGTACCTTCTGGTGGTGCAATGTCTAATATATGCGTTGTGACATACGTATCTCCCCTTCAGGCACTCTTTAAAGCTTTGAAAAATGTAATCTTCAATTACTTTACACTATTCTCAATCAAATCAGGAAGTGACTTTTAATCCCAAAAAAAATTTCGCCGACCTTCTCAACCAGTCGAGCTTCACGGTTGTCCACCTATCCGTGCACAACTCTTCTCACTAATCGACCTATCCCAGCGCGGCTCCAATGACGTCACACTCACACCTACAGTGGCTGACAAAGTCTTTTGGCTTGTCCTCCTAAACTGGGATTTACACAAAACTAATGCAAAAATTATTGTGAGCACTAAACAAAATCAAAAACAATTTGTCCATTTACTACAGGTAAG